>NC_045645.1:30861224-31492288 GCF_009829145.1 Chiroxiphia lanceolata
GGAATCCTGTGCAGCACCTCAAGCAGGCACTGCAGCAGGGCCCAGAGCTCAGCTCCATCCCTCCAGGCTCTCAGCTGCAGAGCAAGAGCAAACTGGTTCAGAAGTGGACAAACTAGAGCTGCTCCTGCCTGCCTGGTGCCTGTCCTGAGCTAAAACAGGCTGAGTTTGTGCTCTGAGATTGTGTCTCCTGGATCAGAGCACAAATGCAGCTCTTAGAAGCTGCATCTCTCAGGGCATGTTGTCCAGGACTCTCCCCAGGCCCTTCACATTGTCTGTGTGACTGGGAGCCTTGTCCTTCTGCTCCTGATATAGCTGAGGACACCTTGCACTTAATTGTGGCCTTCCAGTACCCGAACGAAAGGTACTACAAGAAAGATGGAGATTATTTTCAAGGGCCTGGAGTGATAGGACAAGGGGGAATGGCTTTCTGCTGACACAGGGCAGAACTAGATTGGATATTAAGAAGAAATTCTTCCCTATGAGGGTGGAGAGGCCCTGGCACAGGTTGCCCAGAGAAACTGTGTCCAAGGCCAGGTTGGACGGGGCTTGGAGCAACCTGGGCTAGTGGAACGTGTCCCTGCCATGGCAGGGGGTGGAACAAGGTGAGCATTAAAGTCCCTTCCAACTCAAAGCATTCCAGGATCCTATGATGATTCAATGATCTCTGAGGAGACCTACCAAGCAGCATATAACTGCACATACACCTCAAACTTATCTCTATTCTTCCCATAGTTTTCAATCCATTCATTCCTTACAGAGGACTTGAATAAGCCAAGTTTTGAAAGCAGAAGCACCTTAAACCATTGCCACTTCCCCTTCACCAACCCCTCGTTCCCAACCCCTGTTTGCAGCCAGGCCATTCTCCACAGTGTCCCACAGCAGCCGTGGGAACAACCTACACTGACTTAAGCAGCAAAAGCCAAAATTGACAGGAATGCTTCCCTGCCTCCCATGGAACTATTTGGAATTTTTCTGTCAGTTTCCTCCAACACTCTTCTCCCAGGGATTATTCCAGGGCCTCCCCCTCCCTCCTTTTGGCCTTGGACAAACAAACTGTTGGTTTTCCACTTTTTTCTGCTGGAGAGGATCACCTCCAGGGGCTTTCTCCCAGGCAGAAAGATAACATACAACCTGACTATAAGGTAACCACCAAAGTGCGAAGAGCACTCTGGCTCATTTCCCCAGGGCAGCAATGTTATTGCTTAAAATAAAATGCTTGAAATAAAATAAGTGTTCACCTGCACTGTTATCACTTAAAATAAGAAGTGATTCTTTATTTTTCAGTCCACTTTAGCACAGTGGTGGACCTTAGACAAAGTCACTGAGCTGTTGTTCTGTGCAACTGTGAGTGCCCTTCTGAGCTCGACAGGTAGGATCTGTGCAAATAGGAGTTTCCAGGACTGCCTCCCCATGACTTTGGTGTTTGCATGTGGACAGGACAGGGAAAATTTTAAGGCAGAAGCCTGATTTGGGGTATTTTGGCTGGAGAGGAAGTGACATTTTCCAGCTTTCTGCAGTTTCTCTTTGGCAGAGTGGACTCAGTGACTGCCTTGTTTGGTCTTGTCTGAATCCAATCCACTTCCACAGCCACCCCAAAAGACCTGAGAGGTTCATGTGGGGTAGAGCTGAGTTCTGAGTCTTGGACAGCGGGTAACAGGCAGCCCTGAGTATTTTCAAGAGAATCTGATGGGTGTTGTTGCCGGTGTTATTTAAGCTGCTCAATGCCAATATGAATTTCCAAGCAGAGCCATACCTTGGGGCAGATGTATGAGGAAGACTGTGGCCCATCAGGGCAGCCTGCCTGTCCACAAAGCCTCCCTTTGCCTTTTCTCACTCCTCTTGAATATCTTCCAGACATAGGAGCAAAGGATACCAGAGCCTTTGCAGTCTTTTCCTTGTTTTTCAGGGCTTTTCCTCTGAACTGTGGTGTGTTTTGCTTCCTCCTGAGTTTCTGCACTGTTGGAATAAATCTGTCCATTAGGATACTGTGCCCACAAGTTTCTCTCCCCTGCACTCCCTTCTTGCCTCTTGGAGAGTTCTTCAATGTCCCTGCACATCCAGTTTTGGCCTCAGTTTCCCCCACACAACATTTTTTGAGGGCTTGACATTGCTGCTGATTGCTCTACTCTCTTTCTTATGAAATTCTATTTCAAACCTTTTGTTGCGCATGGCAAGGAAGGTAACTTCAATTTAAGGGGGAGCCCCAAGTCAATCTCCCCTTAATTTTGTTCCATGAGATTTGTAATAAGTCTTCTCTTCAAAGAAGTAGATTTCTCATAGAGATCAACTCATAATATCTTTTTTGTCATTAATAGGTTATGAACTGCAACCTACCATTTTATTAATTACACAGCATCTGGAAGGATTTGGTCCCCAGAGGAGGTGGGTAGCCCAGAGACATTGTTAATCCAGTGAATAAACCCCAGCCCTCAGCCAGCAATGCAGCCAAAATTCCTAGGAGTGAAGCTGCCCTGGTCTCCAGAGGGAAAGCCTCATAATTCCAAATCTGTTTTTACATCATTTGATAGCCTCTGCCACTATACGAGCTCAGCATTTCACAGACCTTGGATGTGTTTATCCTCAAAACACTGATTTAGCCTGCTCTGAGAGGAAAGCAAGGACCACTCCCACTCAACAGATAGTCAGAGGAGCAGAAGAGATTTCCTCAAGGTCGTTTAAGACAAAAATGGAGGGCTGGACCTCATCAGAGCCTGCTCCCATCTTTCTTCATTAACACTGACATCTTTAATTGTCCAGGAATATCCTGTGAAGCTCACAGAGGTCTCCTTTTTGTGTGCATAAATTCTCCCCTTGTTTTCATGTACAGATGTGGCTACTGGACATCCCTCTGTCTCTGTGCCAAACCCTGGCTTTTGTGTCTTTGAGGCATCCCATTTTCCTGCTGCTGAGGGTGAAAACCTGGGATCAAGGAAAGAAGAGAGAACAGCACAATAGCTGAATGATGAAACACAAGATTCTCTACAGGTTCAGTGATTATTTCAATCTAAATGTTGTGAATGTGGGAAATTAGCACTCAAAAGTAATTGAAGAATGTGAAGGAAGAAACAAAGTTTGAAGATACCTAAACAATCTTAATTTTGTCCTCTATTCATCCTGATCAGTAATTATGTTATCATGATTAAAGTGTATTTGTTGTCATCCTAGACTATACTACTTAGATTTTTAATTGTTAGTGACAAAAGCCTCATTTTACCCTAATTATAATCTCCTTTCCCCAAATATAGCCCATATGCAAAACTTCCAGAATTTCAGCTGTGTAGAGGTTTCATTATTCCCTTGCAAATATCACTCAGAACAAAGAAAAACAATAAAATAGGCCTCACTTCTTAAAGAAACCCCTTTTAATTCTTATAATTCATAAAGTATCTAATGGATTTCCTTTTAATTCTGTGAGAGTAAGTGCTGCACAATCTGAAAAGAAGTACCCTTTCACCCTAAATAAGCTAAACCCCTTGTGGAAGGGAGAGAGCAAGGAGCTGTTCCTGGGGATCCACGCCAAGTGCCTCTGCCTCACACCCCCATGGTACACAGCCCAGCTCAGATCCCAGCTGTGCGGATCGATCCGTCCTGCACGGCTGAGCTGTAACCTCAGGATCACAGACACTGAAAGGTCTGCAGAGCTAACTGTGTCTGTGGCCAGCGTTCAGCTGCTGAATAGGGGCACGAGAGAAATCTGCTACCAAGCTGCCCTTCCCCTGGAAGCACCTTGAAATGTCAGTCCAGCATCCCAGAAGCACCGCACAGAATTTGGGATCAGTTTGCAGAGGCCACAACACCAGGGTGTTGGGTCCACAACCTTGACACATCTCCAGGAGCTTTATCCCATGGCACCCTTTGGCATCTTCTTCCAGGATGTGATGAAGCCCTGAGAAAAACTCTCCAGGCTAGTTAGGAATTTTCAGACCCCGGTTATAGGCCACCTCTTTCAGCTGCTCCTCAGCCTTGCTTACTTCTTCCTTGTTTGAGTGTCTGCTCCTGCCTTGGGTCATCAAAAATAGAAGATTTCTCCCTTTGGGACAGGCTGTCTCATCCCATGTGGCCTCAGGGTTTGGCACTCCCTCCAGCTCAACCAGGCTCACGCCACAGCAGCTGCCCCCAGTGCTTCCAGTTACTGTCCTGTGCCATTCCTCCATGAGCAAACTGGTTCAGCTGGGCCGGTTCAGCCTGGCCCAATCTGCCAGTTCAGGCTGACTTCTTTTCCCTCCCAGGGGCTGAATTTACAGCCCTGAGTTTTGGTTAGATACATTCAGGTTACATCTCAAAAATGGGTGTAAATTAAAAATCTGCTTTTGTGGGAACCAGGGGTTTTATTCCAACTGGGCCACCAAGTGAGCAGTTCCCTAATTCAAGATCTTTTGCTGCTTAGTTCTCAAGGAAAGGCCTTTGGTTTTTTGGGTATGGGGGTTTTTTGTTGCTTTTTGGTTGCTTGGTTTTTTGGTTGAGTTTTTGGGGTTTTTTAAGTGCATTGTTGCATTACAAATATTTCGTAGAGATACATGACTGGCATGTGGGGAGTAGAACTGAACCCACTTCTTAGCCCTGTACAGAAAAGGCTCTGAAATGTGCCAGGGCAGATTCACAAATCATTTAAGCCCCTCTAATTGCCCTTTTCTCTAACATATTTGGGTTCTTTTAAAGAGTTTGCAGACTGCCAGTTTAAAAAGCATTAAGCTGGAAGGTTTCCCTTCCTCTTCCCAAGCCCAAGAGGATGGATAAGGTGAGGGGCAGTGCCAGGAGAACCGAGTCGTTTCCATCCCTCACCCCAGCAAACACAGCCATGACCTTCTGCTGGACAGCCCCACTGCTTGTGGGACCCAACTGTCCAGAGGTGGAAGAACCAGACAGATCCATGTGCAGATATACCATTGGTGTGAATCCCAGGTGATGTTTCAGGTGTGCTTAACAGGTCTAGCCTCACTTCTCAAGTCCTACAGGCAAGGATTTTGCAGTGCTGATGTGAGCTCCCTGTGTCAGGGTAGGCAAGTCACTGTGTTTCTCCATTTTTCTTCCTGAGAGAATAAACCCAAGCTAATCATCCTGCCCTCTCTCTGTCCCGCTGTACCAGCTCTGCAGATGGCAGATGGCTGCTTGCCACCACGGGCTGGGTTGGAGCCCAGATTGGCTGCAGCTCTTGGGGTGCTCCAGCGTTGCACAGCAATCCCAGGGAGGGCTGGCAGGGAACACCTGGATCCTGCAGCTGGGGTAGTTGCCTTCACCCATGGGAAATTTGCACCCACATATCAGGGAAAGCAACAAGGAAAAGAAAATAAAGGCCGGGTTGGAAAACGCTGAGGGGAAAAAAGGTGAAATAACCTCCACTGCACAGCCTTGCAGGCATCACTCCCGCACCAAACCCCACCGCGACTCCCCAGCTGGCACGTTGCTAAGTGACAGCTGATTTACTACATCACTCACCCATCCGGCAGCAGCAGGAAAGCCAAGGAAGAGGTACAGACAGTGCTGGCCAGACCTCATGGGCAGTGCATATCCCACACCTGCACAGGCCACCTTGACCTTTCACTGGCGCTTAAGATCAGACTCCAGTGTGAAACGGAGCAGGCAGAGATTCAGCTGCATGGCAGGAGCTGGTGGGCCCCGTGGGTTGTGCTTGGGATCACCAGGCAGTGCGAGAACTCAGCCATGGGCAATTTTCTCCATTTGTACCTTTTCCTGCAACAGCAGCACCTAATGCTCCTATGGCTGCAAGTGGTGCAACCTGAGGAAGGCTGAAGGGAAAAGATGCCACCCTGCAAAATTTCCTATGCAAAATTAACAAGGAGTGGGGGTGGGACTAACAAAAAATTCAACTTTCTCACCTGAACTTCAGCCTCTTCTGTACAAAAGGACTCAGTGAAGAGTCTTGTAAAGGGCAACCCCCCACATTTCATATCAGTGCAGTTGTACCATCCCGAGGGAAGGGGGTAGGACACCAGCTTAGGTAGGAAAGTGCAGAAAAGAAGCACCGTGTTCCCTACTGAGAAGACCTGTGTTTAAAAGGCAGAGCACTGATAATAAACTGCAGGGAGCCACTAAGGCAGTGAGTCTCTCCCTTTCAGGGTAAGCTTGTAGAAGCAGCACAGGAAGAAAACCAACACAACCCCAAAGTCTAATCCAGCTGAATCAATAGATGTCTGTACAGAGCAAGTAAGAAGGTAGAGTACTGTACTTTTACTGACTTGGTGTTGTTTGTACATTTATTTATTGCCCTTTCCCCATGCAACTGGTGGAAAGAGATGGATCCACCACCCCGGCCTTTCTTGCAGCTCAGCCCAGCAAGCAAAGGTGACGCTAATGTTTTTAGACACCTCACACCCCAGTCCAGCCTGTCTTCCAGCTGATCTGTCTCATCTGTGTCACCTACCTGCCCATTGTCGTGGGCTTTGAGACTGGCACTGAGAGTGAACCTCTGAGAACCCAAATAATTTTGTGTTTGCAGCAGTGAACTCCTCACCTGGTTTTCTGCTGGTGAGAGAACAAGATTCCTTGAAGGACTTTTGTCTGTAGACAGACATTTACACCCTTAACACCTTTTTTCTCCTACTTTAGAATATTCTCCTGGTAATTTTAGTTTGTGTTTGTTTTTTCCCTGGCTGTAAGAACCTCCGGCTAACGCATGTAAACTGTTTTCTTCTTTTCACACTGAAAGGGCTGTATGCTTGGGGTTTTTAATGATTTGTTTAAATTCTGGCAGCTCTGCCTGCTTCCCTCCTGATCCCCAGCTTGCAAAGCCTATTCAAAGGGGGCTATGAGCTCTCAAACTCTCCCTGGAAATCTCCAGGGCCAGGCTGGATGGGGCTTGGAGTAACCTGGTCCAGTGAAATGTGTTCTTGCCCATGGCAGGGGATGGAACTAGATGATCTTTAAGGTCCCTTGAACTACAAACCCTTCTAGGATTTTATGAAACACCAGTGGGTTTCGAGCCAGCTTGATGCCAAAGAGGATCACTGTTAATATATCCTACACCTCCCTGGGGATCTGGATGGATCTGAGGGAGCAAGACAGGGAGCAAGTAATGGATCGCTCAAGGATAGGACCAACGAGCGTCCCAGCACCTGGCTGAGTTGGCAGGGCAAAAGTTTTCAAGCAAAGGACTGGAAATAATTAATCTTACCAGGACAGGGAGAAATACAACCTGTTCCTGCAGGCAGGGCTAAGACACTGCCAAGGGAAGACAGAGATGAGGGACCAGTGCCTGTGGAGTCTGTACCTCTTCAGGACAGAAGGAGGAAGAGAGATGAAAAAAGAAAAGGAAACCTATTGGTGGCAAATCACTCCTTGCTGGAAGGAAAGGCGGTGGTGTGTAGGAGTCAGAGAAGCAACTGGCCAGGACAGCCTTTGGGAGGGGTTGAAGACAGCTGTCTACCAGCTCTCCTTCAGTGACTGTGAGCAGAGAGGGCTCTGCTGGCCCTTGCTTGGGATGAGGAGCCTCTTCAGCAGAGAACAGCAGTGCTGCAGTCCTACAAATAAGAAATGAAGAGAATTAGTCAGGCAGTCTGGTACTGGTTTTACCTTGCCATAAAGGATGTTTTTTGGTGCACACACTGCACCTGTTTTATATTGGTTTCCTTCAGACAGTGAAATGGAGGTGTTGGGTGCAGCTGAAGCCCCCCAAGCCAGTTTCCCCATGGGGCCCCAGAAAAGGGTGTTGCAGCAATACCGCACTGGGGCAGCTGGGAGGCCCGTGTGGATCCTGGGCTGGGACTGGGGTCTCCTGAGTGGGAGTGGGGGAATACACAGAGCACAGCTGCTGATGAACGCTGACTCCTGCATATCGCAGAATCATTTAGTTTGGAAAAGAATCCTGATATATCATCGAGTCCAACTTGTGACCAATCACCACCTTGTCACTAGAACAGAGCACTGAGTGCCACATTAATTCTTTCCTTAAACACCTGCAGGGACAATGACTCCACCACCTCCCTGGGCAGCTCATTCCAATGTCTAATCAACTTTTCTGTGAAGAAATTTTTCCTGGTGTCCAACCTAAACCTCCCCTGTTGCAGCTTAAGACGATGTCCTCTTGTCCTATTGCTGGTTTCCTGTGAGCAGAGCCCGGCCTCCACCTGGCTGCAGCCTCCTTTCAGGGAGCTGTAGAGAGCAACAAGGTCACTCCCGAGCCTCTTCTTCTCCAGGTTAAGCCTCCTGTTACGTCTCAGTCCTGAGGATGCCAGTGTGTCACTGCTGCCTCTCTATGTGTGTGTGTGTGCACGTGTGCGCGTGTGTGCCCGCGTAGAGAGGGGATGTGGATGTGTGCCCATACGTGGATGTGTGCCCATACGTGGATTTGTGCCCACATGTGGATGTGAGCGTTGGCACATCTGTGCCAGGGCGGGTGCCCCTGTCTGCGCCCTCGGGGCTGGATGTGTGCCCGTGGGGATGCGCACATGTGTGCACACGCACATACGTGTGTTTACACGCCCACCCGTGTGCGCAGGACCCCGTGGGGGGCGCGCCCCGGGCCGTGCGTGGCGAGGGGCGGCCCCGGCCCCGCTCCCGCAGCCGCGGCGCCGCCCCCGCTCCCGCCCGGCCCCGCTCCATCCCTCCTCCCTCCTCCTTCCCGCAGCCGCACCGAGCCACAGACCGCGGCGGGGCCGGGCAGGGCCGCACCATGACCGAGACCACCAAGACCCACGTTATCCTGCTGGCCTGCGGCAGCTTCAACCCCATCACCAAGGGCCACATCCAGATGTTCGGTCAGTGCCCGCGGCGAGGGGCTGCACCCCGCGGTGGGGAGGGGGGGGCTGAAGGGGGGTCGGGGTGTGCTCGGGGTGTGCTCGGGGGACAGCCCCGCTCCGGGGTCCGCGGCGGGGCCGGGCGCTGTCCGCGGCCGGTGGTGCTGAACGCGCTGCGAGCGGGGACCGCCCGGGCCTCCCCGACCTGGCCCTCATCCCTAGGGGCTGTCCCCTTCGGACAGCGGGGTTCTCCCCTCTGGACTCCCCTTGTCACGCTCGCTCCCCGGAGTCCCCGGTGTCGGTCCTGGCCGTGTTTGTCCGCTGCCGCTCAGCCCCGGGGTCTGCGAGCCTGCGGCCGCTGCAGCACTTCCATCTCCTCTAGCCAGGGAGGAGAGAGAGCCAGGCAGCCACAGCCAGGCACGGAAGTCAACAAAAATACAGGCAGTTAATCAAGATATTAGAGTACCCGATGTTTAGATTGATGCCAGGTCTGAGGAATGGGAAATGTTCCTATGAGATGATGGATATTACCAAGCATCCATGCTATGATACAGATGATGGGGATGCTAAAATCACTGCTACAGCCTGTTCAGGCAAGACAAGAGGGAAGGAGGGAGGGAGAGAGAAAGGGAGGGAGGGCAATCTCCATCAAAGGCAGTCTGACATGCCATAAATACTGACGGTTTGGGTAAAGCTCGAAATACCTGAAGATCCCTTATGAAAACAGCAACTCACTTGGGGTGGGGAGGAGTCCTGAGAGGGTGAGGTGTCCACTGCAGACCACTGAAAAAAGGAGAATAGAAAGATCAGCTCCTTTAATATCCCTTCTTGGAGTGCAGAGGCAGGATCCATCCTTTATGCCTGATAGGAGATTTGAGGCTGGGGAGCAGATGCCGAAGGTCTTGTGCTACTGCTGGAGAAGCATCCCTGGGGTTTCTAAAAGCTGTACAGAAGTTTTTAAGTGCAAAAATAATTGAAATCAGCTTGAGGTATTTCTACGTCAGACCTTGTTTTTGTAGACCATAACGAGTTGGGCAGCAGGCTAGAAAATTATGGCTTTCTAGATGCAAATGATCACATTGTTATTCCATTTCATAAGTGCCAGAAAAATGTGGTCCTGGGCAACAACATACCTGAAATTTCAAAAAAATCCTATTTCTTAAGCTAAAAGAAATTGCTAACAAGGATCAAGAGGAACTATTTAAAAATAAAAATAATAATTACATGAAATTACAGGGACGTGGTTGATAGAAGCAACCACTGATGAATCAGATTTCTATAATTCACATTTAGCCCTATTTTGATTAAGTAATACTGAAAATATCAAGGCAGCCCATATTCAGTGGACTAAAAACCAGTAAGAAGATATTTTAGAAAATAAAGATTGGTGAGATATTAGTATGCAGTGGGTGTTCTTATAGATTCAAAATGAGATTTTTTTTTTCTCAGTACTGTTGAGTATGTTTATCAAAGATGTGAAAGAAAATATATAATCCCTGCTGCTAAAAAGTGCCAATGACCCCAAAGAGGTCAGAATAGCAATTCATGCTGGTAATGAGACAGTTGTGCTCCCTGACTCGGGGTGTTTGGTAAAAAGGGCTTGTTCAAACAGCGAAGTCAAATGCAAAGTCATATGTCCAGCAAGGAAGAACGCACATCCAATATAAACAACAGGCAAATGTCTTCTGCCAAACAGCAATGGTGTCGGGGACTGAGGAAGGATTGTACACAGCCCACTGAATGCAAACTCTGTGTGGTGCTGAAAATACAGCAGCAAATGCGATCCTTGCAGATACAAGGAGGGGAATATCAAGCAGAAGAAGAAAGGCTGTTTTATTTTCATGTACAGCATTAGCAAAGCCCTTCTCAGAGGACCAGTGACAAGAATTATGTTAGCTCCAGAAGCCGGGCTTTGTGGCAAGAGACTAGAGAGGCTCAGTCTGGATCCATTCTTTAAGATGTTAAGGGGCAACTTGATCTGCTTGGTGGAGGGATATGTGATATCTGGTGGAAGGGGGCTCCTTTATTCAGCAGAATTAGGACTGGTGACATGCCAAGAGCAGCTTTGGATCCTGCACAACTTCAAGCTACAGATATGGTGTGTGGGTTTGAGTGAAGGTAATCATGTAGTAGGAGAAAGTACCTGGGTACCTGATGGATTCTCCATCACCTGAAGGCTGTAAACAAACACTCAGACATCTTTCAGGAAGACATGTTTTAGCTCAGAGGATAGCTTGATGTGGAAATTTTCTATGCATGTATCCTGTAGAAATCCTGGAACATAAGTCTTGAGATACCTGATAGGGACAAGTGAGACTTCCACAGGGAAAAGACAGAATTTACCTGATCCCTGATCATTTTTATTTGAGGAACGCTTCCCCCCAAATCTAAAATAATAATTATGTGAAGCCATGGGAATCTCAATCAAAATCTGTGTTATTCTGCTCTGTGCTGTACAGTTCAACCAAAACAGTGCTCCATCCTATAAGTGTTGCATTTTAAACAGCTGAATTTATGCAAAAATGTGGTCTTTATCATTCAGACAAATACTTGGGCTTTGAGAGCCTGATAGAACTTTTTGCTTAACGTAGAGAGAGAAAATTTATTTCTTTAACACATGGCACTAATTAAGCCAGAAGGAAGTACAGTATTTGCATGGGTATGTCACTGCAGACACATCATTATATGACAACCATCATTTTTCTCAGTATGGATTTTACCATTTTTTATTCAGGCCAAAAGCCAACCTTTTCCCATAGGATTTTTGCCTGAATAGGAGATGGGCTAATTATGTGGAATTCTCTTCTAGTGGGGGAAAGGTTCCTAGTGGGCTATTCTTTCCACCAGTCATGTGAATTTAAGACTCATCATTAGCCTTGGGTTTCCAGAAAGCTGGGATTCTTCTTACAACCCCAAATCTGCAAGTGCAACACACCACTGAGCCTTGTGTGTGGAACTGAACTTCCCACAACAGGGCTCCCTCCATCCTCTGCCAGTAACAACTCTGGATCACTGGGGCCCCCCAGATGAAGTTGATCCACATTTGTGTGTATAAAATGTATATCATACATATAAATTAATACTTAGCATAAGATACATAACACATAACAAAAAAAGTAGGTGAGATACGGTGCTGTACAGCCATCCTTACCAAGGGGTTGACACAAACACCCACACAGTCCTGAAAACTCTCAGAGTTATTTGTGGTATCTGCTGTGCTTTGAGATATACGTATGTTCTGAGTCACAAATTTGAGTTGTATTTCCTAGCTTTAGGTGGCTATGAGAAAAAGTTTGGGATGCCACTGTGGCAGGGAGATAAGGCAGGAGGAGAGAGAGGGTAGAGGTTCTTTCTAAAGCTTGACATGAACACTGATGGCCTTTCACCTGAAATGAAACTCCATTTATATCCTAAAGAGATACAGAGAAGAAATAGCAGAGCAGCCCATGCAAAAATTGGAGAAAAATAAGATTGAGAAGAAATCTCTGTGTTAAAGCCACATGAAAACCCCACCACTGCTGCTCACCTCGGCCAGCACACATCAAGCTCCAACCAATTCACCTTAATTTCCTGCTGACACTCAGAGGAACTCTGAGCATGGGTTGAAGCTCAGCCCTCCTCCCCTGCAGCCAGCTCAGGAAGGGATCCTTCTCTGAGGCATCCCCACGCTGGCTTTGGTATCTTGGTGCCGCATCGCTGGGGACACACAGAGTAGAATTTGCTGCCTAAAGGACATCTCCCTCCATCTTGGCCTCCTCACGGTTTGCCTCCTGCTTCCTTCCCGTGCAAACAATGCCACCCAAAGGACAAAAGCCAAGGGACCAATGTCAAAAGCAAAACCTAATCTGTGCAGCCCTGCTAATGCGCTGAAGGCTGTGCCGGTGCCCTGCCAGACAACGAGCCTGTGCTTGCTTTGACAATTAAATCATTTCCCCACCTTGGCCCCGCTCAGGGAGCCCCAATACAACTGTGTTCAAGAGCTTGAAAATCAAAGGGCAGCTCTGCAGAGCAAGGTAGAAAGCACGTTTTTTCAATCAAAAAAACCCCATGGTTCGGTTTGAAGGTGGTCTTGGGTAAAATATTGGGATTAAAGGCATCACCAGGCAAGGTCAGAGGCTCCAGGGTTTGTGTGTTCCAGGACCGGAGAGGGAGCCAATAAACTGCTGGAGCTGGAAGGAAGACGCCGAGATGAGTTTCTTCGTAGTTCTGCAGGGGAAAAGGCTTGTACTGTCCCATGGATATGTGAAAATCAGACTGATGATTTCTGCAGACTGAAATGAAGGATTTGGTGGGGAGGTCAATCAAGATGCAGCATCTCAATATTTTTTTAAATTCATTTTTCTTGAATCATAGAAGAAAAGGCTGCTCTGTAATTGCCCACATTCCCCCTTTTAGCACATTAAACATTTTTTTCTTGCCTTTTTAGAGTTCTGAAATTCCTCACAATCCATCCTTTTATGTGTAAACTTCTGGCTTCAATCAAACAGCCTTGCTCATCAAACAGGGTTTTATTTCTGCCCAGTTGTAAGAGTAGCCTGACACAGCTTCATCTCCAGGGTTCGGATTACCTCTCCATCCCCTTTTCCACCTTTTCTCATCAACCTTTGAGTAGCAGAACTTCACTGGGGACATCCCTGCCTGTGCAGGGGAAGGTTTTAGCTGTCCTTCCCCCCTCCAGGTGCCCATAAGGTCCAGCCAATTGGACTCTGGGATCCTTGGGGATGCTCAGAGCTGCACTCAGAGGCAGCAGGTTGGGTAACACCCCCCAAAAAATGGTTGGGATATTACTGTTTGACTCTGTCAGAGGATTTTTTTTACTGCTATTTTTTGGGCACTATCAAACATTCAATAGCAAATAGGCAATTTAATTATATCTGTATCATCTGCCTGTATCCTGACTCTCATCTCCTCTGTGTTGGTTCATGGGGTGATGGGTTGCTCCAGGTATGTTCCTGTAGGAGGAAGGGGTTTGTGAGATGTTGTTCAGACGTTACCTTCTTGTAGGGAGTCTTGGTACCTCAGCTGTTTTTAAACATGTTTGGCCATAGAGTTTCCCACCTACTTCATTTCAAACAGTGCCAGGACCTGGACTCGCACAGAAGAACATTGCTCGTAGATAAGCTGAATCCTGAAAGTCAGCAAATCACCACTATTCTTCCCTTTTTGTCTACTTAGAATTAAATTTTCCCTAGATCCTATGTGCATCTGTTGTTGAGGAGAGTTTATATCCCAACCAACAGCTGGGTAAAAACCATTTCTGACGGAAAACAATGAAAGACTGCGATCAGAAGTAAAACTCTCCACTTGGCTTCTTAAGAAAATTTGAGCAATTAAAAACCCCAGCAGGCTGCTCCTTGATTATCCACTGCAGTCCTTGTATAGGAGCAGCACTGAGAGCTGCTGCATCCCACAAAGGCTGGTTTGAGATGAAGGGATAGAGTTCCATAAGTAAAGAGGGATGAAGAGGCAGGAGCTGAGGCTTTTGTTTAAGATGTGTTGTTTAACATCCCGAATTTCAAAAATCACTTTTTCATATTTGATTGAGATGACTGAACTGCAGAGCAGTTTAATGAGAGCGTCGCTGCCTGGGATGGAGCTGGGAGAAATGCCTGAGCAGAATGACAGCTCACCCTTTCCCCTTTTGCTCAAATGGGAATACATCTACAAATGTCCAGAAGCAAAATTCCCTGTCTACATCCAACAAAAGCTCATCAGGAGCTCGAGAGAGGTTTTGCTCTGCTGTCTGCAACATGAGTAAGAAGTCTGGGCCCCTGCGAGGCTGCCTCCTGGTTCCATTTCATCTCTGGGCTGGAATCAGAATGCGTAATTAGCGGGAGCGATTGATGGAGCAGGAGGGGTGAGGGGGTTCTGAGAGGACCGGATGGACAGCGAGAGCCTGACTGAGCCCTGGCTTGGCTCTGCATGGCAGTGGGGGGGCTCAGCAGCACCAGCAAGGACCTGACCGAGACAGAGCCAGGACAGATCTCACAACACTCAGGTTGATTTGTCGGCCCAGGGGAGCTGTAGCATCCGAGCTCGCCTCTCTGCAACGCAGCTGAGGAGCTTCCACTGCCATCCAAGCAGCTGAAATCACAGAAAACAGCTGAAACATTTCATCAGTGCAAGGGGTCTGGGAGGGCAGATTGTGCCCATCCCCAGGTGCTTCTGGCTTGATGTGATGGCAGACAGTGAAACCCCTCAGCCCAGCCTTATGCCGTGGTGGGTGAGTCACTGACATGACTCCACATCCAGCGCTTGCCCAAAACATGCTGAAACTGCAGATTCTTGGGTGCTGTGCTGGGAGAACAGAGCAGCACAGGCAGGACTGCAGCACCCATGGCTCTTTTGTGTGCCATTATAGATCAGTTAATGTCCCATTCCTGTCACTGTACCCCATACAGGCTCCTTTTTTCATTGCCTTTATCACCGGCTTCCTGCATCTCAAGCGTTTCCTCTCCTCTTTATGACCCAAAGTGAGGAGGAGTTTTCCCAAGCACGAGATTAAACTCCATCAATAACTACTCAGGGATTCTTTTAAAACATTTATAAGCTCTTAAATATTTAGCAGTATTTATTACGGTCTGTGAGACATCACATTGTTTCTATGACAATGCCACCTCCCAAAATGTGCCACGTACCATCTTTTACTTCCATCGACTATAAACAAACTTGACAGTGAGAAATCCAGTGCTACAACCTCATTCAAGAGAGAAACAGGGGCTCTACTTCTATTTAAGAGCCATTTGCACTCACTACAATTCTCTCACATCCCTTACCATCTTCTCTGATGTTTTTTAATAGCAGCCCGTCCGATGCCGTATTGATTAGCTGCATGCTAAACCCCATCAGTGGCAGCCCACATCTCCAGTGTGACCTTGGGCAGCTCACTAAACCTCTCCTGACTGGTGCACCGAGGTGGAGTCACATCCCTCCTTTCCCTGCCAGGCTGCTGTGGGTCGGGTACCACCGTAGTGGGGGTTGGGGTAGGAGTGGGTCATGAGCAGGCTGATCTTTGTGCATCTGAGCAGCAGCTGGCCCAAAATAGGCATCCTCACCCCTGCACCCTCCAGGCTTGGAAAATCCCTTCTGGCAGCAAGGCTGGGGGGCTGCAAGGGATCCCCTGAGTCAGGGAAGAAGGCACAGAGAGGCATCAGAGCTGGGGTCAAGACCACATCCCACTACTTGCGGTCGAAGGCCAAGCAGAAATAGTTCAGCTATGTTGAGTGTGCAGCACAGGTAACCCCAAACTTTACCCTAACCTTAACCCTAACCTCAATCTCCACCTGGGACCAGGGAACCCAAAGCAGCCACAGAAAGACTCAACAACTTCTAAGACAGAAAAATCAGCCCAAGATAGAGACAGGGTCAGGTCACCTTTGGATTTTGAGATGAGCATGCCTTCTGTGGCATTTATAACCCCTCAGTCTAAGCAGTCCCATGGTGCCGCCAGTGTCCAGCTAAGCAGGACTCAATTTTCAGAGCGCCCTTCATAGAGAAAGCCAGACAAAGCCCTGCAAACAAACCAGAGATAGGACACAGGTCTTATCCCCTCAAAGCAGCATTGCTTACACATGTTGATAGTGTGCAGTCACATCCAGAAAAGACAACCCAGGTCGGGAGCTCATTTTTGCCTGTCCCTTTCCAGCATCAAGTGGTTTCCTTCAGTAAGCCTGAGCTGCTGGATGTAGCTTGGTCATACCAGCAGAAAACTGCTAAATTAATATTTGGGAACAGAGAAACCTAGAGTCTATAGAATTATGTATTTTCAAGAGCCACTGTAGGGCTTGCCCCAGGAGAAGATGATGAACTGAGATAAGTCTGTTTTGGATCTGGAATAGGAAGCAAAGGTAGAGAAGCTCCCCATGGGATGGGTGGAGAGTCCTTCTCTGAGCCAGGCAAGGAAGGATTTGCTCAGCTTCTGCTCCACAAAGGTTTCTATTTTCATCGATAACCCAACAGCCCCTAATTGAGCTTAAGCCTTCCCTGAAGAGATGACATTTCACTAGGGTTTATTGGCAAGGGGAAGCAGAAAATCCAGTTTTGCCAGCACAAGCTGAATTGGGATGCTAAAAGGTGTAGCTTTGCTTCTGGAACTTGTGCTTTGTGCAAAGATATTGTTGATGCTTCTCTTGGGGTAAGTGAGGTCTTAGGAATAGATCTACAAAGAGAGAGGGTTTCACTAGTACAAAACGGGAATGTGACATCCCGCTGGTGTCACCAAAAGGCTGAAGTCCTACCGTGGCTGCCTCTGCCACCCCACACTGTCACCACCATCCCCCTGGCCTTTCTGCATCTCTGTACGTGGGATATTTTCTGCCTGCCTGGTTCAGCCAACACTGGTCCCAGGCGAGGTCAGCATCTCCGAATGCTTTGCTGGCAAAGACAAAACAAGGGTCAGGCCCACACACAGGGGCCAGCCCTCGTGGAGGCAGCCCAAGACCAGCAAAGAGCTGCAGCGCAAATGCCACCCATCTGTGCTCCACGGGGAACTGAGAGCCATCAATCCCCTGCTCCTGGTGGGGTTGTGATCCTGCCGTGCGTCAGCCTGAAGGAGCAGCACGACACACGCCAGGGTTACAAAGCACTGCCTTTGATGTGCTACAACGGCTCGGAAATCAAAACAAACGGAGCGCTTCCACAGAGAAATTAGGGCACTGGAAAACAAGCGTGGAAATCCGTTGGGGGTTTATTTCCCTTTTTTTTTTTTTTTTTTTTTAAAGGCACTGAGTGATAACCAATTTCCCTGGCTGAGATGTGGACCAGGACCTCTCCAGGGATGTACACTGAGGTGCCTGTCCTATTTTGGATGTTCCACCCACATTCTGATGAAAGCGAAATACAAAACCATGGCAGGATAATGAAAATATTGCCTTTTGCTGCTACTCTTGTCCTGTGTGACTCTCCATGGGCCCAGGATTACAAAAATTGGTTCAAATGGAACACTCAGGACTATCTGGAATATCCTCCCCTTTGCTTGCCAAACAGTTTATTTTTGCTCCTGATATTTAGACTGTTATTGAAGCTGAGACACAACCACAGAATACCAGCTCTAGGCCAGATTCGTGCCACAAATTGATGTTGCTTTACTGTGGGTGGCATGTTATGTCTCTTTACACCAGCTGGAAGCTGTTAGCCTCAAAAACCCCATAGGAGAGACGGGCTTCAACCAAAATCCCTCTGACCGCTTTCTCCCAGCCCAGCCTCAAGTGATGTCCATTCCCCTGGTTTGTACTTGAATAAACCCTGGTGCTCAGAGTGGCGTTTTACACCAAGCACTGGCAAATCCACATTTTAGCACATTTCTCTCTAAAAAACAAGGAGAATACTACACTGGAAGAGGGAAACTCACTCCACCCTGCACCACACTACAGCATGCGCAGCCCTTGCTGACTTGGCAGCTAGTGCACCAGACAGGGAAAGGTACACGACCTTTCACTCTTCAATACCATCCATACACTCGTCTTACCTAGAGATGATTAATCCTTCTCTGAGGGTTTCTAAGCAAGGTGCTTTGATGCTGCCCTGCAGCAGAGAGCTCAAAAAAACTCCTTCTTCAGGTGAAGTTGCCTTCATCATCCATTTTTAGAATCACAGAATAGTTTGGAAGAGACCTTAAAGAGCATTGTGTTACAACCCCACTGCTGTGGGCAGGGACGCCTCCCCCTAGACCAGCTTGGCTCCAAGCCCCATCCAGCCCAGCCTTTTACCTACCAAGAGTTGCTTTTACCTTATTAGATGTTTCCCCTCACCTTGTTAGCCCCAAAACCTCTAAGATGCCCAGAAAGCAGCTCTGGGCGTTAAATACCACGTGGAGGTATTTAACAAGGGCACCTTGTCAGGACTGAGCTGCCTATCCTTCAGGTGAGATCCGGCAAGGTGCTGAGGATATTCCTGCTCTCCCCGTGATGCCAGGATGGAGATCTCTGAGCAATGTTATGTTGCTTCTCTGTAGAAGTGGTGTGAGTGACAGCACTGGGCTGATCACCTACCTACCTGACAGAAAAGGAGGTCCAGTCCCTACCTGGAGGAGCTGGTGGTAGCTTCATCTCAACACGCCTGTATTTCTCCTCATGTTGCTCACCTGATGGATAATGCCTCCTCTAACCTGCTCCACTGCAGCGGGGTTGGCTGCTCCAGGAGGTTGTTTTGCCAGGCTCTTCCTCAGATGCTTCGTCTCAAGCTCTGGGACCTGCAGGATCTCTTACCAGGCTCCTGCGTAACTTCTCACACATACCGGCCATTGCAATACCCCAGTTCTGAAAAAAAGAGAGGAAAAATAGGATGCCTCCAGTTTCAATTTCAATGAGATCAAACAGGTTGTTCCTCTATGGCTTCATTTAAGAAACCCAGATGACCTGGGACCAGCCAGGTCCCCTGCCCAGGCCCCATCTAGTTGGGTCTCCAGCAAATGCTCTGCTATTTCTAGGTCAGCTCACTGTGACTCAGGTCTCCTACTTTTATTATTTTTAGTTTGTTTAAACATCTAATTTCACTCTTCTGCTGTGAAACCATGAGTGGTCAACAGATGGTGATAGCATGACTCTCATTAGTCATAACTCAGGTGGCTCTGAGTTGGACACTGGTGGGGACCTGGGTGGGCTGGGAGATGGAAAGGTCAGATGCTGCAGCATCATTTCCTGAGGCCTTTCACAGCCTTCACTTCCACCATGAGTCTTGAGGTATTTGGTATTTTGTGCTTATGAAAAGCCAATTAAACAAATGTGCACCAACAGCTGAAGACATTTAGCATGGAAATCCTTCCCAAATTTGTTATTTCTACAGGGCCTGGGTGCAGCTATGGATTAAAGGGTTGGGGGAAAGTGTGTAACAGAGCAATTAGCTTGGAGATAAAAATCATTAAGCATTAGGGGGCTTAATGGGATTTTTCCACCAACCAAAAGTCTTCTGGGAATCTGACTGAGATTGTCTAAGAGACACTGAGCTCAAGGCAGGACAAGCTATGTGGGTCAGTGGGACACTGGGATCTCCCCAGGCTTGCCTTGGAAGGGGTCAATCTCAAGGTGAAGAACCACTCTTCTGCTTCTGCCTATAGGAGAAACCTCCCTTGAAGAGCAGTCAGGGCTTGCTCTAGTAGAAATGTCCCTTTGGGAAGCTCAGGGAAGGGAGGTACCAATGGTCTTCCCAGCTCTAACCAAGGTGTGACTGTGGGTGATGGGTGTGTGAAGACCCTGACTGGGGAAGAGAGCTGCCAGGCAGGAGAGCTGGGCTTTGAGAGGTGGACACTTCTGATGAATACATCCCTGATTCAGAGGATTTATATATACATGCATACATATATATATATATATATACACAGAGACATCATTCAATTAGTCTGAGAGTAACTGCTGGCTCTGTGCCCAAGCTGGGCTCTGGAAGCACCATTTAGGTCCTGCAAGTGCTGCTAGGTTGAGAATAAAACACAGTGTGCTGGTGTATCTGGGTCACTCTCCCCTGCAGGAGAGTGGGGAAGCGCCTGCCTTGCCCTCGGCACCTCATGGCCACATCCCACCTCCCCTCCAAGGATGTCAGAGGCCAAATTCCTTGAAACAAAAATGAGACACCTGGGCAATGGTTTTGCCTTCTCCATCACCTATGGCTGTGCACCTTCTCTTCCCCAGTTCTTGGGGAAGAGCAATTTAGGCTGTGTAAAACTTGCTTCCCTGCCACCCTTGTGCGTGTTTTTGGAGAGCTGGCACAGAGTGTGAGTGAACTGCAGCTTCAACCCTCATGGAGAAAGCGGCATAAATCAGAGCCTGCTGGTGGCTTTACTCTGTAAAAACAACAAACAAAAAAAAAGCAAAAAGGAATCTTGGGGGTGCAGATGACCCCGGTGTAAAGGCAAAGCAAATAAAATTTGAAATTACACCTTGAAAAATTGAACATGAATAATATTTGATTTCATTAATGTCAATTTAGGTGATGGAGCAGCGCCAGAGGAGTTGAGATGTTGCGATTGAATATACTCAGTGGGAACCTCCAAAAGAAACATCTCCTAAATAAGGCCTGATTTCTTATTGGGGAAGCAGGATGCTATTTTTTCATTCAGTCTGGACAACATCACCACTTACCGTTTTTGTAGCCCTGGAGTGCATCCAGTGATTGGTGTTTCCCCACCGTCATCCCACAGGAAAGCAGCAGAGCCAAAAATATTTGAAGTGCCTTTGCAGGGTGGGCGAGCAAAGCTGGGCTGGGGCAGCGGGGAGGTGTCACCAGTGCTTAGGATGAGTCCAGGTGTCACCCCTGTCCCTTCCTTCCCCAACACAGCCAGGCTAAGGTCATCCACCAGCCGCCAGGCGTGGAGCCAGGGCGCTGAGAGCTTCCCATCACACAAGTGACGCTGCCGGTGGGCTAATGCACGCCTTGGCAGGGTCCATCACTGGGAGTTTATTTATGTCAACAAGGTTTAAAAGCCATCGAGGCCGCCTGGAGCATTACAGACAATTTACACTGGAAAAGGAATGAGCTTTTCTCTTCCAAAGCCGACATCCTTGCATGGGTGTGGCAGGAGATAAAGTGCTCATAGAAAATGAAAATACAGGAGGGGGGTTTCTGGGGTCTGGCATGGTCTGTGGACATCATAAGCATTCAACAGGCAAGAAATGGGCTGGGAAAGGGCTAGGAAGCCGTGACAGAAGGCTGAGATCAAAGACGGTGAATAGGCCAGAATACAAAACTACTGCAGTGTCTTCAGTGCCTGCAGGGAGACCACGAACCTGATATCCTTTTTTTTTTACATGGCTGGGCTTCGCGAGCGAAGATTTGGGGAGGGCTCTATCCACGTTTGTTGCAAGCACGTTGGTGGCTAAAAAGGCCAATGCGAGATAGACAAGTCCGGTTGCAAAAGGCACAGCAGAAAGACTCCTTAGGTGGTATATTCTGCAAGACACGATTCTTTCTGTGTTGTCTTTTCTCCTCAAGAGTGATCCTGCATGCGTTGTCAAAAGAAGTAACAGTGTTAAAGATAGTGTGTCTCCAGACCTCCCGATTGGAGGCCAGAGTAGACCGGTTATGTGCATATTTTGCGTAAAAGACATAGCAAATTTTGTGAAAAGAAGTCTTTTCTGATAACATGGACCTGGGGGCTTGGAGAAAGCACTACAAAATCAAAGCAGCCACAGTGATTCAAAGCGATAACCCACCAAGCCCAGAGTCCTGTTTCCAGAAACCCAGAAGAATGACCAGTGCTGTGCTTGGGTGTGAAGCTCCTCAGCTCAGACACACACCATGCACGGCCCCCCTTCCAGGATGAGAGACCCAGGGACAGCAAGAGACTCACCCACTTTGCCCTTTCTGTGCCAGCAGTGACCTCCATCCCGTCTCCCTGCCCTTGCTACCCAATCCCTAGTTACTCCTCACACGGAGCCACAGCACCGATCACCCACCATTTCAAGATGCTGAGACCCAAACCCCCTTCTGCACATGCCAGGAGCACATACCGTGCCAGGAGACACTGCAACCTCCTCCCAGGGTGGGGAATGAACCAACACCCCCGAGGTCTCTTACAAGAGCTAAAGCAATTTGGTCTTGCATTGTGCAGAGGGTAGGGCTCAAGGATCAATGAGGTAACATGTTTGGACAGGCTTGGCTACGGAGGCCTGTTGTCTTCTCCACTTAGCCACTGAAGCTAAGAAGTAGCCTAAGAAGATTCAAACTGTAAAAGAAATAAAAATAAGCTTTAAGCACAACATCATGATTGCAGCGAGGACACACCTAGATGCTGCAAACTAACACTGCAGTTTTAGAATCATAGAACCACAGAATCATTTGGGTTGGAAAGTACCCTTTAGATTGAGTCCAGCCATTCCCCCAGTGCTGCCAAGTCCACCACTAACCCATGTCCCCAAGCACCACATCTGCACTGCTTTTAAATCCCTCCAGGGATAGGGACTCCACCACTGCCCTGGGCGGCTGTGCCAGGGCTTGACAAGACTTTCTGTGAAGAAATTTTTCCTAATATTCAATTTAAACCCACTTCTTCTCATCCTGTCCCTTGTTCCCTGGGAGCAGAGCCTGACCCCCACCTGGCTCCACCCTCCCACCAGGGATCTGTAGGGAGTGAGAAGGTCCCTCCTTTTCTCCAGACCGATCTCCCCCAGCTGCTCCTCGTCAGACTTGTGCTCCAGACCCTTCCCTGGCTCCGTTCCCTTCTCTGGACATGCTGCAGCACCTCAGTGTCTTACTTGTGCCACGCTGAAGCCACAGTGCCGCCTGCCCCGAATCCTCTGCCACCATCCCAGCAGTGAGGGTGGCTGTTCCTGTCGCTGTGCCAGCCCCACTAGCGGCACAGCTCCTCTCCAAACAAGATTTGACATGACATTTAAGAAAATGCAATCTTTTTAAAGGCTTTAGCTTTGAAGTGGATGCTGTGAAGGTCTGACTTAGCTGACAGCTACACAAACAGGCGAGACAGCGCAGTCGCCTGATGGACACAGCCCTGCAAGCAAAGGGACATGCTCTGCCCCAAAAACAAGTGAGAATGGACCAGACTGGGATGTGAAAACATGCTCTGCAAGTCTTAGGCAAGGTAGGACCAGAAAGCAGGTCTTCCCTTTCCTGCTCAGCCCTCCATTCCCTTCATAGCCCACATCTGCCCAAATACTTCCCTTGCAAGGGTTTACTGGTCCATACATTTATATATTTTCCATACCTATTTAAATTCTGTTTGTTGTTTCTGTGGTAGACAACAAACTCTTAAAAATGCAGATCCCAAGTTTTAGTTGTATGTGTTTTTGGGGAACAGCCACCAAAAACTCAAGGCAAATTAATACCATCATCCAACCCTGAGAATATGAAGCACAGCTTACACATAAGTTGTTCAGCTTGTCTTAAGAGAGAACTTTATAAAGATGCCATATGTGAAGATTAACAGATCAGTGTTTTTAATTGTCTTTTGGAAGTAAAATCAAGTCAGAGTGAAGCAGGGAGAAATCAAAGCATGTGTTTGTGTTTATTTAAAACTCAATGGCATCTTTTTTATTAGGGAATTTACTTTTTCTTTTAATTTACATTTTAAATTGCATTGTGATAGAAAGGTAAATGCTGATCCATCAATCTTGGGTCCTCCCTGCCCCTGAAAAAAACCTCACCCAAGAATGCTGTGTTTTTCTGCATGTACTCCCCCAGGATTTTGAGGGCAGGGAGGGATAATTTCAGTACATCTAATTCAGGCAATCGAATTTTACTCCCTGCACCCATCAAATGATTTAAGCCTGCTTTCCCTCCCTGGAGGCTGGTGCACCCAGGGCACAAGAGCTGGGAAGGTAGCCAGGGTGAGGATTTTGGTTGAGTCTGAGGAGGAGGTTTTATTGAGGCTGGTAAATCATCCACAGGCTGTCACAGAGGCCTGGGGCTGCTCAGTGCCCTCGAGGGGGATAAAAGGTCCATGGCAATTATATTTCCTAAATTGACTTCTAGCTGACACAACAGCTGAACAATATTCCTTAGTAGAAATGTCAAAATTCAGAAAAAAATAATCATTTTGCCCAAGTGACATAGAATCCTGGAAAGGTTTGGGTTGAAAGGGATCTTAAAGCCCATCTCCTTCCACCTCCTGCCATGGGCAGGGACACCTTCCACTAGCCCAGGTTGCTCCAAGCCCCATCCAACCTGGCCTTGGACACTTGCAGGGATGGGGCAGCGACAGCTGTGCCAGGGCCTCCCCACCCTCTGAGTAAAAACCTTCTTCCACGTATCTAATCTAAACTGACTCTCTTTAGATCTAAAACCATCTCTCCTTGCTCTATTGCTACAGGCTCTAATAAAAAGTTTGTCCCCAAGACAACCCAACCTTCCAGCCCTGCTCAGCCCCCCTCACTTCCCTGCATGTATGAGTGCTCCTCATCCATCCCAAGCTATTGCAAGGGAGCTCTAAAATAATTTCAGAGTTGAATTTTTGCCCTGAAGTAGAGCAGAAGGGAGGGCATGGGAGCTGAAGAGAGGCACCACTGGGGCTGGGTGCAGGTGGAGAGGGGGAGGAAGGCTCCCTGAAACTGCCTCCCCACTGCTGCTGCACCTTCAGGCACGACTTCTCCACATCCCCTGAGGAAGTGCCAGCCTCTGAGCAGGGTGGCTGAAGGATATGATGCACAGTGACATCTTGGGATGGCTGACAGATCCCAAAATCACCTCAGTTTCAGAAATGTTCTTTTTTTTTGCAAATGCAAAATAATTTACAGATCCTCTGCTTGGGAAAAAAAAAAAAGCTCTTTGTAATGACTTTCTAATGACTCATCAATCTTATCTCCCTTTTTGCTTTTACCTTTCCTATCTTCTTTTTTCTTGCTACTGTCTCAATAGCTGGGGTGGGCACGTAGGACATCATGTGAATTTAGCAACCCTTCCCCAGTATTTTTATCCTCAATTGTCACCATTTGGAAATACCAGCATGAGAATGGGCATGAGGCTGGAGGGACTCTGGCAAGTCTGTCAGACGTGGGCAGCACGTGGTGTTGGCACAGGCTGGGAGAGGTGTAAGAGCCGTGAGGCTGCTGAGGGACCAACTGGGGCATGGCTGGTGGGTGCCATGGTGTTGCAGCGCTCAGTGGGTCCAGCTAAACCCCCCTGCACCTTTTTCCTTGTCCTCCCCCCGCAGAGCGAGCCCGGGATTACCTGCACAAGACCGGACGCTTCATCGTCATCGGTGGCATCGTCTCGCCCGTGCACGACTCCTATGGGAAGACGGTGGGTTGTCCTCATTTTCCCTCTCTGCCTCCTGTGTGCAGTGGTATCTCTGAAACCAGGGATGAGCACTGGGCAGCACTGCCTGACCCATGGTCCCTTCCTGTTCATCTTCTGCCTGGGGCAGCTCCTGACCATGGGAAAGTCTCCGAGAGGAGGGAAAGGATGAAACCACTCACTCTTTGGATAAAAGCCACAGCAAGGTCCTACAACCAACCAAAGTACTAGACAGCAAAGAGAAACGTTCTCACCCAAAACAGTGGTGGCCATCTTGCTGGGTAGTTTTTTGGTTTTGTTTTAATTATTTCAAAGCCAATTTTTTTTTTTTTTTTGTGGGGATGGAAACTATGAAAACGGTAGCCTTTAGAAGCACTTTCCAAATTAGGAGTGGAGAGTTTCCTCCTCTCCTGAAAGCTGGAGAAATTTAATCAAGAAACCACCACCCCAGCTCTGGCTCTGCTGCAGCACAGAGCTGGGAGTGGTGGTGCTGAGCAAATCTCACCTCCTGGTGCGTAGTCAGGGCTGACGCCCAGCAGGAACTCCTCCCTTCCAGCAAACAGGAGCTTAAATAAATGTTTATGGGCAGGAACGAATCCTTCTGGCCTGTCTCACCTGAGTGAGCCTGATGTTCTGCCCCAGGAAAGTTTGCAAGCTCAGGCTGGCCGGGGTATGATGTAACCATTCCTCCTTCACCCTCTTTTGCAGGGTCTGGTCTCGAGCCGGCACCGCCTGACCATGTGCCAGCTGGCTGTTCAGTCCTCTGACTGGATCAGGTGAGTGGCAGAGCCCACCCTGCTGTGACATCAGCGTCCTGGCAGCCCCTGCCCCTTCCCCGCACCGCGGTGGCAAAGGCCTGTGTGCAAAGCGGAGATGCCACCAGCTGGTAGAGCTCCAGGACAGACTTTCTCCTCTCTGAGCCTAAGCTTGATTAAAAACCAAAGACCTTCCTCTCCCAGTCCAGCAGAGAACAGATGCAGATGGTTAGACCACCCTTCAAGGGAGCTCTGGGGATTCAGGAGGTCTTGCAAGCCCCCTGCTCAGCCTGTGGTGTCTGGGCAAGGCTCAAAGTTACTCAGCCCACCCCAGGTTTGTGCTGTGGCACCTTCCCTTTCCACACCTGCAGCATCAACCCACAGACTCTCACCTTCCCAGCATCACCACATGGCATCTGGTGGCTGAGGTGGAACCAGAAACACCTTGAGCTGTCCTCAGAAACAGGGTTGTGACATGTGTAGTCACATCCAATCCCAATGAAAGCTGGTTAGTTGGGCACCAAGAGCGGAAAGGTACCCTGGCACACGTTCAGGTCTCCAGAGCTGTTAGGAAGGGCTGGGTGGAAGGGCTGGAGGAAGGATGTGGTCTATGGCACACCTGTGGAGTGATGGTAGCTGCTTGTGGCACTGCTGGCCAGCCCGGTGGGGAGGAGGTGGCACGGCCAAGAGGTCCGGTGGCCATCGGCCAACGCTGGTGCCTTGCTGTGTTCCCGCAGGGTGGACCCCTGGGAGTGCTACCAGGACACCTGGCAGACCACCTGCAGTGTGCTGGAGCACCACCGTGACCTGATGAAGGTGAGGCAGTCCCCACACCAGGGGTGAACCACACCAGGGGTGAACCCCCCAGGAGTGAGGGCATGGGGAGGGTGCAGAAATGGGGTTACTCTTCCCCCAGTGTGGGGACAACTAAAACATGTCTGAGACAGGATGAGAGAAGACTTGCAGGAACATCTGTGAGATCCTGACCTGGAAGAGGCATAAGATTCCTTGTCACAGCCACTTTGAGCTCCTTGCTCTGATGTTGGAAGGAAATTGGGCCCTCCAGCTGGAGGCAGCAGCCATCCTGGACCCAGGAACACCAGGAGGGGAGCAGGGATGAAGGCAGAGAGAAGGCAGGGATGGGCACAAGCCAAGCATTATTGTTGCCTACTGGCTCCTGCCAGAGGGGAAGGCGAGGTGGATGGGCCTTCCCACTCACTGAGCCAAAACTGCTGTATGAACCTGATGGAGAAACTCAGTGGAAAAATTCAGCACCTGGGAAGTCTCTGGGAGCACAAACCCCAGGAGAAAAAGTCCCTCCAAAACCCAGGCAGGTCTTAGAGCCATGGGAAAAGATGGCTGCCCTCTGGTGACTGCAGGGAAGCAGGGCTGTTGGCACACTTGGATACAGCAAGAAAACCAAAGATGGGAAATGAATGAAAGAGCATCACACAAAGTTACAGGCAGCCCAGACAGGAGACACAGCATTAACCAGCCCAGCAGAATGTGCGGTGCATCCAAGGACCATGATGCTGAAGCTGGGGAGTCGCCGGCCATGCTTTCCTTCTCCTGCAGGGACTGGGAGGGAGAAGAGAACGTTTGCTCCTTGCCAGCCTCGTGGCTCCACACAAAAAGTTAACACTACTTTAATCACAAGTCATTATCCACAGGGTCCTGCTGGCCCCGGGCTCATGGGACTGGGGATCCTAAAGTGAGCTTGGACATACCTGTCGCTGAAGATGACCTTGAGCCAAGGGTGGGGAGGCTTGATATGGGGACAAAAATGTTTTGGGAGGTTGCTGGAGTGAAGACGCTCTTCCAGCTACACTTCTCCCTCATTGCAGAGAGTGACTGGATGCATCCTCTCCAATGTCAACACGCCTTCCATCACCCCTGTGATTGGCCAGCCCCAGAATGAGTCCTCGCAGAACATCTACCAGAACAACAACAACGTCTCCAACAAGCCCACTGCAGGTAGGTGGCATCAGGGTAGGGAAGAGGGGGATGACTACTGACCCCTTACCTCCCAGCCAGGGCTGCCAAGCATTAGGAACAGTGCTCCATCACCTTGTCTTTGAATAGATGGCTCATCTGGCTCTGTGCACCAAGCCCAGGGTGGGGTGGGGGTGCAATGGAGAAGTTACCATCCAGCACAGCAAGGGGAGCCAAGAACAGCATAAAATGGCTGTAAAATCTCACTGGGCTTCAGCTGGATGATGTTCTGCTGAAGAGCAGCTAAAGGAAAAGGTACCTGGTGCCCGCAGGGTGCATGCAAGGGAAGAACTGGCAGGAGAGATGATGGAGCTGGATCCCCTATGAACCAGTGGGATATGGGACATGAAAATATTAGCTAGGGAGAAGCGGGAGCATTACTTAAGTCCCATAAAAATGGACATCTTGTGATTTTCTTAGTGCTTTTAGCTGTCCAGCTGGTCTCTTTAAGGCACAGGGTAGCACTCTGGGGAGTTAATACCAAGAAAGGAGGTGGCGGGGAGGTGCTGGGAGCAGTTTCTGCACAGGAGCATCTTGCAGGACCAGGGTGGCTGAAGAGCTTGTACTGGTTAATTGCATCACCTCTCTCCCATTAATTTTCCTTCACCTTTAGCAAAGATCCTGGGGAAGGTGGGAGAAAGCCTGAGCCGGATTTGCTGTGTTCGCCCACCCATGGAACGCTTCACATTTGTGGGTACGTAGAGGAAAGGTCCAGTGTCAGTCCAGCCCCCAGCCCTCCTCCCAGCCCCCTGTGCTAGGCCAGGCACCAGCACCTCTCTTTTTCTTCCCTTTCTCAGATGAAAATGCCAACCTGGGGACAGTGATGCGATATGAGGAGATCGGTGAGTGCACAGCCCCCCAGCTCCCCTGAGCCAGCGCTATGTGGCTCGGGAGCTACTGGACAAAAGATCCAGGGGCAAGTGAAGGATATAGAATCATCTCACCCCGGTGCCAGCTACTGAGGCTCAGGGGTGAAACAGGAGCAGTGCTTAACTGTGCTGAGCCTGGCCCTGTTGGCAGACAGCAGCTGAAATAATGGAGTGAGCAGTGGGGACACGGCCCCCAGTGCAGACGCAGACCTGCCATGGCATCATACCTTGACAGTCACTCCAAGTGCCCTCCCATGGTGGTGTCATCCCATCCTGGCAATGCCTGCAGCCCTGCAAAGCCTTGAACGGTAGCAGGAGGGATTTCAGCTGCCCTTTCCTCTAAAGCCCTGTAAGGGTTTCAGGCCCACCAGGCTGCCCCAGACATGGCCCCACCATACATCACCCAGAGCTCTGTGTGGAGAGAGTGCTGGTGGCTCTGACACCCATTTCATGGGCAAGCTCACACACAGCCTGGCACTACAGGCATCCCAGCACCTACACCACACAGAGCCCAGAGGCTTTGGCTACCTGGAAATGCCGAACAGGGAGGCACCCTCCCATGTAGCCATCTCTTCCCACTCCTCTGAGTGGGTTTATGGCTTTTCTCTGGTAGCTGTGCAAATAAATAAATCTTTAGGGGCCCGTCAGAGCAGAAAGCTCCTTCCCATGCCACAACTTTCTTGCTGAGCTGCGAAGCCAACCCTGAAGTTATGGGGCTGGTGCCTGCTCAGCCCCATGTGCTCACACCTGTGAGCTTCTCTCCTTTTCTTCAGAGCTTCGCATCTTACTGCTCTGTGGCAGCGACCTGCTGGAGTCCTTCTGCATCCCTGGTCTCTGGAACGAGGCGGATGTGAGTCACCACTGCTGGGCATCCCTCCATGCTCCTCTTCCCCAGGCTCCCTTCCTCCTCCTCCTCCTCTGCTTCCCACACCCCATGCTCTTGGGAGCCACTCAGGTCTCTTGGGATGACAGGAGCTGTGCCCACCGGCCCCACTGCCTCCTCCTTCCCAACCCTGACCCTCACCTCCCCTACACACTTCCACAGGGCTTCCACAGACTCAAGCCCTGCTCCCACTCACTGCTCATGCAGAGGATGTAATCTGGGATGCAGGGTGAGCCCATCCCAAGGCTGTGCTTCCACTCCTTGCCCCTCAAAAGGAGGCAGAATCAAGTAGATGCCAATCCCAGCAGAGTGAGGTGCGCAGGTAGGAAGTAAGATCTTTACAGAAGTTGCCCACACATTAGAAATTAAACACAATTAGAGCCAAATCAACAGCTTTTACTGTTGGTCCTTGCCTGAAAAAGACACATTTTCATGGGAGAACACCAGCCCTGGAGAGAGGATGGGTTAATGACCCACATGCTGCTCCAGAGCAGTGCTGGGTCTCCCCCAGCTCTTCGCTGAGATCAGGCAGTCAGCACAAACCTCCCTCCTTGAACCTCTCAATGATTTCTAAATTCAGTTACCACATCTTCAGTCCTAAGTTTTGTAAAGCAATTAGGTGGCAGGTGTCTCCTCTGAAAGGTTTAAAAAGCTGAGATGAGGCAAGTCCTGAAGCCCAGCACAAAGGATGCAAAAATGTCCTCCTTAGGCAACCTCTTCTGCTGCCACCTCCTTCTACCACGAGTTCTCCTCAAAGTCTGAATTCATCACCCAGTAATGGGATTTAACCCCGTGCCTTTTATTTCATCCACTGCAGACCACTTGCCTTGATAATTCTGTATTTCTGCCAAAGGCTGCTGACATATCCCCAAACTCACTTTCCATCTCCATCCAGACCACAGCCCAGCTTTCACAGAGTAGGGGGGGTTGGCAGACAGTGGCAGGTTTTGTGTGGGGTGATTATAAAGCTCTCCACGCTTTGGGTTGTTCCTAGATGGAGGTGATCGTCGGGGAGTTCGGGATCGTGGTGGTGCCCCGGGATGGAGCAGATCCCGACCGGATCATGAACCACTCCTCCATCCTCCGCAAGTACAAAGTGAGTGGATGCACACATGGCCGGGGAAGGCTGTGAGAGGACCCACAACCTCTCTCTACCCAGGAGAGCACTTCTGCCACAGGGCACAAAATATCTCGGGGTCAAATGCTCTCAGCGGTCGGGGGGGATGAGCCACCACGCAGCCACCCCCCAAGGCCAGCAGGGTGGGGAGGCTGGTGGGGCAGACACCCACTTTTAAGCCATCCCTTTCCCTCCTTCCCTTGCAGAACAACATCCTGGTGGTGAAGGATGACTCAAACCACCCTATGTCGGTCGTCAGCTCCACCAAAAGCAGGTGGGTGATGCAGGGGGACTGGGGGAAGAGCAGGGTGCCCCCAGCCAGCCCCTCCATTGTCCTCACATGGACACCTGACCCATCCAAGTGGGCTCTGATCCCTTTCTCTCTCCCCGTGCCCCCAGACTGGCCCTGCAGCACGGGGATGGACACGTCGTGGATTACCTCTGCCAGCCTGTCATCGACTACATCCTCAAGAGCCAGCTGTACATCAACGCCTCTGGCTAAGAGCCAGAGGCCTTGCAGCCTACCTGCAGCCTGCCTGCAGCTCTCCATCACTCTTTTTTCTCTCTCTCAGTCCGTGTCTCCATCTCTCCCCCCATCCCATGGCCTCCTGCCCGTGTCTGCCTCTCACCCCCGGCACCAACACTCCATCGTGCAGCAACGCCCAGGGAACAGTTTGGTCTCTTTTTTGGGGTACTGCCCTGCCCTGCACACGTGGGGAGGGAGGGGGAACCGGCCCAAGAGCGATGTGCTTGGTGTGCTCAAGGGGAGGCTGCCCCGGCACCCCCTCCCAGCATGTCCCTGGGAAAAGGCCCCCTGGTCCATCCTCCCAGCATGCTCAGAGCAGGGGCTGCCTCTTCTGCATCATCTTACAGAACTTAAGCTCAATAAATCTAGGTGCATTTTTTTTATTCTATAGTTTTAGCGCGAGCCCTTTGAGCCTCTCGACACGGTGACCAACCAAACCCTGGTTGGCACTGGCTCGGTGCCTCATGGCACGTGAGCCTCCCAGACCGGCAGTAGGACAGCCCAGCTAACCAATCCTCCTCCTGGTCCTGAAAAATCATGGAGAAGGGAGCAGAGGCCTTGGCAATCATCGCTGCCAAAGCATTGCAGGGAGAATGTTGTGTCACCTTCCCTTGGCTGCAAGAACTCAAGCCACTCCCTGGGTGACTTGAGTTGGGGTGATGTTCTACTCCAACCCACAGCACCTAGAAAGGGATCTGCCACTTATGGAGCCGAGAAATGAGGTAGAAAGAAGGAGGTAGTGAGCCAAAACCTCTGGTGACAATTTTCCCCAAAGCTGGTTGGGTCCATTACCATCCTCTGGCCTTCAGATCACTATTTCTGTCTGTAAACTTCCCCCTTCTCCCGCCTCTCCGACTCTCTTCCTCTTCTTGAAGAGTTCATTAAATGCATGATACTTTCCCCCTCCCAAACCAGCTGTGGCTACTTCGCACATCCCTTGGGACATGCCAGACTCCTGCTCTCCCACCTGTGACGTGCCTCCAGTTGCCGAGGATGGAGCCTGGTGGAGACGTGCCAGGGCAGGTAACAGGGAGCAATTACTGAAGCCTTGTGGAGAGGAGGGTTGCTGGAGCAGGCTCGTGTCCTGCTGAGCATCCCTAGGGTGCAAGGACCCTGCACAGCTCCTGGGGAAGGTCACAGCCACAGGGAGGAAGGTTTACCCTTCACCTTCTGTTCTCCCTTTGCTCCATCTAACCTTATATTGCTTCAGGTGGAGCTGTACAGCTGCCTGTAGCTGAGAGTTCTCCATGGTGTTTCAAGGAAAGATGTGAAATTTCCTCTACTTCATCCCTTAAAAGTCCACAAAGTAGCTCTCATTGAAGCTTCAATTGGTGAGACTTTGCACTAAATTTGATCTGCTGGGTGCTGCTGGCATCCTTGGAACAGCAAACAGCTTTGGACAAAACAAGGCAGGCCACGGTCACAGGGTCCTTGCAGCAGGCAGCATTTTAGGAACAGTAGCTGGCAACTTTTCAGGAGGACACAGCCCTTCCCAGAAGGGAAATCATGAGGGACAGAGGTGATGTGACTCACCCAAAGGCCCCAGAAGAGGTCTTTCCTTGCCAGGGATTTCCCTCTGCACGGTGAGGTTTGTTCGGGAACTGTTCTAAATTTGTCAGCTGAGTCCCTCAGCAGCAGCTCCGGTGTCTCCAGGTGGTTGCATACGTATTCCATGGGATGAGGAGATTTGGAGATGCCAAAGCAGAGAGGGTGGCGAGTGTGTGGGGGACTCAGAGAACAGGAATGCCTCTTTTCCAGGGAGGTCTTCAGCCAGCTGGAGCTGGTCAGCACCACCCCACTGAGCTCCCTCAGCTGACGTGCTGGGCAGGTGCCCATGGTGGGACACCTCATCCATGAGGTAACCACTAACCAGGTGCTGGACTCCACCCATTGTTGTCACACATTCAGGTTGTCAGTCTCCCCTCCCTCTCCACCCCAACACAGAAGGTATTCCACACAGCAGCCTCCCCTCCTTGCCAGACCTCACTGTGTTTCTCAGCTCCCAGCTGGAGGAGAAGCAGCAGTGGTGGCAACCAGCCTCCAAAACACAACCAGAAGGGCTGAACCTCCTGGGGGGGCAGCGCCTCTTGGAAGGGGCACGAAAGACAGTGGGTTCCCACTGAGGAAAAGACACGGGGAAGTAAAACAAAGGAGATGGAGAAGGAAGGAAGGTGTCATGCCCGAGAGCCACCTCTGATCCTCCCTCCCTCCCTTAGGTATGCGGGATGGGACGTGGGGATGCCAGTGCTTCCCACCCCATCATGGTTAGGATGGCATGGCTTAGAGACATAGTGTTGTGGTACAGATGATGAGTATATTCTGTCTGACTAGTCTTACCTGCGCCTTCGTGTATCAGCTCAGCAAAACTCACTGATGGGGGGTGGGATGGGGGGTTTGTAACAGGTCCTTCAGCTCTGGGACCCATTTGGAAAAATGTATTTGGGTGGGTATGGGAAAAAAATAATCATCTGTGATGATCCATGTGACTGCCAGGGAGGTGAGGATTGGGGTTTGCAGGGTGCAGGGGAGGGGTGGGAAGAAGCTTGTGGGTCTTGGTCTTTGAACCTCCATTTTTAAACAGTGCAATTTGCTGAAAGAGAAATGAACTTCAAATGCCCTTTGGGAGAAAAAATAAATAAAGGGGGGAGGGAAAGGGGTTGAAGTTGTCATGCCACCGATTTCACCTTTGTCAAAAGTTTTGGGGCCTTTTTTTTCTTTTTTTTTTCTGTTGCTATATGAAAAAAAACAGTCATTAACAAAAAAAACTTTATCAGCAAAATGTTTAAATTATGTAATAAACAAAACAAAACAAAGATGTTACTGGTGTAATTTTAAAACAGCCCCAAGACAGAGTCAGGACAAGGAGAGCAAATGGCTGGGATAACCCATGGCCAAACCCACCTAAATCAGGGAGCCTGAGAAAATAAACTAAGAGGCAAGATCCAGCCAAAAGTATTCATCATTTATTGACCTCCTCCCTTTCAAAAAACCCAACTCATGGAAAAATAGCCAGGTCCATAATACCTGTCCCTATGCAGTACAACAGAAGAAGGAAGACATGCCGGGGGCTAGAGTACATCTCACTTAAATAAAAGTGTAAGGCACACATAATACTTGGTATATCATTAAGCAAAAGCACAGATGCTGCTTCATCAGAGAATCAGAAATAAGGAGGGCTGAGTCCCCACAGAGTCCTCCTCCATCATTCAGGACCTCCTCTTTTACCACCACACAGGCCAGGGGCTTCAGCAGAGCTGACTTACAGCATGTGGCAGCAATATTTTTCCCCTGCATCTAAAGGAAGGTGGGAGTGGTGTCAAAATGGATCTGGACCCGCAGGAAAGCCACAGGTGATGAAGGGAGCACTGGGGTCTTTGGCCCCACTGAGCTCTGCTCAGATGTACAACGGGAAACCCCTGTGGAGAACTACCTGAGCCTCTGAGAAACATCCAGCACCACGCAGGAGGGGGGGGGGGGGGATAGGCAGCACCAAAAACAGAGGTTGAAACACATTCAAGACATCTTCAATATTTTTACACCGATCAAATCGGGGTGCAGACACTGCAGCGGGATGGGACAGGGCTCTCAGACACAAGAGCTCACGGCTGCAGACCCCTAGAGAAAGCCCCCATTCCTGCAGAGTCCTGGAGACATCATCCTCCTTCTCCTGGCCTCTGGGACACCCAGGAAGCTGCCTGGTACCACAGGGACCAGTCTTGTAAGGAAAGGTTGTGCTTGAGCATGTAAGGAGGTGGTAAGGAGACCTGTGTTTGCCCAGGAGGAGCTTTGACAGGAAAGCCACCCCTCAGGGGCTTTGGGACTTGCGAAGTGTGGGAGAAAGAATAGGGATACTCCTCCTGGTTGAAGGGAGCAGGTAAAGCAGGAAAGACTTTTCATTTCAGGAGCCCCTGCTAGCCTGGGATCTCCTCGTCCTCCATCCAGCATGTCACTGTGAGCTCAAAGGCACCTGGAAGCTCTTTTTCCCTCCTCTTTAGCGAACAGTAACCACCTCACTGAGAAGCACCGTGGAAGACCTGCAGCTGTGTGAAAATGGTCATCAGTGCCAGAGCTCTAAGCCACAGCAAAACCACGTCAGCACCACTCCCAGGAAGGTGAGGAATGGGCAGGCTGGGAGGAGAATGCCACAGGAAGCATCACCAGCGCCACAGCTCAAAACTCATCTCTCCCATCTGTCTCTTCGTGCCGCTCGCTGAGCTACTGATGGTGAGGAAAACCTCACTGAGAACATGAGGAGGAGGTGGTGGTGGTGGTAGTGTCCAAAGTAAGGACAGAGGCTGTGTGTGCCAGATCGGGAGAAGGGATCCACAGGGGGTGGAGGGTGGAAAACCCCTCAGTTATGAACTTCAGGCTCCAAACCATGCCAACTCCCAAGGCTGACACCAAGCAACGTCGACTTGCACCTCAGAGAAATGTTGTAGGAATGGGCTGTTCTTCAGCCAGTAGCACCTTCACAAACCAGGCTTCTTCTTCCTCCCACAAGCGAGGGACGGAGCACTTTGAAAAATTAGGGACTCTCCAGGGCTCAGCATGACACTGAGCTTCATCTGCCATGCTGAAATTGAGGGTAAGGATCAGTTCAACACAATCAAACGCAGCCAGTCCTGCCAGATTTGGGGAGGCTCTCCTGCCTTCAGCCTGGCAGGTGCTGCAGCCTTTCCAGAGCTTACTCATGGCAATTCAATGGCTTTTGTGTTGTAGCAGCCTGGAGGAAGACTCCTCTGGATATCCTCTAGGTTCTTTATATCGGCCAGGATCTCATCGATGTTGCTCTCCAGCGTCCGCACCCGGGCCTTCTGCAGCATGGCTGTCTGCTCCAGCTCAGACATCTCAGCCTTCAGCTGGTTGCTACTAGTTTTGGCTTTGCTAAAATTCATCTCAAGCTGCTTCAGGCCATCCTCATCCACAGCGCCAGGCTGGTCTGTGGAACAGAAGGAAAGCATGGATGGAGGCTGAGGACTACATCTTTCTAGATATTTCATCTCCACCCTGATGCCTAGCCTGTCCACAGGTATCACCTGAGGTCAGCTTCCCACTAAACTCCCTAGACCCCAGTGGGGACCTGTCTCCACCCACATCCCACAGTGGTGTCACAAAACCTACTCATCAGGCGCAGCAGCTCTTCCAGGGTACTCAGCGTCTCCTGCACGGCCACCCCTGCCTGGCCAGCCTTGTCATGGACCCTCTGAGCCTCCTGAGCTGTCTGAAGGAGGAAAGGCAGCAGCTGTAAGGTGCAACTGAGCCCAAAAGGCAACAGGGATGGGGACAAGGCAAGGGAGACAGGGACCCACCTCCTGTATCACAGCAGCATCCGCCTCAACCTCTGAGAGCTTCCTCTCAAATTCATCATCTGCTTCCTTGGCCTCGCGCCACAGGGCGGCCACTGCCTTCTCCAGGGCGAGGACACCATCGGCCGTCTGGTTGGCTTCCACCTTCAGCTGGGCAATCTCCTGGGGAAGGCAAAGGCACTTTCAGAGGGGCAGAGCATGGCCAAAAGGTGCACTGGAATGCAGAGCTGATGGAAATTCCTTCTACGTGGATCCAAAATGACCGCACACTGGCCTGTATCCTTCATGTTCTCCCACCAGTTGTTTCAGAGAGCTGTTCCCATGGCAATGGCTCAACCCCTCCTGCACACATCAGCAAATCCCTGGGGAATTACAACACACATCTGGGAGCTGAACCCACAAGCAGCAATTTTGGGACCTCACAAGCCTGCCAGTGGCTCAGGCTGTGGGAGGGGAAAAATTCCCTTGGTCACTGAAAGGCAGGTAGAGTGAGATGCCACAAAGATCCTCATGGAAGAAACGTGCCTGCAGAGATCTGATCTGCACACCCACTGATCTACAGTCAAACTTTGCAGGACCAACTGTAGAGAAACTTTAGGCCAGAAATCAATGCAGCAGGTCCAAAAGTTAACCCATCAGCCCGACCATGAAGAGCTAACCATCTCCTTTTATTCCACTGTTTTTCCTTCCAAACTCTTTTCTGCCAGCACTAGCACTGGAGCCTGCCCTCACCTCCTGGATCCCCATGGTGATCTCCTTTGCTTCCCCTGCAGCGCTGCTGGCTGCCTTGGATTCGGAAGCAGCGCTGCCCAGGATTGCTTCGGCTCGGTCTGTCTTCTCCCTGGCACTGGTGACCATGCTGCTGATAATGGGCAGCCTCCTCATGGCATCTTCAGCTTCCCTCCTCTTGTCACCTGCTTGCAGGTTGAACTCTGGAAGAAACACGTGTGGGAATGAAGCTGCACTACCTTCATGAGATCTGACGTGAAAAGGCAAGGGAAGGGTTTCTAGGATGTTACCCCTGAGGCTCTTCAGGATTTGTTCCACCTGGTAGAAGGTGGCATTGCCAGCACTCATGGCTTGCAAGGCTGTGCTCTTGGCGAGGCTGGCTCGGGACAGCAGCTGTGTCAGCTTCTGCAACAGGTCAAAGGGACACAACAGGTGGATGAAGGACAGAGTATGGGAGGATTGGACACGCCCAGAGCAATCTGGGAGGAGCTGGGCTGGAGGAGAAGACCCATCAGCCTGTTTCCAAGTGCCTGCTCTTGCCCCTGAATCAACGCTACCACAACCTGTGGCACAGCCTTGTGCTGGGGCTCCTCAACCAGCTCCAGCCATCCTGAGTCATCTTAGCTCTAATCTTTCCAGGAGTAGGTCTTCAACCTGCCTCACATGGAGAAGGTGTGCAGGTGAGACCCTGCACCAGCAGCTCCATGCTCACAGGGAGGTCTCCCACGGGCTTCAGAAGACCAACCCCAACGCTGCGTTTCCAAGAAAGGGTACAATCATGCTCCAGGCAGGCAGAGCTACCTCTGACAACCAGACTGGGACAGTGGTGGTGCCAAGCGCATCCCACCAAAGCTCCAGCTCCTGGAGGACAACACAGCCCCCCAGCCAATCTCTTACCGCTCTCTCGCCCTCTTGCCTTCGCAGCAGCTCCTTGGTTTCCTCCTCCCAGCGCCCCGTGCGGCTCTGCAGCTGCTTGTACTGGGCCATGTAGGTGTCCACCAGGCTCAACAGAGCACTGGCGTCCTGCTTCAGCCGGGATGCCTCCCCCTGAAACAGAGACGTGATGGGGTCCCAGCATCTCCCCAGTGCTCCCCGGGAACCACGGGCAAAAGGGTGAGAAGATGCATATCCAATGGCTCTCCAATGGGGACAGAGCACTGGGAAGGGCTGAGCTGCTGGCAGGAAGAGCAAAAGGTCCCACAGACACAAAGCCCTCACCTCAAAGGAGCTGATGTCGGTCTCCGTCAGGCGGGACAGGTTGCTGAGGAGCACCAGGCTGCCCTGGTAAGCCTTGTCTGCCTCGGAGGCCATTCCTTCGGCATCAGCCCTCAGGCCTCCAGCCAGTGACTGCAGCTCCTCGTACCTGCAGGGATGCAGGACTGGAGAGCCTGGTACCAGCCAGGCTGCCAACTCCCCACCCCAGCATTAATGCTGCCTTCTACATGGACTTGTTCATGCTCTCCAAGGCCCCATGCAGATTTATCATGCAGGAAAACCCAATCGCAAACACCTCCTGCATCCCAGTCCCTCAGCCAAACAGGGCATCCACTGGCTCCTTACTCCTGCTCCAGGAACCAAAGGTGTGTCACACAGCTGAACCCTCATGGGCTCCACAGTGGCTCTGCTAATCTCTGCCCTACAACTGGATGTTTCTTCCTGCACATCCCAGTTCAGCTTCTTAACTTCCCTTAGGGCTGTTGCTTGCACCTCACTAGTGATGTGCGAAATCCCAGCCCCACCGCAGTGGGCTCTGGAGTGGCACCAGCCCACCACACAGGAATCATGGGGCTAAAGCCACCCTGGGGCTAAACCCAGCCCAGATTTGCAACCACATATGGAACAGACTCCCCCCACCAAGAGTCTCTTCGCAGACATGCCAGCTTCCCTTAGCTGCTGGCACTTCCATGGGAGCACCATGGTCTGTGTAGTGGGAAGCAGACGCTCCACAGACCTGTCAAATCTCCATCTCCACCGCTCAGATGTGCCAGTGACTGAAGTTCCAGCAAGTCCCACCTCCAAACACACACATTTCTGCAGCTCAGATGGGGAGGTAGTGAAGGGGACACAGGTGCTTGGCCACCCCTCTCCTCCCTCCCACATCCTTCCGTGACACACAGGCCGGCACAGCCCCCACTCACCTCCCGAGCAGCCCTTGCAGGGAGCCGGAGGCAGCCGCCTCTCTGCCAGCCACGCGCAGCAGCTCCAGTGCCTGCCCCGCGTCCTCCCGCGCCGCCCGTGCCGCTTGCTCGATGCTGTTGGCTGCTTGTGCATGGCTGCGAAGGACAGATGCTCGTGAGAAACATTTCCCACCTAGGTTTTCTCCACCAACTTCCTTTACTGTTGTATCCAGGGATGCTGGAATGCACCCTCTCAGGAAATGCAGAATGTTTGCAAAAGAGATCTGTATTTTCCTTGTCCCTCCTGCGTCTCTCAAGAGTAGACAAGCACCAGAGGGGAGGCAGATGCTGCCAGTTCCAACTGGACAAACATGGGTCAAACTCTTATCACAAAGATGCTTCTAAATCACACCCAACTCCATCCTCAAAGGCAGCTGAGGACAACTCTGTAGGGCAGCGAAGTCAGCCCAGCAGCTGCATCTTCCTCTGTTCCAGGGCTGGTACAGAGGCTTTGGCAGCTGCAGCCCAGTGGGTTCACAAGGACCCCCCAAATATTACCTTCTGGGCACCCAGTGGGATCTCAGTCCCACTCCCCTCTCTCTCTCAGCTGATGGCAGGAGGAACTCACCTGTTGGCCAGTCTCAGAGCCTCCTGGGCCAGCATCAAGAACTGATTTGAGCCCCCGGGAAGGCTTGTAACAGGAATGTTCTGAGGAGAGAGCGAGGCAAAGAGCTGTGAGTGCTTTTCTCTGCTCTCCATTCAACTCAGCAGTGAAAGAGGCAACCGCAGCACGTTAAACCTCCACCAGCCCCAAAGACCCCTGCCAGCACCTCTCCATGTCCAGGTTGCATGGAAAGGGCCACCAGAACATCTACACTCACAAAACAAACATAATATCTGGAATTCCTTAAATCCTTGCTCTCTCCATGCTTTTTTTTTTTCCAACCCTGAGCTAGACTAGGAGTGTGTCACACACGAATGCTCTCACCACCCGGCGGAGGGTGGCTCCACTGCTCTCCAGGTCCAGCCTCGCTCTCTCCAGCAGCTGCCGGGTCTCCTGCACCTGCCTCTCGTACTGGCTCCCGAGAGACCTCAGCCTCTCCACCGTCGCCTTGATCTCGCCCAAGCGGCTCCGGGAGCTGGGACCCTGCCCATTCATCCTGGTCACACGGCCTTCCAGAGACCTGTAAGAAGCTGGTGAGACAGAAAGAGGAAGGCTGAAGAGAAACTCGTTGCTGAGCAGAAGGGCACAGGCAGCAAAACTCTCCCCAACATAGCCCAGATGGCCCCATTCCAGGGCAGTGGGTGGGTGGTACCTTGCAGGCTCAGGGCTTCCCTGAGGATGGTCCGCAGCATCTCCTCAGCCACCTGCATTCTCCTCTCCAGCTCCTGGCTCTGGGCCCCACCACCAGCTTGCAGCCCTGAGAAAAGCAGCTCCAGCTCTGCCAGCTGCTGCAGGTACAGATCCACCTGCAACCACAGACCAGGCCATCAGCCAGTGGCACACCAAACCCATGGGGAAAGACCAGGGTGGGAACCAGGTCCACAGTCCAGTCAGAGAACGGAGAGCAACATGAGGACCCATTTTTGGATGGGGCACAAGGGATCACTTCAATGGGGTACAAAGCCAAAGTTCAAAACCACTCCTCACTTGAGGAGAACGTGAGGAGACACTGAGGGTGAACGAATCGCTGCACCCCTTGCTGCTCAGGGGCCCTGGGACTGGCATAGATGCTCACCTGGGCTTTCACCTGGCTGTAGCAAGCCGGGCACTCACTCTCTTCACAGTTGGGACCCTCAAAGCCGGGTTTGCAGATGCAGCTCCCATCTCTCCTGCACTTCAGGGGCTCAGCACCAACTGAGTTGCAGGCGCAGGCTGCAGGTTGGAGCAACACAGGTTCAAAGGATTCTGTCCCCCACCTCAAGCCTCAGCACATCTTTTCATCAACCCTCTCTCCCTGCTTTCCCCCCACCATTTAGCCTTGTGCTTTGGTTCCTGCTCTCTACTCCCACTTTCTAGCCTTGGCTTTTGTGGCATCCCCCTTCTCACCAAGCACTCGGGCACGGATTTTCCTACTTAAACAGTGCCCAGGTCTCACCTCTGCACTTGTCGGCGGGGTCGGGGGCCAGCGGGTTCCCGAAGAAGCCGTCCTTGCAGCGGTCGCAGTAGAAGCCGGTGGTGTTGTGGATGCACTTGAGGCACTCCCCAGTCCGACGGTCGCAGTTCCCCACGGCGTTGGGCTCCACGTTGCCATTGCACTGACACAGCTGGCAGGGCTGGGAAGCCACTGGGTCCCCAAAATAACCATCAACACAGTACTCGCAGTTGTCCCCTGGGAAAGATGAGATGCTCATGCCCGTGCCTGCAAGGCAGAGGCTGCCTCACTGCTTCTGCCTCACAGAAACCCATTGGAGTTGGCACGACAGCATCTCTGCCCTCATCACCACCACAGCCAACACAACAGGCAGGCTCTCAAAAGCTGGGTGCAACAGCTGACATTGGCTAAGTAATTTCCTATTTGTTTTTTTTTCCCTATTTTTCATTCCCCTCCCTCTCCCACCCATCCTTTTTCCATCCACGTTGTGTTTAGATGAGAACCTCTCCTGGGGCAGGGCAATGTGTCTTCACAGCCCTTGGGGCTGAAGCACCCTGTCACAGGAAGGAGTGGCAGTGCCTCAGGCAAGCTGGGCAGAGAGGATGGGATGGATCCACCCAGCTCCAAGCACCCCTGCACAGAGGGTAGAAGCTCGGGGAAAAGGCAGAGCGGAAGCAAGGAAAAGGGCATTACCAGCAGCTCCAGGAGGGCAGTGGTCACAGGTGACCTCCTCACTGCCTGGCACCACGGAGCAGCCCTGGCCGTGGCCGCAGGGGCAGGTCCTGCAGCCATGTGGCTGCCGGGGGTCGTGGTAGGAGCCGAAGGGGCAGCTGACACTGCTGCCCACGTTTTCATCTCCAGAGTAGCATTCGCCTGGAGGAGGAAGGAAAGGGCTTAGGGCAGTTTACTCACAGCCCTGGTGGGACACCCTCAACCACTCCACCCACTGCAGCACACTCCAGCATCCTCCACGAGATACCTTAAGATTCCCACACCTGCCCATACCATGCACCACATAAAATCATGGAATGGTTTGGGTTGGAAGGGACCTTTAAAGGTCACCCAGTCCCACTGCCCCTGTGATAAGCAGGGACATTTTCAACTACACCAGGTTGCTCAGAGCCCCATCCAACCTGAGGCACTGTCAGGCTTAACTTTAAAACAAAAAGTCTGAAGAGTTTACTGCTATCAGGGCAGCAGGAGATGCTTTTTTCTCTCTCCAGTATGCATCATCTACACCCAATTTGATCCAAATGCATCTGGGTGCAGAGCTTCTAGGTTCTGGGGAATTTTTCTGGGATGATCTCCCACATTCCAGCCCCCTGAGTCACAGAATCACAGAATCAATTAGGTTGGAAAAGACCTCTGAGATCATCGAGTCCAACCTGTGACCCAACACCACGACATCAACTAGACCAGAGCACCAAGTGCCATGTACAGTCTTTCCTTAAACGCCTCCAGGACCTCCACCACCTCCCTGGGTAGCCCATTCCAATGTCTGACCACTCTTTCTGTGAAGAAATTTCTGCAAAGTCAGTGCTCCCGACCCCCCCAGCTCAGTTCTTGGGACACAGGCAGCTGTCCTGCATTCCCACACACCCGACAAGCACTGTGTGGTGGCGGTGGCTCCTCTTACCAGTGTCAGGGTCACAAATTCCTCCCCCCTGGCAACCGCAGGGCACGCAGATGCTGAAGGGCCCTTGGCCAGGGCTGTCTCTACGGTAGCCAGGGGCACATCTCTCACAGAACTGCCCCCCGTACGCCGCCGGACACTCGCAGCGCTCCACCCACGGAGCAGGGACTCCAGGGATGGGCTGTGCCGACACCAGGGTGACATTGTCGATGTAGCCAGTGCCTGGAGAGAGGTACAGCCAGTCACCTATGGGGGACAGCAGCTCCACCTGCAAGACCCCCACACCCAGGACCTGCTCAGGTTACACATCCTATTGCAATGCCCACAGGCAAATGGAACAGCCAAATCTGTTGCCACCTTGCTCAATCTCTTCATAATTTAACTTTGCCACCGTAGGGCACTTAATATCATTATTATTACTTTTACAATACCTTTTAGCAAAGGTGTCTCTATCTGGAGAGCTGGTGACTCCAGCAACGAGGAGATGCCAACCTCATGCTTGCAAGCTCTCCCCACACTTACTGTACTCCCCAAATGTGGCTCGAATCCAGAGGGCTGTCAGGTTTCCCAGCAGCCTACGAAATTCCAAGTGATTCAGCCTCGGGCTCCACTTGCTGCTCGGGTGTTCATCCAATCTGCCGTGGGAGAGGGGAGAAGTGGAACCGGTTTCAGGAAAACAAGATGCCTCCACAAGAAAACATGGCAGCCTTCGCCCATCTCCCTCCTGAGCTCAGGGCTTTGAGGAACTGACCCCATGCAAGCGATCCCGAGCCAAGTACCCAGCCCAATCTCAAGCCAGATTTTCTACTGCCCCTCTCACAAAGTAACCCCTTTATCCAGGAGAGATGCCCCTGAGGTGGATCCAGCCCAAACCAGGCCACCATTTGCCACCTCCAAGGGATCACAGCTGAATTCAGGAGCCGTTCTTGCTCCTCCCTACCCCAAACACCCCAGCCTCGCCCTTTACCTGAACGTGTATGTATGGCTGACACCGCAGGGCAGGACCTCCCCCTGGGGTAAGAAGGGGGCAGTGACTCTCAGGCCATCTCCTTCCAGGATCACATCGTGTGGAGACGGCTGGAGTCCCCCTCGGTCCAGGCGGTAATCGAAGGAGAGCGTCTGGCTGTAGCTCAGTTGCTGGTTCCCGAGGAATTTCGCTGCAAAGCAATGGAAAAGAAAACTAAAGGCTTAAAATCTTTCCTTCCTCCTAAAGGCTCAGTTCATGGGATCAGACCAAGCAAAGGGTTCATTGTCACCTCTGTCCCCGGCGATGCCACACCTACCAGGTGCCACGAAGTATATGGGCTCCGATCTCCTCGCCGCTATGAAGGCATCCCGATGGCGTGGGGACCACTGGAGCTGGGCTGGGGAGCTGCTTGCATGGACACCTCGCCAGCCCTCAGCACCTGGAGCACCAACAAGGAGCCATCAGTAGGGACAGGGAAAGTGTTTTCAGGACTGTAGCAACTTTCTTCAGCTATATATTATCAAAGCCCTCCAGCTTCCTACCCCCAGCTTCTGAGGGGGCAGCACAGGTATCCCTGTGCCCACACATCTGTATGACAGCCCGGATGGGCACAGAGGCTTCCTCCAAGTGGCAGGGAAGACATGCTGAATGAAGCCTATGCTCCCCCAAACCTTACACCCTACTTCTGCCTACAATCAATTCATGCCACCCATCAAAGCAGGGGTGCTGCAGCCACGGGCAGGTTGGATGAGGACCCAAGGAGCATGCAAAGCCTGGGGCTGACTCCCAGCAGGGCTGTGAACAAGGGAGCTCCTCCAGCACATCAAAGAGAAGGGCTGGCAAACACCCCCAGGAGTTGTGGGGATGTCCCACTTGGGCTTCACCTTGCTGGAAGGTGGAGGTGATGTTGTGGACACTGTGGTTGTCTGCGCTGACACACGTAGCCGAGTGCCCATAGCAGAAGCAGGGGGAGCATCCCATGGGGTTTCTGGCATCCAGGTTGTAGAAGTGTCGCTTGCACCTGGGAAAATGCAAGAAGGTGACAAAGGTAGAGTTCATTTTCTCTTTTTACTGGTCAACATAAGCATTCTTTTAATGACAACTGTGCAACACAGCCATTGCCAGGGTTCGAGGTCATCGCCAGGCTGGGATGGCAAGACGGGCATGTGCAAATGTTTTCCCACTGCCAGAGGCCAGGGTTAGATGGGATATTGGGAAGGATTTCTTCCCTCTGAGTGTGCTGAGGCCCTGGCACAGGTTGCCCAGAGAAGCTGTGGTTGCCCCATCCCTGGAAGTGTCCAAGGCCAGGTTGGATGGGGCTTGGAGCAACCTGGGCTAGTGGAAGGTGTCCCTGCCCATGGCAGGGGACTTGGAATTGGGTGATCTTCAAGGTCCCTCCCAGCCCAAACCATTCCAGGATTCTACGATTCTGTGCACTGCCAGGGAGATGGAGGTCATGCCATGCAGTGGTGCGGCAGTCCCCTGACACCCACCTCTCACAGCGCTCCCCGGCAGCGCTCGCCTTGCAGACACAGCGGCCGGAGCGACAGTTCCCGGAGCTGCCGGCAGGGTCACACTCGCACTGCAGGCTCCTGCAACAGGGACAGCAGCAACCTCGACCTGGATTTCCAGCTCAGCCTGGGAGCTCAGTGCCCCTGCTATCATAGAAGAGAGCAGAGAAACACCCCCAGACACTATTCCCATGTTGGAAGGGGAAAAATAACCAGCAGAGCCATCTCTGTAAGGAAAACCTGCAGCACTGTGGGTACCAGGCTGAGACTGCCCAGCGCTACCGCCCCAGCACACCCCAGAGCACCTGACCCACTCACAAGAGCAACATGAAGCACTGCTGAGCTTAATAAACCCTGGTTGAGTTTAACAGATCCCGGCTGAGGGATCCCAGGCTGCAGCACCCCAGGGAAGCTGCAGAAGGCCAGGCACAGCAGCACAGCTGCAGGCAGTCCCCCTCACCCACACCCTTTGCCTGCCTGCAGCCCCAGAGGAGCAACAGTGAGGTGAAGTCAGGAAGAAGAGGACACAGCACTGAGGAAGTCAGAGAAGAAATGCTACTAAAGGTATTTAAAAAGGGCATCGTGCAAAGGAAGGGGGTTATTTTTGCAGGTACATCTCCTTGTGAGTGGCACCGACACCAGGCAGGCCCACGGTGGGCAGGTTCTGTTTTACATGGCCAAGCCTGGCTGTCACCTGTTTGGCACTATCTGGGTAATAAGACAATGGCCTCAGTGTGTGGTTAAGCTCAGATTTTGGTGCTGTTGCAGGACAGTGAGCTCTGGCATGGAGGTCCAGCCCCGCTGGAGCCCACTCTCTCCCAGCAAGGTTGGCTCAAGGCCGTCGTTGTGCTGCCACAAAACAAACTCTGCCCTTGCACGGGGTGTTTTCAGCCAGCTCCGGTGCTGGGAGAGCTCTGGGGGCTGGCCCTCCTGCTGTCCCCGTGCCATTGAGGGAGGTCAGCACTCACTGCCCGCTCCTCCGGCACCCGGCCTCGGACAGGGGCTCAAAGCCCGGCTGGCAGCGGTCACACTTGTCCCCCATCACGCCGGGCTTGCAGCTGCACCGGCCGTAGTTGTCACACTGTGTGCTGAGGGAGCCTGTGGAGAGAGGGGAAGGAGAGGTTGGGATGGGCCCAATGGGACAGGTGGTAAAGCACCACACCATCACTGCAGCAGCAATCCAGCCCCAGGGACAGGTCCCCACGTGAGATCCCCACACAGGGCTGAGACACCAGGTCTGGATGTTAAAAGTTATTCCAGTCTCCCCGGGAGACTTGGAGGAGGTAAATCCCAGCAGGTACTGACCAGATGCCCAGGACAAGGATCCTCTTCCCTACTCTAAAGGTCAGCAAGAAGAAAAAGATGGAGTCTAGGGAATTTTTTCTTCTTTGCCAGACCCTCTGCTAGTTAGACATCACTGGAACTTGATTTTGGTGCCTTTACAAGGAACCCATGGGGCTGAGGGCCATGGCAGGATCTTTGGTTTCCAACCTACAGGCAGCTGTCCTGCTGCCAGGCCATCCTTGTGCCAGGGGAGCCAAGGGGATATGTGCCATTCCAACCCCTTAAAGCCTATTGCTCTGTCCTCTTGCCAGTTGTTTTTGATGTGCAGGTAACACTTCTAGTGGTCCTCCTGCACCAAGAGACCAACAGGTATTTCAAGTGCAAAGGTTGTAAACTCAAAGAGAGGAGGTTTAGATTGGACATAAGGAAGAAACGTTTTATAATGAAAGTGGTTGGACACTGGCACAGGTTGCCCTGAGAAGCTGTGGCTGCCCCATCCCTGCAAGTGTTCAAGGCCAGGTTGGACGTGGCTTGGAACAACCTGGGATAGTGGAAGGTGTCCATGCCCATGGCATGGAACGAGATGATCTTTAAGGTCCCTTCTGACCCAAACCTGTCTGTGAGTCTGATTATTTCAGAGGGCAGGTGGGTCTTGTAGCCTCTGGTCCGGTGTGTAGGGACCCAGAGCCTTACCTGCCCAGGTGCTCAGCAGGTGCTTCAGGCTCCCCTACAGCCCTGAGCAGACCCTGTGCCCTCCGGGCTGTCGTGCACATACCCCAGGGGTGGCAGTGGCAGGGCAGGCAGCACTCCCGCTCCCGCCGGCGGAAGAACCCCTCCTTGCAGCGCTCGCAGTGGGCGCCCTCCGTGTTGCCCCGGCAGCCGAGGCAGCGGTACCCGTTCCCCGTCTCCCGCAGGAGCTGCCAGTCGAAGATGCACTGCCTGGACATCCCGTTGCAGTCGCAGACTGGGGAGAAGAGAGCAGAGAGACATCTCAAACAATGCTTAGAGATGAGGGTACCAGTTGTAAGTACCACCCTGAAGGCCAAGGAATAAGCCCAGGCGGTGCAAATGTCCCCTTCTCGCTCTGCTAATAACAAGCCCTGTCCCCATGTCTCTGCTCTTGTCCCCATGTGTCTGTGTCCATCAGCCACCCCTGTGCCACCAGTGCCCACAGGGTGCTCCGCATCCCCACGCTGTGGAGCGATGTCCCATTTCACTGCCAACATGGTTCAGGATGGACAAACCCCCCAAGCCAAGCATGGCATGGCCAGGGATGTCCTTCATCCTTTCATGGGACTTCCAATGAGGATTTTGAGTAAGCAAAGATGATTAAACAGCCCCCCCAGATCTTGTCCTGAGGAAAGCATGGGGAACCTTACTGGAGACTTCAGGGAAAAGGGAAAGATCCCTGAGGTTATGTTTTGTTTCACCCAGCCTCTGACCAGGCGTGAGTTCAGGAGGAAAAACTCAACCAACTTCAATGAGGCCCCCCCAGCCAGTTCTTCCATGCAGGGAGTGGCCTGTGATCCGAGGCACTCGGCAGAAGTATGCCAGCCAAGAGGGAGATCAGCAATAAAGGTTTTGGCACAGGTCACCTACCTCAACCTCCCTGTGAAGAAAAGCTGCAGCTGCCCACATTGCTGCATGATGGATGCCAGGAAGAACAGGCATGAGACTCTGCCTCCCACTACAGCCAGGACAGGCGATCCCTCTGGAGAGCAGAAGGGCAGGTACCTCCCCAGACATGCCTGCTCCAGCACTCCCTTGCCTTGTCCAGGTATTCCCTTGAAGGCACCTCTCATCTAAGGCCTCAGCAGCCATTACTCAAGTGTTTAAGCCTGAGGACCTTTATTCCAGATGCATCTCTCAGTGCCACAGAGGAAAGCAAGCACAGCTGAGAGGATGGTTGGCAAAGACAGGCAGGAGAATGAAACACCCCAAGGGAAAAAGCCTCAGGGACCCCTCAGGGACGCAGAACCTGCTGAGGAGGTGCTCTGAACCCCTCTGATGCTGCCATGGGAGCCTCGACCTCCCTCTGAGGAACTCTGTTCACTGCTGGACTCCTTGGGATAAGAAAGGTGGGCCCCAGCTGCCCACCTCCCGCTCAGGTCACCTCTGAGAGCACGGAGAGGTGGAAGAAGTCCAAAAGCAAGCAGAAACCTGCAGCATGGATGCAGACAGCGCCCTGTACTCGACACACACAGAGGCTCCTCCTTCCCAGTGCTCTTCTGGCACAACTCAGCCCCAGGATACAAGGTCCCTGTCCCTCTGCATCTGTGATTCCCAGCACCAGGCACAGGTTCCTGCGCCCTGTGCTCACACCCGGGCGCCGCCCTCCCTCCCTCCCACACACCCATCAGCACCCACATTCCAGACGGAGGCACTCAGCCCAGCCTCTGCCAAGAGCAGAGGTGACCTCATGCGTCAGCAAACAGGGAGAGAGATTTTTCCAGCTCTGGCAAACATGGCTCTTCCCTCACAGCCTGGCTGCCAGGAGACCGAGATTCAGCTACAGCTGGGAGGGGACCTGTGGGCACAGAAGTCCTGCCCCCAGGGCGTGGGAAAGCATCCCCAGCCTCAGTGGGCATCACCAGTGACCCAAGGACATGGACAATACAGACCAAGAGCAACAGCATGGGACTTTCTAAAGGTCTTTGTGCTCACCTCCACCGTGGGAAGATCCCACTTGGGGTTGATTCCACTCCCAACCCTCCACACTGCAGTGAGATCTCAAGTTGGAAGGGACCCATAAGGATCTTTGAATTGAACTCCACCCACGCATCACCCTACCCTCTATGTAATCCGGAGGATTTACTGGGTTGCTAAATTACAGGTGTGAGCACTATTCCCCCAGGGAATGAAAACCTTTTTTCAGGTGTTGCTCTCTGGCTGCAGCACGCTAGGAGCCAGTTCTCCTGGCACAGACTCAAGTCTCACTAATCCAAAGCCATTTGAGATGCTGCGGCAGGTTAGTGCCATCACCCCACCGGTGTGGCTGCTCCTGGTCTTCTCCTGGAAACCTGAGAGCTCAGGCAGGCTAATCCTTATCAAGAGCAAGAGGTGGAGCACGTAGGAACTGCTGGAAGATGAGGACCAACTGAGGACAGGATCATTTCTATATCTAGGTGCCCTGAGGCTCTGCTCTGAGATCATCCATGGAAAAGAGTAGGCTCCCTAGAGGAGAAGCTTTGCAGCTGGATTTCTTCAGTGCTACGTCAGGATGCAGGAGGTACATGGAATGCATCCAGCAGGACATCATTCCCCCAGCTCCCACCCAGCAGAATAAAGCATGAAAAATGCTTGATTGCTGTGACGAAATGAATTCCCACATCAGAAAGGCTTGGAGAAGGAGACATGCAGCTTCAGGCCTCTTAAACTGTCTTCTTAAATTCACAAAACCAGAAAACGAGGCAGGGTCTGCGTGGAGCAGATCCAACAGCCCTGTACACAAGCCAGCCTACAAAGACCCCTCCTTCCATCAGGAGATCAACAGAGTTTTGCATGCAATGAAGCCTCCACGTCAACACAAGCCATTCCCTGCTCCATGCTCTTGGGACAGAGACCCAGAAGGCTGTCCAATGTGCTGTCCAAGTCTGGGTATCCCCATTGCCCAACTCCTTTCTCACTGCAGGAAGACCTGCCTGGGGCTCCATCAGCATCGGCAGGGACATACCCCACACCAGGAGCCAAAACCTGCTGTTTGGTGCCTTCTGCTTTCCAACACCCTGAGTTAAACACCTTGTTGGTGTGATGGAGCTCTGACCTCCACATTCCAGTTCTTCCCTGAACCCTGGGAGATCCCTTCAGCCGTCCTGTGTTGCCACACATAAGGCTCCACAGGGATCAGAGTACAAGTGTCCTGACTGCTGCTCTGCTGGATCACACCTGAACCCAGTTTGACTTGAGCACTTTGCAGGCAAAACAGGATTACATGGGCTAATTACAAGCCCATATCTAGAGCTAGGACTAGAGAGAGCACAGGAGACTAAATTACACCACCAACCCCCCTCAGAAAATCTGCTGCAGCATAAAAACACGGCTGGTATCGACCATCACATACACACAGAAATAGGTTCAAGAGTCCATGGAAAAGGAGCAGTTTCCCACATATTGCCAGGAAGGAGGAGGAAAGGAACCTACACCAGTATTTTTAAACCTACACGTAATTAAGGCTGATGTAATAATTAACTCAAGTAGCATGTAAAGCAAAACAGGTCTTTTTTTTTTTTTTTTTTAGAAAAAAAACCTAAAACAAAACATTTATTCAGCACTTATTACACCCCTGTTGCACCACACTTAAAACTGATAAAATCCAACTTCAAGCCCAGTACCGTTCAGAACATCAGTAATGCAGAAAAAAAGAATTAAAATCACTCAGTATTTATAAAATACAAGTGAAAACCTGATTTTTGCCAAACATACTATAGGCCAGTAAAACTGAAACCCTGCTATTGAATTACCACTGGGCTGGACATGCTCAAACCTCCCTGCACTACACTCTCTGCTACAATTGCACTCGCAAGAGGATCTGCTGGATTTTGGAAGCTCATCATCAGTCCATGGACCACGGGAGACTCGTCATCTCCCACGGGGTGCAGCAGGGCTGTGGGCACCTTGTGAGCTCCACAGACTTGCACAAACGCGACCATGCTGCTACATCAAACTGGGTCCTGGATGTTTCCAGCTCTTCTCTGGGCTTGGGGAAGGTTTTGGTTACAGCAGCGACCGCCTCGGCGATGCTCGTGCTCACACCCACATGCCACCCCATCAGCAAGGCTTCATACAGAGAGCAACAACATAACTGCACATAAATAACTTATTGAAAGGGATGCCAGTGAAAAAAACAAAGTCAAAGTGCTCATGTGATATTCAACCCTGGAGGAAACACTAAACCCAAGGGCGGGATGGCAGAGCGCCCTGGCAGGGTGCTGTGCTCCCAGACAGCTCCCAGTTACCGGACCGGAGAGAGCTGCGAGCACGCCCGCACGTCCGAGCGGGACCGGCCGACCTTGGCGAGGCCTCACCTTCTCCTCTGCGTGTGCTCGGGGCTGCGGGCAGCAAGGACGCGGCCAGGCAGGCGAGGGGCAGGAGCCAGCGCCCGGCCATGGCTCGTGCCGGGGAGCCCAGGGCACCCGGTCCGGCGGGATCGTGACCAGGGCTGCCCAGTGCCTTGTTAGCCCGTGTGTTTTTTATCGGCTGCTCCACCTGAGTCACTCCCAACAGGAAGGAGCACGTGTGCCGTGGGCTGACTCACCGCGAGCAGGGAGAGCCCAGCCCAGGCAGCGCAGACAGGAGCCCGCCCCATCCACAGAGCACTCCGAGGAGCTTCTGCCTGCACCCTCCTAGGGCTGATAGCTCATGGGTAGGGGAATAAAATATACCTGCAGCCCCTGCAGACGCCCCTCCTGCCCGTCCCACTCGCCCACCTCTATCCCACCCGCCGTTGCTGCCTCCGCGGGCAGGGCACCGGGGCTGGCTGGGGAGGGCCGGGCTGCCCGGGCACGCAGGAGGCTTGCAGGGAGCGAAATGAAACACGATGAGCTCACAGGAAGCCTGGGGAGGGTGGATGGGGACCATCTCCTCGCAAACCAGGCCCAAGTCAACCAACCTGCAAGAGCAGGGCTCATTTCAGGTGACCAGTGGGACTGGTGATGCAAAGAGATCCCCAAGGACAGCTTGGAAGTGCTCAGAAAGCAGATCGATAGGGATTTACCAGATAAGTGTAAAGTTCAGGAAATCCCCAGACCTAGAAATGGGGTGGAGGCGGGAATTGTCACACACACATTTACCTGCTTTTGCTCCCAAGGGGAAAATGGTTAGATGGGTCCTTGGGCTCACCTAGTGCATCCACTTTTGTGCTAGAAGGAGGATGAGGAGTGGAGACAGAGAGGGGAGAAAGCTTGTCTGAGGCTGCTGCTAGAACAAGCAGGAGGATGCCAGGCTCCACAGACCCAGGTCCCTTAGCACTTTGTTCTAATGGGTAGCCAGTGAGCCAAACAAGGTATGAGAGCCAATTCCACCTTGTTCGTCACCTTCGCCTTGCAGGAGGGACATGAAGACTTCTACAGGAGAAGAGAGAAATCCTGGAGGCAGGAGTCCTCCTCATCCTGCATACACCAGGATAAGTGAAAACACCGGCACATTCACCTGACCTGCAAAAGCAGCCCACTAGGGTATCACAGGAAGGATGGACCCTCATGTTCCCCTGCCATGGGACACCTACTGTGACAACTGACTGCGAGTGGTCCATGAGCACCTTTCGATGGAATGAAGACACCTAACAAATCTGTCCCTTTTTAGATCCCCTTCTCCATTAGGGATTCAAACTCAAGCCGAGGCGCTGCTGTGCTGCTCATTTCAGAGCTGACAGACCCGGGTGATTAACACCGAGGTCCTAGTCTGAGCATCTTACACAGCCCTACAGCCTCCAGACACTCCGGACACCTGGAGCTGACTCAGAGGGCTTTCCTCTGTGCCTCCTGGTGATCTCATGGGCGCAGCCAGCCTGAACTCACCACATCTCTGCACCTCCCTTCGCCGGCTGTACCTGCCTCTACTGATTGAGTCAACTCGCTTTTATAAACAGGCGGTTTCCTTTTCATTTCACTTGCTGGATCTTAATATAGCCCACAACAAGGAAACCAGCTCCCCGAATGCGATGGTGGTACAGTGGGTTTTGGCACCCAAGGTTGTTTTATCTGGTTTTTATTATTTTTTTTTTTAAAGTGGAATAAAACTATTTATGGTGTTCCCACCAATTTAGCAGTTTTTAGGATCCGCCTATTCCTTTAAGGAAACACAATCCCTTTTGCTCTAAAGTACCTCACTTACCTGAAACACCTCTCCTGTGTCCTTCCTACCGCTGACACCCCTCCGCTCAGGAAGCTCACCTCCTCCAACAGCGTGTAGTGTACAGCAGTTCCCTTGGACCTCACCTAGCCCTGGGCTGACTTCTCTCTTAGAAAACCAGCTCTTGCCATCAGGAAGCTTTTCCCTTATCTGTCTCCTCCGTGTTATCCCTTCTATCTCACTGTTACCACCCCACCTCTCACCCCACTGTGCAAACAAGGCCCTGACACAGCTTGCTCCTCAGTCATTTCTGCATATTTACTTAGGTTACTCTTAACTTGTCATCCTCCACCGTCCCTCAGGATCACCACAGGAATGTGTGCCTCATCCTCCTTCAAGATCACCTCTGAAAACCACACGAACACATGCCATGAGACCACCAAAAAAATGTATTTTCTGGGGCCCTGATTTTCTGGTCTGGAACAGCTGCCCACCACCCTCCACAGAGCAAACCTCACCCATCACAACCCATTGCTACGGCAGCACCCTCCAGAAGAGGTCTCATATAAACATAGTTAACAGAAATATTACCTTTAGAGTGAACAGAAGCCTAAGCAAAGGGAGGCATGAAGAGTAGTGGTGCTCATCACACACTGCAATGGAACAGTTTTTCTTCACTGGAGAACCTGTGTCTTTTAATCTGCAACACAAGAAAATATTCTGTGTTCATTCACAATGGAGCCAAGGAAGTGCTACTGCAGGGGCTCACAAGTTCATCAGTCCTCGAGGATGTGGCCATGGCAGAATGAACAACTCCAAAGACAGTCTGAATCTCCATAACAATCTGAATTTTGCTGTTCGTTGCAGGTGGCAAGTAATAAGGTGTGTGAAACCCCCAAAGCGATAGTTTTATTGATGTAACTAAGGGAAAAAAACCATTTTGGTGGTTCATGACAGATAAACACCATGATGCTGCATGTGTCCATGTCCCCATGTTGCCCTCTACAAGAGACCATCTGCAACATTCTCTAGGAGGAAATCCTCTGGGATTTCCTCAGTGTGGAAAATCAGGGATCATGATGTGCCGGCATCACCAAATGCCAGTGCAGCGACAGAGCCCGGACTTCAGTCTCTCCTCGGTCAGTTGGGTGCCCTGGGAAAAAGTCCTCATGTCAGCCAGAGCCACCTGAAGCAGAGGCTCCACCGGGATGGGCAGAGGCAGGCAGGAAGCAGACAGGAAGCAGGCAGGGAGGAGGCAGGGACACCAGGGGTTACGGTGAGCAAGCAGGGCAGGGCAGCAGCAGCAGCAGCACAGCAAGGAAGTGCCATCACACCTGGCCATGTGCCCTGCCCCACCAGTGAGGAGTGACACACACAGGGATGAGGGAAGGCATTTCCATCCAACTACCCCCCAAGCCCAGACTCTGTGGGGTATTTTTTACATGGCATTCCTGATGTTTCTGGGATGGGGACACACCCGAAGGTATCGGGCCAGCAGCCAACCAGAAAGATTAACTAACCAGAATGTGGTCCAACATGTCAGATGGGCAGCACAGAACACTGCCAGCTTGGGGTGACAGCTGTATGTCCTCTCCATCCTCAGATCCACATGGACGCTACAGCTGCGTCCTCCAGGCAGTTGTTCGCAGCACTTTTTAACTTCTAACAATATCCTGTTCTCTCAAGAAGGGAGAAGGAACCCTGCTCAGGTTTGTCCAGGCCCTCCGCATTGCCATCTACTCACAGGCCCCCCTTGCCAGCCTCCTGCTTCTCTAGAAAGCACAAGAGACTGTGGAGCTTGATCTTGGACACTGAGAAAACCCACTGGAAGTTAGAGGAGGAAAAAAGCCACAGAAGCATGGCTTGGCAAGGCTCCTCCTCAGGCACTCTGAAGTTGGGCACAGCCCACGCAGAGAATATCAGAGGAGGGTGTCTCCACCTGGGCTTCAAAACATCAGTACAACACTTCAGTGACCTGGAAACCATTGTCATGGTCTCTTGGGTCTGGGTCTGCTCCACCTTGTCTCTTGGGTCTGGGTCTGCTCCACCTTGTGACAGATTTCTGTGTATTTACTTAGATTACTCTTACTTCATCATCCTCCACTATCCTTGAGGATCACCTCTAAAAACCACAGGATTGCATGGCTCATCCTCCTCCAAGATCACCTCTGAGACAGATTTGGACAATGCTCACAAAAAGCTGAAGATAAAATCCTGAAGATAAAATAAAGGGCACAGACTTGCTTCCTGAGTATTTTAGCCCCAAAACGGTAAGAGGCTCCAGTCAACCTACAGCTTGTGCAACGTCAGAACCATCCCACAACCCAATTCTCTGCTCCTTGACTGCTCCCTACAGTCCAGCTGAAACCTCAGACAGATTTTGCCAGCTGGAATTTGCCCAACAGCAGTACTGGTTTAAAAAAAAAAAAAGTATTTTAGAAAACAAATTCATTAGTGGCAACTGCAGAATAAATGGTTGAAAGCTGACAAACTGAAATACAAAAATTAATGAGAAGAATTTACCAGCTGAGAAGGGATTCGCTCTGATGCAAGTTAATGAGATGTGCATTTTCCTCTGCTGAGAAAAATAACAGAAATCCAGCTGGAGATGTAAGACACGTGTGATTGCAGAATGGCCTAGTCTGTTATCACTGTAATCCGTCCTTACAAAGTTACTTAACTCAGGAATAAAATTTATCTCAGGCTCTGGAAGACAGGATCCAGGAACAACACAGAGTGTCCAAACTTATGGCAGTTCCTAGTGAGAAATTTCAGCATCTTTTTCAGGGTTTTAATTTTTCTTCCCAGGAGCTCCATCCTTTTCCACATGTTCAGCTAAACGGATTTTACCCTTACAGTGTAAAAACACACCCCAATTCCCCAGGGCTTTCCACGAGGACAGTGCAGCTCCAACAGCATCAGCACTAGCAGCATAATCTTATTAAGTCCTGGAAAACCAGCAGCTTAAAATTCATCATAGCCATGGCAATGGAGCAGTGGACATGGGGGAAACCATCATCCCTATGGCCACCTGCACCCACCAAATGCATTTCCAAGTTTCTTGTTCCTTCCCCCCCCACTAAAACAGGTCACCTAATTAAGCGAGAGCTGAACCTTGCAACTGAGACACATCCCCATAATACCCACTCCCCCTACCCCAAAGAAAAAAAAGCAATACTCAAAAGAATGCCAAGGTATAAGGGGTTACAAATATTCAGACTTTATTATAAATAAGAAATACTGTTTTATACATAAAAACTGCAAGTGTTGCATTTTGTTCACCGCCCCAGACAGCAAGACCACAGATTAAGGCAAAAAAAGCTGGAGTGAAGGCACGTACTGAGGGGGCCACAGTCAGGAACAAGGTGATGAAGGGACTGACACCCAGCACTCCACCAGCAGCTGTCGCGTCATCACATTACGTAAAGAAATAACTGGACTTACACAATGATTAATGGCTGTAATGCAGTAGTGATTAAGAGATCGCTTATAAAGATTTTTTCTTTTATTTAAAAATAAAATTCTGTTAAAAACAGCTTAAGGAAAAAAAAATAGGAAAAAAAACCAAGAGAAGAAAGCAGGAAACCTTAGGCCTGAGGTCAGCCAGGGCATGCGCGCATCTTCGCATCTGCTCTTCTCACAGCCTTGGCAGAGGTGACGCGGTTACAGCCATCTGACCAGAGCAGCTAGCGAGCCAGCAAGCTCTCCTCCAGGTGTGTTTGCAGGCAGGAGGGAAATCCCAAGCTAGTAAATGCCAGAATCTCTAAGGGAAGGGGTACAAGAGCGGGATTTGCCGGGATCATCCCCCGCCCAGCAGTGCCGTCCCCAAGGGTGCACCGAGCCTCCTGCCTCACACAGTGGTATCAGGATGTCCCCGAGTCCAGCTCTCCGACCACTCAGCGCTGGGTCCAGTGTCCCAGCTGTGCTACAGCTCCTCACAGCCCAGCTGCAAAGCCACAGCTCCTGCCCCTGTCCTGGCACAGCGTCCCAAGGGACAAGGCACACGGAACAGGGTGCTGTGAGCACTGTGGGGCAGGGCTGGCTTGGCAGGGAGGGCTGGAAGACATCCACCCGACAGGCAAAGTGGTTATTGATGGGTGCTGAGGATTCAGGAGAAGGAAGAAAGCAGGAGCCCAGCTAGGAGAAATCCCAAGTTTCAAGGGAATGATACAGAGAGAAGTGATACACGATGCATGCACCCTGATGGCTACAGGGGAGAGCACATGGAGGAGGCCAGGCTGTGCCACTCTGGAAATATGGCTGAGTATATTTACACACACATACGCACACACGAGAGACTTCCTCACACTATAATCATGATTTAAAAAAAAAAAACGGAAAACAAAAATCACATTCACACAAAAAATATAAATTTGAAATAATTAATAGCACCAGTGTGTGTCAGATAATAATTTCTTCCCCGCTACGCAAACATACAAAGTTGCATAGTGTTTAAGGATAGATATATACTAGGTCTCAGGGAGGGGGGGAGGGATGCCAGGCTGGAGACAAGGAGGAAGCCCAGAGAATGCTCTCCCTGGCACTCTCACCCAGCACCAGTGAGCAGCTGGGAAGCACTACCTGGGGAGGGAGCCTGCCAGGGAATAAGGTGGAAGCTGTGAAATGCAGAGCTGCCACCTGAGCCTGGCCTGAAGTCCCTGTGCTGCGGTGGCCTTACGGTGACCGGGAGGCAAAAGGAAAGGAGGGCACTGGAAAATTCCAGCTCTTCCCGCCAGCTTAAAAACAGGCAAAAGGCCAGAGCAATGCCAGGAGATATAAAAATGCCACTGTCCTCCTTCAGGAAAAAGATGAGGAGAAAGACAGACTTTTCCCATTTCCACTCACATGCCCCCTTCCTTCCCCACCTAAAGACATTCGGCGTGAAGGCCAGTGCAGCTGTCGGAGCTCTCTGGATGGCAGCCCTCCTCTTGAGCAAAACTCATCCTGCTTGAACAAACTCATCTGTCAGTCAGACATTCCAACACTAAAAAACCAGATCCTCTGGCAATTCAGTAGCAACAGATGGGAAGGCAGTTCATGGCTTCCACGCTCTGGCAGTCTGGACTACCCAGCAGGCAGCAGCTTTCAGACCGGACCCAAAACTTTTCCACAGATGAGGAGTGGGGCTGGCAAGATCCACCACTCCACCAGTATCCCATCTTCCCAAAGAGCTCCAATCAGAGGCTGCCTTTTTCTCAGAGCAATGCATCATCACAGAAAGCATTTCAGAAAGAGGCTTCAGCTATTTTGTCAAAGGCTACCAATGCCGTCAGATTGGCCACTAGGTAAGGATGGAAACAATAAATTCACAGGGTTAGAAGTTGGGAACAGAGATCTGAGAGTGCAGCTTTACTGGCCATTACAGTAATACTTTGGCAGCCATCCCCTTCCTTCATAGGAACAGAGAGCTCTGGGACTGAGGATATTACAGTCAAAGGGAGGAGAGAGGAGAGAAAGTTGGGTTAGTTTTGCCTTGCTGTGTACAGCTCACATGGTTATTTCTGAACCACAGTATAAAGAGTCCAGAGCATCTCTCATCTTTGCACTAATCAAAGAGAAACTGTGTCTGAGGAAGGGGCAAAGGCGGAGTGCTCAGGAAAACAATCTATATAAAAAAAAAACCCCTTTGATGCCCAAAGACGGATATTTAATTTGCTTCTCAAAAAAAAATAATAATAATAAAAAAAAAAATCTTTCAACTTATCCTGATTTGAACAAGAAAACAGTGGCTGTGAGCAGCGAAGAGGTGGGGATTTGGAGAAGGTACTGTGTGTTAAGGCACTCCGGAGCCAAACCACCACTTGGGGGGAATACCCCCCACCCCCAGCGCACCCTTAGGGTTTCTCAATGGACGGGGTGTTGAAACAGCCAGATGGCAAGGTCTTCCTGATGTCTTCCAGATTGCTAATGTCCTTCAGGATCTCTTCAATGTCCCTGTTGTAGGCCTGTATCGCATCATCTTGCTTCTTGGCTTCTCTCTCAAGGAAAGACACTTTCTGGTCCAAGTCGCTGTCTTTCATCTGGTCTTTGGCACTGTTCAGGGTACCCTCAATTTCATTCAGTTTGTTCAAGTCCACCGTCTCCAGTTGCCCTGAAAAGCCAGTAGCAAATAGTGAAGCACATTAAAAACCCTTTGATGCCCTGGTTTTGGGTGCTCACACAGCTGAGCCCACAGCCACACCCCCATCGGGCTGTTTCTGCATTAGAGACATCATTTAAAACAGAACCAACCACATGGGTGACACCTTCAGTGTCCTCAGCTTGCAGAAAACCACTGAACACTGCACAACGAGCTCTGAGGCTACCCCGGCAAAGTAAAAACCCCAAGACGCGCCACACAAACCCCATTTCGAGAGGTCAACAGACCCATCTGATTCCTTGCACAGCACTGGCAGGGAAGCCAGCACACATCAGGAAAACACTCAAAGGCATAGGGCACATTAAGGACAGTCCTACCTAATTGATCCAGCAGGTCATTAATGACAGTGAGTAGGCTGTTCACAGAGTTCTTTGCTTTCCTGGCATTATCTTCTGCCTCCTGGGCAGCCTGTGAGGCCTGCAGGGTGTAAAAAGTGAGAGCACAAAAAACTGTTGCCTCTGCCCAAGCAGTTAGTCACCCACACCTCTGGCTTCTCGCTCCAGGGTAACACTCATGCACTGAGATCTTTATCACAATGCTGGAGAAGACTGACAATCTTCAAATAATTGCTTTTCTGATTACTTCAGGATATCCCTGAGAACTAAGCAGGATTTTGCAGGGAAAGTCAGAGTAGAGTCAATAGGTCTATAGTCAGGTTTCAGTTAAACTCAAAGGAGAGTGTTGCATTAAGAAAACTGGCTCTCAAATTCCAGCAGGGAGCCTGTGCTAATGCACCAGAGCTTGTCTCATGTTCTCAATCCCACTTAAAACTTGGAAGAGTTTGAATACTGGCTGGACTCAGCACTATCTTTGCAAGGGGAGAGCAGGAGGAAAGCTTGCCTCTCCAGGACAGTGGGGAGAAGGCAGTTCCTGGCCACTGCTGTCACCTGCCAGCACTACTTACCATGCCTGCCATCATCATATCTTGCTCAGCATCTGCCTGCTTCCGCTTAAGCTCTTTCTCTGCATCCTGCAGCTGCTTCATCATGTCATCCACCTCCCTGGCCAGCCCCGTCACGTCGGCAAAAGTCTTGTCAGCTTCGGCTTTGGTAGCAGCAGCACTCTACAGCCAACAAGGGGGAGAGGATGGAAGAAAGGTGATGAAGGTACACAACCTCCTTCAGTCCTTTCCATCAAAATGCACCGATTTCCTGTCGTGTCCACATGTGGGAAAACAGCAGAAAGCACATGTGGCTCTCCAGGAAGTACTGGAACAGAGTTTACGCAGTTACACATCAACATCTCGGGGAGAGGGTGGCTTCAGAACCGCTAAGGACTCACCTTCTGAACAGAGCTGGCGATTTTCTCAGCATCATCTGCTCTAGCCTTGGCCTCACGGGCATCAGCAGCAGCATTGCCCAGCGCCAGCTCCGCCTGGCGCGTCTTGTTGTTGGCTTCAGCGATGGTCTGCGTGATGGCAGGGATCTTCTTCAGCGCCTCCTCAGCCGCCGTCTTGTTATCATTCACCCGCTTGTCAAAGTCTAGGGAAGGGCAGAACAGACCCTTATCAGGACAGAGAGCCTTGGGATGCTCATTTGACTGAGCTCCCCAGGCTTTGCCTCCATGACATCGGAGGGACCAAGAGTAAACTGGCATTAGCTCTCCCTATTGCACATCTTCTGATACTAAATAAGGAGCTTAAAGGAGATTTCCAGTCACTGAAAACGCTTATATTTTTTTTCTTTAAAGAAAAACAAGCCTAAAGAACCCCCCCAACACTGAGGTGAGGGCAATGGCACAGCCTGTTTAAGCAGGATACCCCTACTGCCAAATGACTTGTCACACTGGAACTGCAGGATTCACTGCAAGTGCTTCCTCTTTACCTTTCAGGTTGCTGAGGATGGTATTGGCCTCTTGTAGTGTGCCGTTGCCCTTCCGAGCAGCTTCTTCAGCCAGGGCTTTCGCTGCATCTGCTCGAGCCAAGAGCTGGTCTGCAGTCTGAGGAGACATGACACAGATCAACATATTCTCACCTCCTGAGGGACAACCACGTAGGTGTATCAAAAAAAAGCACTGCTCAGTCTGAAACACCAATGCCATCTAGAACAGCAGTACTTCCTCTGAGACCAGGGGAATGTAGGGACTTCTGGAATACTGTTCTGAATACAAAAGACACCACACCTGGCAAATATCCCCTATTTTCCCTTACAGCCTCAATGCTGTGGCTTTTAACAGCTTTCTGCACCTCCTTTCTAGGACCACTCTTCAGCATTCTCATAATTAACAAGCTGCAATAAGACGAGACTGAATAAGACCAGATCTTCCACATCTGGCCAGTTACTTGTTTTCTTTTGTTTGTTTTTTTTCAGGGAACAAAAGCCTGCACAAAGCAGAACTGACCTGCTGCTCTGTCTTCCCTTTCTCCAAGAGGTTCTTTACTTCAAGCTCCTTTCCTTTCATGTCTTCTCTCAAGTCCTCATAATCCTTCAGCTTTCTGGCAATTAGCTGATCTAATTCCTCTGCTTCCTTCTTGATCTTATTTGCTTCATTCTGCAGGTGGAAATCAGAAACAAACGCAGAGTCCTGAATGTTAAAGAATTTCTGAACGGGTGGCAAATTTTTGCACTTCTCCATTCAAGCCAAGATGCTTGGCAAACATTTCACTTGGATTTTTGTCCTTCAGAGACTGGGGGAAGTGGAGGTTTATGTAGGTGGTTTTATGCATTTTAATCTCCTGTGTGGAAGCTGGAAAGCACAAGTCTGGATTATGCCTAGATGGACAAAAATCCCACAGACTGGGAGCATTAGCAGAGCATATGCAAGGTATGCCAGCAACTTGGAATCTTCAGGGAATACTGCATGTGATGCTGCCCACACATACCTCTAGCCCTGTGGAATCCACTGTAGGCAGGCTGGTGAGATTAGCGTAGATCTGCAGGGCTCTGTTTCCAGCTTCCTCTGCCTCAGCAAGCACCTTGTTGGCCTGTTTCTCTAGGTCTCGAGAAATATTCCTTGCTTGATTATACCTAAAAAATCCACAAGGATCCAGTTGTGCTACAATATTTTTTGTAAAACTGAACTTAAGAGAGTAGAGAGGCCAAGAAATTGAAAACCAACTCCCATAAAACGCTTAGTTTTAAGCACTTAAAGCCAGGCAATAAAACCATTTTTCTGTTATTGACTCACTTCTGGTTGAGCTCATCAATGTCAATGGCCGTTTGGTTTTCTCCAGCCAGGGTCTTCAGCAGCAGCTGATACGCTTCCGTGGAAGTATCATTTGCAGCCTTGGCTACGCGAACAATCTCATCAGCTTCTTTTTTGTGTCTGGACAAGATAATGGAAAAAAAATAATGCCATTAGGTTTGTCAGCCAGCAGTTTCTGTCCTCAATTCTGGAGTTTATTCTCTCACTTTCCTTCCTTCTCCCAGATTTAAATATGGGAGATGCTAAAACATTTGCAATGGAAGATGGTTGTTGTGCCCCCTGTTCACACGTCTGCTGTCTGCCCTCAGTGCCACACAGGCATGAGCCCACGGTGACACTCTTACTCAGCACAGGCGTGTTTTTCCTACTCAGCAAATTAAAATCTGCAGAGAAGAGCAGGGCCCTGATGTGATCCATGAGGAGTGTGCCTTGCCACAGCCTACCTTTCTGCCAGCTTACGGGCCTCTTCTGCCAACAGAGTCATGTTGTTGGGGTCCCCGCTTTGCTCCGGAGGTGCAATGGACTGGGAAAAGAAAGGAAAAAGAAACCCCTAAACCTCTTCTTTCATCTTTGACTCATCTTTTCTTTAAATATTTATTGTCATGATCTAAATGCTTAGAGATATGTCTGGCCTACTTCTGACTTCTCTATGTTTTTCTTAACCACTGCTCATCCCTTAAACACAAAGGTGTTGATATTTCTTTAAGAGTTCTTCTGTTGGTTTCTTTGAGCAGGGGCTAAGACACAATCTCTGACAGACACTGGTGAACTTCCTTTACATATTTTCCATGGTGCACATTTGCTATATGAGAGAGACCAAGCAGAGAAACACACCAGAGGGCAAAGAAGTAAAGGCCCTCTCTCCTCTCCCAGTGGCGTGGGATCTCAGCAGCACACTCACCACGTTGTCAGCTGCCACCTTTGCCTTCTCCAGCATGTCAGAAGCCAAGCTGATGAGGTCCTCGGTGTCCTCCACCCGCACCCGGGCTTGCTCCGCCAGGTTCTCCGTCTCCTGCACTGTGCCCTGGATGTTCCTCAGCCTGTTGAGCTGATTTGCCAGTGTGCTGTTGATGTCTTTGAGACGATCCATGAGGCCCTGATCTACGTCTGAAACACAAGATATAAGAGAGAGGAAGCAAAATTAATTACAGCAGGAGGAGAAGCTGGAGCAGCAGCTCACTGCTGCAGGCACCGTATTGGAGGCTAATCCCCTACTGAAAGGGGACCAGCAAAGCTGTTTCACAAGTCGCTCAGCTTGAGATCAAAGTCACCATCAGAATGTGCTCCAAATATGAGAAATGAAAAGCCATTAACTACTAATAAGACAACCTTGCTGCTTGTTGGAACCGACACTGATGGGGGATTTTGGGTTCAGAATCAGGTTTCACCTCTGTCATGGACTTAAAATCACAGCAGAGCTGCTCCTCAAGAGGTATGAAATGTCTGCTTTGTGAATTCTCTTAACTCCTAGAAGGTTTGCAGAGATGGAGGAATAGTGGGGCTGTACATCATTCTCCACTTTGGGCAACACTGGCTGTTCTCAAGCCAGACAGTCTCCACAGGGAGCAGCTAGGAGATGTGTGGAATAGTTAACCTACTCCAAACTCTCCCCTAAACCCAAGGGATGACAAAAGCTGGCCAGATAAAGCCTTGGTTCTCTCATATGTAGGACCTCGGAGCCACCCAAACTCCCCCAAGTTTTTGGACCACCAGGCAACTCCCCACAACAGCACCTTAATAATGGAGCCATCACAGTACAGGCACGTGCCTCATGGCCAGGGGCAGTTACTTTTGAAAAACTGAGAATGTTTTCAAGAGATGAAGTACAAGCAGAAGCCCACAAACCTCCAAAACTAAAGATTCTTCCCAAATACCTTGACCTCGCAGCACATCTTAAATATTGAACATGAAAATCTGACACATTTCAAAAACATACTACATAGAAAAACACAAATAACTTGTACAGATTTTTGCAAGAGTAGCTTTTGTTGCATTTAACCTGCCCTCTTATGGAAGAGCAACAGAGGTGCAGAAGGGGCTGGAGCACAAAGAGCAGCTGAGGGAGCTCAGCCTGGAGAAAAGGAGGCTCAGGGGGCACCTTCCACTCTCTATAACTCCCTGACAGGAGGGTGGAGCCAGGTGGGGGCTGGGCCCTGCTCCCAGGCAACAAGCAACAGGACAAAAGGACAGAGCCTTAAGCTGCACCAGGGGAGGTTTAGATTGGATATTGGGAAAAATTTCTTCACTGAAAGGGTTGTTGAGTCCTGACACAGGCTGCCCAGGGAAGTGTGGAATCACCACCCCTGGAGGGATTTAAAAGACACGTAGATGTGGCACCTGGGGACACGGTTTAGTGATAGACTTGGCAGTGCTGGGTTAGCAGCTGGACTTGATCTCAGAGGTCTTTCCAACCTAAATGATTCTATGATTGTAAGACATGGAAAGAAAGATCTGAAATACCACCGCAAAACCCAATCCATTCCCTCACCTTTCTTCGATTCTCAACCTCCTACTTCCTTATGTGAGACTATTATCTAGACTTGGATGCCAAGCAGAGTGTAAATCTACCTCAGCTAAAGCTGAGAAGAGCTTCAGCCATCATTCCCACTGGCAGGAATCTTCCCAAGCAAACACCAGCATTAGATGTGTGTCAGCTTTTTTCCAGCTTCACACAAAGGGGATGGATTTTCCCAAAATGGTCGGAAATCACTGTCCCAGCTCCCAGGGGAACATCTTTTACTGCAAAGTCAGTAGTCTTCAGGTTTCTCTTCTCCAAAACACACATCATCTTATACATTAAAGATGCTCTAAGGACAAACCACTGTCACAGACACGACAAACATCCCGCTCACAGACATCCTGTGGTAGAGGTGACAATAAAAGAATCAATTCAAAGCAGAGTTTAACAGGGAAAACAGCTAAAAGCCACGACAACAGCACTCTTCAGAACTTTCTACACTTTATGGTGGGATAATTAAGCTTGCCAGCAGGATCTTGAAGCCTTCGTTCTGATTGCTGATGATATCCTAACAAGAACTACTTGATCTCAAGATGTTTGAGCAAATTTATAAGTACGAAAAGTGTACTGGAAAGGCTTCTGTTCGTTGAACAAATAAAACCCTTCTGTGCATCTGGAGAAGAGGCTAACACACAAAACACATCTGTATGGAGCTAGAGGCAGATCTTTACTTTGCATGTACAACAGAGAGCGCTGGGAGAACAGCAGGGATAAAAGCACAGGCACTGTTGTTCTGATAACAACACACACTGACTCAGTGCTATCTGAAATAGCTGTCAGTCCTGGAGCACAGCACAGGCCTGAGATAAAACACGCTGTGTCCAAAGGAAACAGGACCATCAGGCAACGAACTCGTCAACTCACCTTTGCTTTTTTGTGCTTCGTGGAGCAACTCCATAACTTCTCTTTCTGCCTGCTTCAACCTCTCCTCGAAGGCTTGATCAGTCACGGCTTCTTCTCCTGCACCCAGATTTGCTATCAGATTTTCCAGCTCCCGCAGCCTCTCGCGTTGTTCCGCCACCTACGTCAGAGGGACAGGGCACAGCTATGACACAGCCAAGCTCCTTGAGCCTCTCTGCCTTCAGCAGCCGTCAACAGCCAGGGGCGCAGCTGCTGCACGAGCGGGCACGTGCCACTGTATCCAGCAGTACCAACAGCAGCATTCCTGGCCTTACCTTGTCTTTCACTAATCTGTAACAGGCTGGACATTCCTGGCAGCCCGGCCAGGAGCGGTTGTAGAAATAGTTCTCCTCACACTGGTCACAGCGGGTCCCCACGAAGCCTTCTTTGCACTCGCAGCGGCCGTTCTCCTGGCACTGCAGGGAGCGCGAGCCCTCCGGATCACAGTCACAGGCTGCGGGAATTTAAACCTCAGTCAGACTGGAGAAGAGGCAGAAACACCCTAAAACGCCAGGGTGAGAGCATACCCTCAATACCCTAAAACATCTGCAAGAGCTACGGGGCACAAACCCACAGCTGAACCCCACTCCTGATCACGGTGCTTCTACACACAAGTGAGACCCAATGTTCACAGCATGTGTTCAGCTTTGCTATTGCCTCTCCCACAAAGCATTATTCTACCCCATTTCATTGTAACCAACTGCAGTTACTTTTCCTGCTCTTTACAGGCAGGAAAGTTTGGATCATCCTGTTTTTCCAATGGGACAGGACGAAAGCAACGGGAAGGCTGCGTGTGCAACATCCTTCCCATCTGCCTTGCTCTGGCCTCTCAGACTTACGTTTGCAGCCTTCAGAGCCAAAGCCGAAGTGGTTGCCCTCACACCGGTCGCAGTGCTGGCCGGCGACGCCCGGCTGGCACTCGCACTGCCCGCTCCGGATGTCACACTGCCCGTTGGTCGAGCCCAGCGCGTGGCAGTTGCACCTGGGAGAGGCAGACACACATCAGACATGGCACAGAAGGGACACAGGGGTGAAGTGCCTCCCTGAAGGGCGCAGCGCAATGTTTACATTTGCCCAAAGTTGCTTTTCTTGCTGTGCAGCTACAGCAGGCGAGGCACTGAGCCTTTGAACTGTGCAAGGTCACTTGCTGCCTGCACTAAAAAAGGAACCCATGAGCTCCTGCTACAATCACAGAGTCATGTGGCAGTTTTCTATTTAAAACCCTGATTTAGAGCTCTTTATAAAGCTATTTATAAGTTAGGCTTTTTGCACAGCGTTAGTAGCCACTCCTTGACCGCTGCTCTTCCCCACCTGCAGCAGCATCGAGGCACAGCATTTACTTGTGACAAACATCACGTTCCTGCCCAAGGTAAGCCCAGACCCTCCAAAACCAGGCTCTTTGCCCCAAGCCAAGGTAAACATCACCTCTCACAGCCACGTCCACTCTGGAGGTTGAAGAATCCAGGCTCGCAGGCACTGCAGTCCCTCCCGGTGACGTGGGACAGGCACTCGCACTGCCCAGTCACTTGATTGCAGCTCGTCTGCTGATTCACAGTGCCATAGGGATTGCAGTGACAAGCTGCAAAAATAGAAAGGATGGAGAAACATGCACCATGTTACAAGTCCCTTGTGGCGTTGGTACTCACCGGTCCCTAAATAGGCCTGGATCCAAACCACAGCCAGCAGTCTGACATTGTGTCCTAACAGCATCTCTTTGGGGACAAAACCATCGTAAAATGCACGAGGAACCAGTTCTGACCTCTGCACTTGTCGGCGGGGTCGGGGGCCAGCGGGTTCCCGAAGAAGCCGTCCTTGCAGCGGTCGCAGTAGAAGCCGGCGGTGTTGTGGATGCACTTGAGGCACTCCCCGGTCTGGCGGTCGCAGTTCCCCACGGCGTTGGGATCGATGTTGTCGTTGCACTGGCACAGGCGGCAGGGCCTCACAGCGCCGTTTTCACCCAGCGGGTCCCCAAAATAGGCGTCATCACAGAGCTCACACCTCTTGCCTGGGACACAACACACACTCAGGTGCTGCAGCAGAAAGCCCTTTGCTGCCACCTCACACAGAATGTCCTTTCCAGTCCCTTCTGAAAACAAAACTTTCCAGCTTCCTGCACTTTCATTCTCCTATTGAGGTCAGACACAAATCCCTCCCCATGTCTAAATTCAAGCTGCTTTTTCACTGGAACTTTGCATTATGAATCATTTCCACTCCTCCTTTCCCTCCTATCATAGAATCAATCGGGTTGGAAAAGACCTCCGAGATCATCAAGTCCAAACCTTGATCCAACCCCACTGTGGTTCCCAGACCATGGCACTGATGCCACATCCAGTCTCATCTTAAAAACCTCCAGAGACAGTGAATCCACCACCTCCCTGGGCAGCCCATTGCAATGTCTGATCACTCTCTCAGTAAAAAAATTTCTTCCTAATATTCATTTAAGTCAAACCTATTTGCTGTAATTTGTTGTAAATTTAAGAGTTCCAACCAGGTAGAGCTCCATGGGGCATCACTGCTCCAGGAAGCTCCACTGCCAGAGATGTGCCAAACCTCCATGGGCAGCCACTGAAGCATCCAACTCAGCAGCTCCCTACACTTACTGCAGATCTGACCTCCCCAGCCAGCTAAAAATTCCGTTTGTTAGGTAGTTCTTGCACACAAACCCTCTTTTCCCTCACATCCCAGAAAGGTGGCATGACACAGGTGGAGCTCCTGTGCAATCACACAGTTACAAGTAAATACGAGCTTGTACAGACACCTGAACTGGAGGAATCTGGGCCCCTGGACTCCTCCTTGGTTCACGATGCAGTGGCACCCATGGGAACCTCCATGAGCTGCTTGGTCAGGGGGTTTTCTAAGCATGTCAAGCATTTACAGGTATTCTGCACTTTGGACTCTGCTATGCCAAGCATAAAATCAGCAGAGAAGCAGGGAGGAGGCTGCCAGCCATCCTAAGGCTTCCTTGCTATTTGCAAGCAGAACAAAACAACTGCTTAACAACTCAGCTGCATGCTTGGACTTCACAGCTTATTGCTTTGAAAAAAAAATCTCTATCCATTCATATATTTCTCATTAAAACTGCTGAGCACTCGTTTGATCTTATATTTTTTTGGGCAGTGTTTGTGAGTCTTTGCAGCCTTCCTGCTTTTCCTAGGAAGCATCCTATGGTGCCTCCCTGGCTGGCAAACTGCATCTTCTAATTTTATTTCAGTCTGACCCACCTTCCTGGCTCCTTTAAATCTATTTTCTGCATACAGTTACCAGAGTTCTATTAGAAGCCAGCATGGCTCACCTACATAGCATAGAAATGGTCAGATTTTGCACAGATCAAGCCTTTGTTGCTCTCTTGTTCTCAAGAGACAAGCACAAGGAACATGGGAAGCCCTGAGCCTCACACAGGACAGAAAACAGGGCTGAGGAAGGGAGAAGGATTGGAATCAGAAGACACAGCAGCTTTCACATTGTGGATCAGACTCCCAGAACTGGCAGGAGACACGTTTCCACAAGCATGTGGATGTAGAAGATGACTTTTTGTGTAGGAACACACCTGTAGTGCCAGCCTGGCAGCTGGTGCACACAACCTCCTTGGTGCGGGGCACGATGGCACAGCTCGAGCTGCCCGGGCAGGGGCAGGGCCGGCAGTCCGCGGCTGTGCCAGCCGTTGCATCGCCGTAATACCCGTCACTGCACTTCTCACAGTGAGACCCCGCCGTGTTATCCTTGCAATTGCACACGCCTGGAATAGAGAGGGACATGAGTTTTGCTTCCTTGTCCAACCTAGAAAGGAAGAATCACCCTCCCTGTTTCGCCAGCCCTCTCACCTGTCTCGGGATCGCACGTCTCGCTGTGCCCGTTGCACGCGCAGGGCACGCAGGGGCTGTAGGGCCCCAGGCTCGGGGTCTCTCGCCGGTGCCCAGAGGTGCAGCGCTCACAGAACTGCCCCTCGTATCCCACAGGGCAGGAGCAGCTTTCCACCCAGGCCACGGGCACGCCAGGTCCAGGGCGAGCACTTGTGATGGTGACATCATCCAGGTGACCGGCACCTAGAAAGCACCGAGGGGGAAACTCTTTGTAACCACAAAGGCTCGCATCACCACTTCCCAAAACAGTCTGAATGGTACAAAGGATAGGCAGGTGGGTGCTCGCAGGTGGTGAGGGGAATCAAGAAGCAAAATCCTCCAGGAAGATTTAGACATATAAGAAAAGATTCAACAGAGCTCATGAAGGGCATGTGCAGAGCAGGAAAGACAAGAATAACAGAGAAGGATGCTGAGAAGAGCAGGTGAGCAAGTACAGTCAGTTTATGTCATATTTTACATGGGTATGGGTTCCATTCCCACATCAAATACCAGAACCAATTCCCGTCTTTCAAGACAGGACAGACCACCTCTCCAGCAATTTTAATACACTGCAAACCATGCCTCGGGGCAAACTCTTCAGCTATTCCTCTCTAGCCATTCCTTCTGCTGGCATTTCAGTGCTTCCCCCCTCTTCTCCCAACCCTTTCCCTGGGGCAAAATAGAGCCCAGACACAACATAGCTGGCTTTTAACTTATACCACTGTGTTTGTACCACCGCAGCAACTCCAGTGCACTGAGGGAGCCTCAGCTCCCTCATATTAGCAGTGGCTACAGCACTCACGATGGGTTGCTCCACACCTTTCCTCCCCTCCATTTCACAACTCCGCATTCCTCTTTACAAGCCATCTGTACTGAAAACATTTGCAGCTTTCCAGCCTTCTCCAAATGCAAATTCACCCCTTCCATCTTTCTGAAAAATTCTTTGACACTCAACACCACCCAAGGACACATTTTTGCTCCTAATTCATGTCTGACTTCTAATAAACCCGCATTATGAGGAGCTTTCACTTAAGTTCTGCACTGGCAGCACTTTCAAGACCCCATCCTTCCCATCTGCCATGTCAAGGTAAGACCTGGAAACAGGGGGGACGTAACCATTCCTAGTGTAGCAAAAACTGTGGACGAGTGTTATAAACTCCCTACATCTCTCCTACCACGTCCTTCAGGTCTCTGTACTATGTATTTTTATCAATCTGGAAGACAGTGGCCATGCAACACAGCACAATCCCCATGTTTAGAAGCAAAGAATCAGGAGGTGATGAGTGTTGAGCTTCCAGACCCCCAAAGACAGCACTTTTCTTCCCCATATCCTCTTCATGAGGCCTGGGAGAAGCTGTTACACAGGAAGACCAAGTGAAAATCCATTGGCACAAAGCTTTGCCAAATAAGCTACCACAGCTATTTACAGCCCCACAACGAAGTAACTCAAGCACCAGACCAATGAGTCTGTCCCCTCCCCTCTTCTGCGGTATTCTGCTCAGCAACTCACTTTTCTCGCTGTATGTCCCACGGATCTTGATGGAAGTCAAGTTGTGGAGAAGCTTCTGGAACTCAAATGCTGTTAGAGCAGGCCTCCATGGGTAATCTGTAGCCTCGTGGAGCCTAGGGAGAAGGGCCATGCATCATCAGCACAGCTTTCAAATGTTAACAGCTGCACCCTTTCAAAGCCCCCTTTCCAAAGGCAGAATGCTGTTGCAACATCATCTGCATGCGCTTACACAACGCTGCCAGACAGCGAGTGAAAAATCAACCTGATAAGAACCCTCTTACGAGCTAAAATTAATGATCCTGGTTTCCTCAAGAGCTCAGAGACCAGGGGCACCCCAAGCCCCGGCTGCTCCCACCGTACCTGAAGGTGTAGGTCTGTGCACTCTCACTGGGGTAAGAGTTGCCCTGGGCAATGAGTGGCACCGACACTCTCAGCCCGGCCCCTTCCAGCACCAGGTCCTCTGCAGAGAGCCGTGTGTCCCGTCTGTCCACACGGAAGGAGAAGGTCAGGTTTTGCCCGTAACTCAAAACCTGGTTGCCCAAGAACTTGCCTGAAAGGATAAGAAATCCTTACAGTTAGGGGATGGGACGCAAAGGGACACAAGCAGCACAGAAAGCCATGCTTCTGGAATGACCTACCTGGAGCAACGAAATACATGGGGAAGTAGGTGTCCGAGATCACGGAGATATCCCGAGTCTCTGCACTCCACTGCAGTAAGACTTCTGAGCCATCACGCTGCTCAGCACGCCACTCATCCTCTCCTGAAAAACCAGATGTGCCAGAATTAACACCCTTGGAAGATGTGGCTTTGCACACACTTTTCATGTCACTCTGTTTGTATATTAGTTACTCTACGGTCTGTGCACAGGCACTGACAAACACTACATTTCCAATTTAAGCCCCTAACCCCAGTGCTGACTTGAAGCCTCTGAACTTTGAGCCCTATGACGACTACTTGTTCAAAACCTTCTTTTCTAAAGAGCTTAAACAGGCATGGAAAAACCTGCAGTCCCCTACGACTTGTTGAGAGTTGCAGCCTTTGTATGAACTGCTCTCCAGTGGAATTTTAATTAAAAAGATGTTCTTTTCAGACTACGCAGCATGAAAACATGCATACACAGGAAACTGACTGCATGAAAAATAAAAAAAAGTTTTTCCTGAGCTTACAGACCCATTGGAAACACAACTGTGTTTTATTCAGAGCCACTTAAACTCCAAATCTGAAGTGATTTTAATCCTTTCAATCAGAAACTCCTGATTTGGTTGGAAACCTGAAGAAATGCTTCCTTGCCAGCACACCTCTCAAGCTAGAAAAGCTTTGTATTTGCAATTCCCACTTGCACCTGCCTGGTGTACAATAACTGCCCAAAGCCAAAGCTGTGAATTCATACTAGCTGAACAAACAAGTAGCAGACACGGAAGCTCCAGGTAGCTTCAGCACTTCCAAAGGAGGAATCCTAGACCTGCCTGCCCAGGATTTGAAAGGAAGGAGTTGGTTTTTTTAATAGCTTCTGACTTGAGTCCACAGCCCAACCTGAGATACAAAGAAAGGCAATTTTACCAAACTGGAAGTTGGAGGTGATGCTGTAGATACTGTAGCCCACAGCACTGGTGCAGACTGAGGAGTGTCCAAAACAGAAGCAGGGGGTACAGCCCCTTGGATTGGAGGAATCCAGATGGAAAAATCCAGGTTTGCATCTGAAGACATGAAGGAAAGAGAACTCATTTCCCTGACGCTTGACCCCAGGTCATCGCTCGAATGTTTCTCGTTCTTGAAACAAAGCCACGGGAGGAGAAACTCACCTCTCACAGTGGAAGCCTTCCACGTTGTCCTTGCACGCACACCGCCCTGTCTCCACATTGCATTCCCCCGTGCTGCCAGCTGGATTGCAAGAGCAGGGTCTGCCAAAGTCAGGAGAGAGGACAACCCATTAGGAGCCACAGAGAAAGCTTTCAAGAGAGTCCAGGTTTATTTTAGAGAGCTGCAGTCCCCGTTACCTGCACCCAGCTTCGGAGAGGGAGTGGAAGCCCGGCTGGCAGCGGTCACACTTGTCCCCCATCACGCCGGGCTTGCAGCTGCACTGGCCGTAGCTGTCACACTGTGTGCTGAGGGAGCCTGTGGGGACAGCAGGGACAGGCACCTCAGCACACACACACAGCTCTATCAGCCTGCAAGCTCTGAAACTTCACAAAATGGGCAAGGAATATGGGAGAAGAAAGTGGGAAGCTTCAAGCTGACAACTGAATGCTTACCTAAAGGCTGCCCCTAGTTCACAGGGATTTTTCCCCTGGCAACCCTAGACAGATGAATTGTTATCTAGTTTTCCCAAACTATACTCAGTCTTTTATTCCTACCAACCAGTCTTCTAATATATAACTATAATTTTAACTTCAAATTGCATTCTCATCCTTATTCCTGCTCCATCCTCACTGTTACCTTTGCATGCTCTTGTTTCATGCTGTTTTAATCCTGCAACGCACTATTTCCGATATTTATTCCCCAAATTCCTTGTGTTCTCCCTAATGACCATCTACCCTTTGCCAGGGGATATCCTGACCTCTTCCTTTCATGCTCCAATTTCCTCCTCATTCCCAGTTGGATTTAAAGACTAAACTGCCTCCTCAGAGTGAAGCTGCATCTGCCACCATGAACCCTAACAAACTCTTGAGCAAAATTCTCGTTTTTTGGAAAGACATCTTCCTCAGTGCTGCTCTGTCCAAGTGGACTTGCACAAAAAGCAGTAGCAGGTTTCTTTAATCCACAGTGGACAAAATGCTTTCTTCCAAGCATCCCTGTAGCTAGCAGCCTTGGAGCTGTCAGCACTCCAAGAGTTAACTACCTGGAGAAAAATGTTTTAGTATACAGAAATAGTTGCCTGTTTCCACTTCAATCCACACCAGAAGATTATAGCAAAGTGAAGACTTATAAGATGATTAGGCTGGACAGGACAGAAGAACTCACAAAACCTTTACCATATACAGCCAAAGTTAAAATCCCCTTTGCAGTCCCACTTAGGATTATTTAGGAAAACACAGCACTCAGACAAAAAATAGCAATCTAAACATATCCAGGAGATTCAAATACACCCTGGGTGCCAATGTCCCACGGGATACAAGCTGATGGCTAAGTTATAAAGCCCTTTGAAAGCTGTCCCTAAAGACCTGAGAGGTCACCTCCCTACATCTTCTTGACTGTCTCAGCTGACACCAACCCTCACCCATCTTAAAATAAGGTCTGACATGACCTGGGAGAGCAAACAGAAGAAGAAAGGGCCTTTATTGGTCAAAAATTTCACAACTGTACAACTCTCTGACCAAATTAGATAGGAGATGCACCCTGGCAGACCTCTTCCTGGCTGCTTTTAGGGCATGCTGCAAGCAATTACTTACTCCAGCTCCTCTATTTTGAAACCTCACATCATACCTTACTATGTGTTACCCTTTTCTCTCCTTCCCCCTTACTTGCTGTGGGCTGGTGTAGTTATGGGATCACTTCTTACAGGTCAAGTGGTTCCCCTGATGAGAAAAGATTTGTTCTCCTGCCAGAATTCCCCCACCTTCTTTTTTTTTTTTTTTTAAAAAAAAAAGGAGTTTAACTACATATTTTGAGTTCACTTTTTTTTTATCTCACCCCCACTCCTTTTGTGTTTAATGTTTCATTGGTTTGTATTTATAGTGGCTGGATACTCAGTAGGAGAAACTGATGCACCAGCTAAAGTTCACTACAGTTCCTCAGTATGAGCAACTTCCAGAAATATCCACTCACATCATCTCAGTTACTAAGAATTTAAATAAGTTCTTTAGTACTGGGAGCATCCACGGCAACACATACACAGTGAAAAAAAAAAAAAACCACAAACCTTACATTGGAAGGAGTAAGTGCTGCAGGGGTGAAGCATCTAACCCCAATTAGATCCGAGGATAACTCAAAAACAAAATTCAACACAATAACATTTCATATATGGAGGGGAAAAAAATAAAGCAAGAAATAGCCAAAAGCAGAGGTGGGGTTTGTGCCTGGAAGCCTGCAGCAGGCAGTGCTTACCCACGGGGTTGCAGCTGCAGGGCTGGCAGCCCTGGTCGCTGCCTCGGCGGTAGAAGCTGTCCCTGCAGCGCTCGCAGTGCGGGCCGTCGGTGTTGTCAGCGCAGCCCCGGCAGTGGCCGCCATGGCCCGTGGAGCGGTACAGCTCGGGGTCAAAGTAGCACTCCTGGGACCTCCCGTTGCAGTCACAAGCTGCAAAGACAAGGTGCCATCAGTGACCAGCCAACCCTGACAGCACAAAACCCTGCAAAGCTCAGAGGAGCTTTTAACCATCCTGAGCCCTGGGGCGTTTGTGCATCATAAGGACAAAAAGGGAGAAGCGTGTTTTTGTGGTGGTTGAATGAGGCTGTAAGGATGAAACAAACTCGAGACCGTTCTCATCTACATTCAGAAGAAAACCAGCACTTCCTACTCCATTCCCTTGCACATCAGGCTGCTATTTGCAGCCAAAATGCTGCCCTCCCACACAGCAAAACCAATCTCCATCATCCAAACGAGCAAGAGAAGGTAACAACGAGGCTACTCCATTGCCATAAGGAGAGTTTCTCCCCTGGATTGCAAATCCCATCTGTCTAGGCAGTAGGACAACAGAGTTTCACCAGCCTGTCGAGGGGAAGACCAAGGTCTTGACCAGACAGCTGGGACTGATCAAGACACACAGAGGTCAGACAGGAAGAAAGCTTTTCTGTCTGAAAAAGTTTCCCCATAAAGTAAACTACCAGGAGCTGTGGTCTGGGACACAAACCCAAGCAAACTGGTGTTCCATGACAGAGAGTTGCATTTTCAGTCCAGAACTGCTGCAACAACCTCAAAATGGGATGAAACAGTTGACAACCAACAGTTAACAATTAACTCTAAAAACCAATAACCCAAGTACAAAGGCAAGTCAGCAGACGCTAAATGAGGAGTTTTTGTAAGGGCAGTTATACTCCAGCATACCAAATACACATTTCTTTTCTGTGAGTCCTATAAAGTACAAGACTCTACATTTTTGTAGGACACCTCTTCCCTAAATGTTGTTCCCATCCTTCTCCAGAAAGGAGATGCCCCTTCCTAGGGATCTACCAGAAAGCTCCTACAGGATAGGACTGGAATGACTAACAGTCCCATTAACTTTGATTAACACTGACTGACTGCAACTGAGGTTAACTCCAACCATGCAGGGCCAGCCTCTCTCCACCAGCAGAGGTAGGGGACAGAGCCCCTGCAGCCTGTCCCCTGAAGGGTGGCCACACGTACGCAGGCACTCGTTGGCACTCTCTGCTGTCGCTCTCCTCCATGGACGGTCGTTGAAGAAAGGAAGGCACTTTTCACAGTCGACCCCAAAGGTGTTGTGCTTGCAGTTGCAGACCAACTTCCCAAGCTCATTCTTCACGCACTCGCTCGCATGCCCGTTGCATTTGCACCTGGTCAACAAGAGGCAAGGAACAGGTATTTAAACTCTACAGATCCGGGTCACTCATAGAGCAACCCCCAAAACAGGGACTGGATCTGAAGGTCTGAGATAAATTCAAAGGTAGGTGGTCACAACAAAAGTGAGACCCCAACTGCTGTTGTTCAGTCTCAAGACAAGGAGACTCCAGGGAAATCTTATGGAGGCCTTCCAGTATCTGAAGGGGGTTTACAAGATGGAAAGAGACTTTTTGCTAGATCCTGTAGTGATGGGACAAGGGGCAATAATTTTAAACTCAAAGACAGTGGTTTGAGACTGGACATAAGGAAGAAATGTTCTGCAATGAGGGTGGTGAGGCACTGGCAGAGGTTTCCAGAGGAACTCTGGCTGCTCCATCCCTGGAACTGTTCAAGGCCAGGTTGGACAGGACTTGGAGCAACCTGGGCTAGTGGAAGGTGTCACTGCCCACGATGGGAGCTGGATAGTCTCTGAAGGTCCCTTCCAAACCAAACCATCCTATAAAACAAAGAGGTGCAGCATACTCCAGGTAGGCATTTAGAAATGGGAGAAAGTTAATCAATTCCTTTGCAGTCTTCAGAGTAAGCTGAGTAGGAGAGGCAAAGATTTGGTTGGCTTTAGCTTAATAAATTTTGCACAGCTTCTCCCTGGTGAGAGTCCAGAACACAGTGTGCTCACTGGGTGTGGGATACTGTGGTATCAGTAAGAAATTAAATAGCACAGAGGTGACTAATAACAGAAGTCCAGGGACCTCCAAGACTGGTGATACAGCCAGTGCAAATCCCCATGTGGCCAAATCCCAGGCTCAGGACTGGTCTCTGCAAACAGTCCAAACACTGCACTGGTCTCAGCTCTATTTATTAAAACATTTTATCATCAACTACTTAAGGTTTAAACATTCTGCAGTAGGCTTTGGCAAAAGGAATGGACAACGACAGTTGTGTCATACAGTGCTCCAGATCTTCACAGGAGATAGCTCTCAAAACAAATGTGAGGCAGAGACATTGAGATTTTCTACTTATTGTTTTTCTAGCTACAGATATAGGCAGAAAGCAATTAAAACCAATTAAAAAAATCACACAAAGCACAGGGCAGGAAAAAATTTCTTCTTTTGTTTTATATTTTTGTTACTATTTTTCAATCTCCACCCTCTCAAATCACTTAATATTTCATCTAATCAAGGGAAAAAAATATTCAGTCTCTGTCAGCCCTGAAATTACAGCCACAAAAACTTATGCACAGTACCTGCAAGCTACATAAAATTCATTCTACTGCATATTTGGTTTAGGACAGTCAATAAAGACCAGAGCCTAATGGTATCATGTGAGTATAACCAAAATCTTTAAAGCAGTCTAATAATCCTGACCAAAAGCTTTAAATAAGTACAGAGTTTTATTGTCTACTCACCTACCACCCACAGCAAAGTCAGAAATTGCATAGTAGTAAGACTTGAGAACTTTTGGGTCATTGAAAACTTCATCTCCAAATGTGTTCAGACGATTGAGGGTCACTCTAATATCTGTAGCCGTCACCCATTCCTAGAGCAGACAGAAATCTCATCAGACAAAACATCAAACCTCCCTCTGGAGAGCAGAGCAGTGCTGTGTCATTAGCAGTTCTATTAACAAAGCCATTTATCAATCAGCACCTTCCTTCCTCATCCTATCCACCTCTGCACCTCGGGGTGTCACACGCCCCTGCCCCAGAGGCCTTACACAGTATCCTCTTGGTTCAGGTGAGTTTCCTGGACCCCACTCCTCTCTGGATACCCTTTCCAATGCCTCTTCATATCCTGACTGCTCTCAGCTGGGAAGCAGTGGGCAACCTCTTCAGCAAAAAGTGCAGTGCAGGCAATTATGCCAGCTTGCTAATTGTAGGTATCTGCCTGCCTGCAGTGCTCCTGCAGACATACTGCACCAGACTGAAAGTCACAGACAGACAGATGAATGAGGCTGGGGAAGGCTGAGGAAGACAAACAGACAGGCAAATCTGACTCTCAACACAAGAGTTTTTCATAATATTTACACAGCATCTTCAACACATTGCCCTGCCCTCCTCCAGCAACAGCCAGCAAACAGCCTGTCCCTAAATTTCACATCAGCTTCAGCCCATGACTCTCACTGGCACCTCCCTGGTTTTATTACAGCTTTGTAATGCCATTTTCCTTCAAACACCATAAGAGAAGAACACAAGAAAAACACAATTGTACATACAACTGTGCTGCAGCTGCATCACTGCTCAGCCACTATGATAAGATTGAGTGAGTTACAAACACTGGCATACGCACGTGGAAATGCCAAGCACAAAAGACACATTTACTTCAGTTCTGAAAAGCAACACCAGAGGTTTGCACAAACTTTAGGAAACTGGCAGTCAGGTCTCTATTCCTAAAACAGAGAAGTCTATCAGAAAATTATACACATTGCTAACTTGAAATCTCTGCGTTCACCATAACGATAAGACACGGTTCTCTGCAGGGGTTGGCTGCACGAACGAGGTGGCCAAACTGGTTCTTTTCCATTTCTGGAGTTCTTCCTTTCCCATTAATCTTTATTTCTGTTTGCAGAAACAAGACCCACCAGATTCTGCTCTCCTGCCTAGGGACCAGACAGGGGAGCCCCAAGCCTGCTGGGTGCTCACATCTCAGTCTGCTCCTGCTACTCTAAGAGGAAAGGGAAGTGGTGGCAAACACAGTGCTGAAAGGAAGACAAGGAGCCCCAGAGGTGCAAATCCCACAGCTTTAGCTCCTTGTTACAATTTAAGTTGGGAAAGTCACCAAGCAGAATACAGAAAGTAGCAAGTAAATCAGATAAACTGCTGCTCCAGTATGCTCCTACGCACTGCCCAACCACCACTGTGAACAACCAAAAAACTCAGCCAAACCTCTCTTGCCAAGCCACTTGTAAGAGAAAAATTCCATGGATAAAAACAAGCTCCTCTGCTTCAACACACATGTAAGAGAACAGATCAGGGATTCCTGTAATGCTTTATTTGTTTAGAAGAATCTCATATTTCTTAATTTTTTCTACTCAAAGTATACACACAAGATGCCTCAAATATAAATTGAACAGAGGCTTTACCTTCCTCTGTCCTTGTATCTGAAACAACAAATGTCCACAGCTGCTTTCTAAGCAGGTAGAGATTTGCATCCATCCTCTGAAGACTTCCATGATGCCTAGTGACAAATCAACCTTAGTGCCACCAGTTTTGCTTTCTGTACCATAAACTTACTAACAATAGAGTCGAGAGCTCAAAAGCACCTCTTAGGAATGTCTGTCCCAACCTACCTGTGCAAGGGCCTTTCACCAAGAGTAAGGGCTGCAGTGCAGCCCAGCAGGCACAAAGCCACAATCCACAACGACTACACATAAAACCAGCCTGCTCAGCCCACCTGCCCGCCTCAGCCCTGCTCACACACCTGCAGCACAGGGCTGTTGTCGAAGTTGTAGGCACTGGGACGCCCCTCTAGCGTTGAGAAGGCCACGTTGCCCCCAGTGAGGGGGGAGATGTCGCTGAACTCATCGGTGCAGAGTGCCTGCTGCTCGTCCTCCCCAGTGCGGATGAAGCCGCGGTTGACTTTGTGGTAGGTGCTCTCGCAGGAGCCACTGTAGTACTGGTAGGGCACCCACGGGCCGTCCTCCCGCGTGCGCTTGTAGATGGCAAAGCTCTCCGGCCGGCTCGTGTGGAACTTCAGGCGCACATAGGTGATGTCGAAGGCCTTCCCTGCGGGTGAGAGGACACGGGCGTGAGAAAGACTCAGACTTGGAAAGAATGGAAAGAGCTGCACTGCAATTCTCTTTGGAGAAGCATCTCCTGGCGCTATCCAGAACACCAGGAGTATCTCTTCCAGCCCAGTGCTGAATCACCCCACAAAGACAAGGTGAAGGAAGAGAAGGCAGAAGTTGAGGGCAGATTGAACAGAGAAATAAACAGACCTACGGACTCCTGTGCAACCAAACACACATGTCACAAGGTGCAGTTCTCTCCTGCAGACACTCCCAGCAGTGTCCTTATCCCAGCGGATGACAGACTTCATCAAACCCACAAACAGTTTGTGGGTATCTAAGCCAGGCCCCAAGTTAATGATGACATTTGATGGTATTTCTTCCAAATACATGTATGAAAGAAACAGTATTAACCAGAGAGGTAAAAGTCACGCTGTAGAGTCTAGCTTGTACCTCTGCTTCCTCCCAAAATATCTCAAACTCATTCTATTACTCACAAAGCCTTTCTTCTAGCACTGAATTACTGAATACACACCTCTTCTACTCACCGGAAAGCCAAAACGAAGTTTAAGTTTCCCAGACCGCATATTTCAAGTCATCAAGACACATTTTGGATCAGAGTGCAATGATTTACAACCCTGTCACATTCTCTGTTTCCTAGGCACCTCCCTGCCCTCTATTCACCTCCTAACAGGCTTGTAGAAGTCAACACATTGTTCTCCCTCATGGATTCTTCTCCAGTGACTTGAGCATCTACCCCCGTGCACATAAACCAACTGCCCAGGGGACTCACAGCCCTGAGAAAACCCATTAGGAGACAAGAGCCAGAGCACACTTCAGCCACCTTCCTCTACAACTCCCGCTGGAGGAGGGGCACATTCCCAGGAGGAGGCATACAGCTGTGTGCCAGCTGTTCTTGCTCCACCTCAGCGAACAGACTGTACAATCAGGACACCCTGGAGCACACCCTGGAGCACGTAGGAAGCTTGCTAAAACAACGTGAGGTTTGTTTGGAATAAAACCTCGGGTGTTTAGTCCCTGCCACGCTCTTTTATGCTCCCACCACTTCCAAGAAAAACACTGCTCTAAGCAGAACTTGAAGCCATCACTGGTTCAAAAAAAAAAAAAGCTACTAGAAGAGTTTCAGCTGATTGAGAAACAGGTTTTTTCAGCTTGTAGGAGTCACAAGGATTTAACCTCAACTTGTAAAATGAATGAACTCCACCGTGTTAAATTTTAACATGAGGCTTTGCCCCTGCTGAAATGTTCATGAGAGCAGACCTGACGGCACCGGGCAAGGAGAACAGCGTGCCCCTCCAAGCACACACGCACAGCCCACCGGCAAGGAATCAGGTCGTGCACCACAGTGCTGCCTCACAGGCCTCCCACTGCTTAGACTGGGATCAGGCATGTCACACCCAGAGCATGGCTGGCACGAGGAACCAAAGCAGCAGGAGAAGCACTGCAAAGGGTCCAGAAATCAGTGTGCCAGGAAAAAAAATAAAGTAAAAATCAAGACATACAGCACCTGAAAAACTACCTCCCCAAGGATAGAAAAAGACCAGTCTTGTGTTTAGAGCCACCCACCAATAAGTACTGTCTGTGTGTGACATGCAGGACAGCTAGGGTGTTAGATGGATACAAACCCACCAATATTTCCCACAGAACACCCTTCCCTATTTATATCATGTGTGTGGTTTCAGATGACCTAAGCACAAGACTGGAAGCCAGACCATTCACAATCTGTGGCTCTTGCTCAGTACTTGCTCACTGTTGGTTTGGGGTTGATTATTTAATGAGATCTTCTTACACACAGAAGACAAGCAAGGAGCAATCACAGCATTAACGCACTTTCCACAAAGGCTCAAAACTCCAAAGGATCAACACTCAGCACTAACGTAGCTTAGGCAATATCCTCCCTTTGCTGCCCAGTGCAAGGGATTAATCCTGCTCCAGGGATTTGGGAGTATTTTTCTCATGAATCTCAGTGCAAGGCAAGAAGCAGGCATCATGTGCTTCCTCCCAGGTCTCCCATTTCTCCTGCTACATGGTCTCTTCTCAAAAAGAGAGCTGCTCACTGAAGGCAAAATATGCTTCAGAGGCGAAGAACGTGCAGACACAGAAACTCAAAACTGACAGAAGCAACAGGCTGGACATGCACAAATATCTTCTTCAGGTCCATGAAAAAGAAATCCCAAACAAATCCAGGATTTGCTTCCCATCTTTTCCAGGTAAAGGCAAGGAGCTCTAGAAAAAAATGCCTCCTCATTCTTCTGCAGGAAACCCCCACGGGTACGTGTTGACCTGCAACTTGCCAGTCTATCCCAATACCTTGTATGGGCAGCAACAAAAAACCAGACCTACTATCACGTGTTTATCAACAGTAAAACTGTCAACGGCTTCATGAGAAAGTTTTTCTTTGAGATCACATGCTAAATAAAGCAAAATATAAGGTTGAAAGTCTGCTCTGGTGGGATTTCTCAGGCAAGTTTCACGACAAGTGAAAATAACAAAGACATCAGGCAAGAGCAGCCATTCCATGAGTCAAGAGGGGAAAAAAATAAGCCAGAGCCAACAGAATGAAGAACACTCCATTAAGCTGTGTCAGCTGAATTGTCAGGAATATCCTGCTCCTTTGACTTGGAGTGGTTAGTTTTCCTCCACTAGTACTGCATTCCTTGTGTGAAGCAAACCCCCATGTTTAGCTTCATCAGGATGGTTTTGCCGAGGAAATGCTTCAAAGAATCTGGGAATGAAGAGGGGGCCGGGTGCGTGCTCTCACTCACACACAGCTTTCAGCTCTAGCCGAAAGGCCAGGTCACAGCCTGCATGTCCCGGAAAAGAACTCTTTTTTTCCCCGCTCCACTATAACTGGATTACGATTCATGTTCCCAGACAAGGTCTCCCACAGCTCCTTGCAAAAATCCCAGCTCAGCTAAAGGCACAACACATGCCAACTGCACTCTGGGCAGCATGAAAATGTTTTTCACAGAAACTCCTTGTGCTAAACAGTGAAGGACCCTCCCTTTTTCACCTCCAGTTTTACACAACAGGCCAAGGAAAACACGTTCAACCCCCCCCCCCCCCAACTGAGCAACCGAGGTGAAAAAGACATTTATGGCAGCTGGGAACATAACTCCTTGGGAAGTGCAGTTAATGGCATTACAGAGGAATGCAGTTAATGCACAGACAGCGGCTGTGTGCTGGGCCAGAGCAGCTCGCCATGGGTAAATACTGCTGGGACAATGGGGTTTACCCAAGACCACCTGACACACTGTGGAAATAAACGTGTTTCCCCACTGTTCACACTGAACGCAAAATCTGTGCTTAGCAGCCTGGCAGGCTCTTCGAGGTTCCAGAGCCTTTTTCTAGCAAAGATAAGCAGTCCAGGTTGCTTTCAAGTCTTGCAGAGCTGAATAAACATATGCAGCTATTACGCTGAAAAATGGTGACAGCAATAACCAGGTGAAAGGCAGTTTTAAACATTTAAATGTTTAAACATTTAAACATTTTGTTTAGAAGACAAAAAGTCATTGTTCTCCTGTTCCTACAAGCTGGTAATTATTTTGATCTCAGTTTGACTTAGAAGTGTCTGATAGTGTCAAATGTCAGATAATATTTCCCTCTGTGTACTGAGAAGTGGTAGATCTGTTTTGCAGGAAGAACTCCACATGCTAGAATCAGTGACCACGAGCACCACCTGACTTGTCTTTAAAGTGTTCAGAGCTCAAAATCATGAGCTGTGCGTTTTAAAACTGCATCTTTTCCAAGGCATGAAGCTGCTCACCAGCAAGTGACAAGGTGACAAGATAACCAGCCTATTCTGACAATTCAGGCTGATGGAGAAAACTTTTAATATCTTTCTCTACAATAAGCAACACATCTATAAGCCTTCAAGACAGTATTGCAATTATGGATTCAACAGAGCAAGTCCTGGCTGTCTAGAGAGGCAGCAGCAGCAGTGGCTTTGGAAACATTCAGAGTTGTTTGATTCAGGGGATGCTTCCCACAACAACCTGCTCACATTGTCAGGCTTGACCAGATGCTGCCACCAGCAATTACAGCCCTTCCTCAGCAGGGTTATTGCCCAATTGTGTATCCCAAGGTCCACCAGGAAACACGCCATGCTGAAAACCATAAAGACAGACCAGAAAAATGTAGCAAATGCCATTTAGATCTTTACAAATTCCGCCTTTTCCCCCCAAGTTAGGAATTCGTCCCTACACACAAAAGGTCTCCTTGTATTCAGGCCCCTCAGAACGATGGATAATTTACATCAGGAAAACTGTCCTGCCAGCTGGCACAATGCCTACAAGTGTTGAATTGTGAGCAGATGCTCGGGTGAGATAAGCCCAGACAACATTCCTCCTTCATTGTCGGTCCACTCAATCCCCTGCATGTGGGAAGAATCCACGCTACCTCTCCTGCATTCCCTGAAGTCCCTCCACGCATCCTCCCAGCAGTGAGCTTGAAAATACAGCCACTGAGTTCTGCTGCCCAGGGAAAAACTAATCCACTTGAGAAGACTGTACTGGGCAACAAATCAAGCCTTTGCAGATTTGTTTTCAGCAAAATCCACTGAGGAATAATGAAATGGTTTCCCTTCTGGTTAGCTCCTGTTTCAGGGCAGTTTTTTCATGCAGGTACCTGATGACAACCCATGTCTTAGCAAAGGTTAAAAGAATTGAAACGAAACCAGTAACAAATAATGCCCACTTACTGCTTTTTGACTGGATTTCATTTCCATTTTGCAGTTACAGGGCAAACACCATTGGCATCTCATTTTGCTCATCAGACCTGTTTCCCTGTCACTCCCAGGAGGAGATGTCACCTTTCCTAGACTGAAACATGCCCATGCCATTTGCTCTTACTCCTGCCTCAACTCTACCCTTCCTGAACCATCAACTCTCCCACCACACAGCTATAAGCAGACTGATGCTTCAAGACACTCATCTGTTCCTTTCTGACAAATAAAGAGCCACTGGTCATAGCAGGAGGTAGCATCTCCCACCACCAAGAGCTATGAGTAGCACAGATTCCAGAACCTTCACACGAGCAGCATGTTCCTTGCAAGGGACAGAAACTTGGATCTCAGTAGACAGAGGCCAGCAAGTTCACAGGATCTCGTTCAAGACTGATCACTTCTTGAGCCAACCAACCATTCCAAGTTCTCAGCTTTCCATGCTAGAAACACTCCTGGAGCCTTCCCTTCTGAATCACAGGGGCTGCAGAACAGAGAAGAATTTTTAAGGTGAATGAGTTACCCCGTTCCACAGAACAGGATAGGATTTTCCAGCATGCAGATGGGCAACGAGAGCAGGACAGAGTTTATAAGGAGTGAAGGAGAGTGAGAAACACCCTAAGAAACTTGCTATTTTGGAATAAAGTAGTTTCATTAAACAACAGCCTAACACCTGCAAGACATGTAAGCACGAAGTTATGTCGCTTGCATCACATGTGCATGAAAAAGCCAAACTTATGACTGAAAGCAGGACATTTCTGTAGTTCTAGAGCAAATGTCCTTTACAACTACTCCCCAGCTTTTCTGAGAAATTTGTGGAGGAGGAGGAAGATGAGAGTGCTGGTATTGCACAAGCAAATGGAATATCCAGTATCTAAAGAAAGAAAATGAAGGATTTTGACTTTCTGATGAACTCCACTGGGGAAATAACTCCACACAGGAGCATGGATGACAGCTCTCAAGTGCCAAGTCGTGGCCCTCAGAGGAACACAAACTTGTAATAATAAACCTTAGGTTTATTTTCTTGTTCTCACATGAAGAGCCTGAAGATTTATGCACACAAAGCACGAACAAGAAAGGCCTGAAGGATTTTAACAGTCTTCTCTTAAACCATGTTCCACCAAAACAAAGATTCTGGCTTGGGGAGCTCCTCCACAGATGGGTGCCTGGGTTTTAAAAGAGCCTGTCAGAGATATAAACATGGATTGCTTTTTCTGGGAGCCTTAAGTACTAAGCTGGGGACAGAGGAAGGAAAACGTGTTTGGGACGCTGGGGGAATGAGCACAGCCCTGAGTGTGCTGGAACGAAGGTGAACTCCCACCACCCCATTAGATCATGCATTCTTCCAGCGCTCCCAAACAAAGGCACCATTGACTCCTGCGCGTGGGCGGCTCTGGACAGCAACAGGCTGCCCAGTAAATTATTGCATGATAATCCAACATTGATAACTCATCGAGGCTGCTTGTTTTAGTCATGTTTCCAAAGGGGGGAGGAGGAGAAGCTTATTTCCCCCTGCAGGGGCTGAAGGCAGCCTTGTAAAAATGCGGTTTTTTTTCATTTGATCACTTTTAAGACAGTGTAAAAGTCAGAAAACCCTTATCCAATAATTTGTACAGCTTGCTGCCTTATTTGTACAGCTTTGATGCAAAGATGTTAAGTCCGTTTCCCAAAACAGCCAGCTGTGTTTATTCACTGGGGACTGGAAAGATCCCATGTCCAGCACACAAGTCCTATCTGAACAGGAAGCCTCAAAGTCCTTTTTCAGCACAAACGATAAAAGCTCATTTTAAAAAGGCACTTTACACTTGGCAAGCGCAGCCAGATCTTGGATGATCAAGGACATCACGGGCCATTTTGGAGAGGGCTCCATTCACATATCTGGACTGCAAAGCTACCTCCTACCACCAGCGTCGGCACCAAGATGAGCTGCATTGGGGTTACAGTGGGTTGAGATCCTTGGAAAATTCATCTCCTTGTATCGAAGAACCTGAAGTTGCTGCACGACCCTACACCACAGGTATGGGTGAAATCAGGTCACTCCCCCAAATGAAGGAGCACAGGAAAGTGGGGGTTTACTCTCCCAAAACAGGGCTTTTACCCAAGAGGCAAAGACAAAAAGAAAAAAATTGATCAAAATAGTTTACTTACGCAGAAAAGACAAAAAAGTTGTCTTTTGCCCTTTATTCTCAGCAGAAGAATGCGCAGCAATTACCAAGAAATCATTCTTCCATCACCAACAGCCCATAATGACACCATCAACAGTAATAACAACCCTTTAAAAGGGTTCAAAATCACTGCAGAACCTTGGTGTCCAAGCAAGATTACCTTTTCCCGAGAGTTTTCCTCATGTTGGAGATACAACTATCATCCAGTAAAAACTGAAGCAAGCAACCACCACCACAGAGCCCCTAGAAGATCAGAGCTGGTGGCAGCTGGAGGCCAAAGGAGATTCACCAAAAAGCTTTCCATCAAATTAGACATTTCCCAACCCTGGTAACACAGAAAGGCATCCCTCATGAACATTTCCTGTGTAAGACCACATATCCACACGAATCACAAGAAAGCAACAAATCTCACCCACCTTCCAGTCATTCTCATAGTATTCAACTTAAACAGTGAATCCCATTTGGATCTTTTCCCCTCAGAAATTTTAAATTGGCAGTAGGAAGGACTGTTCCTGATGTTCACTTCCAACTGTACCTTTTCAGAGGTGATGTGGGGATTGAAGAATGACTGGGAAAAAGAGACTAAAAATTACTTTCAAACTCCAAAAGTTTAAATAGTTAAACAAGAAATAAGCTGCAGCTTCTTTAAACATAGTATCTGTCCAATTGGCAAACATATGACTTCTTGTTAAAAAGAAAATGAGTTTATGGACTGTAGTGCTGTACCCTGAAAGCAAATTTAATATCAGATAATCTGGTGAGAATTACAAAACTGTTTATTTAAAGGACAACTAGGATTTTACTGACTTGTGAGGGGGAGGGTAAAAAAAAAAAAAAAAAAATCAAACAAAAGCATTTTGTGAATGTTGTTAGTGCAGGAATGTTAACAGGTTTTCCTGAGGTCTGTTTTCCTTCTGCATGCTCCTCCCAGGAGCCTCACCCTCCAGCAGGTCGATGCCCTCCCCTTGCTCTTAGCACGCGCACTTTTACCCAGCACACTTGAAGTCAAAGCATAGGCAAGATTTCAGTTTAACAAGTTCAGCAAACCCAACTGACCGGAGTCAAAAACATCCTGGCCAAAGGCAGCATGGAAGATACCCTGGATGGTGTCCGTGTGTGTGGGTCAGATGCTCCTCGCTCCAGCCCAGCACTCCCAGAGGGAGGTACACTAGCTCCCACGGGAACATTGTCACTCGACCCAGTCCCATGGTTCCATCAGCCACTATTTCTATTGAATAACATTTTGAGCCTTTTCCCCTGTTGAAAGGCAGCACTTTCCCCACTCACCCCCCACACCCGCTCAGACCCTGCAAGAGCTCCAACACCTGGCTTTGCTCCTATCTGAATTACATATCAAAACACACAGTTCGAATTGTTGAGCCTAATTAAGGACAAATTAAGTGACAGGTCTATATACAATCAGTGCCCTGAGCAGCAGCAAGTTCAGCAGCTCTGGAGCAAGACGACCTTCCAGACCAGCTCCAACACTGCTGGCTGTACAGCCAGGAGAGGCCAGAAATGTTCCCTGCACAAAACACTAACTGCTCTGGAATTTTGATGGTTTAATCTCCCTCCAGCTCTTCCATCTCCCACTCACCAGCCCCAGATTTTTTTCAGACACAGGCCATAATTAACACCACTGCTATCTGGGAATAATACTGTTGCCTGGCCCACTGCAGACTTGACAGCTTTCTTTTCTCGAGTATTTAAGTTTTGCCTTCTCAGTAAACATTTAAGAAACTAACTTGGAGCACAGTGAATCACACAGCGTTTAATGCTGCATAGTGTGCACGTCTCCCTTCTCCCATCTCCCCCTCCTCCAAGAGGCTCCAGCGATGGATTTTAAGCAGCAGTTGAAAGCCCTCATACTACCTCTTAATGCATTTTCAGTCAATTACAGGCTACGCACAAGCTACTACTATTTATGAAACACAAACTGCAGCAATATCCATACGGTCCACTTTCAACCACCCACCCACACAACAGTTTTACTTTCTCAGTCTATTAAGCCGGGGAAGGAATTGGGATAAACAGTACTCAACAAAACCATTGCTGGAGCGAGGCCATTTCCAAAACAAAGTTTGCCACTGAGTTATGTTTCAAATATGTTTTGGAAAGTCAGAAGCAAAGCTCTTCCAAATTTTTACTGAAGCAGAGAAGGAACTGCACTCCAGTTCCTGACTCACAAGTAACAGTCAGCATGTGCCTTCAACTCCGCCTGTGGAGAATAATCTACACAAACTGCCAACGCTCGTGGAAGTCACAAAGGTGTATTAAACACACAGTCGTGTGAGTTCATGTTCATCCACACGTCCTGTCTGGACACACATGAAGGGCAAGGCACTACTACATGCAGCAACTATTTCTAAGAAAAGAGTTCAGCAGAAAACTATATGTACTCAAGAAGGTAGCATGGCTTAGCATGAAGCAACAGAAGCAACTCCCTAAGATTATTCTGGAACGGCACGAACAAAGAAAATGAAATTGGATGCTCCCCATTGAGCCTTCAAAGGTAATACTAATTCTAGACTTCTCAATACTTCCAGCTGCAAAATCTGAAGCTCTTGGTTTAATTGACAGGTTAGAACAGAGCCAAATCTGCTTCACATCAGGGTCCGAAACACCTCAGTGTATCCACACCAAACCTACATTTGGAAAGTTACCTGCAGATCAAAACTCCTTCCACTCAGGAAGGCTACCCATCAGGAACAGAGAAACTGCAAAAATGCAAAAAAATAGGTACATGCACAGCTTTTCCACACAATTTTGTATATGAGGGAGATGTCTAGACTGAGACAGTATTACTGTGCTTCCTTTGTAAAGGAAGGACTGCAAAGAAGGTACCAACAGAGTTGCTGCCCCACTTCAGTGGGACCAAACACCACCTGGGATACCGCTGAGACAGTGTGACATCAAATGAGTTTCCTGCAAAACATGTTTTCCTACAACAGCCCCAGCAGATACAAAAAATTTAATATTAATGCATTTAAAAGACCTTCCGCAGGAATTTCTAATTTGTTGAGTTTATGTACTGGTCTTGAAACACAGGCCATACCGCGTGGGACGAAGGTAAACGCCAGCGCCTGGTTCCCAGCGGCAGGAGCGCAACGGAACCCTGGTGATTCCAGATGTGCAATTCATTCACCTTGTTAGCAGCAAAGCAGTGAGGCAGTTGTGCTGGAGAACAGGCTGAGCAGCCTGGTAGAAGCTGCACAAATACATACATTGCATTCCCAGATGGCTCAGAGCCTCCCAGCAAAGGCCCAAGAAGCATCTTGCACATGGGGAGACAAACCTCCCGTCCCCAAGTGCCTTGCTGGGAGGCACATGCCATGACCTGTTAGATCACACCACATCCTCCCCGGTCACACAGGTTCTTCAGCAGCAGGACAGCTCAGGATTTCCTCAGCACTGCCTAAAAAGAGGGTGACTGCACAAAAGGTGAGTTTAATCATCTGAACTGAACACCAAACGGTGAGATCTTCTTCAGGCACACTGCACTGCTGCAAATCCAAAACGAACTCTACAAGAAAGAAGATATTTTTCTCGAGAGTGAAACTTAAATATTCATTTTCTGATTAGTACTGCTAAGGCAGTGACATTCTTTTTAAAATGCTGAATCCCTAGCTGAAGGAAAAAAAAGTACTTTTTTTTTCAAGTTAGATAATAACTCTCATAACTCAATCAGTAATATAAACTACCACACATTAAAACTTCAAGTAATTTGTTGCCCATTGGTGGCAGCCCACAACACAAGGCTGAGACAATTAGTCTTTCCCATGCCTTCAGAGTCCTTAGTTTGTATCTTGACACTTGATAGTATTTTGGGGGGGGAAAGGAGAAGAAACAGCCCCTTCAGCCCATCTGTAAAGCCACTGCCTTTGTGAAATCTCAAACAATACAACACTCTCAAGGCTTTATTTTCACTAAATTCTTGTATTCTGGCTCAGACTGTCAAGACCCCACGGTATTCCCATGACTCTGTTGCCTAGACAGGTATCTCATTCAGAGGCCACATGAAGCTGCCTCCACACAAGCCCAAACGTTAATCTTCACAGTATCACTTCAAAAAAAGATTTGTACAACAGTGCAATAGAAATGGAGCAAAATCCAGGAGATACCAAATGGTACAAATTCTAGAGGTTTGTTTCCTTGATGGTCTGGTAAGATAATTATTTTTAAAAGTTTACCACTTCCCAGTAAACTTCTCATACCAAAGGAATATCAGTCCTTATCCTAAAAGTAATTAATAGGGCCATTCATAGGCAAGATAAACCCCTAATTTTAAACCCTCAATAGCAGCACACATCAGCCACGGTAGAGAGCTGTCTTCTGGCACAATGCAAATCATGCTGGGTCTCTACTTCAATGACACAAAATTAAGAGGCAAAATGTTTTACCAAAGGAGATTCAGCAGTCACATGAGTCCCTGAAAGGAGGGAATGAGTCAAACCCAGGATCTGTCCATGTTAAGAAAATGCTGCAAATGCGTTGGAGCAGTGGAGGAAGGACTCTTGTTCAGCATCAACACTGCCTTCTACTCTCAAACTTTTCCTCACAGAACTTCACACTAAAGTAAAAAAAAAAAAACCAAACCTTGTTCTATAGTCTTTTTAGATTGAAAATAGGAGTTGCTAGAGATTAAAAGACTTTATTGCTGGTCTTAAACACAAGCAGATGGACACACACAGAAGGACAACTAAGGGCTGCCAAGATCCACGTGGGTAAAGCGAGGCATTTGCAGCCACTTCCCCCAAAGTGACACACAATTTCTGGTAATGCTAAAAAATGAGGGGTGGGTCAGAAGGAGCCCTGGGAGCAGGGGAATTAATAACATATGGCTTCCTACGTGCCAGCCTCTTGGCTGAGCCTTAGAAGGGAAGCCTTGCATCTGCTCAACTCCACAACACGGAGTCACATCCGACTGCAGAAGCCAAAAGCTGTGGGAGATGAAGCTGCATATTTTAATCCCAGATCCCTCATTTCCCATAGCATTAACAAGAACTGTCATTATTGTGGAGAGCTTCTTCCTTTTACCCATCCAAGTAGAAGAGCAAAGGGTTCAGAAACTATGTAGGACATGACAGGGCACAGACCAGATTCTTAGGTGAGTGTTAATTCCATAGGGCAATGCATTCCAGCAAGAGAAACACAACTGCCTCTTGTTTGCAAAGAGTCAATGAACAGCCATGCCTTCCTGAGTCACTGCAAAAAATTCCATGAGCCTCTCAGGGCACTCTCAGGAAAAAAGCTTGAACATACAAAGTTATGCAGCAATATCAGATGTAACAACCTCCCTCTGGATGAGTAAATGGACAGTGATAACCTCCTTGGATATCTCACTCCTCCAAAGATTTGGAGAGTAGATTAAGTCAATGGCTCTACTCCCAAAAAAAGAATAACACTTGAATTGCTTCAAACACATGGACAAGTAGCACATACACTCAGACTTCCTTTCACCAAGGCCTGATGACCCTATATTTTGCTGTAGATTATTTTCATTACAACAGAAATCTTACTTTTTTGAAAAAAAAAAAAAAACCAACCACAACTTTTTAAAAATATATATATTCTATTTCCTTTTAAAAGTCAGGAAAAAAAGTAATTATTAAGTTCATTCAACATTTCCACTACCAGCATGTTAACTCAGACAGTTGCTGAGTTTTCTTAACACATAAAAAAAAGTTCCAGTATACACAGTATAGTTTAATTTCAAGTCTATACAAGCCAATTAAAAGAAAGGCACTGCTATAAAAAAAAAAAAAGAAGCAATGGGTCCATGATTAGATACACTAGATTTCACAGAGATGATAAGAAGCCTTAAATCAATACCAGCAATAATGTAATCACTTCCAGATCATGCTGGGATACTTCTGCAAGAAGTTATTTTATCTTAATTACTTTTTGTCAAGCTAAGGATAGGAGGAAAAAGCTAATTTTCAGTCCATTAAAACCCAGCAATTTACATTTCTTTTAAGAAGTGTTTAAAGAAATCCCCATTTCTGAAGGACAGTGATGATGATGGTGGAAATGAGGTACAACCCTCAATAAGAAGTTGATAGTGTTGGCAGCTTAGCAGGGAGGATTTTCCTGGAATAGGTGATTTTGCTGAGGGTGAGTGAGCAGCTTGCCCTATCCTTCACAAGGCAGTATCACTCTGGTAAAATACTGCTGGAGTAAGCAGAGTTTACTTTGGATGAGACCTGGGAAGAGATCTTCAGGGAGTTTTAGGAGGCATTCGTGCTTAGCCTCCTACCTCTCACTTCAGCTGCAAGAGTGTAATTTCCTTCCTCCTCGCAGTCATCTTTTATGCAATCCCTAAGTACTGAAGGTGAGTAAATGTGAGCAGGGAGAAAAAAAATCCACAAATTTAAAAAAAAATAAAAATTAAAAAAACACAAAATATGAAAGTTGGAGAGAGTGCAGCTAAAAATTTGTATACAAAGTACTTTTTACTCATGTAAAGGTCACTGATAGAGAAACAGTCACTATGCTGATCACATACTGCTTCATTTCCTCAGGTACTACTGAGCTGGTCAGCTAATCAGATCTGGTTACTTTTATTCTTGCTGCAGAAAGCCAGGGCAGTTGGGACAGATTGGCTTCTTAAGGGCATTTCAACCTCCAAGGAACATTAAGGACACAAATTATTCACTGCTTCATTAACCAAGTGACCAGATAGTAATAGCTTGCAAATTTAAACCACATTGCCCAACATGAGCATATCCTCCCCCAGACTCGCTGGTTGAAGAGTAACCTATGTTCCCCCAGCTCAGTCTCCCACAGTTCATGGGAAAACAAAGCCAGGCTGTTCCCAGCCTTTTCATGGACATACCAATAAGCTTTGGAAATAAGATGAACTTCAGTGGGCAAATCTGTGAGCATGGAGATGCAGAGGAAAATCATTGTGTTGTCTGGTTGAAGTAATATATTACACTGCAATTCAGAAAGTAATCTTTTTTTCAGTCAAGTCTTCTCAAGATTCAACTCCTTCCCTCCAAATATTGAGCTTTCAAGGCCCCCCTAACACAGACATTTTTACAGCTGAAAAAGGGGGATTTAGTCATGTATGTGCTAAGCAAAGTTTCCCTAAGTATTTGTATCTCTATAGCAAACCAGCATGGAGTTGTGCCGAGTCCATTTGTACAGGATAGTCCCCATATAGTGTTTAAATGAGCATTAAACTAAAAAAAAATAAAATAAAAAAAATGAAGTAACAGTAAGTCCTGCTTATGAGATCTTTGAGCTTGTTCTCCAGGCCTGGGTGGATGCTGAGCGCCAGCACACAGAAAACTCACAGCTCTCCCTTTTCCCACACTGCTCTTAAATCCCTTTAAAAGCAACTAATTCACCCAGTTCCCACTTCCGAGTCTAACAATGAAGTGCTCCAGTAGCTCCGCGGATAATCTCTCAAGCCTAATACCCACCACTAACCACAGATCTTAAAAGTGTACTCAAACAAAACATCACTGGGGGGGGAAATACCTCCAAACCTATGTAAAAGGAAATTACAAAACAGTGAAAGCTTGGTAACGAACATGTAGGCAAGGAGCTGGTTTAACCTTCGGTCTGCTCAGATAAACCATCACCATTCCTCAAGACAGTCACCGTTCTCCCAAAGGGAAAGCATTAAGAAATTAAGAAGAAATTAATGCAATTCAGGTTTACAGCGTGGTTTAGAGGCAGAAGCACAATGTCCTGCATCCAGTTGAGCATGCAAGGCCAGGGAAGGGCTGTGCTCCAGGATGAGGGCTGCCAAGTCCACCCAGACACACCACATCTGCTCCCTTTTGATCACTGGCAGTCTGGACAGCCTGACCCAGCACAAACTGTACTAATACTTTTGTTTTTCCTCCTGTTTATCCCTTAAACTTGCAGCTGCAGCGGGAAGCCTCTCCTCCTCATCACAGAAGCCCCACCGGGCCGCGAGTTGCGGAACAGCACGTAGAGCAAACCCAGCTCCTCCGCTCCCATGTGTGAGACACCCACACAGTGGAGCTCCACGTCCACGGCCCACCCCACCTCACTGAGCACAGAGCTCCCACACAGGGGTCCAGGACCCATCCTGAGAGCATTTCACAGGGCAGCTGCCAAGTGCAGACAAATCACTTGTGCTTCAAATTTGGAGACTGAACGAAACAGATGTCAGCATGAAGGACACATGCCATCCCTCTCCTGCACACAAGAAGTACTTGCTTCTTCCCTTTTCCTCTTGCAGGTCCTTCCCAGCCACACAGGGAGCTGCAACTGTTTCAGGCTATGAATCAGGGACAGGAAAACAGCCAGAGCTGTATCCAGAGTGTGCTCCAGGCTCACACATTCCTGAGATGAGTGGCAAGACAGCCAAGAGAAATTTCTGCCCTTGCCCTCTTGGCAACTGCTTTGAGGATAAGTGTTAGTAGGGGGTAGTGGTGTTGTCCTTTCCCCTCTCCCCCCAAAAAACATCAGTGGAAGATCTTTGTATCCATTCAGGAACTGTAACAATTATTAGGGCATCAACCAGCAGTAAATTAAGTGTTGTGATGTTGGATTAATACTTGGAGCTCTTCAGTGTTTTAAGATGTTTTGCTCCTTTCAGTAGGTTACCATCCACTCCATTCCAATTTCAGAAAAAGGTAGAAAGGAGTTTTGAGACTGTACAGGTACATAATCTCTCAAAAAAATCAATCCAAAGAGCTTTAACTGATCTTCAGCATAAAGTCAGTAGAGTTTAAATGATTTCCAGCAGTTCACAATGAATGAGTATTCACAATGAATTCTGCACCAGGTGCTCCTGCTAAATGCTACCAAACCCAATAATCCCAGCAGTGGGGCTGCAGTGATATCCAACCTCACTGTGGTATTCCCAAAAACATCCTACAGTGGTGGATGCCACTTCTTACACCAACTTTTCCATCTCAGGTCTTCCCACCTCTCTAATTTTTCCTGCCCTTCTTCAACTTCTCTAAATTTAAACCATGTTTGTCAGCCCCTTCCCTTCTCGAAAAAACCTTCCATTCAATCACCCATTCCAATCAGCAGAGAGGTCTCCAGAGTTACAGATTTCATACAGGGCTTGTGAAGCAGTCACAGGAGACACTGGACATTCCCATTCTCACTTGGAATGTACTAAAATGAGAGCTTTGATACTGTTAATCCTACCTGCCAGTGGAGATACACCAAATACTGCATGGTATTTCTCCCAGAGTTAATTCAGATCTCATCAACAGAAATTAATAGCTCCAACATTTCCCTTCCAGCATGCCACACAAAACACATCCATGGAGTGTTTTATCTGCTCAGGTGCTACTCAATAACCTGACCTTGCTGCAGCCTTTTGTGTTCCTCAGAAACCACATAACCAACTTCATTAGCAGTAACTTCAGCAGCTGTGTCATTGAAGATATTACCTCTTCACTTTCTACAGAGATTGAAAACCACAGATGCCAGCAGAGATTCTTGAGAAACCTATTTCTAACCTCTGATGAAGAGCGACTGCACTTATTTTCCCCTCCTCACCACAAGCAAATCCTGGAGTGCAAAAGCTTTCTAAGCCTACCCCATGCTGTACCAAGCGCTCTTGTAATTTTTTTTAGTCCCAAAACACACCTTAGACAACTTTTTTTTCTTTCACTGAAAAGGGATGAGTTTAAGAGCACCACTGCACCAATCTGCCCTATACCTTATACCCACTCCAAGTCAACCATGAGCCTCTTCCCTCTCTCTCCCCTAGAAAACTTGCTGATCACCAAAATATCCTCTTGGCTGCAGATGCAGATTAGGGACAGGGCTTTTTTTATCTTTCATTTTAAAAGACCTTAAGACCACTGGAAAAACAACTTCAGAGCTTGAAGCATTTATTATTAGCTCAACCACCTCATGGCTAAGCTCCTATACTCACAGCTTGCCCTTGGTTTGAGGAGATGCTGCTGCTGCTGTCCCAGAATGGACAACTCCACCCAAACCCTGTTAGGAGAAGCAGTGAGTGCCCTCCCTGGCACCTGGCAAAATCTGCCACCTGAAGTTCAGCAATGAAGAGCAGAAAAATGCTTCTGTGTTACTTGCTTTACCAAGTCAAACCTCCAACTAGACGGTTATCAAAGCGACCCAACATTGTGCCTGGTGGGGTTCCTCCCAACACTTCCAGTGTCGAGTGGCAGAAACCCACTTAACTGATGACATCAGCCCTTCATGAGCTCAGCATCACCAGCTATAAATAAAGTATCAGTAAAAACAAGGATAGTGCCCTGGAAAGGGAGACTAGCACATGGTGATCTGTCCTAGAGATGTAAGATGGCAGATGAAACTGTGACCAAGGTGCATTCCCGCCCCAACAAAACAGCTCATTTTGTTCCAAGCTCCAAAAAGGCAGATGGGCTTTAAGCCTCCTAGCCCAGCTGAAATGGCCAAGGGCACCCCGCCCCGTGTAGCAAGCTCAGGGTGCTGCTCCAGAGGAGCTGGACTCCAGTGAAGATAAGAAGTGATCCACACCTGAACTCCCTCTCCCACTCCTCCTCCTCTGCCCAGAGGCTGAGAGCAAGTTTGGTAAACCACTGCTTCCAGACATGCAAACTAGAGCAGCTCAGGCAGATGTTTATATGTATTTACACATTCTGTTTACAGAAGTCTCTGGAATTAATAAAATAAATCATCCCATGTGTCTGCAGAGGGCAGGGGCAGAGGAGAAAACACTGCAAATTCAGAAATAGGCACCATCTGTCCCTCCTGGCTGTCCTGGCCCTCCTTTCCAGCTCAGATGAGCTCTTTGAACCAGGCTTCAACGATGTGGAGTGGAAAGCTGCTGTCTGCATCACCCTCACCTTCATGCACACTTTCTTTCAAGGAGCAAACACCAAACCGATGAGATTACAAAGCCACGGTTTAAAAATGAGAAGCGTTCCTCTCTTTAGGTGCTTCTCAAGCACAAGTGCTGTGAGGAGAGGCTCAGGGAGCTGGAGTTGTTCAGCCTGGAGAAGAGGAGGCTCAGGGGAGACCTCACTCTCTACAACTCCCTGACAGGAGGTTGTAGCCAGGTGGGGGTCGGGCTCTCCTCCCCAGCAACCAGCAGTAGGACGAGAGGGCTGGGTCTTCAGCTGTGCCAGGGGAGGTTTAGGCTGGATATTGGGAAGAAATATTTTCCAGAGAGAGTGCTCAGCCATTGGAATGGGCTGCCCAGGGAGGGGGTGGAGTCACCATCCCTGGAGGTGTTTAAGGTGAGACTGGATGTGGACCAGTAGCATCAGTGCCATGGTCTGGGAACCACGGCGGGGTTGGAGCGAGGGTTGGACTTGATGATCTCGGAGGTCTTTTCCAACCCAGTTGATTCTATGATTCTATGATTCCCAAAGCTCAGCTCCTTAAAAGAGAGTACAAAGTTCTGCAGAAAATATAAATTAACAAGAAAGTCTACAGGAAAAGAAGCATCAAGTCCACATAACTTCAATGCAAGCACATGCCACCAAGGGGACAAGGAGGGGCAACAAGCCATCCCTCGATCCCGCCCAGCACATACTTTGTATGACCACTGAATAAGAAGTTGCAAAGTTGTCAGCCACAGAAATGAGTGACCCAGCAGAGTTCACCAATTCAGCTTCTCCTTTTTCTTCTTTCCAGTCACTTAGTGTTTTTTTAAAGCAGTATCTCCATGTTAAATGGATGTAAGGACCCAAGACAGCTAATTCTGAAAAGTCATCTTATAATCGATGGTTAACAAGCAGGGGCTCAGCAGTCTGCTTTGTCATTGCTACCTGGAAAACCACGATTGTCATGAGCAAGAAACCGTGCAAATCCCAACAGGCACAGGAAGATATCCTCGATATCAGCACCAAAGCAGTGAGGAACTGTGTCACTGCATCAAGAAACATCATGAAGAGGACTTGGAAGTTTTCCAAACTTGACCTAGGTAACCCGGTCTGAATTCAACATCAATCCTGCTCCAAGCAGGAGTCTGGACTAGGGGTCCTAAGGTCCCTTCCAAACTCACTTCTTCCATGAACAGAAGCAGAATGGGATTCAGATCCAGGCTTTTGACAAATAAATTCAGAATATACGTGACTGACCTCTCATGATAGTCAGTGGCACCTAGGTCAAAGCAGGCAGGAGACTTTGGAGATCAACCACACTAATATGGACATCAAGACTGTCAAATGAATACCTCTCACTGACCAAAAGTGACACCCAAGCATCCACCACTGAGAGTTTTCTTTAGGGAAGTCACTAAGAGACCAGAAACCCTTCTAAGGAAACTGAAAGCCAGAGGGAAAAAATAATACCCAGAAGTGTTGTATGCAGGAGAGCTGACTTCTCTAAAATAAGTATATTTTCAAAAAATGTTGAAGGGCTAAAAGACTGAGATCATTTTCCTCCACCTGCACAAAGTAGGAGCAGAAAACCATCCTGCTCTGTATCAATACCACAGGACAGGCAGCACACAGCCCTAATTCTGCCTGAAGGAGTTCAATGAATCTGCAGCAATTAAAATGTCTGGTGACAAGAGAAGTACCCACCCAGTCATACATGAGACTGTTGCCCCCCAGCAGTGGCAAGGCAACTCAGCACTGAGTGCATTTAAAGGCTTTATTAATAGAGCCAAGGGGAAGACACTTCTGTTTCATAGCAACCTCCAAGGTTTGGAAGTTTGTTTCTGTTCTTTTTTCGGGACAGAAACAAAATGTCCCTGACATTTTTCAGGAACAAAACTGTAATTAGTTATGAGAGCTGGAGATCAGCACCTTGCTTCTTCCTGGGGCATCATCCCATGAGTAGGCTGGGTAAAGGTACAAAACATTTCTCACTCCAGAAGGATAATTTTGCATCTTCCCTACCAGTTCACTTCAGATCAAGAACTTTAAACCCCGTCTCTGCAATCCAGGCTCGTGCTTTAAAACCATAAATACATGAAAATGTTATCAAGCTACAGTGTCCAGACCAGCTTCTCTTCCTAAAGCTTTAGAGGCAGAAGTGTTCCTGGTGATATACTGCCCTAAGTAAGAATGCTTATTTTGGCAAAACTTCATTTAGCTGAGAGTCCTCTGCTTGAGAGGTTAGGAAGGAAGCATCTAGCTGAGAGCCCCCAGCTGAAGAAGAATTCTCCTTCAGAGCAAAGAGTGCTGTAGAGGAAGCTGCACACACCATCTTCAGAGGAACACAGAAACCTTCACCCTGGGCCCATGTCGCCGCAGCAGACAGGACCATCAAAAGCCCCCTGAGGCAGCTCCTCCTGCCACAAGCCCATGTGGAACAGCACAAGCACATCGCTCTGTGGCAGCTTCACAGAGAATTCCCAACCAACGGATCTGGGTTTTTCTTTCCCAAAACAGAGCTGCCTGCCACCCCCAGCTCCCAAGATATCACAACCTTCTCCTTGCCCACACAGACCGAGTGGAACAGATGGGTAAAGGCCATTCTGATGTTGAGTTACTAGACAGCCCTAAAAGCATCCCACCACCCCCTCCTGCTAAAACCCACACTTGGAGCCACTTGTAGCAATGGAAGAATTCCCCCCTCCCACCTCCAAAGGTTCACACATGCACAGGGTTTCAGGTTCCAGGTTTCAGGCAGACTGACAGAAGACAAAAAGAAGGGTGCTATGGAGACTGGGATGCTGTGTGAAAGAACCAGTCAGGAATTGCCACCTCAGCTTCCCCCAAATCCCAGTGGGATTCCTGGCTCCTCAGGTCACAGGAAACAGCACTGCATTCACAAAGGCAGCAGCACAGCTGTGCTGCCAAGCACAGGCCCCACACAGGGTCTCCTGTCTCTGCTTCCCATTTCTCTGCAGGGCAGATAAATCCAGGTGACAACGTCGGTTGGATCCCTGCCTCCACACCACACCCAACACATCTGTCCCTTTACTCTTCTACTTCTCCATCAGACATTAAACTTCTTCAGAGCACAACAGGCAATGACACTGTAGGTCAATTCCCAATATATACATATAGAAGACTTCATAATTTTATAATTATGTGATTTTTGAAATATTTTAATCCACCTCAAAGGCATCAAGTCTCTATCAGAGAAGCACAGCAACAACCAGCAGCTGGCAATTTCCACCTGTGCAAACCCTCATTTCAAGAGACTGTGCTGCACTTAGGACATAAACAGTTAGGAAAATAGGAGAAGGAACGAAATACTGGTTTTGGTTGCACTGTAATTCTAAGGAGCAGGATAAATATTTGAAAGCCAGGCTGAATAAACAGGAAAGCTGCAGAGCCCAGAAACAATAGGATCAGCCAGGTTCCTTTTCTGGGTTTTACCACTAATTGTTTCCCTGTGCTCTTGGCGAGAATTTTAATGCCTATGTGCTTAAGAAATCCTCTGGAAAAGCATATTAGCTTCCAACAGTGTGCTGGAGTACCACAGGGCAGCTGAGCTGGAGAGCAGACTCTTGGAACACCCACCCTGCAGGCTGTGTTTAACCTGGGAAGGGGCTATTCCAGCTTGCATGGCCAGCACCTCTGATGTCACCATGGATAAAGTGGGGGTTTGGGTACTCTTTGTTCAGGTGCACATCCCAGTGCTGGCAGCAGCCAAAAGATGACATCTTGGTAAAGCCTAGGAATAGGTAAAGCGTATCAGGGAATTCTTGCAGTGCACTTGAGCTCCCAACACGCTGCAGTTCGTGCACCAAGCCAGAGATGATGGTTTTCCACTCGCCATCCACTCAGAGCATGGACCTGCCTTGAGGTTTCGTGCTGGTCGGCAACCATTTCTACTCTTCTCACCTAACTACCCTTGAAAAGATCTCGTGCTCGAGCATCCCAGGTCACTTGTGGATGGACCATGTGTCACCTCTAACACGTCCCAGGTGTCCTGCACCGCCTCTGCCTAAAGGGCAGATAAGCTACAGACCTAGTGGGACACATAATTTGTTGTGTTGAACATTCCCTCTAGTCAGAAGTACAGGGGAAAAAAAAATTTAAAAGTAGTGTTATTTGTTAGTTTTTAAATGTAAAATGATTATATGCAAAACACTGGAAAGAAACACGGAAAACCTCTGGATCTTTCACAGATTTTCATCGCTTTCTACACTTTCACACCCCGCACAGTTGTGCTTCTGCCACATACCAAAGTAAAGAACAATTATGTGGAAATTCCCAAGCTGGTACAAAGCTGGTACAAAGCCACAAGCAGGAAGCAGCTCTGCAATACAGGGCTTTGGCAAAACACAATGAGAAGCCACAAAGAGGAAAGGGAGCCTCGCATACACGAGGGGTAAGACAAACATTACAATGAAAACCAAGTGGCTGCGGCAGCTCAGCCACTTCGAGTCTCCATTTCTTCCATGACAGTGGGAAAGTCAGGGAACACAAACGCAGCGAAAACAAAAAAGGACGAAAAAAATAAAAAGGGAAAAAAGAATGAACCCAAGAACCTCTTTCTCCCAAGAGCTAAGGAGCTAAAGCTTTCTGTAACAACCTGACAAGAAAGTTCCCAGGGAAAAAGCAAGCCGCCAGCTATATTCCCAAATTTAGCACAGAAATACTGTGACCTATGACAGCAAATATTTCATAACTTACAACCATAAGGATAAATAGAAGCTTTAAAAAAGGCTTACAGAAGCACGCTACTCATCTGAATTCCAAACAAGCCTCAGAACATAACAGCATTTTCTCATTAAAAAAAAAAATCTATACTCTACATTATTTTTTTAAAGGAAGTTGAAAGTTACTACTGTTCTTCAACTAAAACGCTCCAGATATATTAAAATCATCTTACAATTATTTTCTGAAGAGGGAAAGTACAGGTGTGCACTCGCTCAGAAGAGATTTAGCTGTGCTCCATGTGAAGTCAGGGAGCAGCACTTCCCAGTAGCTCCGGCCCCAGCACTGCCATGTACCAACCCACAGCCAAGAAAGGAATAAACCAGTAAGTGACGTGAAGTAACTCAGTTCTCTTTATGAAGCTTTTTAACGTGCAATTTTTAAGATCTCTTTATATTCCTACGAGCACCCGTTGCACAAGTCACAGAGCTGCGTGGAAAGGAGCATCCTCCTTATGACGTAGGGGCTGGTTTTGGGATCCTTCCGAGTCTGGGTGGGGAAACACCATTAATTGTTCCTTATCAAAATACACATTCCCCTGCTGAGCTGGGACTTGGAAGATAAGATGATCTGACTAAAACAGGGGGAATCCTCATCACAAGAGGAGGCAGAAAAGAAATCTGTGCAGTGCAGCAGAAGGAAGGAGGGAATAATCACTGCGTTGTGAAGACTTGAATTTCAGAAAACCTCCCTTTACTCTTACCATTTTAGGAAAGCTAAAAAAAAAAAAAAAGAAAGAAAGAAAAACAACAACAAAAAGCAACCCCACAGCTTGTTACCTTTCCTTTATGTTTGTCCTATGTCCCAGTTTCCCACAGAACTGCAATTCCATACATGTCATGGATGACTTTCACAGCTGCACAAGAGACAGATGGACACAGGATAATACCTGGTGGGCTCGAGATAAGCCCGTGTGTCTGCTCACACCATCAGACACGGTGCAATAAAAGTTGTGTGGTCATTGCTGGATATCCACTATGACAAAATGCAGACACCAACAGCTGACTGCTGCTATAAAGAAACCAGCCTGAGACAGGAGGCCCAGGAAATTGCTCTCCATCATTCCATGCACTATTTACATCTGGAATCTTGTCTCTGCAACCACAGCAGCCAGAGATGCTCACAGTTTAGGTTTAGTTTGGGGACACAACTTCATAGTTAAAGAATCCCACCAAATAAAGACTCTGCCTGCCTTTAACTCCTCATCTGAAAAGCCTGGCTTTGGTTTGGGGCAAGCTCAGCAAAGGTGAGGCTCCTGAAAACAAGTTATTTGGTTTTCTCACCGATTTCAGCTAGTGGGGAGAGGGAAATTGCAGAAACTTATGTATTTGCTGCATGGTACAGATCAGTACACTGTCACTCTTTCCTCTGTATCATCACTTGTGCTTTATTCCCTAATATATATATATATATTATTATCAATATATTATATATATTTATTATATATATTATTTATATATTGGTTGCCTGCACAGCAATGTGACAAGGCAAAACCCCAATTGTTCAGAAATCCCAGACTCAGTCTATTACTTACAATAATCACAAGGCCTAGTGAATGGTAGTACACTAAAAACCCAATTTATCAAAAAGGCAGTCTCTTCTTGGCTCAGAAAAGCAGCTCCTCAGTTCAAGGTCAAGAGGACATCAGTGAGCACAACTCCTTCCAAAACCTGGTGCTTCTTAAAATACAAGACATGCTCCAGCTTCCAGCGAACCTGTCAACACCAACACAATAGCCCTGCCTTGAGCACTCTATTTTTAACATTTTCCATCCACGCAAAGGACAATTATTTAGTAAATCTAAAGGAAGCAGAACCAAAAGTGAGAGACTGGAACACAACTTTTTTCAGGGCCAGCCTGGTTAACAGGAGCACAAGCCATGCCCGTGGGCAGTCCAAATGCCTTGCAGGGATTACTGAATTACAAACACATACCGGCCTCAGAGAGAGCAGAGACACCCAAAACTGCCCAACCACCTGGGGGCACAACAGCACCTGACAGAGTTGAATTTGATGCAAAAGTGGATGGTCATGTGTGGGCGTAAGTGTCTTGTCCTTTGGCTGCCATGGAGAAGAGGTGCTACAAAGGATAAAGCTGACCTTAAATAGCTTGTTATTTATTGGATGCATATAATCCCCTTAATTTTCCTTTGGATGCCAAGGATCACACTGTAAATCTGAGCACTCCCAGTGAGCCCCATGGCCTGTGTACACGTGTGCACACTATCTTTAGCCAACAAGCCCTTGCTTGCCTTGCTGGCAGGATTCAGCTTGTGCCTGGGTTGGAGACATTCTGCTCCAGTCACAAACTCGCTGAGTTGGAAGGAAACTATGCATTCAGCATCAAAAATAAAGTGACCCGGAGGTTCTTCAGTCTCTCCCTGTAGGAAGGAAGGGCTGAGCACTCCAAAAGCCCCAGCAGGACGCTGCAGCTTACGGACCCCAGTGAATTCACGCTGCTCTTGAAACCAAGCCTACTTCGGACAACTTTCAAGCATTATCTTCCCCTGAATGGGGGAAGGAGAAAGGATGAAGTTGCACTACAACACTGTGCCTGCCCTTGCAAAGGAGCTTTCCTTGATGTGATAGAAGAAATATCTGTCCCCATGCTCTGTTTCAAGTAAGAATAAACCAGGAATTACCTTGGCGCAGACTGTGCAAAGCACCCCCATAACCTGAACACCCCACCAGTGACCCCAGTACCTCTTCCCAGCACATCAGAGGCAGCCCCAGGCCAGCAGATGTGCTGGATACTTCCAGTAAGAGTCAGATGGGCTGGATCCTCCCAGCAAGAGTCGTCTGGGCAGGAACTGCTGCATACCCATGCAAAAATCCATCGCTCTAGGGGTTTTCTTGCTCATCTTTATCTCTGTGTGGGTAGGACATGTACTAAAGGGAAACCTCAGTAAGAAAGGCCCTCAGGTATGCTAAACTTGTTTTCTATTCCTCCAGGCACCCACACATTAAGCTAGTAGGTGAAAGTTGCATTAAAAAAAAAAAACAAAACACTTAAGACTAGTGAATTTGCAGGATCAAAGAGCACTTTTTTGGTCCCCCAGAAAGGGAAGGCATAACCACTTTTAAATCTATAATCTGCAAAGATCTATCACCCTTCATTGGCTGGCTCTGGTTGCTGGAAGAGCAGCTCTACAGCTCTGTACAGGTGGCAGATGACTTGCAGGAAAACCTCCTCCTAAGGCACATTTGCCAACTTTAGTTTAAAAGCTTCCTAAGAGATGAAAAGAAACGCTGACGTAACACAAGAGTTGTTCTAGTAATTAACCCAAATCACTCCAGCCTCCTTCTCTCCTTATATTTAACTCTTAGATATGCCATGAATATCAGCAGTACAAGAATCCTTCATGGGCTCTTCTCCATCACCACGGGAACTCCAAGCTCATAAAGAGAAAAACAAGTCATCGTGGTGTTATTAATTCTAAAATGAATAAGCCTATAAATTTAAATTGCATTGGGATGCACCATCTCCATCTTCAGCATCATTTATGAAAAATATTTAGTTTCACACTGATTATTTGTTTTAATAATTCTTTGTTGTAGAAAGCTTTAAAAAGACAAACAAGTGGACTGTTTATCAAGTGATTTTTCCACTCTAGATCAGTCTGTTGCCCTTGAATCTGCCTCCAGGATAGTCAAGCAGCTGCATAAATATCACTTTGCCCACTTATTTTAGTGGGTTATTAATTTAAAAAAATCTCATTATTACTGCTTATGCAAAGTCTGCTAAAACAAGCTAGGACAGCTGAATCTCCAATAAAGAGGTTTTGCATGTAGTAAAACTCTACAAGAATTCAGTTTTTAACTTAAGCACAGACGTGAATATCTTTTCTATTAAAACCCTCCCCCAGAAATGCTCTCTGATCTCTCTCCCAACCTTTTTCTCTGGTTTTTTGCTTCAACTAATGAGCTGCAAGGCACAAAAGTGGAATTTTCAAATCGTTCATTTCCTTCCTTTTACAAAAGTTGAGCTTTCAAAGCTCACAGTAGCTTCCCCATAATCCAAAGTCCCCACTTTTGAGTTCATCTTAGAATCACAGAATCCCAGAATGGGTTAGAATGTTGGGTTAGAAGGGACCTTAAAGACCACCTCACTCCACCCCCTGCCATGGGCAGGGACACCTTCCACTAGCCCAGGTTGCTCCAAGCCCTATCCAAGCTGGCCTTGGACACTTCCAGGGATGGGCAGCCGCAGCTTCTCTGGGCAACTTGTGCCAGGGCCTCCCCACCCTCACAGAGAGGAATTTCTTCCTAAATTATCACAAGGATCCTTCTGAAAAAAGTTTTAGGGTGTTTTCAAAACTGGCTACCACTGGTGCAAGTCTGTCCCCCATCCCTGAGCTGTGCCTCCCTGGTGCCTCCTTCCCACCAGGCAGAACTTCCGTGGCCCCAGATACACTCCGGTATCACCAAGGCCACCAGAAGGTTATCTTTCCATCAAATTAACTGCTGGCCTTAATCAAACAAGCTGATCAAGCAGCCAAGGCCTGTGTGATTCCTTGCCCCCAGCTGCAGTGAGGGAGGGCAGGGCTGAGAGATACCAGTGTACCTTGAGAGACCGTGAAGCCACACCTGCATTCCTTCCCTCCCAGATTTTAAGCACCCCACTGAGCCCCAGGACAGCTATTCTGCAAGGACAGGCACCATTCAGGCACACAAAATGCCTCTGCCTTGTACTCTGTTGTCACAGCAACTGAACACAAAGGTTGACTGTCAGCATGAAAGCCTTGGAGTGGCGGAAGAGGAAATGGGGGAAGCAGCAGATGTGTAGGATAAAAACTGCGTGGAGATACAGTACAGAGATACATGGTAAGTACTGGAGCCGATCCTGACAGAAAGCCCAAGCTTCCTACAGCTCATCCTTATGGCTTATACTTTGTTCTGGAGCATTATAGGATGGTTTGGGTTAGAAGGGACCTTAAAAGGTCACCAATTCAACTCCCTGCCATGGGCAGGGACACCTTCCACTAGCCCAGGTTGCTCCGTGCCCCATCCAACCCAGCCTTGGACACCTGCAAGGATGGGGCAGCCACAGCTTCTCCGGGCAACCTGTGCCAGAGCCTGAACATCCTCATTGTAAAAAACATTTTTTTCCTATATCTAGTTTCAATCTACCCTCCCTTAGTTCAAAACCATCACCCCTTGTCCTATCTCTACAGACTCTGCTAAAAAGTTTGTCCCCACCTTTTTCAACCCTTTAAGTATCAAAATGAAGAAGTTTAATGATGGTTTGATTGTTTAATCTTGGCAACATACTTCAGAGAAACACAGGTGTGTGTCTTTTAGGCACAGTAGACAGAAGATGCTCCAGGAATGCCTTGACAATTTATTAATCCCTTTTTAACTACCGATTCAGAATGACCACTAACCTTTTCCAACAGGGTAAGAATCTTCCCCTTCAAAATCTTTCAACATGCCTTTCTCAAGGATGCAAAAAAACCACACAGACCTAGCAGTTACACGCTCTTAACTACAAATGCTTGTTTACACTTCAAAGCAGGTCTCTGTTGCTTGAACTTAATTAATTAATCATTAACTCTATGACAGAAGGAATATGATGTTCCACTCTGCAACACCATCATCATTTGTCCTGAAGGCTCTTTCCTCTCTGTAGGCAGATGCAAGAAAAAAAGAAGTGGTTTCAGCATCTACCTCAGGAAGCAGGACAGGCAGAAAGCCAGCACAGAATTTTTTTTTATTTCTTTTTGAGTCTGTCCTTATTTTACACCTGACAAGACACCCTGTAGTACCACTGAAGGAACTACCACTTCTTTCCCAAAAGCAGGCCAGGCATCATGTAACCTGATGAAGAACTGCTACACATAAAACACCTTTCAGAGGTTCCATGCCTACTTTCCAGTCAAAACCTTTTACAGTCCATTACCTTTTCTGCAGAGTTATCTCTGCTGTTTCAGCTTTAGAACACCAATAGGAGAAAAAGCAAAAGCTGATAGATTTTAAGCGTATGTTTCAAGATGAGTTTTCCTTGAGCAGCCTGAACAGAGCAAGACCACAGACTGCTAGGGGAACACACGCTCTGGTTCTCCACTCGCATTTTTGGCTATTCCCAGCAAATTTCTTAAGCAAGTCTGGACATGTGTCACTGCGCAGAGGGGGTGACAGAGAACGTTTCCCCTGTTATGCAGAGACGGGAGCTGAACTCTCCACACTTTCACATCCTCTGCAAGTCCAACGGCAACACCAACTCAATTTCTTGAGGTTTCTTCCAGCCGGGCTCCTGTGGGTTCCCCAAAGCCTGGAGCAGCTCTGCGGGGGGAACGCAGGAAGGCCGGGGATGCCTGGCCCCAGCAGCTGTGTGTTTGCAGGAAGGACAAAAGCCAGCAGGGCTGCCAGCACTGCTGGGAATTTCAAAGCCTCATGCAATTTAGCCACACACAGTTCAAACTTTCTGCTACACAGCACTAATGACGCAGATTAACAATTCCAAACTCTATCCTTTTGGCTGAACCACCTCTCTTCCCACAACCCCTCTCTGTACCCTGTATAAGCATTCAATACCGCTCCCCTCGATGGATCACCCTTTCAAAACACATCTCATTCCCTCCCACTGTTTTCAAGTTAATGTCAACTTTTTATGGGTGAGAGCAATAAAGAAAATCAGGATTTGTGGGGACAGAAGGGCTGGGAGACAGGGTCCCTCCCAGCCACCAGAGCAGCATATTAATGTTGTACCACGCAGCTCACAAAAGAACATGCCACAGCCCTGGAGTTGCAAACCAGACTGAATGGCTGACATGAAAAAGGTGATAAATTCATAGACAAATTAACGAGGAGACATATTCAGCACGAGGTTTCGCAGCAGGAAGAACTGAGATCCCTATGAGCATTTTTAACCTCCTCCATGGAATAGCTGGTGACACTGCCAGTGCCAGCAGCCCAGACCACAGCACTGCTGTAACTCCCCATCCAAATCCTCGGTTAATTAACCATTTTTTGGTGAATAAGCACAACGAGATCAGAGCCAACTACTTCAAGTGCACCAGAAAACCAGCCCAGTGCCTTCCCAGACACTACAGTTTTACAAAAGCTGTACCCAAAGCTCTCAACCTCCGCTGGTAACCACAGTGCTCATGAGCAGCCAGTGCCACAGCTGCACCACAGCTGCTCCAAGTGATTTTTGGACATCATGGTGCTATGAATTATGAGTAAAACATGACTTGTCATCAAAAAACCATGTTACTGCCGTGCTTTTGCTTGAACTTGCAGAGAATCAAAGCTTAGAAAGGCAACAAACCCGACTTTGGGAATCTTCTGATGTTCTTCCCCAGGGCTACCCATGTACTTGCAGAGCCACAGACACGCATTTTCCTAGAGACTTCTAGGAATCTCTGGATTCCAAATTAAAGATCTTTTAAGAGTGCCTCTTGGATTACTTTTTTATGAAATTGCGTGTTCTGTACTCAAATAAAGATTGATGGCAGTCTGCCAGGGAATGGAGAGAACAAACTTCGGTTGCAAGAGGTGCCCCAAGTTCAGAATTTACCGCCTTTCTAGCACCTTCCAAGAAAGTTACAGGCTTCTCCTGACATAGCTCCTACATCTTAAAGGAACAGAAGTGCAGGACAGTTAGGCTATGAGGAAATCTGCAGCACAGCAAACACACTTCAAATGCTATGAAGCTTTTGGAAAAGCTCATCTCTGCATCCTTACTTCCAAAATAATCTGTACTTTGTTTCATAAGGAAATCAGGTTTAGCTGCCCCAGGGCTGGCCCTGCTCAGCCTCCCAGCAATCAGGGCCGGCTGTTGGGAGGGAGGGTGTGAGAAAGGGGCAGCACACCCACGGATGTGTGCAGAGTCACTCTGCTTAGAAAGCACAAGAGCGGTGACTCGTGTAATGCCGTTAATTTAATCAGTTAACTCATGCCTGCAGAGCATGGATGGAGGGGACTGAAGAGCCATCGCAGTGCCGAGCAGCCCTCCCAGCTCTGCCAGCAACCCCAGTAGAGTGGGACAGGGAGAGAGCAGGCTGGGAAGGAAAGCAGGGAGAAAACTAGGTTTCATTAAAAAGACACCTCACGATGATGGTGGGATCTCGCTTTATTTAAAGTTCCAGTTCACTCTGCTCCGTTGTAGCAGCTGCCCCATCCCTGTAGCCCCAAATCTCTTTGCTCCAAGCTCTTCTTCACAACCCTGCCGGGAATCAGCAGTGACAAACATTCATTTTTGAATGTTACATCCTGGCTTCAACTCAGGAAAACTTGTAACTGCCCTTGGATAAGGGGTGTCCACTCCACCCCAATCCCTAACGCGTGCAAGAGGAGAAACTACAGAACAATAGCAAGCACTTAACGATTCTGAACTTGCACTGGACTTCTCAGTCTGACCAAAATGAAACCACCAGCACCTTGTCTGTAGGCATGCATAAAGCAAGTGTTCAAGGACAGTGGCAATGCTACCCAGGCAGGTTGAGGTGGCTGCTGGGACCAGAAGTGCAGGGAGATCTCAGCTGAATAACCTCATCCTGGGGAGAGGAGAACCCTCCCAAACTGCACAGCCCAGGAACATCTCAGTACCAGGGAAACTGGAGCAGGAGGGAGGTGAAGCCCAGGCAGGCTGCAAGGAGCTTCAGAAAGGAGAAGAAAGGGAGAGAGGGACAAATCAAACAGGACGTCTGCAAGCTTAGAACAACCGCAGACAAGCAACAGCTTCTCAACTAGTTCATTAAGCTGATTCAGTGTTGAGAAATCCCTCATCCTACGTTACTCCAGCCAGGAGAGCAGGACCCACAAGGCCCAGGAAGGCAGCCAGTGAAAGCTGAGGAAGCAGCAGCTGGAAGGGAAGGGAAGCATCAGCTGCTGAAACACAATAAAAGCAGGTTGGCTGGGCCAAGCCCTGCACGAGGACAGCCGCAGCCAGGAGCAGGGCAGAGGGAGACACGACGCGTAAACCATGTTTTTCAGGAGCTGGGAAGCAAGCGCAGAAGGCAGGGCAGCCTGTCCAGGGCTGCTCCCCAGGGACCAACCCTGCAAGCTGCCGGGAAGTAAATCCCATTGCAAAATCCCACTGGATGGGAGCATGCAAAGGACTGTAGATGAAAGGACTATAAGTAATCATCATAATCAGAGCCGACCACAGAAGTCCCAGGACGAGAACATTTTCTTTTCACTCAGTCAAGCAGTCCCACTTAACACTGTGATACCAAGAAGCATCTGATGGTACTTTTTTCAGAAGGGATTGATTTTTCATTCCACTAATCTCTGTAAGAGATACTCCCAATGCAATCTGAGTCTTCCAAAGCATGTGGCTTATACTCCACAACCTTGTAAGCACAGCATAAGAAAGCACTAAGAAAACAGACCGTTTATCCCTCTTCAAGAGGTCCAAGGCAACAATTTGCTTAAAGATTCCAAGACACACTATTTTTTAATTCAAACATTAGAAAGATTCACCTTTCTGAAACAAAATATACAGGGAAGGGAAAGAATATATTTATGAAAAGGCAAAAAGCAACCTGTTCAGCATCCCTGGTATTTTCCCCACCACCAAAATAAATCCAAACCAGCCCAAGTGCAACACACTGCAAAAGAAACGGCTCACGGAGCTGGGCACAAGGTTTTTTTCTGATGCTGAGTGGGCTGAGCTATAAAGAAGACCTTGAAAAAAAAACAACCTTTCAAGATAAAAGCAGAGTACTTAAAACCAGGCTGGTGCCAACCGCAAACTCCACAGCACTCCCTCAGCCTTGAAGCACCCGAAGGAATGAGCATTCTGGGCAACCCACGGGCAAGCCAAGGGCTACCACATACAGCCAGCCACTGCCCACTTCAACACATGTGCTGAAGAACCCCTGTTATCCAGCAGGTTTTGATGTTGAGTAGGTTTTAGGGAGTTTGGGGTGGTTTTTAAGAGGTGATCTTTCCATTACAAAGAGTTAAGAGCAATGCAAGGGCAGTCTTCCTCCTTTCCACTTCAGGCCATGAGTAGGGGCCAGGTGCCACTCCTGAAGCCGCTTAACAATTCTGCACCCTGATCTTCCCCCAGGAGCACCTCAGGCCCCCAAGGATGAATTAGAGATTTACCTTGTCCTCCTGCAAAACACAGGACCCACTACAATGCCAAGTCAGGTAAGCAGCTCTCCAAATACACCAAAGTCTACAAGAGAAACAAGAACATTACAGAATGCTGAGCTGAGAACCCATAAACCCTGTGTCTTCACAAGATCTCAATATATCATCTCTACAAACACCTTAAAAGTCTTCCCCTTCCCCCACAAAAACACCAAACCCCCAAACCAACTGGACAAATAAGCCCTCAAGTTCCCTGGAAGCATACGTCCCATGTACAAGATGGTACTAGCTTGCCTACCGAAGGGAAAAAAAAAATCCAATAATAGTTTTTGGATACTATTTCTAAAAGAGGAAATTTTGAAATTCTCCATTGCCGAACACAGCTGTGTTGTGTCAGAACTGCAGGCATGATTACCACTGGAAACAGTTCTTTGATGACTATCACACAGGAATATCTAAAACAAGTAGAAGCATGGAAACAAAAACTGCTTTGCCACCCAGTTTCAAAACAAAATGATGAAGATCACTGAATAATATATTAATGGGGTTGGTTGGGGTTTGGGTTTTTTTTTTTGGTAAAAGATCTCCCAAATAGGGCTGGACCAGTAGAAAAAAAGATTAAAGACTGAGGGGTTTTTTTTAAATTTAAATAAAATTACCTTGCCATTTCATATCCTTCTACAGTTGATGAGTTTTCCAAGCTTCTACGTGAGAAAAATTCCTAGAAATCATTAAGTTTTACCTCAAAAGTACCTAAAACCCCACCAAGGCTAACAGCAGTTTGCACCTCCAATTGGCAGGCTACAAAAGGCAGCTTCTCCTCTCAGTACTCCTGGTCCTATTTGACAACTGCACGTCTACCAGCAGCAGCTCTCTAATCTCACAACACAGTTGCTTCATTAGCAGCTGTCCTGAAGCTCTCATCAATGCTGGTGTGATAGCCAACAGCACCAGTACACTGTTAAAATCCGATATTACTCGAGGAATACTATGAACAATAAGAGCAATCCCAAGTACATCCTTTGGAAATGGCTAATCCTAACATTACAAAGAGTTCCAAACACAGCTGGGGGATGTCACATTGTCAACACAAACAGCCACACTCATCCCTCATTTAAAGCCTGTAAAGTGTTATTTGAGACAGGCTACTCCGTACCTGGGGGGGAAAAAACCAATATATTCCTTTTTGTGTGGTGGGACAACAGACCCAGCAAGATTCCTGTGATTTACTGGGAAACTATGAAACTCATGTTATTTTCTAATCAAAACGCACTGTGGTAGCCACCAATAAGCAAGATCTCAGGGTTAAGAGATGTGTAAAAGCAGGCTAATATGGTTCTTCCCAGACAGGAGCTCACATGGAGGGAGGCAGACCCCGGCTGAGCTTCCAAAGGTTATTACAGACCAGACACAGTGATGCAAGTTGCTCAGTTTGATACACCAGACTTCATATCCTACAGGTACATGACAGAGGCACACAGTGATCCTGCAGGAAAATACTCAGCACGCCCTCCCCAGTGGTGGCAAATCATGAATTAAGGCCCCAGGACACAAAGCAGGAGGTCTCAGCCTGACAGAAGTTTTACAATTAAGGACAATGCTCATGGTTCTGTTTTTAAGAATGATGGTGAACTCAAGGTTCGAGTTTCCCATCCCATCCATCTGCGCTGGAAATTCTTTTCTCTTCATGTTGTTTGCAGAGCAATCATGTTTTTCATTTCCGTGGGAAGCAGCAGCCTGGGATTTTCACTTGTACGCTCAGAGAGCCCAGGAGAGCCTCCTGAAGCCTCGGGCTACAAGAGAAATGCTACCTAATAAGCCAGAAGTTTTTCAGCACGCTAACAATTCTGAGCAGCAAACAACAGTTTCCAAGGTTTAAACCTACAGAAGGAACTGAGTGTTTGAAAACCAGCGATTAATCCTTCTACCAACTCAGGGCAAGCACCACAAATAGCAGCTGGTTTTGCAGCAAAATACCAAGTGGTTCCAACTCTCTCCACCTCCCAGAACATGCACTCTCCCTTGTATAGTATTCCCAAAGGCGTCACGCAGTGGCATCAGCATCCCAAGGCAGAGCAGGAGAAAACCTGGGAATTTAAAGGGTATGCAGGAAGCGATAAAGAGCTTTAAAGCCCCTTTATATAACTTCACTGAACAACTGCTGGCCATTAAAAGCCCTGATCTCTTTACTGCTCGTTGAAACGTGTAAAATGTAAATCAAGCCTTTTGGAGACCAACTAAAATAGAGTCACCCCCAGGGCTCCACAAATACCACGGCAAAGCCGCTGCGGGCGCAGGGCCGGCCCTTCCCAACCTGGGCTCCACACGCCTGCGAGGGCTTCCCGACACACCTCAAAACACCAGCCTGCGCGCCGGAAAAGCTCCCTCGACGCCTTAATTACCATTTCTCCAAGTTTTTAAATTGCAGCTACGCCAGGCAGAGCTTCACCTGCCTGCAGCACGGTGGTTCCCTAAGGTAGGCAGCAAACCGCAGTCTCGTAAAGTTTTAATGGGATAGCCGGCAAACCAAGGGCATTGCTCCGCTGAATGAAACAAAGTAACTGCAATCCAGCGGTATAAGCTACCTACTTGATTTAAGGTACGTTTTACAGTCCTCCCTTCTAAAAAAAAAAAAAAAAAAAAAAAAAAAAAAAGCTGGTTTTCTGTACTAACTCAAAAAAAAAAAGTCTCATCTGCTACAAACAACAAGCAAATCAAGCCAGGGCTGAGCACAAGAACTGGCACCTTGCCTGTGTTTTCTTGTAAATGCCTTCAAATGGCAGTCATGCCCCAAACCACGCTTCCAGACAAAGTATATATAACCAGGCATCATCGCTCTCCTCAAAGCCAAATAAAGGACTGAGTGGGTAGAGAAGGGGGAGGTGAAGGAGACAGGCAGCCCATTTTTCCAACAACAAATAGCTTCACAGGTTTTTCTTTATTTTATACACACAAGACACCACCCAGCTCAGCAACATGGGTTTCTAGGCTGGTCTACTTTAGGGATTTCAGCAGCCAACACACTTTTAACACAGGCAACCAGCAATTTCATCTCTCTTCTTGTGAAAGGCAAGCTAGCAGAGGGCTGCTTCCAGGACTGAACACCAGCTCCTCTTCCCAGGCAATGAGAGAAGAGGTTGGAATTGGTCTTTCCTGCTACAGATGGTCCTGGATTCACAGCTGAGGCCACCAGCACCATCAGTCAAGCACATCTCCTGGGCACTGTCCCCGCTGACATGCAGCGAGCAGACACCCACACCGGGAACGCCAGGTCAGACCGCTCCCGGCTTGCAGGCTGAGGATAAAAGCACAGCTGCTCTCAGTGGAGATGGGGTCACCCCAGCACGGAACAGCCACCAGCATGCTGAGGACGCTGCCTCTTTGTCCGAGGAACAAAACACTGGGATCACGAAAGCTGAAATCGAGCACATCCAGCCAGAGGGTAAAAGTGGTGTGGAAAAATGAGAGGTGGCTCTAGAGGGGCCAGTTGGGAAGGGAATGCGAAGGCACACACAGAAGCGGATAAAAAAAAGGTGTAGAAAGAGTACAAACAGCACACAGAAATTAGAGCTGCAGAAAGAAAAAGTGAGAAACTGCTCTGGAAAATTATACAGCATCTGAAAAAAATGCAAACCTTTGCCCACCAAAAGTACTCCATGTACCTCCATGCTGTTTCTTTTCCTCTTCTTCCATGTTCTAAGGAGCATCTTTAACACATGGCTTTGTTTTGGTGTGTTAGAGGTCTAAACAGCAAAGCTGTGCTCAAAGTGTGGAGAGATGCCAGAACTATCCCAACGCTCCCAGGACAGGTAAACAGCACACACTGTAAAAATAATGTGACTTCACCAAAAAAAAAAAAAAAAAAGGCAGACAACTAACTACATACAGTAATGCCTTGGCTTTCATCTTCTACTTGGGGCACTGCTGCCCCGAAGTCCCTTATTTCAGGAATACATGGAAACACGGCAGGAGGGCAGCGTTGGAGGAAAAAAGTGACTGGCTGGGTCAAGTCTAAATCAGAAATGATTCAACTTGAGGAACTGTAAAACAGGATAAGCCAAGGGATACTTTAGAGAAAAGTGGAAGAAGGGACACAGCGGTGCTCCCCCCTCCTCTCATCCACTAACCTAATTATCTAGACACCACCCTGTGAATGGGTTCAGCTCCCCCCTTCTCCTGATTTACAGCTGCAAACTCATGTCTCTAGGCCTCTTGTGGGAGGACTCTTTACTCAGGGGGTCTTAATACCCTCTAGTACAAAGAGAAACAGCTTTTATAACTCCAGATGTTCCTGGTGCAGGGACTGGTAATTACCCCAGTTCCCCTCTCCACAGGGCGCACCTTCATTTCTGGGCACATATTTCCTTTCCAAGCAGTTCCGAGGATCCAAGCCTTTAAGTCTCAGCAGTAGTGATATGTGTTGTACTTTCTGTATCAGGCTATTTGCTGGCATCCAGTCTCAAAACTAAAAGTTTCTGAATCTTCTTACAACTCCTAGTTTAAAACCAAGTTTAAAGAAACCCACATTCCCATGTTGGCAACAGACCCACAGCTCTTACTGACCTTTCGCAGGCTCCTCTGAAATGTTGAGACTGTTCTACGCGGATTGAACGTCGCTGGATGTTAATCAAGACATCTCACACAGCCAAAAACTCCAGCACAGGGCAGCATGTGCACACTAACACTGCTGGTCCCGAATGGGTGCAATGCAGCATGACCACTAAGGACACCAGTCCTTCTAGAAACAAAGGTGACTGCAGCATCAAACAAGGATACGGGTCTGAGCACAGAGCTTAATCCTCCAAGACCAGGCACAACTAACGGCAACTTTGTGTCCCAGAATGCCTTTACGTCCTACAAGTACGTAAACACTTGTCAAGCTCTTCACCTCCTTCTCTTAGTGATGTCAATAATTAAGTGTCCCAAAGACCATGGTGCCCGTGGGCACCCAACAGCTCACGCAAAGAAAGATGGTTTGACGTCACAGAAGTAGAGCAGCAAAAGAGTTTGGGGCACTTCAGTCTAAAACTGCACTTTCAGTACTCGACAGCTCTTCAACTTGCCATGAACTCAGCAATACATATAGAGTTGTACAGGAATATTTACAGCACGTGCACAGAGAGCTTAATGGTCCGCTGTTAGTCATCGTAAAACTAACTCCTGCCACCACCACCACGCCCACAGCAAGCTTCTAATTCTTAAAAGGCTTTATGCTACAAACACTCCACCCAAAAACCCAACTGGGAAAAAACAGGTTAAAAAAAAATCCCCCTCAAATATGCGGAAGTCAGCCAGGCAGCTTTGCTTAAAAGTTGTACTCTAGTCGAAAAACAAGGCAGAGCCAATTCACAAAGCTACAAGAGCCCGCAAACAAATCCAGAACCTAAGGGACTGTGTGGCAATACTACAATATTTCAAAGATGCAATTTTTTCCATTAAAGAACTGTGCATATTTTTTCAAAGCCCATGACACAGCATGATGTTTGCTCCAGTACACTGGAAAAATACTGCTGTTTTTCAAAGAACACCCATACACACACAGGTGCACATAAGACAGCAGCAATACAGATACGTCCATAAAATTTTGCCTTGATAACGAGAATTATGATTTCTATTAAAAAAGAATTTGAGATCAAATCTCAGCTTACCAGTTTTTCCAGGAGTCCTGAATAAAACATTCCCATTGTACAAAGAAAAAAAGAAAAGAAGATAACAAGGCTTTAATAACTATCTCCCCTTATCTGATCAACAAGACATACTTACACAGTATATTTATTTTGAAGCTCCTAACACAAAGAAACACTTTGTGAGGCACTCCAGGCTACTGGGCAGTGAGGCACTCCAGGCTACTGGGGCACATCAATGTGGTCCAGGCTCCAGGGCAGTGAAGCACTCCAGGCTACTGGGGCACATCAATGTGGTCCAGGCTCCAGGGCAGTGAAGCACTCCAGGCTACTGGGGCACATCAATGTGATCACCAGGTGACCCCGGGTACAGGGCTCAGTGTCATCATCTCCATCTCACCAACGCAGGTGGGAGCTTTCATACAACCTGTCCTCAGGTTGTGAAACCCAAGACCCAGCTCCCCAAGCCCCAACGTAATTTTTTTCCCTCTGAATTATGTTATCAATGCTAACTTAAGGCTCAACAGCTGCTCTTGATTAGAAGCTGTGAATGGTTGCAATGGGGCTTTCTTTAATTTTTCCTTGATTTAATGACATGAGGAAATAAGCTGTGGTTTCAACTTTCCACTGGCTGGCTCATCTTCTAGTTCTAAACCATTACCCCTTCTCCATGTCACAACAGCTTGAATAAATTAATGAAGAGAAGAAAAGAAAAGCTTGTCCACAAACCAAGGCAAAGGCTACAATACTTTATCCCAAAGGAATCTCTGGGAAGGTAAATTACTCAGAAAATCCACGTTCCTTTTTTGACTTGCTGTGATGGGTTCCTCAGCAATGCTGACTGCCGACACACCTAATCCACCCAGCAATTACAGGAAAACACTGCCCTGGGGATAAGAGGATACAGAGCAGATGTGCCCTCACACACACGCGATGTTCCACAGTGCTCACCACTTTTCAAACCAACATCTCCCACCTGAACCACAAGCCTGCTGCCTGGAACACTCCAGGATCCAACCTGGGGCTTGGCAGTGCTGGGTTATGAGTTGAACTCAATGATCTTAAAAGTCTTGTCATAGAATCCTGGAATGGCCTGGGTTGGAAGGCACCTTAAAGCTCAACCAGTTCCACCCTCTGCCATGGGCAGGGACACCTTCCACTAGCCCAGGCTGCTCCAAGACCTGTCCAACCTGGCCTTAGACACTTCCAGGGATGGAGCAGCCACAGCTTCTCTTGGCAACCTGTGCCAGGGCCTCACCACCCTCACAGGGAAGAATTTCTTCCTGATACTATTCCAATCTAAAGAACTTGATGATTCCTGATGCATGGGGCAGCACATGATTACTGTGAGCACACCACTGCCAACTGCCTCTGGCAGCACAGGCTGCTCCTCTCACAAATCAAGAGCACATCCAATGCAGACTGCAATGGAGCATTCCCTGTAATATTCATTGGAGAAGGCTGAAAATAAACTTTACCTAGCACTGTTGGGCATCTGTGAGTACACCATCAGCCAAGGGATGAAGAGCCAGTGCAGGGCCAGACCTTCGGCTGAGGGCACCCCTGACACAGCTCGGGGGTGCAGGAAGCATTGACTTAGACCACAGACTTAGAACACAGTTGGGGACCTGCAGAGCAAGGATCTGCTTACACCCCCTGAACCCCGTCCTGGAGGTGCCCCATGAATGGAGCTGCCACTCAGCACAGAATCACAGAATGGGTCAGGCTGGAAGGGATCACAGAGGCTCATCTGGTCCCACCTCCCTGCTCCAGCAGGGTCATCCCAGAGCACACGGCACAGGTTGTGTCCAGAGGGGTCTGGAATATCCCCAGGGAGGAGACTCCACACCCTCTCTGTCTCAGTTCCAGTGTTGGGTCACTGCACAGCAAAGTTCTTCCTCATATCCAGGTGGAACTTCCTGGGCATCAGTTCCTGCCCATTGCCGGGCACCCCTGAGCAGAGCCTGGGCCGACCTCTGACACCTTCCCTTTGGATACCAATATACATTAATGAGATCTCCTCTCAGTGTCTCTTCTCGAGGCTGAGCAGCCCCAGCTCCTTCAGCCTTTCCTGCACCCAGAGATGCTCCATCCCTTCAGCATCCTCACAGCCTCTGCTGGACCCGCTTCAGGAGCTCTTGTCCCTCCTGTCCTGAGGAGCCCAGAGCTGGCCCCAGCACTGCAGATCTGCCTCACAGGGCTGGACAGAGGGGCAGGATCCCCTCCCTAACCTGCTGCCAGTGCTCTTCCTGATGCACCCCAGGATCCCACTGGCCACCAGGACCCGCAGCTCCCTCCCCGCAACGGGTCACCCCCAGCCCTACCGGTGCCCACGGTTACTCCCCCCAGGCGCAACACTCTGCCCGTGCCCCCTCCCTGCCCTTACCCAGGTGCAGGGTGAGGTTGACGGCGGTGGGGTGCTGCACGCCGGCCAGCATCGTGCGGCTCTGCCACCAGGTCGCGTCGGCCGGGCTGTTGTAGTCGGTGAGGAAGGCGGCCCCGTGGCTCAGGTGCGGCTGGGCGGCGTCGCAGAGGTGGCAGGACTGTGTGACGCCAGTGACCCCGGTCTGCACGCAGTACTCCTCGGCCGGTGCCCCGCACGTGTGCGTGGCCAGCACCGTGGCGTTGAATGCCGCGTTCACGAACTCGGGCATGCAGCGCTGCGCCCGCCCGCTCCGCTCCTCCGCGCACTCGTCCATGGCGCCGCCGCACCGCGCGGGCACCCACAGCCACAGTACCCACAACCACAGCGCCCGGCGCTCGCCGCCGCCGCCGCCGCCGCTCCCCATGGCGGGGCCGCGGGACCGGCGGGGGCGCAAGGGGGTCGCTCGCTCGCCGGGTGCCGCCGCTCCGCGCCGGCCGTGGGCTGGGACGGGCGAGGCCCGGCGAGGCGAGGCGGGGCGGGCGCGGGGCAGGCCGGGAGCGGAGTCCCGCGGCGGAGCAAGACCGCCCCCACCGCCCGGAATGCGCCGCGTTAAAGCGGCGATGGCGGCGGTGGGACCGGCGGGAGTGTGGGGTGCTTTCCCGCCCTCGGCGGTGGCCCCGCGAGGGGCTGAGGGAGGGATCACCCTCAGGGCAGCGCGGGCACCGACTGTGGCGGCGGGAGTGCCCTCGCAAGGCTGCCTCTTGCACACAGTCATTTTGGTTGGAAAGGACCTCCATCATCGAGATCATCGACAAAAGGACCAAGATTATCGAGTCCAACCCGTGACCCAACGCCACCTTGCCAGCCAGCCCAGACCACTGAGTGTCATGCCCAGTCTTTCCTTAAACACCTCCAGGGACGGTGACTGCACCATCTTTCTGGGTAGCCCATTCCAACGTCTAATCACCCTTCCTGTGAAGAAATTCTTCCTGATGTCCAACCTAAACCTTCCCTGGCACAGCTTGAGACTATGTCCTGTCACTAGTTGCCTGGGAAAGAGGCCAATCCCACCTGGCTACACCTCCTGTCAGGGAGCTGTGGACATGAGAAGGTCCCCCCTGAGCCTCCTCCAGGCTGAGCCCCCTCAGCTCTCTCAGCTGCTCCTCATCAGACTTGTGCTCCAGCTCCTTCTCCAGCTCCGTTGCCCTTCTCTGGACTTGCTCCAGCTCCTCAATGTCCTCCCTGAATTAAGGGTCCCAGAACTGGACACAGCACTCGAGGTGTGGCCTCACCACCAGTGCCATTGGCCTTCTTGCCCACATGGGCACACGGTGGTCTCATGTTCAACCAGCTGTCAACTGGCACCCCCAGGTCCTTTCTTTCATTTAAATGCTTTTCATAGAAAAAAAATAATGTTTCTTGAGAAATGTTGTAAAAGTGGTAGTGCTTCACCAGCCAGATTGTGCCAAACCTGAATGGTTTTGTGCCATCCATGGGCATGAAGTGAGTGTGAGGGGACCCACTTCAGATGCTGTAATTTTTAATGAGCTTTTGGTTATTACCTTGCCTAAACCCAGATCTCCAGGCTGCTGAGAGGCATCGGCACAGTCAGAGCTGGGCAAAGACTGCATTATGGCTTTTAGCTGTCATCAGATCTTCCTGTGACTTTTCAGGTTGAGGAACTATATAATGATTGTGTAAAATCCAGGAATCCTCTAAAGTCACAATATCCCTGCCCATGGCAAGAGCTTGGACTCGATGGCCTTTAAAAGGTTCATTAAAACCCAAACCATTCTGTGATTCTATAAAGCTGCTTTTACAGAAGAAAGTGCCTCCAGAAGGCTGCTCAGGAAACAGGAAACTACTCCTTGAGATAGAAATTGATAGGGGAGTCAAGGAAAGGCTTTGTAAACTTGGTTATATCCTGAGAAGGCTTGAATACAGCATGTAGCCAAAAGAACTGAAAAAAATACAGTATGTATTTCTTCTGGGAAAAAAATGCACTTTGTTGTTTTAAAGTAAACACATGTATCCTACAGAAGTCAACCCTTCGCTTGTTGCCTTAAGAGCCTGTGCCAGACTGTTCACAAGGTCTGCACGGCATGTACCGGTCAGCACACCTGGAAATTATCCTGCTGCTGGGAGATGATGTTATTACATTTGGTGCCACACATCCAGCGTGGTGGCTCCTCTTTTTGCCTCCTCGACACAGCATTAACGTGGCTGTGATGAGTGTCTGTGCTGCGGGCTCCCCAGACACCCCCAGCGCCAGCAGAAGGGACGTGGTGCATTACAGTCAGCGCTGCATCGCCGTTGTTCAGGCTGGGATGGCACATCTCCAGTGGAAAGTCTGATTTCCACCACTTCCCCCACTTTTCCTTAGTTTCTGAAAACAAGCCAGCTACTGTGAAAGCAGCGCTGAGCCGATGCCATCAAGGCAGAAGCTCTGACGTGCTGATATTCCTTGGGTTCAATAACAGCCTGTCTGCTTGGGAGTGGACACAGCAGGACAGACTGCACAAGGAGCAGCTCATCGTGAAGGAAGGAAGGATTAGGATAGAGGTGAGAAGCGGGCAAAGACTCTGAGTGGGATCAAAGGGTGTTGCCACAAATCCCACTCAGTGGAGCAACAGGATGTCTGTCCATGTGTGAGAAGTTCCCGTAGAGAATGGGAAAAATTCAGCCTCATGCAAAATTCTTGGGTTTAAAGATAGTTTTATTATCTAAAATCAAATAACTTTCTTGATTTATTTTTTTTTTAACTAATAATTTCCCAGCGTTTCAAACCACATATGTAGGGCCATCCTCAACAGTTTATGTGAAGTCATCCTGGTCATTTCCAGGGTACTGATTCTAATAAAACCTGAGAAAAATATATCTGCTGCTATTTAATATTTGCCATTAAAATCCACTCCATACTCCTAATGCAATTTCACCTTGACACACATACTTAAAGCACTCCGATTGAGTGATGCTTATACTTCAGTTGGTATGATGCTTATATTTCAATTGGTAAACCTACACTCATTTAACTAAAACTAGAATTAAGCCTCATATCCCTATAAATACATGACTTGTGCTTTCCTTTTAATATCTCACCTACTAAAATAATCTGTCAAAGTCTTGGAGCATATTCCCCACACACCCACTTCCTTCCCAACACAGAAAAAAGCATCCTCATGTACAATAATTATGCCTTGAAAGCACAGAACCTGGAGAACTTCTGTGACTTTGCAATGCTTATGGGGTGAATAATTATAAAAATGTCTTGGTCAATAAATTGTTACAACTGGAAACTCCCATGAAGCAGAGTGAGTCATCCTGCATGGCAGGAGTGGTATGAAAGGAAGGAAGGACTGTTTGATAGGATGGGTACCTACAGTTAACCAGCTGTTGAATAGGAGTATTTGTGTATATTCAACAGGTTATTGTTGAATATACACAAATATTCTAAGCCCATGACTGGGCTTAGACAGCAAGTCATGAACATTATCCACAGATATTAACTATAAATTAATAGTTACTGTAAGTTAACTGTAGAGATCAGTATGTTATTACTTTCTGTTCTTTTATAAGTGTACAGAGCAGGTTAAATGAGTAAGAACAAGTGAGGAGAGAGTAAGAACAAACAGAAGAATTGCAACAAATGAAAAGTAACAAAAAGGAAACAGCTTTTGTAAAAGCAACTCTTACAGGAAATTCTGTCAGCTCTCAGAAGGCCAGAATTCCCAAGGTTGGCAGTCTCACTCTTAGAATAAACCTCTTTTAGAAAAAAAAAAAAAAAAAGGAATGAGAAAAGCAGTGTTTTCTTTCCTTTTGATAAAAAAAAAAAATTGCAACGGTGTGGTGAGTGCCCACAAGGCAAGTTGAAATTACAAATTAAGAGCACCATTGGTCTCTGTCCTTCTACAGCAGTTCAAACCAAGCACTAGCACACCTATGCACCAAGATATTTGACCCATTAGGGTCTTAGGAGGTCCAGACTGGTTTTAGTAAGAGTCACAGGGCAGCACTCACTTTAAATTTCAGTCTTCCCATAGTTATTTAGCATCAGAATTTGTTCACAGACAACATGTGTGCATTTGGGAAAGGAAAATGCTACGGAAAACTGCTCAGAAGTTTCAGCCTGGGATATCAGAGCTTCGTGGCTCCATGTGTGTCAATTTAATTAAAATAGGGAAGCCACCCAAGCAAGCTTAGGAAATGTTACTTGTCACAATCTGGCTGGTTTGGGCAACCTAAGAAGTTTCCAGCAGCTTCCTGCCCTGCTCTTTGTCATGCAAGGGCTTCCCACCGGCCCCAATCCTGTTCTCACTGCAGACACAATCCAAACAACAGTAATCGCAGCAGACATCCACTCCCCAGCCACCAAATAGCCAAAAAGACTAAAAAGAAAGCAAATGAATCAGCAGATCCACCAAAGAGTCAGTGCAGAAGAGTCAAAATTCAGAAAGGCTAGGTTGACACAGTTCAGATCCAAATTCAAAAAGGCTGGTTGACAAAACTCAGATGCTTTTACAGGATGTGAACAGAAACCCCTCGACAGTCTCCAGCAGTACACTGGGGACAAACACAGCATAGGAGTGGTGTCACAAAGCATCAGAGATGCAGTTCTGTATTAAAATAGGGCTTAAGAAATTAGAAGGAAATTCTTTACAGAGAGGGTAATCAGGCATTGGAATGGGCTGCCCAGGGAAGTGGTGGATTCTCCGTCCCTGGAGGTTTTTAAGATGAGGCTGGACGTGGCACTTAGTGCCATGGTCTAGCAACTGTGGTGGTAGTGGATCAAGGGTTGGACTTGATGATCTCAGAGGTCCTTTCCAACCCATCTGATTCTATGATTCTATGATTAAAGCCATCCTGCTTAGAGAAATTCTTCCAAAGCCAAGGACAGGTGTGCACACTATGTGAAATCACTTGGTAAACACCTGAGGCGTCCATTATCAGTTCAAGTACAGAATAAGTCACAGAATCTTACTGGTTACTAAATATTTATATCTATATTGTGATTTTATGGAAGCAGAAAGTTACTGTAATCTTATAAATAGAACTGAAAAAGAGAGCCATGAAATCAGAAGGTGTTTCATAAAATGGTTTATTTAACTTTGACTTTCTTAGTCACTCTTTTGCATATTATCCTAAATAATCTTGTACAGCAACCATGGGGAGTCGCTGTAAAAGTGAATAAAAATCTACCTCTGAATCTCTTCATGTGAGGTAATCTGCATCTTAAAAGTTTCTGCAAACTCAGGAGAAATGAGAGACATAAGCTGATTATTTTATCTCTTCTCTGAAGTGGGTCTGGGATGTTGCCTCATTTTCTGTCATTAATACTGTAATGTTGGGAAAAAATATGCTAAAACAAAAATAGAACATGAAAGGCTGTGCAGCTTTTCATCTTCCTATGGTGTATTCAAACACAGCCCATCCTTTTAACTTTTTTCATGTATCTGAGCTGAATTTGTAATCTTTTATTCCTAGCAGATAAGATTTGTATATGTTATCTTCACTCTTTTTATTCTGTGGTGTAGCCCTGTGCTGAATTTAATAACCCACACCTTGCAGTCTGTGTTAGACCATGGTAGTAACATCAGAGGGACCTGAGCCAGACCAAAATAGACTTCCTTCCCCTCTCCAAGCCCTCCCCTTGCCTGTCTCAGATCTTTCCTCCTCGGAAAGGGCCATGCATGGATGAGTGCATTCAGCCTGGAAACATCCACTGGGTCTCATGGAGAAGGGAGGTTCCTCAGCACTTCCCTTCCCTTCTCCCTCCCATTCTCAGTCAGTACACCAGGTCTGCATGGATGAAAGTCTGCCAGAGGAATGGATTAGATTTATTTCTCTAGGGCATTAAATTTACAATAGAGAGATGCTAAATTCTCTGGGTATTTAGCCACCTTCACCTTTGCACTACAGGGTCCACTGATGGATGCTCTGCCACCAAAAAAACTCAGCAATAATTAGGTTTTCAACACGTCACTGAAATTCTCTCTGTAAAGAGCAGGACTCGTTTACCCAGATCCACTTGGATCATGCCTGAGTCCTGTTCTTCAGTGACTTGCATAGCTATGTAAATCCTTCCCTTGCAGCAGCTGAGGCTGTTTACACTAAAACATTCCCAGTAGAACTATCTTCCAAGCCTGATAAAATGTAGTGTGTGTGTTGGGGGTGGTCATGGGGATCTCACCATGTAGGGTGTTGACCTGTGTGACCACAGTGAAGTTGTTTAACAAATATCCTTCCTGACCTTCCAGAATAATTCCCAAGATTGTTTTCGACAGAGACCTAGATAACTTCTTTTGCCCAGTGCCAACAGGGTTGAAATTTTCTTCCCAGTTAGCTCTTTATAACTTATGGTCACAGCCTCTCTCCTCATAGCACCATCTGCCAATCAGTCTTGCCATGACCATTATTTTATTAATAGTAAATAGTGTATCTGTTCTATCATTTGTAAACCCCTTTGTTTCTTCATAAAAGATGGCTACTCAGAACAACCTTGATTCAAGTGTCTCCCTCATTATAAGAGCTCACCTTTGTAAGTCTGATGTTCTTTAAGCCTAACTTTCATGAACTTTCCTTTGCTTTTCAAAAACAAAAGTAAAAGTACAGTCTCTCTGAGGAAGTCCACCTTTTAGATCTTTCTTTTTCCTGTACAAACCTGTAATGCTTTGCATGCTGTATGCTCTTAGCCTAAGGTCTTCCTTAGCCCTTGGGCTCATCCAAGGTCAGATCAACCACCTAATGGAGGAGACTTTCAAGGAAACATTCAAGGTTCAGGTTGGATGCGGCTCTGAGCAACCTGATCTAGTGGAAGGCGTCCCTGCTCACTGCAGGGGGTAGGACTGGATGACCTTTAAAGCTCTCTTCCAACCCAAACCATCCTGTGCTTCTGTGACAGTCGGTTGAGAAGGCCAGTCTTTCGGATGACAGGTTTTGAATGAGCAGAGCTCGTGTTTCTCCTCCTAAATAAACAGTTTGTCTTGACAAGCAAGCTGCAGTTGGGTTTGCTGTTACGCCAGAATAGTTGAACCTAGATGCCCAGCTGGAGGCTGGGAACATGTAATTTTGGGATATGGAGATCACTGATCTCCCCCAACTGCTTGTTCTCCTCCTAACGCTCCTCGACAACTTGTCTCCTGCTCCCACCTAGACTGGAGTTAAGGCAGAGCTGCTTCTCTGCCACATGACTGGGAAGACACAGTGGAGGGTGAGGAGCTTCAAGGAATCTGACCACAGAGCTGCTTCTGGGATACTTGCCCGTGTCGCTGGCTGTCTGTCAGTGTGCCCCATCTCTACTGTTGGTACCCCCAGCTCACTTCATCCTCCCCTGCATTGCCTGTGCCTCTGGTGATGGCCGGACAATGACCAGCTGAGAGGACAGAAGAGACATTCTCTGTACTAAAAGCCCCCCTGCCACCAAAGACTAAATGGACAAAAGAAGCCATTCAGGGAAAATCGTTTCAGTCACTGTAGCCAAGAAGCAAAATAAAAAAAAATACTTGGAATACTTGGAATGAACAGAAAATATAGCTATTAGCTCTACAGAGTCTCTGAAAGGTACCAAGCATACAGCTGCTACAGTTTTCAAGAGGTTTGTAACTCAGCCATCCTTAGGTAGATGCTTGCAAGAACACTAAAAGCTTATTTTTGACATCAAGACCACTCCCTTATCAAACATCAGTCCCTTGATCTGCTCTTCGGAAAGAACGAAGAGTCACCATGAAATACATGCAGTGGCTTTGATATAGGTTGTGCTTGCAAATTTAAAAAAAAGCACGTAATTTGCCATTAATCCCAATCCAGAAGACAGAACACTGGAACTTCATTCATTATGAGGAACTGAATTCCTGTTTCCTTCTGTGTCCATATTTTTTTGAATAATGAGAGAATTTATCCTCCTAGTTTGAAGCATGCTGTGTAAACAGTCACACAGCTACTTATGGATTATCAAAGCAAAGAGGAAAATCAAGATTGTTAGGGAAGGAAATTATATTTTTAAAGTCATCACTGGATATCATAAACAATGGGAAAATGTATAAAATGCTTTATAAATAGACTGTTTTCTGCTAAAATCTCATACTTTTTCTTTTTGAAGGTCCAGTAGCAAGCTACCTAGGGAGGAGATTTGAAAACATATTAAAGAAATAACTCCATAGGCAAGAAAAACTGTAGTTTTTATAGCTGTAAGCCACATTTTGCTTTCTGGGATCCTCCACCTACTCTCATTTTCATGACACTCAGGTCATGGAAATACCAGAGGGACAAAGCCAAGTGTTCAGCAAAATGGAGTGATTGCAAAGGGATGGGAAATTCTGAACCCTGCATCCTGTTCTTTGACTCATCAGATCTTTAAAGAATAGGAAATCTGTACCTTCTGCAACTGGTATTCATTTCTTCCATTTTGGAGCTCAGGAAAATTATTACATCAGAGAATTTAATTAATATGAAAAGCATTTATCAGAGTAGATCAACTGTTACATTATCTGGTAGTTCATCTTTGACACGTTAATTTGCCTCCAACTATAAGCACATTATTTTAAAGTCATGTGAAGAAATTAAAAATCGAGATCTAGCATGTTGATTTCTTAAACAATGAATTGTAATTGTTCGTGATGGAGTTAACCTACAATAAACACCAGAGGAGGGTGCAGAGGATAGACTGCATCTTTATAGGATGGTAATGTCAATCCCTCCTGCTCCTGTTTTCTCACAAAGATTCAGATTCCTGTCAGTGAAAGGTATTTTAATTAGCATTAAATTGACATCAGAGATTTAGATACCACTTGAAATCACAGAATGCTCTTTAAAATAGCACCTTGTTGTGACTGCCTGATGTTTTTTTAACCTAGAATGTAGTTTTTGTTGGTCTACTTTTGGGCTTGAGTCATTCTCAAAACACATTTCACACCTCCCCGTCAGCCACTGGCTTGTGGCAACTGAGTTTTTGCTACCCAAACTGTTTGATTTCAAAGGTTAAGAAAACACAAAGGCTCCAGAACATAAACATCTTTATGCAGTAATACATACCTGGCATACCATTGTCATCAACGCTTCGGTGAGGCTCCCAAAGTTCCAAAATTATATTGGGAATTTTACACGTGTTTGTTCGCTTCTGCATTTTCCTGTGGTTAAAATTCAGACATATCCCTGGATGTGTCCATGAGCAGGGAAGGCTCATAAATCAGAATGTTACTGACTCAGCAGATGCCACCAGATATCATTTCTATTAATTGTATTTGTTTGTTTGAGGGCTTTACAAACCCACAGACCTATTCAGCTTCTCTTTCATTTTACTGAACCTCCTGTGTTTCTTCTTACAGTAAAGTTTGTTGCACAACAGGTAAATTGGGTTTAATGGGTTTTGCCAGATGGGTATCCCTCAGGGACGCTCCCTTCCAATTCATTTACACAAGTATAAACCTAATTTCCCACACAGTACCTGAAAGCATCATAAGCTTCCAGATAATCACCAAGAGTTCTTTTCAGCTCACCTTCATTTGGGAAGCGTCCAGACCAGGTTGGACGGGCTTGGAGCAACCTGGGATAGTGGAAGGTGTCCCTGCCTGTGGCAGGGGGTTGGAACAAGATGAGCTTCAAGGTCCCTTCCAACCCAACCATTCTGGGATTTTATGAAAATATTTAAATTTTTTTCTTTTTTTTTTTCCTCCCACCTCATTTATGTCTTCCAGCCGTTCCTTGCCCTCTCTGGAAGTGAGGCTCTAAGTCCCAAAGGAAACAAGCAGCAAGAGCTTTTTCTGGTTTGTTATCCTGTAGAAGTCAGGCTTGAAAGCTTTTACTTGTGTTCACTTCACCTCCAGCTCACCTGTGGACAAGTACAGGTGCCCCTGGTTTTAACAAATCCCATCTCGCAGAGCAAGAGGCAATAACAACCCTTCCCTCACTGGAAGCCACATGACCAGGTCCCAGTTTTGCAACATCTGGCCTTCCAAGCAGAGAACACAGAAGGAATAACGCAGCACAGATGACACATGGCTTCATTAGTCCCCATTGAAGTACAACACAGACATAGCATTTTTCTCATACTGAACACAAATACTCATGGTTGTGTTCCCTTCCAGGTCACAGGTGGGATGGCAGATGTTCTCCCAGTGTGTTGCTCTCCTTGTATCCTGTGGTGGGGATTGCCAATTTATTCAGAGTAAGGATCAGCTCAATGGAGCAATTGTTCATCCCACTAGGTGAGTAATTTTACAGTTCTCTTGGTCTCCTGCTTCGGGGAGCTGCAATGTGAAGGGGTGAGGAGCAGACCTCGTGGCACAAAGCAAGAGGTGCTCACAGTTGCTATCAGTACAGATTCCTCCTGCTGCCCTGCATGGCTGGAAGACCACTGGAGAAAAATATTTCATACTCATTATTAGGTTATGAACATGCTGATAATTTTTTTTGCTATCTATTTGGGGCACTTACAGGCTTGTCAGTGCTAGTTCTCTCTAAACTGATTTGTGGGATCAACAGCAACAGACACATTCAAAGTTATTTGGTAAATAAGACAGGTACATGTTTATTCTGAGACATTCCAGGACAACTGTAATAGAGTTGTAATGGAAAGGAAAGATTTGATGAACTGTACTGATATCAGCTGATAACAGCTGATATTATTTAGCTGAATATCTCGAGCAATGAAAATTTGGTGTGTGTTGTGGAATAAATAGAGCAGCTTAGAAAAGGAACAAAGAGATGAGCTGAGAGATGGGTTGTGTCAAAGCCACATCACCCTTGTGCTGTCTGGAACTGGACAGGATGATTTCCAGTCCTCACAAGGCAAATAACCAGTTGTCTCTGTTGTTGTTGTCCCAGCCTAAACCATAATGCTCTTTCGAACCACGAGGCTGTATAGTGCCACCAAGACACTTCCAAGCACGTTAGAGTTTCCCTACACCATAACTTCCTGGTTTTTTACATTTCCTGGAGCTGGTAGAGTTGGAATTCTGCTGTAAATGGCTAGTTTGAGGAAAGATTACCAGGGGTGGCACAGCACGAGCCCCCTTGTTAGGCATGTGCAGTCCCAGAGACATCAAGGGGCAGAACCCACCTTTGTACCAGGCTTTAAATGGGAAGGGACCACCTGTTTAATACAAGTGCAGAGTGGAGCACTTGTGGAGGTAACTTCTCTGGCTCTCTCCCATGTACCCTTGATGCAATCCATGATGATATGTATCCTGATGATCCATGAAAACTCTTGAGATCAGTAGGCTAATGATCTATATGCTGTATTTAATAGAACAAGATTTCACCAAGGGTCTCTCTCGATCATTCCCTGGGATAAAACAAGCATTACTAAGCACAGGGTGTTGTGATTAGAAAGTCTTTTTTCTTAGAAAGACAACTAATGTTTTCTTTTAAGACTTCTGTTATGTAAATACTTTCACCTCAAGATTCAGTTCCCAGCCTTCTCTTGGATAAGTTACCAAGGCTGAAGTCTTTTCCTTAGACCTATTTTTGGCCTTGGACACTTTGTGATCACTTTGAACTCTCTCCAAATTTTTAACAGTGTAAAAATGCTGGATATGAGAATTGGGTACATTTTAGAAGTAATCTTTCCATTAGGATATGCAGAACTAACATACATGTTCTTATATACACGTCTTTGCAGCCACCACGTGTTCACCTCTTTTTCTTTCCTTATTTATCTACAGTGATTTTTAAGTCCTCTTTAGAGAATGCTTTCTGCAGATCTGGTTTTACTAAACTTGCTTTCCTGACAAAGATCATTTACTTGGAACAAACAAGCCAGACCTGAGTCCATAATTAAGTTGTGTGTAATTCCTCCTCCATGGGTCTCTTCTGGAGAGTCTCCACTCAGTTTGAAGGTCCCATTTACCAACGGTGAACATGGAAAGCTTCAGTCTGAAAGCAAAGGCTCCATGGAAGCAACTCAAAGTTACACAGTGTGGGAAAGTCCACTAAGCTACTTGAATTGTTTAGACAACTTTGTATATATATGAGTCACAGGCAATGAGGGAAGGAGCCATCCTTTAAAATGTAAATTCAGAAACCAGCATTTGGGACAGCCTCCATACTCCTTTGTTGCTCACTTGTAAATGTTGGTTACTGTGGCTACCTGATGTAGCCATTCTTTTTAACGTATGTTTTTTTAATATTTTTGAGCCTGGAAAATTATTCTGCCTGGAAAGAATTGCAGGAGGATAAGATGCTGTTCTCACAAATGCTGATTTTCAGTTTAAATTATAGACCATTTATTTAAGTAGCTTTGTGAGCTGAATCACAAGATACACAGGTACAATCCATCTTTCTGGTTCTTCATGTGCATGTGAGGCCAAAGTCACGTTGCTTGGAAGATTCTCTGGCTCAGTTGACCTCGTATAGAAATGTCTATCAGCTTCTAATTGCCCCATCCTTGGCTCTACAGAAATCTCTGTTTCCTCACTCCAGCTGTGTGTCCTCCTCCCACCTTCTTCTTGTTATTCCAGAGGCATTGTTCCATGTTGCTTCACTATTCTCAGTGCACAGAGTTTTTAAGGCTGTAGCAATTTGTCTGGAGAGCTGACAGGAAATTTCAAAACACCTTTTTGGTCAAAAATGTCAAGTAGGCAACATTGGCTGGATCCTGATGACTCTTGTGATTGAGAACCATTCAGGGAGATAAAGTTGTTGTAACATTGTCTTTGTTCCCAGTGATAAATTTAAAGTGACACTTCAAAGTCACTTTAAAGTCATTTTTAAAGTGACAAAATCAGTCTGAATCCCAGAGATTTTCTTTGGAAAAAATTAAGACTAAATTCTTTTAAAACTTTGTTGAGTAAATGCAATTTGAAACACTCAAAGATAAAATTTCCGAGTTTTGAAAAACTTAAGTCTTGGACTTTGTCCTGAATGAGGGAAGAAAAAGAATCTTGATCTGAGTCTGCAAATCTGAAAATGCTTTCACATTTAGCTGTTGACTTGTTTTACTTTGTTATTGGTGCTGCACCCTTAGAATAAAGATTAACAAATGGCAGCTGCAATTCGTAAGCTGACTTTTCTCCTCAGTGTTTGACTTTTTTCTCACATTGCATGTTACAGCAGCTTGAAAAACTGCAAAAACCCCACAGCAGAGAATATGAGGGCCTTCTGTGCATTCTCTGTTCATCTGTTTAATAGACAGTTGTTGCTGTTTACTGTGAATTTTGGGAACAAACTGGTATTAAAGGGGGAGACTCGCTCTGGTTCTCCCATGTTCCAGCGATGGTGGTGATCTGTAGCAGTCATCAGCATATGCAGAGGAACATGATTTATCCTGATTTACATCACACCAACATCAGTGTGTGTTGCACCTTCAACTTCTATCTACCGAATATCCACATCCTCCTGGAGGTGCTCTGTGAGGAGTTACCACTGTAACCACAAGAACACGGGCACTCCTATAGCAAACAAGGAAAGCTCTTTGGAAGCAAAGTTATCTCTGTGTGTATCTATATGAGTTATTTTCTCTAACTGATGCACTGGAGATGGTCCTGAGGCTGAGGGCCTCCCCAGTGCCTCTCCTGGGCTGGAAAAGTTGGGAGTTCTTAGCAAGCCCTTCACCAGGCGCTGTTTCTCTGCAGTGAGGGCAGGATTAGTGCAGATAAGGGCATTGACCTACTGCTCTCTATTTTGGTGTGTTCTCTTGCTCAGCCTGGCTTAGCCCATCTGGTGCTTCACTGCCCCTGCTCATCCTTATCAGCACAGCAGGGCTCTGGGGCTCTGGCTGGGCTCTCACGGGAAGCATCCTCTCCTACCTGATTGCACCACATCTGGCCTCTACAGACCCAGGGGTGGGATTTTTTAACCCCTCTTACCCTTCTCCTCTGTCTGCTGCCCTGCCCAAAGGATGAGCAAAGCCAAATTCCATTCCTGAAGCATTCCTGAGCCTCCTGCCAGCTCCACTAGCCAAACCAAATGTCTGAACTGGCCCAAAGGGAGCGGGATGAGCCATTTCATGGCAGCTGTAAAAGGTCACACAGTAAACACCAGCACTGCTGCTCAGCTGCTGTCCCAGTGATCCAGGCACTCTGGATGTGAGCATGGTTTGCACAGGAGCAAGTGGTTCAAGCTCTCTCCTGCCTCTGCCGGGTTCAGGTTACAAACTAGAGAATTAGCAAAACTTGGTTGATTAATTTGGTTTGTTCCATCTAGTTTGAGACTGGTTATTCTAATTGAGATGGGTCTCAAAACCTGTAACACTTGAAAACCTTTGTCTTAAAATGCACATTCTGTCTTTCTGCATAAATCCACACAAGGCCCAGGGCTTTTGGGGCTTGCTTTGTTCATTATAAATATGGGGGCATTTCAGGAGATTATAATATCTAAAAGCCTACAGTTGTTTCACAGTCAGGGATATACTAGAAATCTTCCCACCTGGCTTCTCCTAAGAACAAAACCAAGCAGTTTCCATTGCTGTGCTTAGTTTTCTTATTATAAGTAGTTGTTACCATTATTATTAAGGTAACAATTGTTCCACGGGGAAAGAAGACTGTTTGGTTGAATAGCCTGGGCTTGTTTTCCAGGTTATTCAGCACTTTATAAGTACTCTGGAACTGCAGTTTCCCTTGTCTGCATATCCATGGATAACAGGCAGGTACCTGCACATTGCACACAGAATATAAAGGATGTACAATGAATTGGCAACTGATTAAATTTGTTAGGAATGACATGGGAAATCTGGCAGCGTCAGGGAGAAAAAATCTCTTCTCATGTAAATGCGCATAAAAATTCCTTAATTATGCTTTAGTGATTATATACGAGAAATGTTTTATATTTAAGTGGGGTTGTGGGGCAGAAATAATTGGGCCAAATATTCTATTTAGTGTTGTGGGCACAGTATAATGAAGATTTTTTTGCTTTTTACCATAATATGTCCTCATATTACATCCACATAATGTGTTTTAATCCTAACTTTCACATCCATGGCCTTTAGTTGTTATAAAACTTCTGAGCTCTGATCCAGCACCTTGGCATTTATGGATTCTTTCTTCCACCTTGGTGCCTTTAAATTCATCTTCAGCTGGATTAGGAGGACTCCTAATGTCCCTTCCTCCCACTGCAGATGCTCATCCCAAACCAGCCAAGCTCGTACTTCGGACAGTGCCAGATTTCTGAGTCACTCCAAGGTTTTAAAAAATTCAAGTTTATAATGGTGCCTTGGAAAATATGACATCACTGGGAGTTTCTCACAGAAGTTTCCTGTTCTGAGACCATCCAGCAGACCAATGCCTGTACAGTTCCCACCATGCCAACTTTGGAATCAACCGAACTCTTCAAATTCTTCCTTGCCACCAAATCCCAGAACTGCTCATGCCTGCAGAGCAAAGGGTGGAAAAGTGGAGGGCAAACAGGAAACAGATGTAGAAACATCTTCAGGAATGTCACTTCTTATCAGTGCATGGAATGAGGCGGAGTTCCTGTGTGAGAAAGTGTAGAAACTGAACCTACAACAAACCCCACTGTGCCGTGGCGATCTGGGTTATAGGACACTCCAACTCCATCAAAGAGCTTGGCCCTGTCTGTTTGTCAAACAAAGGAGCAGCTGAGCACAAAATGAATAACAACTGAAGTGGTTGTTGCACTAGAATTATCCATTGGGCAGCCAGTTTCTGAGAGGAATCAGCTTTTAAAATGCTTTACAACATGTAACATCATCAAAAAAACCCCCAAGACTTGAGGTATCTTTTCTTCCTCCTTGGAATCCTTGAGTCAGATCTTACTCCCCTGTCCCCCTACCTGGCTACTAATTCCTTTAACAAAGGTAAGAGGAACAGTGAGGAGTTACATGCCAGGCACTGCTGTAGGTCAGGAGTTGAATTATGGAAAAAAACCCCAGTTCTTCATGTATTTTCCGGTATGGTCCTTTTGACCTCCCTTTGCAGATGGCAGCGTGGGAGGAAAACTTGGAATTCCATAATACAGTCCTGTATCTAAAACCCCTCTGCAAAAGGAAGTGACTGCAGGAAACAGAGTAGGGCAGAGTTATAGATTGGTCTTCAATTAGAACCTTTGCTGGGTTTTGAGCTGCTCAGAGCAGGAAGCAGTGCTCACTCTTTCCTGTGTGGTGAAAGATTTTTCTGTGGACCCTCCATTTCACCAACGTGGTAATTTTGAACGTGAACACCATGAGGTAATTTTCCCAGGAGAACAAGAGGCTGTAAACTTATCCCTGTTCACTAAACACATTATTATTGGCCTTAGTATTGTGTTCTCTTCTAATTTACCTTTATGAACCGTAGCTCAAAGCAGCCCTGATTAATGGTCCCCAGCAAATGATAGGGAACAGTAAATTCCCCAGGCTTTTAATGCGATTAAAGACTTTCAGTGAGCAAATAAACAGCAGAGGAGAATTTATTAACTACTGTCTAGGGGAAAAAATTCCTGTGCCACTGGGATACAGTAGAGCAGGAACTCAGTGACCAATCAGTTCCCTATAACATATGGGCATGACAGACAGTGTTGAGCGACAAACTGCTTCCAGGCAGCCATTTACCAGACCTTTTCCCATCAAAGATCTGGGTGAGCAGACCAGTTCCACATTAGGAGGGGTCATCGAAAATCATCAGCTTTCAGAGACAAATAAGCACATCACCTTAATCAAGTTGTACCTGTGACATGAGCTTTCCTCTGCTGGCATTCCTCACCCCTTTTTTTACTTGGAGGCAGAAAAAGAGATCAGTTAGCTAATCCCCAGGCTAATTGCAAGATAAAAATTCAACTAACTACCAAGTGTATCCTTCAGACTACGGTTTTGACACTAGTAATATTATTTTTGTCCTTTTCCACTTGGAACTGGAAAAGCAGAAGTAGAAATTGTGATTGTCTCCAAATCCCCTTATGAGAACTCGTGATAACAAAAGCCAACAGATACATGTGATATACAAGCCCAGCACACCTCAGGTGGGTACAGCAGAGCTCAGGGAGTTCTTTCCGCTTGAATTCTAATAATTAAATGTGCTTCACAGGAGCTGTGAGTGTTCTGACACTTTGGCTTTTTGAGGCAGAGCACAGATCCGTGCACTGACACAGTAAACTCACTGCCAGCTCCGTTTTTACTGTGAAAACGTACATGTCATTTCAGGTTAATTTCGTGTTTCTGTACCCTGGCTGCTTAAGCTCCTCATTAGCATGTCAATCCTTGTTTAGACTGTGCTATTCAGCAAGTGTAGGCAAGGATTATTGCTTCCCCACTTAACTGGGCCTGGTGGATTAGATACTAAAAACCAGACTGAATGTTGTTAAGCAGTACTTTCATGCTCGACGCTCTTTAATATGTAAAACACTAAGCACACAGACAAAACCATAAGCTGCCATTTGTAGATGCTAAAAAGTCCACAGCATCTTCCCCCTCCACAGCCTGCGACCTGCACACTTTCATTTATTACACCTGCCTGTTGCCTAAGTACCTGTTAACTTTTTTAACAAATCTTACAAGCAACATGAAATTAGAATCACGGAATGTCCTGAGATAGAAAGCACCTACAGGGATCATCGAGCCCAACTCCTGGCCCTGCACAGGACCCTAAAGAATCACACCAATGAGATTAATCTCCATGTTGATGAATGGGGCTGTGGTGTTGAGCTGTGCCCAAGAGGCACAGACATCTTGGGGAGCTACAGAATTCATCAGTGCAACAGTACCAGAACCAGCACAGCCAGGGGGGCATTAATGGTAACCTTTTTTTTTGTCTTGTTTCCCCAGTAATAGTTAATAATAGCTTTACAGTTACAAGTCAGAGTAATTTTTGTCAATAGACCTGACAAACATCAACTTTACTCTAAAAAAGGAATTTCTTTAGCTAGGATAACACTGAAATACCCCGCTAAAACTATTTTTGCTAATATCACAGAATATTGTACCTATACCTAATAACCCCTGGGACCCTGTTTCACCTTCCTCACTGTGCACCCATCTCTTGCCCCTGTTTAAAACTTCACCCACCACCATCTCCCACAGCAGGATTAATGGGGAGATGGTGAGTTTCCACTGTCCTGGGAATCCACAGGCTGCAATCAATGCATTCCCATAAAAGAACTGCTCTCCTCCACATGAAATGTGCAGGAGTGGTTGGGAGAAGCAATGCCTGGACCGAAGGGAGCAGTTCATGCTTCTGAGATCGCTCCAAGTTTCTGCAGAGACCAGCAGCATTACATCAGTCTTGGAGAAGGTATTCCATGCCCCCACAAGACCTGGATCAGCCAAGGAGCTCACCATGAAGGATAACAGCATGGGATGCCTGCAAAGGAACCAAGTGCTGCCTGACATGGTTGGAAAACCACTGCAGCAACGCTATTTGCACAGCTTATTAGACGACTAAGAGAAATCCCCACTGAGCCCAAGCTGTAATGTTGGAATCTGCTTGGCAGAGAATGGTTTTAGACACTGAAAAGGTTTCCTCAGAATGCCTCATATCTCCAACAACCACAATTAACAACAGAAGGCTCCAAATCCAAATCCAAACCCCAAACCCAAAACGGAACATATGGCATGTAAGTCTTTACAAACAAACTCTTTATTAAGAACAAAATCATACAACTTGTAGGAAGTTCCCTAAGGCCATGATATATTACAGAGCTGTACTGGTACTAAGGAACCAAAATGGCAAACAGACTGGGAAGAGGAAGAGAGGAATTTGGGAGAGGAAGTCCCTGGAAAGACTTCACTGCACTTCCACCACTACAGCCGGCCCACTCGGTCCCCGTAGCCTCCCCGGTAGCCCCTGCCCCGCTCCTCGGTACCCCCCCTCCTCCCCCTCCTCTATAGCCGCCCCCACCTCCGTAGGGCTCCTGGGGTATCCTCGTGCTCCTGGAGCGCCGGCCGGAGTATCCGGAGTATCCGTACCCGCCGTACCCTCGGCCCCTGGGGGGCCTCCCCAGTCCCCCTGGACCGCCGTTGTCGTAGCGAGTCATCTTGGGGGGGCGGGGGCCGTCGCCAAACCTGCAACGAAAACAGCAGAGCCCTTGAGACCGCCTCACAATCCCACTTCCTAAAGGCTCCAGGAACTGCCAAGATCCTCAGCTGAGCCACCTCTGGTTTCTGCAACAGAACAGTGTTGAACCACACCTTTCCACTTCAGAAGCTTCCTCTGCTTCAGAAGCAAGGCATGAAACAAGGGGCGAATGGAGGGGTGCAAGCCCGGCCAAATATTTATTTCCACAATAGGTTTGCCCAAAATAAATCTGGATTATCTTTTCTTTAAAAAGTCACAGTGTTTTGCAAAGAGGTGATGACAAGCTTTTATTGCTGAGATTCATGTGTCCTCCCTGTGGAAACAGGCGGTGCTCTGTCCCCACCAGGCTTTGCAGGGAGCATTCCACACATCCAGGAGCCAAAGCCCACGGCCTCCTGTGCTCCCCCGGGCCTCCCTTGTGTTGGCGCCAGGAGGGCCATGCCCAGCGGCCGCCGGCCTGGATGAGCTGCCGGATCACGGTCAGCATGGCGCTCGTCGTGCCGGGTCCAGCTGCCGGAGGATGCCGGGATCTTTGGTCACCTCCACCACCAGGGCCTCCACGGCGGCGCGCAGGGCCGTGATGCAGGCGGCCGCGTGTGCCGGAATCCGCAGCTTGATCCTGCGGCACAGAGGAGGGTCAGAGCCCCCCCCGCTGCTGGCACCAAGATAGCCCGGGGAGCGGCTCCTCCTTGAGCCACAAACCTCCAGGCTCATCTCTGAAGTTCTAATTTGGGGCAGATTGGCCCCAGTGAAGGGCCAGATTCGAAAGATCCCTAAAATTTGACATTGCTAAAATGTAACTATTCTTTCTGTCGAAATTTGCTCTTGAATTAAAACAAAGGGCCATGAGATGCTCCAAGGGCTGGAGCCCCTCTGCTCTGGAAACAGGCTGGGAGAGCTGAGTTTCTTGGGCTCCAGGGAGACCTTAGAGCCCCTTCCAGTGCTTAAATAGGGCTTATAAAAAGGAGGGAGGGGGACTTTTTATGCGGGGCAGATAGTTACAGGACAAGGTGGAATGTATCAAACTGCCAGAGGGCAGGGGTTACATGGGATATTGGAAGAAATCCTTCCCTGTGAGGGTGAGGAGGCCCCTGGCACAGGTTGCCCAGAGAAGCTGTGGCTGCCCCATTCTTAGAAGTGTCCAAGGCCAGGTTGGATGGGGCTTGGAGCAACCTGGGCTAGTGGAAGGTGTCCCACCTGAGATGAGCTTTAAAGTCCCTTCCAACCCAACCATTCTGGGACTCTGTCATTCTATACTCAGATAATATCAATATGTAACTTCTTGCATCAAAACAGAAAGATACAAAAATAAAAAGTGAACTAAGAACATGAGGCTCCAGATTTCGAAAGCTCCAGGCCACCCTCAAAATGCTAGTGAATTAAGGTTAAGCATTTCTTTGGCCTCCATTTCACCAACCAGGGGGAAAAAATGAAAGAACAAAAAGACACCCAGATGGTATTTGGTCATGGCCCACAAATTACACTGCCAGAGGCAATCACTGCTCTCCTCAAGCTGTTTCCAGACTTGAAAACAAGGTTTCCTCAGCCTCTGTCTGAAGTGGAGGCCCAAAACTCCTAATACCTCTTATTCACCTTCTAGTTAAAGAGGAAAAACCCAGCAGTTTTTATGGAACTGCCTGGTGTCCTGTTTTCAGCTGAAGCAGATAACCTGCAATGGAACAGAGCTCCAATAAACCCCTCCCTTCCTCACAGGAAACAAAGGTGATGCCTTCCCAAACACACCTGTGGTGCAGGGCCTGCTCTGGGGTCCCTGTTCTAGGGATATTTGTGTCCACAGAACTGACACTCCCCCTCAGACAGGGGGCTTGGAACGGGATGGGCTTTAAGGTCCCTTCCAACCCAAACCATTCCATGATTCCATGATTCTGAGCACCAAGGAGGTCCATACCAGTCATCCACCAGAATGAGCTCCCCATCTGACAGGACTTTCTTGGAGGCAAAGAGGAGCAGCTGCAGTGGGCTCACCAAGGTCATGTTTTGGCAGAGATGGCTCGTGTTCGAATCTGCAGGTGAGAGAGAAAACAACTCTTGAAATGGAAAACAGATCCTTACCTTCCCCTGGACACTGAAACTGGAGAGTTTTGTGAAAAAAAACCCCACCCAACACCACATGAAAAAATCTAGGTATAATGTTAGGAGATTACAAGAGCAAGTGCACAAACAAAATTCAATGCCAGGCTGATGTCTGGAGTGTTTCTGTACTGGCTGGTGTAAAAAAACCCCATCAAAACCCAACAGCTATTTAGAAATACTCATCTTCTGTGTCTGCAGTTATGCAGCTGGGGTTTAGCAAGAGCCATCTCATGCTTTGCCAGCCTAAAAATGACCAAGACACAGCTGAATTATCTTCCCACCTTTTGCACTGCTGGGGCTGCTTCAGTAGAGTCCTGCTCATGCAAGTGTGCCAGCCTGCTTTCTCATTTTATAGAAACGAGACCTTAAGCTTGAACTCGAAGTGAGCACTTGGATTTCTGACCTGAGCCAGAGATACAGCCCTGACTACCCAGCTCCTGCCCCTCACTTTAAAGAGAACAGAAGAGCAGCACTTTAGATTTCAGCCTCCCACCCTGACAGCTCCTCTCTCCCTCCTTTTTTCACACAGCAGAATTTGTTGTACTTGTTTTGTCCTCAGGGAGAAGATCTGCTCCTACCTGGAAGTTACCACACACACTCAAAAGAGAGAAAACTTCCAGAATAAAACTGTGGCCAGGAAATGGCCGGTGCAGAGCCCTGAAGTTCTGGTGAGACAGAGGACGCCATGTGCAGCAGCAAATGGACAACCACACCTCAGAGAGGAACTTCCCTTCAGCAGATACCTCCTGGGCAGGGAGAGAGCTGCACACAACCCTTCCTGCCCCCCAGCCTCACCCAGCTGCTGCCGTAGCCACTGCTCAGCCACCATCTTAGTCACCCCTCGTTTGCCATGTGTATGTTGGTTTAATAAAGCAAAGCTTTTTGAGCTCAAAAGTCTTTGGTGTTTCCAGAGAAGCTCAATTAGAGAGATGGTAGAGGGGGATTGAAGGTCTGACCCTCCCGGGATCCTGACACAGACAGTGAAGAGGGGCAAAGCCTCACCACAGCTCTGAACTATGATGTGAGAATCCAGATTATCAAGGCAAGATCCCAGCCAGTGCCCAAAGGGTTTAAAATTTAATTTATTACCAAACATAAAAGCATTGCCTTTGTTTGCTCCTACAAATACGGGTGAGCAGGAGCAGCTGAGCTCATGGAGGCCATCACTGGAGCACAGGAGATCTCACAGGGCTTCCAGAGACATGTAGGTACATGCTGAGTACACCAGATCCAGGGGTTGGAGGAGCATATCCTGGGGACCCTGGGGAAAGCATCCTGGGGTTCTTAAGAGATGCTTGGGAAATGGGAATTGCCCTCGGCAGATGACAAACTACCTTCAGGCTGAAACAGGAGCACCCCACTGTCATATTCCATGCCCCTCTTTTCTCCCTGGATTCATAAATAGCTGAAGTGATAAGGGTAAAAATTCTCTGGTGCCTGATGAGCAAGGAAGAGTTCCCAAAACAAACTCTGAAAGAAGATAATCGTTTAGATTCCTCTCTGTGATCTGGCTGTTGTCACAAAACTCACAGGAACTTTCTACTGGATGTGGTTGACTTGAAGCTCCTGGGAGGCTGAGTGACACCAGGACCACATAAAGTTCACTTTCTGGGAAAGCAACCAACCAACAAACAGCCCCTCCCCAAAAAACAAGCTAAATATTGCACACTCAGGTTTTTTCCTTATGGCTTCTTTACCAAGAAGAGCCTCTTGAACAATCTGGCAGCACGTGATCAAGAACAACCCAAAGCTTTACCTTTCTCCAAAAACGAAGAAGGGTGATGGATACTTGATGTCCTGGCTGCTGAAAGGGCAGTTGACAGATGATTTGTGGATGAGAGCATTGTGCCCCTCCGTGGTAAGAATTTTCCTTTTCTCCTTGTGGTAGCAGACGTTGGGGTAGACCCCAAAAGCCAGCAGGGAGATGACAACATCCAGGTTATTATCTGGGCCAGTGTTGTTGAACGGCTGAGTCATCAAACACTCTGTTGGCAGAGAACAGAGGAGTGGCTCAAATCCACAGGACATGGAGGAGAGCACAGCAGAGCTGTTTAGGATCCTGGATCAGAGCAGGGTTGTTTTAGGATCCTGGACCAATGCATTTTCTGATTCAGTCCACTGGTAGAGGTGCATCTGCTCCCCAATGACCTCTGCACTCAGAGCATTTCAGCTCTACATTCAACTTTTAATTTCTTAATGGAGAGCAAAAAGCTGAAAAATACTGCTAACAAGGAGGTATTTTTCTTTCCCAAACTCTTTGTAAACAAGGAGAGAGGGGTTGCCCAGAATGTGCTGTACCACAGTGTGTTTACTGTCATTTGTTCTGGAGACAGAACTTCAGGGGGAGGTCAGAATGGATGCTTTATTAGTTTATTGTTACAAACCTCCCCAGAGTCTCTGGGAGCTTGTTTTCAGGTCATCTTGCCCAGAAAGAAAGTTAAGGGTAAATGCAGCAGTGATCCAAGCAGCGTGAGGAGAAAAAAATTAAAGGAATTTAAAGGAAAAAAAAAAAAAAAAGGAAAAGAAGGGGAGATAAACATCTACTAAATCCAACCAGACATACCATTTCACTGAGCTCCTCAGCAACATTTGGCCAATTCAGAACCTGGTCAAGTTTAAGAATTTTATTTTATTTTTTCCTAGAAAATGGAATAATTTGGCATACTGCTGCACATCCCTCCTGCAGCAGGAGTCACAGGGAACACAACACTGTTCAGCTCACACAGACTTCCTGCTCAGGCTAAAGGAAAGGAGGGGGGAAGTACAGCACGTTTTGGAGACGTAAAAGTGAAGGAGAAAGAAAACCAGGGAGGTAACTCTCTAAGGACAGCTGCTTAATAGATTTCAATCCTGCAGTCCTAACCTCAGCCTTCAAAACCAACCTGTGTTGCACCACAGCCATCACAGCTTCTCTGCTTTAGGAGACAGCACTAAAATTCCACCTAAAAGCAGAGCAGTGTTATGGCAAATCCACTAAACCCTCTGTGCTTGTGTGTTCAACACAGACTATCCTGCTTATTTATTTATCATCTCAGAACGAAAAATGCAAATTCTTAAATTATTGTGTCCAAGTAGAATCACCTTCAGGGAAGCCAGAACTAATAAGTATGTCTTTCAGCTGGACTTTTGCTTCCCAAGTCATTCTAAGAGTGGCCATGCTGAGTCTTTTGTGCTCACAAAACCTCTTCTCTGCTTCTTCACCACCAATTCTGAAAAGCAAACAGAGGGAATTACAAGTCTGGTCAGGGAAGGGGAAAGCTCACACTGTGTTACCCACGACTCCCCCTCAGCTGCTGCACCAGACAACGTACCTTGCATCGTCCCAGGCCTGGAAGACAGAGAGCAAAGCCACGTGATCCGAGTGCCTGGTCCCAGCAAAATTCCTATGGACATAACCCAGGCGTTTGCCCTCACTGATGAAGGGCTCAGGGAAACAGGTGGCAGCAGAGATGGTACAAACAGCATCTCCCACGCTGAAAGGAGCCACAGAAGGGATCAGGGTCATTCAGTTCCTGCTGCAGCACCTGCTGCAGGCTGCTGGTAGCAGTGCAGCTTCTGGGCTACAGACCTCAGTAATCTCACCCTTATCTACCAGAGTTCTTCACTGAAACACTTCTCTGGAAGTGGATGTTAAATCAGGTCTATCTTCCCTCCCATCCTCCCCATCCACACACCATCTTCTTTTGGTGAAAAGGACCCTGCAGCCATCACAATGACAAAGCAAAACCTGGGGATTCATTTTAATCCTTACCTCAGTCCCAAATTCCATGTCTCCCCGCCTCTAGTTCACGGTTATACTTAAATGTTTCCAGTCCCACTCTTAATTCATAAATATTCAGGCTCCACTGATCTGTTGCAGTGAACTCTCAGTTTCATAACTACTTCATTCCCTACACTGAAGTTATTTCTCCTCTGCTCCCATGAATATTCAGTCTGCTCTCCCCAGCTGCAACACTTATTGCTCATCTAGATATATTGGTTTTCCCCTCATACAGTGCATGTCAAGAGGCTCAGGACTCAGAAAAACAAGAACAAGACACTGAGACGAGTACTCAACTTACTAAAAATGCAGCCCATGATCATCATCTTGCCCAGACGAGGCTCAATGGGAAGCTTGGCCAGGATTCTTCCAAGAGGTGTCAACTCATCGTTGGAATCCAGGGCATCCAGCTCTGAAACAAGATGCCTTCTGATCAAAGGGGGTTAACTAGTCCCAGAAAGCCTTAGATAAGAAATGCAAAGTTTCTGTAAGTGTGTTTAAATAGAACCCCACCTGTACTGAAGTTTAATGTTGTTTACAATATTGCCAACCTGATTTTCAAAACTGGACTGAGGTCAGATAGATTTTACTTTAGCTTTACAGATGTTTTTACTACCTCCTCCACAGTTAAATAATCACTATTTAATTCACATACGTGTTTTTCCATTCCTTTTTTAGTTTATTTCTGTACAAACCACCATTACATTGCTAACTTTCTTCAGTCCCTATATTTGATATAATCACAGCCAACTGTGGAGTCTTCACTGCTGCTGCCAGATCACAGAATTCTCTTCCTCAAAAAGAGACCACCACAAACTCTCTCTTCCATGAGGCTTTACCTGCCTTTCCCCCCTTCCATTACCTAAAAATCATCACCTGTATTCATCCTCAAAGCTATCAGGAGATTTTTACATTAAAAAAAAAAAAAAAAGCTTTGTAGCCTCAGCAATTAAACAGGAAAGGAAACACATAAAGGACTCCTTAGCCACCATCAAATCCATTTTTTCTTGGCACCTATTGAACCCAAAAGCCTAAAGAATACTTTGAAGAGTAACATCTCACCTTCCTGAAAATGTACTAGCAGTGTACCTGCATTGAAAAATCACAGGTCATCCAGGAGAGGGAGGCACCTGCAGAAACAGCTACTTGGTGTTAGAGCTGAAACATTTGCCTTTTCCTCCTGGCTCTGCACTTCTTATCTATCTACACAGTGAGAAAAGCACTAACAATTTTTAGACCAGAAAGTCATTAAAATTGAATACCTATCCCCAGCTCTGTTTTTCATTCTGGTCGCCCCCCTGTATACAATCAAGCAGATATTTCAGTTATTAAAAATTTTAAGCGCTTATTTACTGACGTTTGCAAAGTGTGCTGAGGTTTGACATCACTGCTTTACATCTAAAGTATAAATTTAAGGTTCCTCCCTGCCCCATTTTATTCATATTCTAGTTAGTTCCTCGAAAAAAGCAGGGAGACAGCTCAACTCCCATCTCAGTTTCTCCTGGCTTTTTATGCAGATTTATAAACTGGAGATTTAATTACCTGAGAATATCGGATCTTGGGTCAGCAAACTGTACAAAGCAGTAATTATACAATGAACTAGCAACCTCTCTTTTTCAGTGCTTTTACAGCAGCTTTGTGAATGCCTCAGGCACTGGACTGAGTCTGTGCTGCACACAGCAGTGCCACAGCTGGAAAACAGGAAGTTGGAAGCTAACATAAGTTACTGGTGAAACAAAAAAACAAGCCTCGAGTTTGAAGGCTCAAGTTTCTCAAGGAATGACCCTCCACTTGGGAATTCAAGTATTTCTTCAGCTGCACAAGCCACTGCCACCCACACGGTGCCTCCAGGAAACACTCGGAGTGTCCCACAGCGTGTGCTGCTCACACAGCCCAGCAGGGGAGGTGCAAGCCTTGCTCAGTGAGCAGGGACACGGAAAAAGCACTGGGACACAGGGAACACAGCTCCAGGAACAGCCCGAGGGCAGCCCAGGTACCTCTGAGCGTGCGCTCCGCCTCGATCACCGCGTCCAGGGGCGGCGGCTCGATGGCCTTGGCCAGGAACTGCCCGATGCCGCCCAGCCGCAGCAGTTTGATGCTCAGAGCGATCTCGTGGAGTGGCGTCCGGAACATTTCGGGCGTCATGTGAGTCTGCAGTCTGGGATGAGAAGAGAACAAAGAAGGGCACGTTTCTCTGAGCACAGGCTTTGATCACCACGAGGGGTCATTGCACCAGCACAAACTACTGCCCTCCAAAGCCCCCGAGCCAACCCACGGCTCTCTCTGTGCTCCTGGAGCCTGGGCCCTTCTACTAGGACATTCCATGCTTCTCCTTTCTCCTCTGGGCTAAATCTGCACTGGGAATGCACACAGGCTGTAGCCCTCACAACCCCACTGCCCGCTGTGGCTTCTACCATGAGCTGACCACATGGAGCCTGCATGGCTGGAGCCCCATTCCCAGCATGGCTGTGTCCAGCCCTATACATTCCTTACCATCATCTCCTCTTCCACTCCTGAGAGACAACCTGCTTACAGCCCTTTTGTACGAGCACTTCTCTACCTGTCCCATCAACTCCAAATCACCCACTCCTCCTGCACACACTTCTCTGATCACTAAAAAGATTAAGTATTTCTGCTGGATGTTTTCCAAAGGTAATTTTTTGGTAGGAAAGGAAGACCTGATGGAAAACACACAGAGCTCTCAAGTCTTTAGCATAGTGATCCTTTGTGATCCTTCAGCTTGCTGGTTGAAATATGAAGTCCAGGGGATGACTGCACTCAGCAGCAGGCAGCTAAAAAAGGTTTCAAACACCTTGAACAGATATCCAGGTTCAGCTGGCACCAGATTTAGACGGTATCTCTCAAAGATTATCTTCACAAGTCCACAAACCCTTCCAAGGCACCATGGAACTAGTACATTTGGGTTTATATTCTTTCAAGGAAGGTAACTTTAAAATCATGAAGTCCCATGATTACTTCAGTAGCCAAATCAGGTCCCTGTCAAAATTGTTAATTAAAATCACTCCACTGTACTCAACAGCAGATCTAAATAAATTTGAGCATTCAAGGAGAGCTTTTGATCAACTGATGCTTTCTGAGGTTACAAAAAGTTGACATCAAAACAGTTATGCTCTAACAGCCAAAGGGGCACTAGAACTTTCATGAGGGAGACCAAACATAGAGTGTAAACGCTGTGTAGACTTTTCCAACCAGCAAAGAGATTTCCATGGCTCTAGTAATGGAGAAACAGCTTGGCAGAGAGAAGAGGTCAAAAGTTTCAGATGCAGGGAAGGTGCTAGCGGAGCATGAAGGGGCTTCCTGACCATGGAAGGGGATGCAGAGAAAAGCAACATCTGCTTTCCCTGCTTTTTGCCACTTCCATGACAGAATTGACTGTTATGTGGAGAGGCCAAGTGCCCTCAATGTTTGCAGGCAGACTAGAGCCTCATCCTCACTACAAAGCTCTTTTCTGCCTTGCCTCAATTCCCAAGCAGTATTATTTTTCCCCTGAGAGGTTCTGTAGGTTGCAGTGAAGCTCTTACTGGTAAAATCATCAGCTACTTATCCACCTCATACTATGGGTGAAAGCATTTCAAATAGGTACATTTTTTAGCCAAAGAACTGTGATATTTCGGTGTGAGCTGACATCACACATCTCTCTGTGCCTTCTGCAGTGATTTCCCCAGTGTGACCAGAGCAGCACACAGCAGTCTGGGGGTATTTTGTCCCTGCAGAGCACGGCCTCACCTCTCAAAGCGAGCTCTGCTGCACAGGTGGAAGCAGAACCCGGCCCGCACACGCCCAGCTCTGCCTTTGCGTTGCTCCAGGTTGGTTTTGGATGCCCAGACCGTGGCATAGTTTGTCATGTTGTTGTGAGCCGTGAACAGCTTCACTTTTTGCCTGTTCCAGGGGGAAAAAAAACCACTTAAGAATCAGAAGTTCTTCACCTTATGTCCTGCCAAATCAGTTCTTATTTTATTGCTTGAAGTCACATTGCTTAAGAAGCCAGCCACCCTGTCTGAGTAGCTGAGCTTTGGTTAGTTAGGCATGGATCTGGAAGCTAAAGCATCATTCTTTATAAAGCAATGCCCCAAGCCATACACAGAATGATGTTCTCACAACTGCCTCAAAAGCTTAAAATTATCTTAAAATCATGAGCTCCCCGGGTGCACTTTGCTCAGAGAACATGCCCAGCAAAGCAGGATCTGTAGGAGACTACAAAAATCTTCCCTCTTTTCCATCAGACAGACACTGAGAGTTTGTAACACTCATCTGGCAGATGGCATCCATCAAATTGGCATGGAGACCCATTGACACCTCATATGAATAGTGCCAGCTTGACCAACCCAGCCCACTGAGATGCCAGCGTGGTGTGTCACTGTGCTGACCGGCTGAAGACAATGCTAATTTGTCCTGAGTCCTCAAGCTCAGCTCTGGGAGCATGGGAACACAAGGCACCTCTGTGTGCTCCCAGAATGTTTTCTGCATTCCCAGGGGTAGGATTTACAAAACAAAAAGCTGCTTCATGAACTCACTTGCAGGAGTCAATAACAAAGACCACGTCGTTGATGGTAATGCTGGTCTCGGCGATGCTGGTGGATAAAATAACCTGTAAAAACCAGGAATTGCAAAGTGACGTTATTGTTCTGGAATAGCTGAGGATGAACAGCAAAATAAACTACAGAACTTAAATAAAAAATTCAGCAATACATTCCCCAAAATCCCAGAGCTGCACACAGAGAAGGCTCCCTTACTTTGGTCACTCCGGGAGGCACGGGATCAAACACTCGACGTTGTTCTTCCAGAGGAATTTGGGAATGCAGAGGTAAAATCCTGTACTGGTGGCCTCCTACAACAGGAATACAAGGTGGTAACTACTACTATGTGATTCTCATTTCTTCTTTACACAACATAAAAATTTCTGCTCATTCACTTCCACAACAAATTAGCTCCCTAAGCCTCTCATCCAACCCCCATCCTCGCACAGCCAATAGTTTCCTTTGGAAAAGATGAAATATAATAAAACAGCTGCTTATACCAAAGCGTGGGTTCATTTCTAGATGCTTCTGCATTGTATAGATCAAATTCCAGCCAGGCAAGAAAACAAGGACAGCTCCTGGGACATTCAGAGTCTTGATATAAATCAGCAGGGCCTCAATGAGCTCAAAAGAGGTTTCTCTCTCGTTCAGCTGAGCCATGGAGTGCTTTGTTTCTGGGCCATATTCATCACTGCAAATAAGGTTGCAATTGGCCTACCAAAAAAAAAAATCATATAAATTTATTTACTCAAACTATAGAGAGTGGCTGACCAGGCACACAGGAAAATGAGATATGTGGGTAGTTGTCTCTCAAAAAAAATGGCCATCTTTTAAAAATTTCAAATGACTGGCCTAAACAGAAGTTTCAAATCTACAAATTAAAAGCTATAGAAGTGACAGTTTCTTGACAATGTATGTGAGTACTGACAATATCAACTGCAAGCAAAGAAGGGAAAGAATCTAAATTTTCACCCTGAAAAGCTATCAACAAGCTCATGCGTCCCTGTTTCTTCTTCCAAGGTCACCAATCTTTTCATTTTCAAAAGCATTTCAGTTCTAGCTTTAAAGAGAAGTAGATTGACAAAACACGAGAACTTTGGCTTCAGTGAAAAAGAAATTCTTCAGATTAGAAGGGTAATGGGAAAACTAAGTTGTATTGCTGAAGTTAACAGCAATCTCAGAGATTAAAAATAGGAAGCTGCTACAAGTGTTTTAGTCGACAATGCCACGTGAATTACACTTGAGTTAGAGCCCTAAAACTGGCACTTGTTCAATTTTTCATATGGAAAAAGGTCAAACATACATCATCATCTTCACCTCTTTCTTCATCCTTCTCTTTCTTCTTCTTCTCCTTTGGTGGAGGAACAAACTGAGTCATTTGAATACAGTCTTCCAGAAAATAATCTGCAAGGACAGACAGGTGATCAGGACTGACTGCCAGAAACCTGTGTAATAATTCTTCTCATCATCTCTCCAGAGTCTCCTGATGTAACTGGGATGTTTCAGAATATGAACAAAACAAAAAGTAAAGCAGTTGCTGGAGGTGCAACCAATGGTTTACCTTGGACAGGAAAGGTTCTGCCGTAGACCTCGATGATGGGACAGTTGAAGAAGTATTCACAGAACATACTGGTGTCAATGGTGGCAGACATGAGGACAACCCTGATTTCAGGGTAGGCCTGAATGACACCCCTCAGCACCACCAAAAGGAAGTCAGTCTGCACACAAGGAGAATAAAAGAGTCATTAACTTGCTACTCATAAAAAGCAATATCTTCCCAAGAGACCAGAAGGAACTACACAGACATACACATTTACTGAACAGGAGTTTTACTGGACAAGAGAAGTAACAAGTAGCATAAAAACATTCTGTAACCAGAAACTGTTGTCAGTGCCTTATTTGAAATTACTGCAATTCCTGGGATAAGTAAATTTAGGATTTCCAGTGAAAGAACGTAGTCTAAAAGTAGTCTGCTTCCTTCCTGACAATACATTACAGCCTCAGATCTTTATAAACTTGGTTTACACATAAAGTAGCCACAGTTCATAAATAAATAAAAATGTGCAGGTATATGTGAAGTTTATAGTTCTGTTTAAACATGACATTTATTTAGTTTTGCCATGCAGTTAGGCAGGCCCTTAGTTCCAAAGGTATAATTCCTATCTCAGTCAAAATTTCAAAACTTGTATTTTACATCATTAACATAAAATTAATTGATGAAGAGAAAAATGTGTGTTGCAATTCCACCCAAAGGAGACCCCAAATTCTGCCCAAACAAGCTTAATATCCTGTCAGAACTTCGTGCTTGCTCTCACTCTCATTGTGGCAAGGCTGAAAATGATACAGAATAATCAAGGGGACAGAAAATGTTTCCCATTTCTTAAATGACATTCAATCCCTCCCCTACTTCTACTGCAGGGTCTGTAAAATATCACCAGTAACACAACACTGTCAGTAGGAACAGAACTGCAGAGTAACAGTGCCATTCAGTGTGCTCCCCTGTTTGGAAAAGATGTGCTTGTGCCGTGGTGTTCTGTTCTCCAGAGGGGACCAGGACATTGGAGATGCTAACAGGCAAAAAGAGGGCAGCAAGGAAGCACAAGTCCTTGCTCTGCTAATCAGGTAAGGAGTAATTAAGAGCTTCTAAAAACATTATTGAGGATGGAAAACTGACATATATGTCCCTTAGTAAGACACAGTTTGCTCTCACATGTTGGCTACTACACACAAACACATCCACAAGTTAAACAGTAGCACAGAGAGATCAGGACTGCAGTCAGCAGCTCACTCACATTAATGTCTCTCTCATGGATCTCATCAACAATAACGTGGCTAATGCCACGGATCCCAGTCTCCACCTTTCTCAGAAGAACACCTGAAAAAGCCACAGCAGGTAAATGTTCCTGTAACAGAGCAATCTTCCCTTTCTCAGCCCCTGGTTTAAAAACCAGGAAGTCTGCAGGCTGCCCAGCCCCTTTCCCAACCCATCTCTAATTGCCAGGCCTTCCTCTGTACAAGTGACAGCAAGGGCATGAAGCATTACCACCTGAAAGACTCTTTCACCCTTCCCACCCAATGCTGCCTCCCCTTCTGTCTTTTAAGGAAAATCATATGGCAATTTTACCTCCTCATGGGATAATTTCTGTGTGCTATCAGACCTGTATTACCAGACTTCTGAACAACAGCCTTAATTTTTCTCTGCACGACAGCACATCAGCAAACTTGTACCCAGAAAACCCCTTTTCAATCCCTGAAACAGGTTTCCTACAAATTTTAACCGAACTACACCCCTGCTTTTGCTGCTAACTGAGAGTGTCGACCCATAAGGAATGAGCTGCAGAGGTAACAAAGCAGTACAGACCCACGGTGCAGAACATGATGCTGGCGTGGGGCCGAGGGAGCACGGACTCGAAGCGCACGCTGTACCCGCAGCTCTGCCCCGGCTCCTCTCCCCGCTCGTAGGACACGCGCTCTGCCACCGACACCGCACTGATCCGCCGGGGCTGGGGGGGAAAGGGTGCCCTGACTTAATGATCAGCTTAGAGAACTTTATCACAACAGCACTGAAAGCAAGAAAATAAAGTGGAAGTGCTACAGGTGTCCTGCCCTCAGATTTCTTCACGGAGTAATCATTAAACACCAGTGTGTGTAACGACATGTTTTTTTCTTCTGAAATGGTTAATTCTACATATGAAATCACAGAGCAGGGATATGAGGATACATGGGAACTACCAGCTGGCATTTGCCAAATCTTTTCCCCTCGGTCTGACGAAAAGTTTTCGCCTGGGCAAGGTACAAGCCAGATTATCCAAATTGAAGATCCATGAAAGAACAGGACTCCAAATGAAGACATACATAGTGCTGAGGTTTCTCCTACTTGTATTACTGAGGAGAAACCTTTATGAACGATGTCCTGCAATGATAATCAGGTTCCTCAGCACATCCTTCAATCATTTAAGGCCAGGCTGGACAGGGCTTGAAGCAACCTGGGATAGTGGAAGGTGTCCTGGCCCATGGCAGAGGTTGGAATGAGATGAGCTTTACGATCCCTTCCCACCCAAAGCATCCTGTGATTCTGTCCTAACTGACCTGTGATTTCTCATATCCACCCCAGAAGTGCACTGGTCACACATCCCCACCTGTGTCACCACGATGTTGCACTCGGCAGCCCGGCCGGTTCTGATGTGTTCATCCAGGATGTACTGGGGCACTTGGGTGGTTTTGCCACAACCAGTGGCACCACGGATGACAACAACAGAGTTCTGACGGACTGTATCCAGAATTTCACTCTCAAAATTCTTCAGAGGTAAGGCCTCTCTCTCTTCTTGAATCTGGAAAAAAACCCCCAGCACATTTCCAAAATCTCCAAAAATCAACCTGTTCTGCTCCACATCCATACCCTGTCTCCCTTTTCTACACTTTTCCCTTATACAAAGGAAAAACTGTGGAAGAACAGATAACAGTTTGTATTTTTTCCTGACACAGCACAACACATCCCCACACCCCTCCCAGTGGAACATCCAGTCCTTCTGAAAACGTGTATTTCTGCTGAAATCCAGCCTTACACGCTTTATAGACATTATGTTCAACCCCTTCTGGAAGAAAAAGAGACTAGTGCAAGCACAGCATGTCACAGGAAGCACACTTACCCTCTGTAATTCCTGATCCTGCTCCAGACGGTACATGAAATCACTTTTCAGATCCATGCTTATTTGCTCTGGAGTGAGCTGTAAGTACAAGACATTGTTTGGAGGCTTTTTGACTCTTTATCTACATCCTAACTTCAATATCAAATCAGGCACTCCAACATAATCATCCCAAATGTCATCATTTCCTACATAACTCCCTGAAATCAGTTACACCGATGAGCTATTTAATGTCATTCATTCCAGCATATTAAAATTAAACATTCATCCTCAAAGAAGTTCCTCAAAAAGATCCAAAACACTGAAAAAGAACAATTACTTCAATTGAAACACTTTAACTGCTTGAAAAACACACTCTAGTCAGCAGGAAGCCAATGAGATGATCATTCAGACAGGAGTTTTTAATGTAAGAAATGAACTAATGTAAGCACAAAACCACCCACAGAACAGCAGCTGAAAAGGGAGAAGTGAACAGAGAGGGAAATTCATCAGGCAACTCCTGTATTTTAACTACCAAAGAATTGCAAAGAAATTCAAATTTGTTACCAAAGGGCAAATTGCTTTTGCTGCAAATAAGTTTGTGCACCACGACTAGCACTGATGAGATCTGAAGTCAGCTCAATTTGCAATGTCCACACATATCCTGCTTATGTGTTTAAAACAACAACAGCCAAATCTACATCCGCTCCATATTTTTTAAAAGTCAATACATAATGATCAATGTTAAATTGATGTCACTTATCAAGTGAAAGAAAGTATTAAATAACTGGTTTGGCCATATGCACTCTGTTCTCTCTGTAGGAAACTCAAGTTCCTGCTCTGAGAGTCTTTTCTTACCAGGTTATACCAGCCAGACCAAATTACCCTCTGAATTTGACAACCCAGTAATTTTCCCCTTCTCCCTCATTCTACCATGCCACATTGTTGCTTTTCATTTGTTCCGTGCTGAATGGGACTAGAAATGACAAAAAATAGGAAATTTGGCTGATTGTGTAATGACACTTGGCATGGAGCAGTTTCTTCTCCCAGAAAAAAGTCCTAGCATGGAAACATGGGAAAGAGAAGCTAAGTATGCTGGTTTGAAAGTTAACCAGCAGAGGAAACCAAGCCAACTCAAAGAGAGATTACAAGTCAGAATAACAATTTAATAAAATAATACAATAAGTACGACCACACAGACAAGCAACAGGCACTAACCCACAAAGCCCAAATGTACAACCCAGCACCCCGGGGCACAAACAAAGCGGTGCTACCTGGGCCCCCCCCCTTGAGTCCAAAGCAAAGGGAGAGGGGAAAAACCTGCTGGTGGGAGAGCTGCTGCAGTCCAACCAAAAGTGGTAATTGTAGTCCGGCCGAGGGTGGTGATGAGCTGCAGGTTGAGAGCGATGAGCTGCAGTCCTCCTCTGGATCCCACGAGTGGTAAAAAGGTTCCGAAACTCCAGGTTTATATACTCTCCAGTTCAGGTGGGAATGTTCAGTCCTCCCCTCAGAGCGGGGAATTCCATAAAAGGGTGTTTAGTCCTTCCCTCAGAGCGGGGAGTTCCATAAAAGGGTATGAGGGTGCTCATTCCATAAAAGGATATGAGGGTGCTCAGGAACATTCCCCCCCCCACCCACCTCGCAGGCCTCTACTGACAACAGTTTCTGGGAAATGGCATGGAGGGCTATAGAATACACAGTTTGGGCTATACCCATTCAGTGATGAATCGGTCCCAGCTGTTCTAACCAGGACATTATCCACCCCTTATTCTATGCCGTCCATGTCATGCCCAAATTAACCCCCTTAAAAACTATGTCTCCTTAAAACTATATACACTTACATATATATATATATATATATATATATACAATGAAACATTACAGACCATTCTCACTCAAAATTAGGTCCCCTTGTGGTACACAACGTGTCTCCCCATCTTTTTGCATTACCCACCAGGTGGAACCAGGTCCTTGAGCAAAAACAATCCCTTGAATGGGTTTGCCTTTGCTTGAGGTGGGACTAATCCAAACAGTCTTCCCTAACATTCCTCTCATATGCACCACAGGGACTTTATCTCCATCTACAGTATGCAAAAGTTCTGATTGAGCAGGGCCAGCTCGATTGATGGAGCCTCGGGTGTTGACCAACCAGGTGGCCTTTGCTAAGTGCAGCTCCCAGTGTTTGGAAGTCTTCCCACACAGTGCCTTCAGGGTGGTTTTCAGCAGTCCGTTGCACCGCTCAACTTTTCCAGCCGCTGGTGCATGGTAGGGGATATGATACACCCACTCAATGCCGTGCTCTTTGGCCCAGGTGTCTACGAGGCCATTCTTGAAATGGGTCCCATTATCAGACTCAATTCTCTCTGGGGTGCCATGTCACCACAGGACTTGTTTTTCAAGGCCCAGGATGGTATTCCGGGCAGTGGCATGAGGCACAGGGTATGTCTCCAACCATCCAGTACTTCCTTCTACCATGGTCAGTACATAGTGCTTGCCTTGGCGGGTTTTGGGGAGCGTGATGTAGTCAACTTGCCAGGCTTCCCCATACTTGTACTTTGACCACCGTCCGCCATACCATAGAGGCTTCACCCTCTTGGCCTGCTTGATGGCAGCACATGTCTCACAGTCATGGATGACCTGTGAGACAATGTCCTTGGTTAAGTCCACCCCTCGGTCACGAGCCCATCTGTATGTTGCATCTCTCCCCTGGTGACCGGAGGCATCATGGGCCCATCGAGCCAGAAATAATTCTCCTTTGTGCTGCCAATCCAGATCTACCTGAGAGACTTTAATCCTGGCAGCTCGGTCCGCCTGCTCGTTGTTACGATGCTCCTCAGTAGCCCGTTTCTTGCCTACATGAGCGTCTACGTGACCGACCTTCACACTCAGCTTCTCTACCCGGCCAGCGATGTCCTGCCACATCTCTGCCGCCCAGATGGGTTTCCCTTGGCGCTGCCAGTTGGCCTTTTTCCACCGCTCCAGCCATCCCCACAGAGCATTGGCCACCATCCATGAGTCAGTGTAGAGATAGAGTCTTGGCCACTTCTCTCGTTCAGCTATATCCAAAGCCAACTGAACGGTTTTAAGCTCTGCAAACTGACTTGACCCACCTTGTCCTTCAGTCGCTTCTGCAACTCGCCGTGTGGGACTCCACACAGCTGCCTTCCATTTTCGGTTTGTCCCTACCATGCGACAGGAGCCATCCGTGAAGAGTGCATATCGCCTTTCCTCTGCTGGTAGCTTGTCATATGGTGGGGCCTCCTCAGCCCGTGTCACCTGCTCCTCTTCTTCTTCAGAGGATAGTCTGAAACTCTCACCTTCGGGCCAATTGGTGATAATTTCCAGAATCCCAGGGCGATTAGGATTCCCTATCCGGGTTCGCTTCATGATCAGAGCAATCCACTTACTCCATGTGGCATCGGTGGCGTGATGTGTAGAAGGAACTCTTCCTTTGAACATCCAGCCCAGCACTGGTAGTCAGGGTGCCAGGAGGAGCTGCACTTCGGTGCCGATCACTTCTGAGGCAGCTCGAACTCTTTCATAAGCAGCCAGGATCTCTTTCTCAGTTGGTGTATAGCTGGCTTCAGATCCTTTGTATCCCCGACTCCAGAATCCCAGCGGTCATCCGCGGGTCTCCCCAGGCACCTTCTGCCAGAGGCTCCAGGAAGGGCCATTCTTCCCGGCTGCAGTGTAGAGCATGTTCTTCATGTCCTGTCCTGTCCTTACTGGCCCAAGGGCTACCGCATGGGCAATCTCCTGTTTAATTTGTTCAAAGGCTTGTTGTTGTTCAGGGCCCCACTGGAAATCATTTTTCTTCCGTGTCACAAGGTAGAGAGGGCTTACAATCTGGCTGTACTCGGGGATATGCATCCTCCAAAAGCCCACAGCGCCTAGGAAAGCCTGTGTTTCCTTCTTGCTGGTTGGTGGGGACATGGCTGCTATTTTGTTAATCACCTCCATTGGAATTAGGCGGCGTCCATCTTGCCACTTCACTCCTAGGAACTGAATTTCCTGAGCAGGTCCCTTGACCTTACTCTGTTTAATGGCAAAACCAGCTCTTAGGAGAATCTGGATTATCTTCTCTCCTTTCTCGAAGACTTCGCCCGCTGTGTTCCCCCATACAATGATGTCGTCAATGTACTGTAGATGTTCTGGAGCCTCGCCCTTTTCCAGTGCAGTCTGGATCAGTCCATGGCAAATGCTAGAACTGTGTTTCCACCCCTGAGGCAGTCGATTCCAAGTGTACTGCACACCTCTCCAAGTGAAAGCAAATTGTGGTCTGCACTCCGCTGCCAAAGGAATGGAGAAAAAGGCATTGGCAATGTCAATGGTGGCATACCACTTGGCTGCCTTGGACTCCAGCTTGTACTGGAGCTCCAGCATGTCCGGCACAGCAGCACTCAGGGGCGGTGTGACTTCATTGAGTCCACGGTAATCCACTGTCAGCCTCCACTCTCCGCTGGATTTACGCACTGGCCATATAGGGCTATTAAAGGGTGAGCGAGTCTTGCTGACCACCAGGGCTATTAAAGGGTGAGCGAGTCTTGCTGACCACCCCACCCCCTGGGTCTCCAGGTCACGGATCATCTTATGTATAGGGGTCACAGAGTCTCGGTCGGTGCGGTATTGCCGACGGTGCACTGTTGCTGTGGCTATCGGTACCAACTGTTCTTCAACCTTCAGCAGTCCCACAGCAGAGGGGTCCTCTGAGAGACCAGGCAAGGTGTTCAACTGTCTAATTTCCTCTGTCTCCACAGTAGCTATGCCAAAAGCCCAGCGAAGTCCTTTTGGGTCTTTGAAATACCCACTCCTCAGGTAATCTATGCCAAGGATGCACGGGGCCTCTGGGCCAGTCACGATGGGGTGTCTGTGCCATTCCTTCCCAGTCAGGCTCACTTCAGCTTCCAGTACAGTCAGCTGTTGGGATCCCCCTGTTACCCCAGAAATGGAGATGGATTCTGCCCCTACGTATCTTGATGGCATTAAAGTACATTGTGCGCCGGTGTCCACTAAGGCCTTATATCTTTGTGGCTCTGGTGTGCCAGGCCACCGAATCCACACTGTCCAATAGACTCGATTGTCCCTCTCCTCTACCTGGCTAGAGGCAGGGCACCCCTAATCCCAGTCATGGTACTCGTTGTGCTCTTCTTGTGAGTATGACCTGGAGGTCCCTTCAAGAGGATCAGACGTATCATCATTCCTGTACCGTCTGGAGTCTTGCCCACGAGAGACTGGAGCAACATTTACCCTTGAAGAGTTCCTTGTGGCACTTGTTCCTCTTTTCAGTTCACGTACCCGGGCTGCTAAGGAAGAGGTGGGTTTCCCATCCCACTTCCTCATATCTTCTCCGTGCTCACGGAGGTAAAACCATAGATTGCCACGTGGAGTGTGCTCTCTCTCCTTAGCTGGAGGACGCTGGCTCCTAATAGCAGAGACTCTTGTTTGTCCTGGCGCGATATGGAAGATCCCTTCCTTAATTTCTTCTCTTAGCTTCTGGTGTCCCTCTTCAATCTTCTCTTCCAGGCTTCGGACATGTTCGGCCAGTTTGGTTTCCACAGATGAGACGTGGGCTCGTAGTGGGGCGGTGACAGTGTCTTCATAAATCCTGAGTTTACTGACCAACGCGCCCACCTTGTCCTCTCCTTCCCTCCATTGCAGCGTTGCTAAGTAGCGGGAATACATTTCTGGCCTGAGTCGTGCAAACTTTAACCACATCTGGGATGTGCACTGTACACCATCTGGGCTTTTAGGGAATCTTTCATCCTCTGAAAAGATTATCTCCAGTACAGCTAATTCTCTTAAACACCGGATACCTTGTTCCATCGTGTTCCACTGTCCTTGCTGTACGTGGAGGTCCTCCTTACAAAGGTATCTCTCCCTCACACTGGACAACAGTCGCCGCCAGAGGCTGAGAGTTTCCTGCCTCCTTCCAATCCCCTGGTCAATGACTACATCTCGAGACAGGGATCCCAGCTGTCTGGCTTCACTCCCGTCTAGGATTGTATCGTTAGCTGCGGCATCCCAGATTCGGAGCAGCCAGGTCAGAATGGACTCATTCGCCTGTCGTGTGAACTCTCTCCGGAGCTCACGTAGCTCACCCAGGGATAGGGACCGAGTGATTATTTCTGGCTCTGTCTCCTCCGGTGGATGTGAAGGTCCTGCCTCTTCATCATCATTTGCTATACGGACTGATTTAGTCTTTGATTTCCTTTTCTGGACAGGGGCGACTGCTATTGGTTTGGGTTGTTCTTCTGGCTCCTCGATGGTTTGTGTGGACATGGTGCCGGTTGATTCATTTCTTTCTCCCTCTGACTCAGCTGTGGTTTGGGTGGACGTGGTGCCTGTGGATCTACTCCTTCTCTCCTCCCCCTGACAGCACTGTACCATGTCAAGTAGTGTCCGGTAGGCAGTGGCCAGGGCCCAGCAGGTTGCTGTGAGCTGGCCATCTCTGGAGCTGCCAGAGCATTTTCCCTTCACCAGTCTTATCATGCTAACAGGATCCTGCAGTTGTTCAGGGGTGAATTTCCAGATCATTGGAGGAGAAAACTTCTCCAAATACTGGCCGATGTCCTCCCACTTCCCGTGCCACTCAGCATTATCTGCTCCCAGGGCAGGCGTCCAAACAACCTCCCTAGAAGGCCCTGTTCTGACCCTAAACATGGTGTAGACAGTACAGAGCAGACAAAGCAACACTAACAATAACATTATGCTGTCCTTAACATCAAAAGGGAACTCAATATTTTCAAAAACTGTCGTAGCAGGTCTGAAGGGGAAGAAGGAGGTGAGAGGCTGGAAACAACCATTCCCCCCTGTTTCCCCAAAGGGCTGGGTGCGATTTTTAATGAGGCCCCAGAGGTAGCAACCCAAACCAGGACAGGCAAACAGGACTGAATACACATTTACAATGAAACTCATTGCTTCTGATGTTATGATGACATAAATATAGTAAACTAATAAAGCAATTTGGATCCCTCTCCCTGGTTTTAAAAAGAGCATCAAAACAGGCAAATAGTTCCCCATTTGTGGAAATATGAACATGCTCAGATACAACATCCACGTGAATGCATCAAACAACATGGTGATCAGGGAGTTTCTATATCCAAATAGACAAATGCTTAAAATGAAATTGTGATTCTGACTTCTCTCTCTCTGCCCCACGAGTGGGCGCCAAAAATATGCTGGTTTGAAAGTTAACCAGCAGAGGAAACCAAGCCAACTCAAAGAGAGATTACAAGTCAGAATAACAATTTAATAAAATAATACAATAAGTACGACCACACAGACAAGCAGCAGGCACTAACCCACAAAGCCCAAATGTACAACCCAGCACCCCAGGGCACAAACAAAGCGGTGCTACCTGGGCCCCCCCCCTTGAGTCCAAAGCAAAGGGAGAGGGGAAAAACCTGCTGGTGGGAGAGCTGCTGCAGTCCAACCAAAAGTGGTAATTGTAGTCCGGCCGAGGGTGGTGATGAGCTGCAGGTTGAGAGCGATGAGCTGCAGTCCTCCTCTGGATCCCACGAGTGGTAAAAAGGTTCCGAAACTCCAGGTTTATATACTCTCCAGTTCAGGTGGGAATGTTCAGTCCTCCCCTCAGAGCGGGGAATTCCATAAAAGGGTGTTTAGTCCTTCCCTCAGAGCGGGGAGTTCCATAAAAGGGTATGAGGGTGCTCATTCCATAAAAGGATATGAGGGTGCTCAGGAACATTCCCCCCCCCACCCACCTCGCAGGCCTCTACTGACAACAGTTTCTGGGAAATGGCATGGAGGGCTATAGAATACACAGTTTGGGCTATACCCATTCAGTGATGAATCGGTCCCAGCTGTTCCAACCAGGACACTAAGGAATTATATATGACATGTCCGTGATCTTACCTTGTAATTTCAATTATAACCTTTGTATGGGCTGCAGAGTGGGAAGTAAAAAGTGAAACAAAGCAGAGAATTGGGACACTCAAGACACTGCTGCTCAATACCTAGTGAAACATAAAGTAAACACAAAGAATTCCCTGCCTCCAGGTCAAAAAGGGAAGAAATTTTATCAGTGGACTGTTTTCTCCTTTGGAATAGCTTATACTTTAAATCCTGGGGGGAAAAGCATTTAAAAGTTCTGGAAGCACAGGGAAAACAATCAACAAATCAATTTTTTAAGTTAACCTTACATTTGCCAGAGGACCCTCATCAATATTGCAGCCAGTCCAAGGGTTCCAGTTGGAATGAGGTGGTGACCAGGGAACAACTCCTGTGTGACTTTGTCTCTGTGATGGCTCAAATTGGGCCAACTTTCCGACGTTGATCAGAACTGGATTACTGGGATCTTCAGGCTATAATTCCAAAAGCAGAGAGGGCAAAGACAGGTGAATGCATTAAACAAGCAGGTGTGATGTTACACACTGGAGTATCTCAGCCACACACTCACCGAAGGCACAATCTCCAGGGACAGCTCCCGGACAGTCTTTTGCAGCTGATTTTCTAAGTCAGGAGACAGTGACACCTCATAGGGTTCCAGCTAGGAAATATTGAAAAACTACACGTCAATATACACAAAAAGACAGACTGTGGGAGCCAGAACTGAAGGTTGAACCATCAAACAGGGCCAGAAAGTATCATCAGTTCAGAATTCACATTCTTGAAATGTTTTGGTGACTTTTCATCAAATAAGAATCTGTAGATTATTTTCAAATACTCGAATTTCATTTCAGAGGAACACATTCTCAAAGTTGCTACCAAACACCTAAATAATACATATTATTTGGTGTGTGTGTATATATACATAGAGAGAGAGAAATTTGAATACTCAGCAAATGCTCCTGTGTCAGAGAATGAATCCAAACAGCTGCGCGTGAACAGAAATACTTAAGCTTGTAGAAACATTTTACTGAAAAAAGCGTTTGTTACAAATACTTTTGCATTTAAAATTAGTTACTGCTCCATTCGCATACCCATGAAGTTATATTTCTGATCCAAATCACTGGCCAGAACAGAAACAGCTACTAAATTAAAGAAACAAAATCGATAACTTGTAAGATGTTAAATATGGAGAGCAGACTCTAACTCAGTCGTGTTTATGGCAGTGCTTCTGTGTCATGAAAGGAAAGCAGTAATTCCGGCCCCTCCTCCCAAACTCACCGACTCTCCTTTCTTCTTTGTCTGCCCAGAGTAAGGCTCGATGACCCCGAGGTGGTAGAGCTGCCTAACCAGGGAGAGGGCACAGGACTGTGCTGCCAGCTTTTTGTTGGACCCGTGCTCACGGCTGAAGATCCCTGTGGCACACAGAAGTCAGAGCTGCAGGAGCCCATCAAAAGATACTCTGAAACAAACTCTCTGATTGTACACACAGGGAAGTTTCAAATCTTGATAAATACAGAGTTTCAACCTAAAATCCAACAGCCCCCTCCAGCAGCTGCCTCACACTGGCTGTGTGATGCTATTTACTGACAAGTCCCGTGAAGTCTTCCCGCACTCAGTGTGCATGATTATCCAATACCATCCAGCAGCATCACACAGAGGATCCCTCACCTCTGAAGTGGCTCCAACACGTAACTATGATAAAGTCTGTACCCATAAACATTCCTCCGGACCAACACCTGCCTCTTGGTAAGTTAAAAACTAAATAGGAACACTTACTTCTGCCCAGCTGCTTCACATAAATGGTCATTTCTGCATTAAAGCTCCTGCAAGAGAAATAACACAAAGGTACAATTACCGATAGCTGACACTGTAAACATATTCACTCTTTCCAATATTTCTAGGCAAAGACACCTCTGTCCTCAGTTAGAAATTGTCAACTCATCAGTGACCAAGGTAAAATATTACTGCTTTTAGTCCCTTTAACCCCAAATTAGTCTGTAACACACCTGCCATCAATAGAACCAATAGATTTGATAAGAAGAATCCCGCAAATGCCACTGTTCAGCATTGAAATTTAAAGCCTTATTATTAGGAAATATGTTCTGAGCTGTCCAAGTTTAAGGAAACAATTATAAAGCAGGTAGGACATTAATGTAACATTAATGTGCATCCTACTGTACCATTAAGTGTATCCCACAGTAGTGATTAGATGATCTAATCACACGATTATTAGATTAGATCTAATCACTAATCACACTAGTGATTAGATACTAGTATAACACTAGTAACTCACTAGTAACCTGTGTTTCACAACTCAGATGCACCATTTGATACAGCTACTCTGCTTTTTACCACATGATTGGCCAGCCCAGAGCACAGCCAAAACCAAAACAGGTCATTCAGTCACAGACCACTGAACTTATCTGCACAGGAGGAGACAGAGTACTTGAATTTGCATGAATTTCCATTCCCTTGTTGCCATAATCTGGGAACAGCAGAGCAACTTGTTACTGAGCAACTTACTGAGCAACTTGTTACTCGAGTAACAGAGTTCCTCAAGGTAACTCTGCATAGCAAACCTGATAGTTTGCTTAGCAGGCATGGGACCAGTTTGTTTAAAGGTCAACTGGTAAACTGATCACAGAATCATAGGATCATGGAATAGTTTGGGTGGGATGAGACCTTAAAGCTCATCCAGTCCCACCCCCAGCCACAGGCAGGGACACCTTCCACTAGCCCAGGCTGCTCCAAGCCCCATCCAACCTGGCCTTGGACACTTGCAGGGATGGGGCAGCCACAGCTTTTCTGGGCAACCTGTGCCAGGGCCTCACCAGCCTCTGAGTAAAGAATTTAGGCTTAAAGAAAAACATAATCTTCAACAGAGGAGGATGGAAACCAGATTCGTGTTTTTAAGAACCCCAGACCTAAGCTTGTGTTTGCCAGATGAAAAATTAAAGCCAAATTCTTGTAAGACAGGATTTAACCTGGCAAATGTGACTCAAGACATGGAACTGGGCTTTATTGGACTGAGATCCTCTTTGGAAACTAAGCCTTGGCACTTGCCCAGCTGCAGGCAGAGCCTTGCACCCATGTCCTTCATTTCTTGCTGCAAACAAACAATAAGAAAGGTTAAGTGAGTGATTTAAATTTCAGGTTAGAGCTCCTTCCTGTGCTACCAGCGAACTGACCTTCAGGCACAGTGGCTTCAGGGGTCAAAGGCCACTGGCTCTCAGGGACACAACGGCCACCTAAGACACCGATGACAGTATGTTTCTCAGCCAGGCCTACAGTCAGCATTCAATCTCATTCTCCTCCACCTGAGGGGAGAACAGCAACACCAGAAATCAGTTCGCAGCAGAGTCCCACATGATTCCCTAGTCCAGCCATGTGAGCGTGCACAGATCTGTGGTGTCACCCTCCAGCAGGAACAGGAGGAAGCAAAGGCATCCCACGCTTCTGATGGAATCCCAACATGGAGGAGCCACATCCCACCCCTTAATGTTGTGTTCTTGCTTTGTGTTTTAGGAGAGCCATGTTTAGATTTACAACACATACCCTCCTGACATTATTAAAGTTTCTGAATCCAAATTTCCCAGTTATTACTAAGTTCTTAGACCATGAACGTGATTAACTGACCACAAATGTCTGAGAGCAAGGCTGACAGATCTGTTATAATTCTTTTAGAATTAACATCTCTGATCATTACTCAAAAAGCCCAAAAACGGACTGGCAGGATGCATGGTAACTGGTATTTCTTAAAAAAAAAACCTACCTAAGCTATATAACCGTCCTCAAAACTCCAAAACATCTGAAGTTATCCCCCTCCTGTTGCACACACCGAAAAGGATTGACTCCAACAGTTTGCTCTCTGTTAACAAGCCCTAGAACACATTAGGATTGTTAATTAGATGTTACAGCAGGTAGTGAATTCCCCCTTCTGCCATTCCATCCAGGGAAACTCACACAACCTTCCCTGGATAAACAGTAAACAGGAAACTCTGAAATGCCCTCTGGAAGAACAATAGCCAGGCTGAGAAACATACTGTCATCTGTAGTCATCTCATTCTGCTCCAGACTATCTACATTAAAATACACGGGTTTTCATGCCTTTACCTGCACAACGTGCAACAAAACGAGCTGCACAAAAATTCCCTAAGCTACAGGAGAAAAGAAATGCTCAGAAACTAAGCCTACAACAAGCATATTTTAAATTCCTAGCACTGCACAAACTAACTTTTTTTGTCACTCATATTTAAGGGAAAGACATGGCCTTGTCTGAGAGACATAAATGGAGATGAAGCGACTTGAAGACAAGTTTTAAATGAGGATTTACAGCTTTCTGCACCGATACAAACATTTTAGATATTCTAAATGCTTGGAAGTCTCAACAAAAGAATACCAGAAGTCCTGCAAGTGAGACTCTCATGAAAGGCTGTAATAACAAAATTCTCTTGTCTTTCTAAAAACATCAACTCTCATAGAACACAAGTTTATACAATGCAAAAAACCCAACCTCGAACCCAGTCAGGAGAATCCAGCAGCAGCAACGTGCCATTGTTTCTGGTCACAAAGCATCACCATATTTCACCAGAAATACAATGTCCTGAAGTTTTGATGATTTGTAGAGACTGTTTCCAGGGGTAAAGTAATAAAACCCATCAATTCTTTATGCACAATCTGCTATGAGTTATTTCCATTTGGGGAAACACATGCAAATTCTCTGATGGAATGGGCTGAAAGTCAAGAAAGAGTAATATCCAGCTGGTCTCAAGTGAAAACCTCAAAATTCCTTTGGGAAGATTCTGCCAAACTAATTTTTCCAGTAGAAGATTCCAGTGTCAAAAAAGTTAACTGTAATACAAAGAGAAATAAAATATCCTTAAAGCTCATTTCTGCATAAGCAAATTTAGGGATGTTGTTGGTCCTGGCTAAGAACACTGTGGAGCACTAAAAATAAGTGTGAACAGCCACTGTCACCAAACCCTTTGTACACAGACAGTGACTAAAACCACCAAACCTGTTGTGATCAGGCCCCATTTCAGTGTATTTATATTCTTCCTGGATCTTCTCCTTTTGGAAAAACTGGTTCAGACGTGCCTTGGCATTTTCCAAGGTCCAACCCCCATGAAGGTCAGCATTTAAGTCCACTTCTGACTCTGAGGTCTAATACGGAAAAGAAGAGTATCATTTACTAGTTTTAAACATTCTTACAAGTCTTTCAAATAACTCACCCAGATTCTATAAAATAATTGAGGCACTACAGAAAATGCTAGAGAGTCCTCAGTAATTCCTTATTTTCACAACAAAATGTCTGTACAAACACTTGGATGTTCACAGTATCCGAAGTGATTTATTTTGTTCCTAGCTTAAGCAAATTACCTTTGTTAAAAGCCAGTGAGTAAATCTGCAGCTTAAGCTAAAATCAACAGCAAAATATCAAATGAAAACTCCAAGTTTGATTACAAATGCAAATAACAAATTAAAGGGGGTGAAACAGATACCTGTTTAAGAATTGAAGGAGAATTCCATAGTACGACTTACCTCCTGACCTTCTTGCTCCTCTTTCCTTGAATAATAATCTTGCAAATTCGCACCCCGATCCCACTGAGCTCCATGACTGCCACAGTTTCCAGGTGCTGCACCTGGGCTATTGCCTATCACGTGGACAAAACCAAAAATAAAATAATCCCCCCAAAACATGTTCTCAGCAATGGAGAGGCATTTCCTGGCAATCTCACAGGCCATGACCAGTCTCTCAGATCTCACAGTCATTCACACCTCTGCCCCAAAACTATGTCTCCTGTCTGCTGAGTATTTGGGAGAAAAATCACCACCCAAATACATCCAAATACACACAAAGTACAGTTTTCAGCCTTACCTACTTCACCTTTTAAAAGCAAATGTGGAGGAAGGGGTCCTCCCAGAGCTGAACTGGAACCAGTGACATCTCTAGCTGCTTCCTGTGCTCCATCGGGGGTGTCACCTGGGGCTGGCTAGAGAAGGGAAGGAAGGAAAACCTCACCACACTGGTACAGAATAAGTTTTATTGTTCAGCTCAAAACTGGTCAGGCAGTTTAAAGAGCTCAGGCAACATTACACAATAGTTATCCCCAGTAAATATGCAGTAGTTACTACCCAGTAGCAACCTCAATAGTAACACCCTTTAAAAACTGAAGGGAACACAACTATGGGTGTTTGAACACTGAATTGCCGTGAACTAACTGGCACATCAAAACCTAAATATCAGTTCTGTTCCCACTCTGGGTTTCACCCAAGCTAAAGAGGCAAGAAAGTTGAGAAAACAGAATTATTCTCTTCCTTCCCAACAGATAACACATAACTTCATGCTTTATTTACTTTATTTTTTTCTCTAAAATTGTTGCAATGACAGAGTTACCCTCCTCCTCAGCCTTTATGTGCTAGTCACTGCTGATGGTTCATACAACATCATAAAAAGCAGAGATCCTGTCACATACCTGAGGAGCTGTGGCTGCAAGTAGTTATAACTAGGTTTAAAAAAATGCCAAATTTTCAATGTCTGGTTTGAGGTATCTGTGATTATTATTTTTTTGTTGTAATTTTTTTTTAAGTACACAGGATTGTGCATATATATATATTATAATATGTATCTAAAACAATTCCCAGTGTCAGGTGTGGGTACTCAGCACTTTTAAAGTCAGGCTGCACCTCACAGGGACTCTGAGTTCTTTCCAGCCTCATCAGCTTTGCAGCTTAACACACAGCGGTATGGACCAGATCATCCCACAACATTCAGTTGGACTCGATGGTCTTAAGGATCTTTTCTACCCTGATATTCTGCATGTATCCCAGCTTTCCAGCACTGCAAGCACAAGTCCCTCACACTCAATCCTCATCGTTGTACAGGGGACTGAACTCCTGAGTGAAACATAACTGGGAGCATCCCACTGCCAAGAAAGGTCAGGCTTTGGCAAGGCGAAAGAGTAGCTTACTCCAAAAGCAGGGACGTCATCCTTCTTCATCTCGTTCACCCGCACCAGGTAGTTGATGAAGTCTCGGGCAGCGTTGCTCTGTGCGTCCTTCTTGTTGGTGGAGTTGCCCATGCCCACGTAGTTGAACCCTTCCACTCGGACCTGCAGGGAACAACACAGAGCTGGGTGGGTGAGAGGGGCCTGCAAACCAGCAGCACTGGCTGAAACACCAAAGTCTGCTTGCTCATAAATACAGCAGAAATAATGTCGCTAAATGTTGTTATGTATCACTAGACATAGCCATATATTTCTGCAGGGTTTGACTGTATTCTTTGTGCCTACTAAAGAGACTCCCACATTCTGAAAACCTCCATTCTCAGAGCACAAGTGCTTCCCAAAACCTTGTGGAAGAAGACGAATCAATGTAGGAAGGGACCCTGGCTCAGCTCAGAAACTGACCCGTCCTGTACACTCACTGCCAGCTCCTCCTCAGAGCCAGCCTGAACTCACAGCTCCCACATCCACACTATCCAGAGCCAGGAGCAGAGTACTGTTACAGCCTAGTCTAGGAGCCACTCCAGCAGGAATTCTTTGATACGTTTCATCTCAAGTTCAACCGCAGGCCAAACCTCTCTGCAAAGGTGACACACAGCTATTTTAAGTGCAAAAAGGACCACACACACGGTGTGCAGACACTCACCACCCTTAAGAAAACCGATTCCTTTTCCCTGTAGCAGCATCCTTCCGGTTGCTTCCCTCCTGCCCCTCCCTTCACACCATGCACACAAAACCGGGACTGTGAGCCCTTCCTGAGCCCTCGGCTCCCAGCGAATCCCCTCTGGGCCGGGCAGGACCCCCGACCACCCTGGCAGAGCCCCCAGATCCCCGGCAGCGACCCCAGATCCCCGGCAGCGACCCCAGATCCCCTGCTCTGGCCCCAGGTTCGCTCTGGCAGAGCCCCAAGCCTGCACCGGCAGGGTCCCCAGGTCCCTGTCACAGACTCCAGACCCCAGCAGGGCCCCGGGTTCCCCGGCAGTGACCCCACATCCCCCTGGCAGAGCCCAGACCCCCCTCACAGCCCCCAGACCGTCGGCAGGGTCCCCTGTCACGTGTCCCCCCGGCAACATCCCCAGACCCCCGGCACAGCTCCAGGTCCCTCCCGGCAGCGAGCCCAGACCGCCGGCACGGTCCCCAAGCCCCCGACAACACCCCCAGGACACAGGCCGGGACCCCAGACCCCCGGCGGGGCCTCCCAGACCCTCGGAAGGACACCAGACCCGCTCGGAGCCTCCAGATGCCCGTCGTGGACCACACACCCCCGGCAGGACCACAGAGCCCCCTCAGGGCCCCCGCACAGCCCCTGTGGCCCGAACCCGGCGGGGCAGGCCCGCACCTCGCACAGGAAGGTCTGGCGGCCGCGGCCGCCGGCGGCGCGGATCTCGTAGGCCGGCATGACCCTCCGCCTGCCGCACCAGGCGTACAGGTAGTTCTTCACGTCCCCCATGGCCGGGGGGGCCGGGGCTCCGTGAGGGTCCGGGGGGCTCCGTGACGCTCCGCGGGGCTCCGGGGCAGCACCGCCCGGCAGCGGCAGCGCCTGCGCGGGCCCGGCGGGACGGCGGCCGGGAAGGGCCCGGCGGGGCGGGCACAGCCCCGCCCCTCAGCGGGGAACAGCTGTCCGTGAGGGGCAGAGCCGGGAACAGCGCCCGGGGAGCGCCAGGAGCCTTCCTCGCTGGAGACATCCCAAACCCACCTGATCCAGGTGACCCTGTCCTGGCAGGGAGGTTGGACTGGGTGATCTCCAGAAGTCCCTTCCAACCCTAACAGTTCTGGGATTCCCTGTGATTCCATGGAGATGCTCCGAGGGCTGGAGCCCCTCTGCTCTGGAACCAGGCTGAGAATGCTGGGGGAATTCACCTGGAGAAGAGAAGGCTCCAGGGAGACCTGAGAGCCCCTTCCAGTGCCTAAAGGGGCTCCAGGAGAGCTGGAGAGGGATGTGGGACAAGGGATGGAGGGTCAGAACACAGGGAATGGCTTCCCACTGCCAGAGAGCAGGGTTAGATGGGATATTGGGAAGGAATTCCTCACTGTGAGGGTGGGGAGACCCTGGCACAGGTTGTCCAGAGGAGCTGTGGCTGCCCCTGGATCCCTGGAAGTGTCCAAGGCCATCGTGGACAGGGCTTGGTGGAAGGACAGTGGAAGGTGTCCCTGCCCATGGCAGAGGGTGGGACTGGATGGGCTTTATGGTCCCTTCCCACCCAAACCATTCTGTGATTCTGTGATTCTCTGACTTCCTAACCTGCCAGACAGCATTCTGCACTGGGATATAGAGATGCACTGCTCAGTTGTGGCTTTGTTCCTGTCCTAAGGAAAACAAATGGAGAAATAGCTGCTTATTAGAAAGCCAAAGCTTGCTATTGCAAAAGGGATGTTTTTTTAATTTTGCATTAAGGTGTATGAACACAAAGAGATCACACAAAAGCAGGATTTTACATGCACAGACAGTATCCCAGTGACTCTGGCAAACAGATACCAGTCTGAGCAATCTGACAGTGCCGTACTGTTGTTTAAACACAGTGTAGTGCTCATGGAGAAGACAAAACATCATCCAGCTGGAGGGAGGGTGGAGCCAGATCTTCCTCCTTTCTAGCCAAAAGGAGTCAGCTCCTCCAACTGGGGAAAATTTGCTATTTTTTTATTAAAAGGTACCAGCTAGACCTGGAAGGTGCAGAGCTCCAGAGAAGCAGTGTAAAGTGTTGGGCCACATGTGCCCCAGCAAAGCCAGCCCCAGCAGGAAGGCACTTGGGCACTTTGCCAATTCCCTGAAAGAAATCCCAGCTCAGCATGTGGGGAATGTGCCACGCAGAGAATCCCAGCAAAGGAACCTCCAGGTCCACGTGGAAGTGAACAGCATCGTAGATGTGACACTTGGGGATGTGGCTCAGGGTTGGACCCAGGAGTGTCAGGTTAATGGTTGGACTCAATTTTAGAGGTCTTTTCCAACCTCAGTGATTCCCAGATTCTGTGTGATCAGTTACCATCAGGCCACACAATGCTGTCCAGCTTGGCTTTGGCCTTGGCAATGAACTCCTCAGAGGCACCAAGGAGCGGAAGCCGTGGAGGTCCCATGGGAATGCCAGAAACAAAAGTCATTACAGCTTTAGTCTGTGCAACACCAAAACCTGGGCACACAAAAGCAAAATCAGGACATTTGCAGACCACCTTGCTTAAAGCAGCCTTGATACAGGTGCCAAAAAAAGCAGCAGCATGGATTTCCTGGGTAATCCAGCATCAACCAGACTTCAAGTATTTCTTGGAAGCGAGAACAGCGTAAGTAAGAAGAGGGAGCTGTGCTTGCAGACAGGAAAGGCATTACAATAAAAATTACACCTGCTCACTACATTTATTTATATATAGGCAACCCCAGTGCAGACTCTTGCAAAGACAAACCCTGGGAGTAGTAACGTCCTGCTCCTTGTCCATAGCTCTGGAAATTCAGTATTTGCCTCCTTATCTATAAGGCTAAAAAATAATGCAATTCCTCTGACTTTGAACCCAAGAAATAAAATCAAGCACTAAAGCTCAGCTACATTAAGCAGGGTTTGCATATCCCAGCAAACCCACAGTGAACACTTCATTAAGTATATGATTTAATTTAATTTGAACATTTCATGTCTGATTCAGTCTCCCTACACCACTCTGACTTGGTTGGTTTTAATTGCTTTTTGTATTTAATCTTGATTTTGTTTCTAAAAATCATTCAATTTTAAAATGTTTTGGCCTTGTACAGCCTTCAACAAAGTTCCTCTTAAATTACAGCAAGGAAGGAGAGAGAAGTATCAGAGCTGTTTTCCTCCTTGGGCACCACCATCTCAGAAAAATGACTGTAGAAATAAAGAAATGAGCTTTTGGAGACAGAAGGAAAAAAAAAACTAACAAAAAAACAACCCACAGAAAGAGTCAGGGTAAGAAAAAGGGTAAATCACAGAGTCCCAGCTTTAAATCTGTGAGATTTCACAGCAGAAGGAAGGAAGGGAGAGTGGAATCAGTCAGGGATGCTTGGTCAGCTCCCTTTGCCCAGCTTCCAGCTGCTGCTAAGTTGGGAAACAGCAGATGCAACAGTTTTTCACTGTGAAATCTTTCAGGAAGGAAGTTCCAAGAGTGCAGCAACATGAGAGTTTCAGGAGCACCAAGTCCACATTTTTAGACATAACGAGTGAAATGGGCAGTGATTACCCAGTTTACTTACCCAGTTTTATGACAAAGTTGAGAAACTCCCCAGTGAGAAACTAGAAAAGACCAACAGTAGTTTATTAACACCTTCAAGTTTGAAGGTGTAAAAGCATCTAGAGATATTATGATATCTATATTTTATATAACTGTAGCCCAGCTTTGAGAAAAGCCCTTGGCCACTGGGCCAGTCTATGGGAAATACTAATTGAATTCCATTGGAATAGGGGAGGGATACCTCAAATGTCCCATAAAAACATTCGGTACAGATTGTGCACTGATGGCTCAGAACTCCGCATAAATCTCCAAGCTGCCCAAGACCAAGAGGGGTGAAGGCAGAGCTGTTTTGGGACAGCTTTCTGCCCTACATCATGTAGGCTATCCCCAGAATATTCCTAGTCAAGGGGCTTGCTCCCCGCGGGTTTGTTCAAGGAAAAGGACTCACCTGCATGGATGAGATTAGAGTTGAAGGGTAAGTGAGGCAGATCTTAGATAATAAGTTAGTAAGGACGGGTCAAAAAGCTGAGCAGGGATGAGTAACAAGCAGGGGGGATGGAGCCGGAAGAATTTTCCCTTAATAAAGCTACCTCAGGGTATGGATGACAAACCCAAATGGAAAACCACCCCAGTAAAGCTCAAGGTTGCTCCCAGTGGGGCCAGGGAAGATGCTGTACCTGATACTTCCGTGCCAGGACAAGGTCTGGCTTTGCAAAGGCTTCCAACATCAGATTGGTTTGTCGGCCCAAATAGTTGTATGTGCTGTCAAAAAACCAAAAAAAAACCAAAATAAACCAAAAAGAGAATTGGAAAATGCAAAGGAGGAACTTAAAACCAGTGAAACGAAGCAAGTAACCACAGGCTTTTGCTGTTGACAGGGTAAGAATGTTGTTATTAAGAGAGATTTGTGCAATCTATGTGTGGTCAAGCATCTGAAGTATGTCAAGCCCTACAGAAGAGTTTAGAGAGCAGATTCATCAACCTCTTAATTTTCCAGTTGCTTGTTCACTTAATGGATCCTCTAAATGGGAACACAGATATCACACAGTAATTCATCTAAGCAGCCTAGTAAGAGGGGCAGAAGATAAATCAGAAATAAACTTGGCAGAGCCCTTTTCCTCACAGACTTCTCATGTCAACTAATGATTTTTACCTCGCTGGGTTTTGGTTCCTTACACGTATAATGAAGACTGAAGTAGGGATCACTTGTAAAGTTGCTGTGAGGATAAAAAGTACGTTGAAACCTTTGGGTCAGCTTAGGGACTGCAGCACTAATCACCCAAAGGAACACTGGGTGAGATCCCCAGGTTATGACTGTCCCATCAGCAGGATTGGGGCTACATTATGTGTCTGCCTCTGTATATCCCTGCCCTGTAAAATCCTCTGTTGTGGTGACAGAAGACAGTCAGGGAAATGCTGTGCAGACAGTGGAAGATACAACACCGCAGTGTGTGTGTGCGGAGGGGAAGGAGTCCAAGCCATACTGACCTGCCAACTGCTCCATTTGCCCCTACTGCCAGTGCACCCAACAGTTGCTAGTTTGGGGTGAGAGGAGAAAAAAAAAGTAAAAAAAAAAAATTTTACTTCATGTAACAAAATAAAGATTAAAAAAGGGGTGGTGGGAGGGAGCAATGAAACTGCCTGGCACTGAGTGTCCAGGGTTGTTTTTCCCCAAGGCTGAAGCAAGAGAATGCCTTAGAAGGAATTATTTTTAAGAGGAGCCCCTTACCTCATCCACCCCATAAAGAAATTCAAGCTGCTGTGCTTCATTCTTGTGTATACACTGTGCAAGGTCCAGGAGGTCCGTGTCGCTGAACTTCACACCCTGGAAGGTGGGGATCCGTTCTTTTATTCCCTCCAGCAACTCTTCCACACGAACTGTGCAGGACAGCAAGCTCATGTGAAGGAACACAGCCCTGTTCTGGGACAGTCCCCTGCCACATCCTCAAGAGGGACACTTAATGTTTTAGAAGTTTAATAGGCCTAAGCCTAGTAAGCTATACAGCTCTAAACCAATGATCAAGACAACAAAAAGTGAGACTCTTACCAGATCAGAACACAAAAACCCTGGATAAGTGAAAGTTTAGGCACAAACTGGCAGCAACATATTTAAGACTGAATGTAAATCCATACATCCAGAAACACCATATAACCTGCTGTCCAGAGCAAATGACCACAGATCTGTACTCTGTACTTACTCTTCACACCCGTCAGAGGAGGAATATGATAGTAATAAAATGGAACATCAGGGGCCTCAGATGTGACCTTCTGTAAGAGAGAGACCAGCTCATCTGGAAGGAAAACATCACATATCCCATAAGAAAAGGAGACATTCCATAGGGACAGACAGTTCAGATTCACAGCCAGGGGCTGTGGAGAGGCCTCAGCTTGTGCACCATACATATAAAACCCTTCACACGTCACTAACACGTTAAATGTGACAAAATTCAGGGGAAGACCTTAAGGAAGGCAAAGACAGTATATGTTTTAAACCAAAGCAATTTCAGTAACTCATTCATTCTCTTGCAGATGTAACTCAGGCCTGCTCTCACACGTGCCAGACCTATGTGCCAAGCGGTCTCACCAGGATCACTTGTGTGTCACAAAGGACAAGGGATCAAGGTCACGTTCACCTCTCCAGGGTATTGCTTGGTGGTAATGATGAACAGGTTTTTGGACAATTTTCTTGTACCATTTTAAGAATCAAAGAATTATTGTGTCTTCATTTTACAAGACACTAACAAAACACATCCCAAAAGACATTGTTCCCACTTCTTACCAGAAGAATTTTAAAATTCTCATCTTTAAAAAACGCTTCTTGTAGGTTTTGCTTTTCCATGACAAGTGTGCAAACGTTATCACCAGAACAGTTTCCAAAGAAAGGAGATGGTATTAATCCTTTATCTATGATTAAGGTTTGGAGGGCAATAAAAAGGCCCCAGCAATCACAGGTACTCACCTTTGTTTGTGGGTTTGAAGAAGAAGGGTGCTATGACAGCAATGCCACCAGCACCTATGGCTGCTGCGTGTCTTGCCTGTAAAAGACAGAATGGAAAGTACCTGAAGGTAAAATCTGCTTATATTTATCACACACAGTGAAAAGGAATCATATCATGTACACACCAGCTCTTGGGACTCCGGCAGGCTCAGTGCCCCCACATGAATGATCACGTGATCCAATCTGTACCAAAAAAAAACCAAATTCAGAAGGTTTGGAGAGGTTTCAGTGATGGTGAAAAATGCCAGGCTGCCAAAATGAGCTTGGGGAGTCACAGAACAAGAACCTAGAAAGGATCTGAGCCTGTGTTGACCTGACAAGCCGACACACAGGGAAAACGCCAACAGTGACAAGCGACAGGTGGTGGAAAAAAATCACACTTGCAAGCACGGATCATGTGTGACTCCTTGCTGGTGTACTTGCAAGGCTGTCAGGAGGGACAAATCTCAGCATTTTATTAGGAAGCTGAAATTAAGACACCAAGGGTGTAAGGGGAAGCCAGGAAGAGTAAAGGATATCAAAGTGTATCTTTGCATTCTAAACCTCTTTCTCTGCAGACCTACCTCACAGCAGCAGCTTTGAATGCCTGTCTGTTCCTGCCAAGGGACTCTCCCATGTTTCAGGCCATCAGTCCCATTGCTGTGTTTCTCCTTTATATCCACAGGAGATATGGATATAAAGGCTAGGGATGTGAAGGCTGTGAGCCTTCACACCAGTTTATTTCTGCTCACCACCCTTCCCCGTAAAACACCTCCTGCCCTGCACATCCTCTGACAGACCAAGTAAGAGGAAGGCACCAGGTACAGGAGATGGAGAAGGGAGCTGCAAATGGACACACTGCTGCAGATCCAGGTTGAATTCTTTCTTTTGTCTCTGATTTAGCACCTTTGGGGAAGCAGTTAAACATTTGACACCTTGGGTTCCCCCTTCCAAATCATTTATTACATTAAAAGGTTCAGGAATGCTTTTTATTTTCAATTCTTCTTGAAAATAAGCAAAGGGCACAGGCCTTTTTTTTCCCCCCAAGTCCTTTCTTGTCCCCCCACCCCTCAGTGTACCAAAGAGAAGGACTCTTACAAGCTCCCAAAGCTTGTAAGAAATGTCAAAAAAATGGACACCAGCTAACTGGCAGTGACAAAAACACAGCTCAGTGACAAAGGAGCTGGGGAACAAAGCCCAACAGCAAAATACTGGAGTAAAAAGGCATCAGCAAATTTGGCTGTGCAATCGAGGCATGCCAATATCAAAACATGAGATCTGGAATCCCCTGTTCCCTCTCAGCTACTCACTTGTCTTTTCCTTGGCACACCCATTCTTCTGCCAGCTGCTTCCTCTCCTGGATGCTGAGGGACAGGCCTTCTCCTGTCGTGCCATTCACTGTTTCGACACACAACATACTGGCTGAGGCCTCACCTACACACATTGTTTTCACTGAAGACAAGAACTGACACTTTTTGAGTTGGGGAGAATCACTCAGTGAGCCTTCTCTGCCAACACATTATCCAGTCACCTCTGGGAGTGTAACCCTGTGAGGGCAAACACTTATTTTATCCCACACAGAAATGGGATGTGGGCAGAAGCAGATGCCTTAAGTACCTCTTGCTCTCTCTCCACTGGTGACTATAAGTGGTCAGGATGATCCCACATCCACAGCCCCCCACTACAGCTCTTATCAGGTGAGATATCACTGGATTTCCATCCAGGCAGAAGGGCTGCAACACAGTTTCAGTCAAAGAAACACTCACCAAAAACATTCTTCACAGTCTGCTCGTTTACCAGATAATCCACGTACTGACGGATCACCGGAAGGTTAATTTGTCTGCAGAGAAAGGAATCACAGCAACCATAAGTCTCCATCCACAGTTCTCTTTAACTTAGTCATTAAGAAACAAGAAAAACCCCATGTATTTTGAAGCCTTGCATTTGTACACACACAGATTACCCCAAGGTATGATACCCTCAGCATCTATTTAACATCTGAGGTAACAGCTCAGCTCTGAATTCCCTCTTCCAGTTTCTCTTCCTCGTGACAAGTAGTTCCAACCTTTTATCCCAATTGAGAATTACTGCAGACTCATCACAGCAGAGGACTTTTTTGGGGAGGTATGAGAGAATAGAAGACAAACCTTTTCAGCTGTTGAGGGAAACAGGAGTCCTCTTGAGAGCATAAAGATTTTGTGCTGGCAAATAGTTAAACTACTTCTGGATACAGACACTGAAATTGCATCTGCTGGATGTGACTTTGACCTCTCTCTCTCTCTCTCATTAAAAGATGAGGAAAGCAACAGACTTCCCCAAGAAACAGGGGAAACAGAATTCTATGTTTATCTTCTCTGCAGGAGAAACTTGTTTTGTTTACCAGTGTATAATATTTGGCTCTTGTGTCATTTGTTAAACATACAGACAAACCCTGGAAGTCAATTCTGGTGCCTTGACTGGTCTTCCACGTCACCCAAAATTCCACATTTGTCTTCCCAGAACATATCAGACCAGGACCATGCATTCCAGGCAGAGAGGTCAGGTCACTCTCTAAATACTATGTTTCTATAAATTTGAGTTGTGATAGAAAGTGAAATCAGAAACAAGTTTCTTTTAAAGCAAGGATCAAAGCAGTGCCTGCAAGTGAATGAGTTCTCTGACTGGGACACTGCCAAGCTGTCATCATGGCTAGGCTTCGCGAACGAAGATTTGGGAAGGCACTAGCCACATTTGCTACAGGCACGCTGGTGGCTTATGAGCCAATACGTGACAGACATCCGATTGCAAAAGGCACAGCAGAAAGACTCCTTAGATGGTGTATTCTGCAAGACATGGTTCTTTCTGCGTTGCCTTTTTTCCTCGAGAGTGATCTTGTGTGTGTTCTCGAAGGAAACAGCTGTGTTATAGATGGCGTGTCTCCAGGCCTCCCGATTTGAGGCCAGAGTAGACCAGTTATGGTGATCAATATGGCCAAGGCTGGCTTGAAGGCCAAGCTGTACAGCACTTTTAAAAAGTGTAGTTCACTTTTGGCAGTCGTAAGTAGCACATCTCCACCATCTCCCTCAAAAACACAAACACATCCCGACACATCCCCCACCAGAGCTCAGGGTTCTCTGCTGACTCCAGGAAACTCTGTCTTGCAACACCAAAATGCAGTCAGGAGGGTTCTGTTAGCCACCCCTGCCCTGAGGAAAGCTAAATTTCAAGTTTCGATTGGATGTTATTTTCAGAACTGTGCTCTCCTTGCAGTATTTTCTTCAGGCTTAGACTAATCCCAGGCACACATACACACACGAGTGCATGCATGACTTAGCTAGGGTAAAGTGGAATCTAAAAGGCCTTCAGGTTCTGACAATTATTTTCTAGCTCTCAAGAGCTCTTTTTAACTAGGACTGTGGTTTTCCTTAACAAACATGAAAACACTGCAATACTCTTCACGTATAAGCTTACTATGATTTAATTTGCACCTACAAGGCAGCAGAAAAAGAGAAGTGAGACTGATCCAAACTCTCCCAACCCAGACCTACAGCAATTGCTGGGCAGCAGGAGGAGGCAGAGGAAAGGGAATCTCACTCTGGTCCTAGTGGGACCAACCTAACAGTTCCCACATCCCACCTGAGATATGATTTAAGAAAAAAAAGGGGGAAGAAAGAAAGAAACAACGTAGATCAGTTCCAAATATGAAAGAAGCAAAGTAGAAGTCTAAGGAAACAGTAATCAGTGCAACTTTGACAACTCACCCATCAGGAGTCATTGGAGTAATTGTAGCAGCTACAAGACCCTGCAACTTCTTTCTGGATGTCATTGAGCTGTTTGAAGAAGAAAGGGGTAAACGCGGTTACCATCTTTATTCAGGTGTAGCTCGACTTCTGCCAAAGGCAAGAGCCGCAGGCCGTGCCCCGGCACCCCCCGGGCCGCGGGCAGCGGGGCAGGGCCCGGCTCTGCAGAGACCCGGCTCCCAGCGCTCCCTGAGGGCCCCGGCACGGCCCCGGCATGACCCCGGCTCCTCCTCACCTCGAGCAGCCCCTCGGCGGCTCCCAGGGCCGCTCCAGCGGGCGCCGCGGCTGGGAATGGCCGAGGGAGCAGGAGGCGGAGTGAGGGGCGGGAGCCGCGGCACCGCCTGACAGCGCTGCACGGCCCTGTCAGCCCGGCCCTCCTCAGCCTCAGCTCAGCCCTTCCTCAACCCCAACCCAGCCCTTCCTCAGCCCCAACCCAGCCCTTCCTCAGCCCCAACCCAGCCCATCTCAGCCCAGCCCAGCCCTTCTCAGCCCAGCCCAGCCCTTCTCAGCCCCAACCCAGCTCTTCCTCAGCCTCAGCCCAGCCTTCCCTCGCCCAATCTTCCCTTGTCCAACCCATCTCAGCCCACCCTTGCCCAGCCCCTTCCCTGTCCTCTGGCATGCCCAGCACAAGCCGCGACCCCCACGGGCTCCCACAGCCCACACTCTGTGCAAAAAGTAAGGCTGGTTTGGGTTATTAATCGTTATCTGCAAACTTAAACATAAAAATAAATAAATGAACTTCTCAAAATTTGCCAAAATAACAGGGTGGAGACAATCATAGAATCAGAGACTGGTTCAAGTTGGATGAGACCTTAAAGATCATCCAGTTCCACTCCCTGCCACAGGCAGGGAAACCTTCCACTAGCCCAGGTTGCTCCAAGCCCCGTCCAACCTGGCCTTGGACACTTGCAGGGATGGGGCAACCACAGCTTCTCTGGGCAACCTGTGCCAGGGCCTCACCACGCTCAGCCAGGGAAGGATTTTTTCCTGCTATCTCATCTCATGCCCTCTCAGCCTCACTGAGGTGCTGGAAGCACTCCCAATGACAGCACAGTGTCCTGGCTCTGGGACACATGGATCCATGTCTCTGTGTGAAGGGCAAACGGAGATCAGACCATGACGAGAGCAGAAAACAATGGCCCATGGGGAGCTACAACTGCTCCTTGCATGCAGCCCAACATGGTTTTCCCAGATGTGCACCACATGCAGTGCCAAGTGTGGCCCCATGGCACTGTGCACAGCACAATCCTCCTCCATCCCACCAGAACTGCAGCTGGACCTGGATTCAAATCTTCTCCAGCTGATTTCGACAGACCACCAGCACCCCATAAGACAAGGTACTGTCTTATGTCAATCTGCCCTGGACAGATTCATGGCAATAAACCTTCAAAACATCTGTCTTGAGGGTGCACTCTCAGAACCTCCATCAGAGCATGTTTTGAGAGCACCCAGTGCCTGCAGGGAGAACAATCCTCTGTTGTTGTTGTGTGCTCCGGGAGCACATTTTTCATGTGTTCACATAGTAACCCCAGGAGTTTGGGGCTGTGGTATTCCTCCCCCACCCTGAAATATGCTCCCTGTGGGCTGTTCCTACGCAGAGATCACTTTCTCCGGGGGTTAGCTTTATTAGCAGGTCCTCCCAAAGCACATGATTTTCTTTGAGGGTCATCTCATTTGCCAGAAATCCCCTCCTCTCTAAACTCTTCTGTTCCTATGGGTAATTTCTCTCTCCAGGCTGAACAGCCCCAGCTCTCACAACCTCTGCCACCTCCCCAAAACAACAGTGTATTTCTTGAGGTTCAGAGACAATTCAGTGCTCTGTAGAGCCACTTAGAGAAAGTTCACAAGGTATTCCAAGTATTTTAAGGGAGTTTTAGAGCTACTGTTAACAGCATAGAAGTTTTGCAGTAGCCTGAAGTGGTTTAGAGCTGCTTAGAACAGTCTGTTGGAGTCACAGATTGGTCTAGAAGGGTTTTAGAGCTGCCCTGAGCTCTTCAGAGGAATTTTAAAGCTGCATAGAGCAGTTCAGGGTTGTACAGCAGGGATTTAGAGGCATTTTAAATGTCTTTAGAGACACATTAGTGCTGCTTAGAGCATCAGAGGAGCTTTAGATCAGTTTAGGGGTCCTCTGAGGTGTTTAGAAGAGGTTTAGAAAAGCTAAATGAGTTTAGAGAACTTTACAGGAGTTCTGGCCCACTTTACAGGACCTTAGACCTGCTTAGAACTGTTTACAGGGGTTTTAGAGGAGTTAGATCAATTTAGAGCAGTTCAGCGTGGTTTTAGAGCCTCAGGGAAGTTTTAGCACTGTTTCTCTAAGCAGGAGTTCCAGAAATGCAAAAAGGAGCTCTAGAGCCATTTCATGGAAAACTGAGAGGGGGTGAGATCTGTTTTGAAGCATTTTACTGCTGCTTAAGGCAGTGTGGAGGAATTTCAGGTATCAGTGTTGGTTAGAGGGCTTTCAGAGCGGATGCTTTTTTTATAGTTTCTCACCATTGTTTATGGTTTATCTTCAATTAGAAGAGTTTTAGAGCTGTCTAGGTGGGTTGTAGAGCAGTGTGGCGCATTCTGGAACTCTTTAAAGAAGTCCAGACTGGTTTATCACTCTGGAGTGTTTTAGAATCAGTCAAATGATTTTAAAGGGTATGATTTAGAGGGTGTAATAATAGCTCTGTAAGAGCTCATCAGAGGTGTTTTGTAGCTGCCTGGTTAGAGCACCTCACAGCATATTCAAGGAGGTTTAGAGCTCCTTAGAGGAGTTCAAGATGCCCAGAGGATCTTCAGATCAATATAGAGGAGCTCTAAATAAGATCAGATGAATCTGAAAGTTGCTTAGAGAAGGTTTAGAAAGATGTTAGTGCTGTTTAGAGGACCCAAGCACTCTTGGAAGGGATATTACAGCTCCTCAGAACTGCTTAGAGTGCTTCTGAGGAGTTCTGGAGGAATCTGGAGCTATTTTTCAGATCTTTAAAGCTGTTTCAGGAAGAGCAAAGGTATTTTAAAGGTGGCAATAAACTCCTAGAGGTGTTTAGCACCATTTAGTGGCAGTTTAGAGCTGATTAGAGTCTTAGAGTACTTTTGGGACTGCTTAGAGTTGTGTAAATTATATCTGGTTTTAGCCAATTGTCTCTGCAGCAATACAGATGTCTTAGAGCTCTTTAGGCTAACTAAAGGACTTTTAGAACAATTTAGAAGAGCTATACAGTGGTTTAGAGCTGCTTAGTGGGGGTTAAAATCTTAGAATAGCTCAGAGACATTCTGAAAAATTTTAGGGTTGCCCCAGTTCAGGGTTGGCACTGTCTTCCCACATCTGATCACTGTTTCTGACTCCCCTCACTGCCTCTGTCCCTCTTCCCTAGTCCCTGGCTGAAGGTTTCCTGTTTTGGGGCTGTCTTTGCTTACCTTTGGAAGGGGTGCAATTAAAAAAACCGATGGTGAAGATTCTAAGGCTTTCTGATTATTTACACTGACAACCAGCAGGAAAAAGAACTGTGCTTTAGCCAGAAGGAATGGCAGCTTCAACGGCTGTGGGAATTTATAGTGTGGGGAATCTGAACACATGAACTGACATCCAGGTTCCAAAACCTACACTGTAAATTCTGGGCAAGGCAGAAGGAGAGTCCAGGCTCTCTGCAGCTGCAGCATCCTGTGCAGCGCCCGGAAAAGTGTCTTCCCACTTCCCTTGAAATAAGCAGGGCAGTGTCAGCGGTGCCAAAGCTCAGAGGATAATAAGGACACCCGTGAAAGCAGCAACAAAAGTCAGTTGCTGTTTTTCCAAAACAAGCATAGGAATAAAAATATGGTTTTACAGATTCTAGCAATTTTTCTGTAAGGAAAAGGAATGAACATGAATGTCAAAAGCTTATCTAAACAACTCCATAATGTAATTTCAAATAGGGAAGTTATAAGCACGTAAAGGCCCTGCAAGTTTCCTTCAGAGTTTGTGTTGCTGCTGTATTAACATTTCCAATAATTTCTACACTGAATACAACTTCGCTTCCACTTTCTCCAAATCACACTAGTCTCTACCTATACAGAGTTTTGACACCTGTTGTCATTTCTGAAGCTACCATGAGTGCACTTCTGGTTCAGCATAATCAAACTATAGTTTTGCTTCTTTCTCTCTGCAATAAATAAATGTATCCAGATGTAATTTTCTTCCAAAGACAGACTCAAGTCTGTTTTCAGAACAAATAAGAAGTATCCAAGCCTAAATGAAAATTGAGAAAGACAATACCTGTGAAAGTGATGAAATTCTGTTAAATACCATCTTGGCTGGCTCGTATTCAGAAACACATCATCTGGGAAGATGGTGTGATGTCATTATACATCAACTTCATTTTCTCTGCTCTAAATCAAAAGGTGCAAAAATCAAAAGAAATACCAGCCTCTCAGACATTTAATTTGAGTTTTAAACTGTTAGGCTGGCTATTGATTCTGCCTGGAAACTTGCCAGTTTAAGTGTTTTTTTCCCCCTAACTTTGCATTTTCTTAAGTGTCTTATAGAGACATTCCCTGCCCATGGCAGGGCGTTGGAACTAGAAGCTCTTTGTCCCTTCCAACCCAAACCATTCTGTAATTCTCTGTTTCAGGCTGGTGTGTTTGCTGCATAAAAGATGTTTAACACACAAAGATAATTTTTTACACGTTAAGATGCTTAAACGTTTAACCTTCTCATTAACAGTCAACAGTATAATCAAGTTTATGGCTTTGGAAACAGAACAAACTATCAGGATCCATTACTGAGCTGAAGCGACCACTGACAACCAAGAGAGCTTGAGGGACATTAATATTAAAGTAAAACTCACCTCTGGACACAACCAACAGTGCCACCTGCTGCAGAACCAGCACTGGCTCACCCTGGGAAAGGAGAGGATGAGAGACTAGGTTCTGGTCCCACTGTCAGAAGATGGGAGAAGTTCTGACATGATCCACATTCAAGCAACTAAGCTCAGGAAGCAGCTCAGGAGACAAATCCTCAGCTTCAGTTACTTTTTCATGTCTTTTTGAGAGAAGTGGAAAATATTATTTTAGGAGAGTATTTTCTTTAAGATACGAATTCTGACTCTCCAGGCCTGGTCCCATCACCTCTGGACATGTTCTCAGGTCCTTGGGACTCCATAGGGCTGGACTCCTTTGTATTTGCAAAGAAGGTGTGTTCTCTTCACCTCAGGCTTAAGTCACTGTTAAACGTCAGTTAAAAAAAGCCCAAATAGCAGTGCAATAGATTTGTGTCAAGGCTTTTTCCCAGCAAGCACTGTTACCTCTTTCCCTGGATGAGATGTTCCTGTCTTGAATATACAAATTCACTTGGTTTCACGGTCTTGTTTCTAAGAACCTGCCAATAGCAGAATGTGGATGAATTTCTAAAAGGTGAATTCCTCTCCTTCCAGCACTCAGAGAGGACTGGAAGTTTCTGTGGATTTAGATAAGTATTAATGCTGGTTAAAGTTTACTGAGCTAATTGCATGTAGGGTTCAGCTGCTAGATCCCTAAACAAATCCATATTAAAAATATCCCTTATTTTGGAAAGAAGCCAGTGAATAAGGCAGTATATAAAGCTGAGGAAGCTTCTCTCTGGGCTCCATGCACAGAAGACAGGAAGGTTTTGGAATGTTTTGCATGGCAGCTGGAAGGAAGGATTTATTTAAGATTAACTCCCCAAACCTACAATGATTCCAAAATGTGATCTCCAGCAGAGGAATCTTGGAAAATACCAAGTCAAGAGTGCTCTGGAGTTGTGTTGGGTGTAGGAAGGTTTTCATTTGGTCAACAGCAGCCAGTTCCAGGCCATCCCTGATGAAGTGAGCAAGAAATCACTCACTCAGCAAGAGTTAGGTAACACTGTCAGTGAGTCAGCTGTTCAAGGTAGCAGGGAGAGGCAGTAGTTTCATGTGTCATTTGTAACAAACTAGCTGGAATCGGGGGAAAACATGGACAAAATCCACATGCAGGTTTCCAAAAAGCAAATGGGTTTTGGCTGAGAGCAAATCCAACCGTAACAAATCGTGTGCTGATATAAAACGTGTAGGTCAGAGCATAAGGTGTAAATACTCCCTCACTGGAGTTATGGCAGAGATTTCCTTTCCACATTTTGCAAGGGATAATAAGGACGTTCCTTGGAACAGTACTGTAGTACATTCAACTGCTTCCTTAGAAGATGGTACACTTATGCGTCTTCATTTTCCATACTGGAAGTGAAAATAAGATGTAAAATGGAGGCTTTCTCTCTCTTTAGAGCAAGGACATAAGAGGCTTCTTTTGGGAGACGAATTTGCAGCAAACCACAGTTCATCTAACAACATATAAGGACATTTTTGCTGCCCTGGACAGTAACTACAGTAACATCACATGCTCAACTTCTTTGTTGGGAAGTGAGGGCTTCTGCATCATCTGATGAGCATGAGTTTGCAAAAGCAAAGGCCATTTATATGTGAAGAGTCTCAATTCTTTTAAATGAAAATCACTGACAACTATTTCCTGACAGGCTTAGGCAGCAATGCAAAACTGCCTGGAGCTTTGGGATGAGACCACTCGTTAGAACACGTGAGTGGCCAGACAAGGGACAACGCTCCCTCTCTGTCCCTCACACCCCAGCTCTTCATATCCCACCACAGACCTGGCAGCTACAAGAACAAGACTCAAAGTTATCATTAACCACACTGTAACAAAACATTTTTGTCCCCTGGGTTTCTCCAATCCTGACACAATTAGGTCAGTGGAAAAGATTCCTGTTTTTTGTGCAAGCAGTCTGTGCTTGCCTCTAAGGATAAAGGTAACTTGCCACACAACTGCACAGATGTGACAGCAGGATTGTAATGCTGCCACAGAGCAGATGGAAGCAGTTTTGCTCTGGAGAATGTTGCTTAAGGTCTTGTCTGGGCTTGTTACTGAGAGAAAAAGTGGAAAACACAAGTGATCATATCACAGGCTCGCCCTTCTCCTTTTCCCATCAAAGCTGCTTCTGAAGTACCAGTTCATTACCAGTTCCTGCACAGAAGTGCCTGATGAAAACAGTAAAATTAAGGTGCAAACCCTGTGCTTTTCTGTGCTTGTGCCCTCATCCCTACTCCTTAAGGCAGCAGTACAGAAAAGCATTGCTTTCTCAGCTGTTCTAGAAAATACCAGCCAAGTCCCAGACAGATATTCATGGCATTACACAGAGTTGTCACAGAGCCCTTGAGACTTACTGACTGCTGCATACTCAAATTTTCCCCTGTTTGGAGGTACCAGTGAGACTGTGTCAGCTTCCACCATAATCCCACTCCTTCCACTAATTAGTTTTGGAATGTATATAGTTGTGTACAGAATACATGTCCTCATGCCTGCCCTGCTGTCTCATCCAGCTGTTGACATGTTCTCTCAATGTATATGTGAAAAACAAAGCCTGTTGGAAAACAACGCCTCGGGAAAACACTGCGGATTGTTCTCTAGCCCGGGGCTGCTCCACCAGGAACAGTCAGCTCTTTGTCAGGGACATCAGCTGGACACACACAGACTGACTGGGGGTTTGTTCTGGGCCTCTCTGCCTCAGAAACGAGAATCCACTGTGGGCTTGTGTTTATCTACAGAGTTATTGCCGCCCTTTCAAGGTAATTCTCCTCAGTGCTCACCACTGGGGTACACTGGTGGTGATTTACCAAACTGTTGTGGCTGGGTACTGTTTTTCACATGGTCTTCTCCGCTCTGGGAGTGTTCAAGAACACTTCCATCCCTGGAAGGGTCCAAAGCCAGGTTGGATGGGGCTTGGAGCAACCTGGTCAAGTGGAAGGTGTCCCTGCCCATGGCAGAGAGGATCTTTAAGGTCCCTTCCAACCCAAACCATTCCAGGATTCCACGTTCTATGAAAATAATTACCAGGACACACTTGAAGGAGCGTTGGGGTGACAGAGGAAGGCGTCAGCTCACCTTACACAAGCCCGTAGCTCCTTAGCAAAGACCAAGGAGTAGCAGATTCTGCTGCTCCAAAGGCCCTGCTGCTGTTTCTGTTTGATCCAAGCAGAGCACAGGTGAAACTGAGAAACATTTTACTCCATAAAATTAAAGTACAAAGCATGCAGAGAACTGGTTCTGCATTTCAGGCCTCAGCATGTTCTAATACACTCCAGCAGTAAATCTCCCTGTACACCACCCTGTTCTGTGACTCTGGAGAGCTTTGTGGCTTTAGAGATAAGTTCACAATTGCTGTTTGGCATGGTTTGGGTTTTATTCCCCCTTTCAGAACAAGAGTGTATCAGACACATCCCAACGAAGTTCCCTGCAAGCCAAGTGTGTTTCCTGCTAAAAGTCATCCCCACTATTGATGTCACACGTCCCCAAGAGCTTATCTGAATGTGGCTGCAAGGAATTTGCACAAACCATGACAAACTGGGGGGGGTCCTCAGAACACAAACTGTGGAGTTTAATCTGCCCTATTGTGCTGGTACCCAACTCTGTCTGGAGCTGCAGCTGATTAAATGAAAAGTGTTGGCCCTGCTGTGCATATTACAAACAGGGCAGGATTTCACAATAGCTTTGTATAACCCCTTTGTGCAGATATCCACGGGCTAAGGGGACTGATTAGCCTCAAATACCGCTCAGAGCAGCCAGCCAGCAGAGAACACTGGCTGCCTTTCATACCATGCCAGCAAAAATCTCGTGAGGATGGTCTCAGCGGAGTGTGCAGCCAGATTCCTACCTACCCTTCACCCCTGGGGTGAAAAAGGAAAAGGTGGCATTCTGTGCCCCACTCTCCCGTAATCCAAGTCTAGGGGGACGTTATTTATGCAAAAATTCTTTCTCCCAAAGCACTAAACCTGCTGCTGACCCTGACACCAGCAGGCACACAGCCATGGAAACCAGGGGAAGTTACACAACGGTGCAGAAGTGTTTACAGAGCCAGCTCACACACTGGCCCAGTGTTGCCTCGTGGGCAGGAGGTGGAGCTTCTGGCATCTGCGTGGGGGCTCTCCAATGAGACCCAAGGCAGCACAAGGCTCCAGCCTTCTGGGTTTCGTAACAGCAGCTCCCTCCAGTAGGGCTGAGGCATGGGAGGAGCTTGCCCAAAGTCAAATAAACACTGACATGCAGCATCTTACGAGGATGTGCAGCCTCAGCACCACAGACTGCAACAGCCAGAAGGATAAGACAGCTGAAAATGTAAGTATGTTTGCTTTCCCCTCTTCCTCAACAGCATTAGTGGCTTGTGGAATGGCATGTTCTGGCTGTGCTTACTTGTGGCAGTGGTGTAACCTACTGACTGTCCCTCTGGCCCACGTGTTAAGAGTTGCAGGAAAACCTGAACACCCCCTGGTCATATTTGTATGAACAGATAGACACTTCAAAGCTCAGCTTTCCTGTAGATCTAAAATGAACTCAACTGTAAACATCTGGAGCAGTCTTCTCAGTTTGTCTCTCCCACCCCAAAGCATTGTTTTATTTAATTAAAAAGTATTTCTAACATGCATTGACAGTACTAGCCAAAAAGTTATCAAAGCCAGAGCTGAGATCTACCCAGCAGTTCAGGAAAGGTGTGTTGGGAAGGGGTTGGAATGGGCATGTAGGCAGAAGGCAGCTCGTCCAGTAGCTACTACCAGTGTTAAAACAAAGAAACATTTACTCCTCTGCTTCCTCACATCTCCAGGGAACACATGAAGAGGATCAATGTGTTTTCTATCATGTTGTAGTGAAGAGAAAGCAAAGTGACAGCAAAGCAGCAGCATCTTTGCCCTAGAAATGACAATAAAGAAATTACTGTAGGAACTTTCAGCGTAGTTGCTGACATTTGCTTCTAGTTAAGTGGATTCCTGCTTTGTTATGCTTTGTAAACACCACTGACAAAAAGTCTACTGGAGTACAACTGCCCAGCAGCCCCTGGTGACCATCGCTGTGGTCAGGGCTGCTGAGGATGAGGTACCTTCAGGCTGGGACAGGGAGGGGACAGCACCTGCCTTTAACTGCTGGCATCAGTGTCCTGCTGTGGGATTCTGGGACCTCCCCTTGCTCTGTGGGAACAAGTGAAGGAGCTGCTGGGAGAAGCTCAACAGCACTACACAACTTAATTTTAAAGATTCTAAGGTTTGTTTAGTTTGGTTTTGGGTTGTGTGTTTTGTTGTTTTGAGGGTTTTTAATAAGCTTTTCAACCTCAGCTCCCCAAAAGAATTCCTCCAAAGCAGGGTATGGAAGGGGGATTAACGGTATTCAACAGTACTCCACATGTCACAGGAAGATGGAAACAGTAGTTAAGTAGCATAGTTGTTGACTTTAGAAAAGATGTTCTGTTACCCAACAAAACATGTAACTGAGCTATAATCTGAGAAAACAATGTCCTGTGACCTAGGAAGCAAGATAATTGCTGAATTAACCACATGCTGTCTTTACAACATGAAGTGCAAAGGACAGTGATATAACAGGAAAGCTGAGACTGTCAGGATATAGGTTACATGCTACAATCTGCCTGGTAATGACAAAAGTCATAAATGAAGGCTCCTAAAATCTCAAGGCTTTTAATCAGATGTGATTATTTCAATGGTGATTTTGAGTATTTTCACTTGCTTTGTTTTGGGACAGCGTCTTCAAATTTTCAGCTTTTTCCTCCTGTGTGAAGGAAAGAAAGTATTCATTCCTAAATGCAGAAAATCTCATTTATCCACAGGGCCCTGAGGCTAAAGGCTTTTAGGAAAGGTATCAGCTATTATGAGACACCAAATAAAGTTAAGGCCAAGTTAACTTTGAAGTTTAGGCAAAGTCATTATGAGAGGCCAAATAAGTCAATACCAGAGCACCCACCAAGACCAGTGTTTTTCATCCTGGAGCAAACAGACTGAAATCCTCAAGTCCTTTTTACTTGCAGATTTCCACAAAACTCCCACTTGCAGAATTTCCACGTTCTGTTTTGCTGCCAGGAAATGCCTTTTTGTCACAGAGAAGTGAAGGCGGGGTAATCTGAGAGATGAACACTCCCACAGCAGCCAAGAGGCAGTTTCTTGGTTTTGGTTCTGTTCCTGAGGACTAAAATGATTTCAGCTCTTTTTTGTTGAATCAGTGGGGAGGATAAGCAGGAATTCAGGCTTCTCACCATTTCAGGGACAACTGAACCATTAGGCAGAAAGCCCTAGTGCTTTTTCTGCTCATTAATACCAGATTTAAGAGACACCAATGAACTGTGTCTGCCTTTCAGCTCTGGCAAGATGATCAAATCCTTCAAGCAAACATTCCTGTCCCTGGACCTGCAGTCACCTCGGTGGAGCTCAACAGAGATGATGGTAAGTGCAACAATGCTTTCACGCTGATTTGGAAACAGTAGCTATTAATTTTGGTCATCTTTAATACCCATCTCCTGGTTACTGTGACTTTTGCTCCCTTGCAGGCCAAGGACTATGAACTGCGTCAGTATGAGACGGCCAAGTGGGTGAGCACAGTCATCAGGGGGGAAAGCCAGAAGGAAGCCATGCGCCAGGGCTTCTGGAAGCTCTTCCACTACATTCAGGGAAAGAATGAGAGAGGTAGGATCTGCTGGGTCTGAAAGGCAAGGTGATGAAGATGAGTAGTACAAAACAGAGGCGCTGGAGAATGCAGCTTTGACAACTGTCTTTCCCCTCCTCTAGAAATGAAGATTGACATGACTGTGCCAGTGACCTGCCTGGTGAAATCTGGCTGCACAGACTTCAAGATCTCGTTTTTTGTGCCCTTTGAACACCAGGACTCCACCCCCCAGCCCCTGGACTCGGATGTGTTCGTGGAGGAGCGGAAGGCAGCGGCGATCTTTGTCCGGTGAGCACAACCAGCACAGCTGGCAGCACACCAACCCAGCTCACTGGTTGCCCTCACTGAGCTGTGGGCTACTCTTTCTTGGAGGATTTTTACTTGGGTATATACCCTGCTGTCCCCAGAGCTTTCACTGCTCAAACCCAAGCATTTGGAAATATTACATTCAGGTGTCTTATTAAGAATGAAATGACCAAGTTTCAAAATGTTACTTTTTGAGCCTACTCTTGAATACATTACAGTGGGTTTTATGCAGGTGCAGCCTCCAGAATCTAGAGTTTGTGCTACAAAACATCCAAACCACTTTTCTAGCACCCTTAAGGTGCAGTCTTAAACTCCCACACTGCATGGCAGTTCTTTATTACAGGAAATACACCTGGGCCGCATGTCAACCAACTCTCAGAATCAAAATCAACTTGGGTGGTTAGCTGTTTCAAGTCCTGCTTTTAAAACCAGCATAAACAGCCATATGCTCTTAAGCAGCTTGTTCTCCTTAGTTTAAGTAGTAACTGCATCACAAGTGTTTAAACACTGTATGCTTTGCAAACCTGAAATCTCCTTCTGTGCAAATTAAAACCAGGGGCTTGAATTCTTAATTAAAAAAACCCCCCTTTTCACTTCTACCAGGTCCTTTGGTGGCTTTGCCTCCCCAGAGAAATATGCTGAGGAAGCTGAAGTCTTGGCCAGAACCTTAAGAAACAGAGGCCAACCATTCCATGAAGACTTCTTCTATACTGCAGGCTATGACAGTCCCTTCAAGCTCTTCAACAGGCACAATGAAGTGTGGTATTTTAAAAAGTAACATGGTGGGGGGAATATTAAGAGGCTACTAATCAGCTCTGGATGAAAACAGACCTTATTAATGGCTTTTGCTTTAGTGCAGAAGAGATTTAATTTGCACATGGACACAGAATGTCTAATTCATCTTCTCTAGGATGAAATACTATTGTGGCTAAAATGATCTCAAGCTCTGTCTACAAAATGTAATTTAAATTCAAGTAGATTGTACCAGGTAGAGTAGGAGGGAGATAGTACAAGCTTACTCTTAATTGAGAGGTTCTAGGGAACACCAATAATCTGAAACTAATCCTTCCTAAAGTTTGGATGTCTAGTTTTACTTCTCATTAGATAGAAGTGCTACAGCAACAGCTCAAGTGTCACGGAGAATTCAGTTCTCCATAGAGCTGACTTTTCCAATACTGACATCAACCCTGAGACAGAGGAATTTAAAAATGAATTTTTTATAGAAATCTATCATTAATGAGTTTTGGGAAGCAGAAACACCTTAGCAGGCCTTCCTGCTTTGTAATGAATAACTTGGTTTTTTAATTGGTAGTATCAAAATCCCCCACCTCTTCACTTTTTTCCCCTCGTGGAGGCCAAATCCTGTGTTGCTCAAATCCAGTGGAAAAGGGTTAACAAGTCCAAGCAGTGTGCTTGTTCTGTGCACACCTGGACACATAACACCAGGATTACTGGGGGCATTTTAGTATTAAATGAAGTAGTAGTAAGTTTAGTAGCTCTCACCTACAACACACTAATTACCCCTTTAATTGTTTGCCTTTGTCTAAATGTTGGTATTGGCCAGGCCAGCTACAGCCTGCACACCAGCAGTACTGGACACCCCAGTTAAGACACTTGCAAGCATTTCACCTAATTTAGTCCCTGGTCTAAATCAAGCATTTGAAGCTTTTATACAGTAGCCTAGAGCTGTTTCACACCAAGCTGTTCCAGTCAGAAAGGAGGTCACAACAACAGGCAGATTTTGAAGATTTTTATTGGCTCCAACCAGCATCAGGCAAACATTACCAGTGGGGTAAAAAACACTTGGGCTTTTTAATGCTGTTCATTCAAGTGTAGCCCATTATACTGCAATCCTCCACCTAGTAAGACAGACATAAGAACCACTGTAAGACAGCAAACCACCACAAGACACTTGCTGGGAACATCTCAGCCCTTAGAATTTCATCTCTGTTCAGTGAGAGAGTTCAAGCTAAGGTTATCATCACTTGTTCCAGCAAAGAAATGTCTTAATTACTGCAGTTACACTCACCTTCTCAGTTCTTCATACAGTAATTGCAGAGTTGCTTCCTCACCTAAAGCCAGAAGAAAACACAATTAGCACATGCAGTAGCACAAGTGGTACAGGTTCCACATCAGCTCTGTAACCTCAGCACAAAGTGGAACGGAAAGGGTAAAATCACACTAATTCATCTGGCAGAATCAATCTCATCAGTGGCTACAAACATTCCCAATAACAGATAATACAGTTCAGCTGTTGGACTTACCAAGTGAGGCTGCAAACAGCACAGTCCTTTCCTGAGAAGAGAGGTACTTTCAGAATAACAGATCAGCAGCACTACATGCAAGTTTGTTTATCTATGAATTCCTATTCACCAAACTAATTTTACCTGGGGGAAGGCTGCCTTTCAGCTGGCAACTCACAAGTTCAACTTGCAACACCCAAATACAGGAGACACAAAGCTTACAAATCCTAACTGAATTGGAAATACAGAATTACAAACATTGGAAGAAACAGGGTAAGTACAAAGCTACTACTTGCTTTGTGATGCTGTCTCTCCCCATTAGAAAATTGTATTTAATGAGTTTAGATACCCAAATTACAAGTCTCATAGAAATCATCCCAAGAACCTATCTTTAAAAATGAGAACCAGTCTGTTGGGAAACAAGATCATACAGCAAATATCTAGAACTTGAGTCTAAATTTGTGTAGAGCCAGCATAAAGATCAGCAAAAATTGCTGAGAAGTGACAACCAGAATATAGGGTTGTTTTTCTTTTAAGTCCACAGTGCAACATTGCAATAAACTCCCAATTTTTAGAGTCATTGAGACCACATCTTCTGTACAGTCAGAACTCCACACCAAGTTTACCACTGACTACACTTGGGTACCTGCTCAGAAACAGCCCTTCCTTTTCATGGAAAATTCAGAACTACACAGAAGCGCATTCTTGCTTCAGGCACATGTTTATTCCCACAGTAAATGGGAGCAGGAGAATCAGAATACAATAAAGGGAACACAAATCAGATCTCTTACAGATCACCTTTTAGGTACCACTACCTAGGCATTCAGCACAAAGACAGTATTCCAGGAATTACAAACCCCCATGTACTCTACACTTACCTCAGGCACATCCACCACCTTGTTTCTCACAGGAACTCCCCACGAGATTCACCTTGTAAAGAAGTGAAATTTTACTAACACTCTCTCCTTGGCAGTGCTTCAGGATTTAGTTTGAATGTGGGTACTGTTTCAGCACAAGAGTTGTCCTCAGATTCTTTCAGAGAGATTCCCATTGCTTAGAATTCATCACAAACAGTACATGCTTAGAGCAGCTTGATGTTGTGCCACTTTTGTCTCATTCACATCATGCAAAAGCCCTGATCTACCATTTAAGAAAAATAATTCACCATAGTAAGCCCTGAAGATTAATGCTACTCCCTGCAAGAGCCCACTACTTAATTAAAAACAGTAATTAACTACTGGCTTTAGTGAGCACAAGCTCTGTGCTACCAGGTTACCACACACTCATTAACAAGGAACTCAAGGAGTCCATAGCAGTTGGACATTCCAAATGGTTCCTATTACTTCTTCTCAGTTACAGAAAACACTTAAAAGTTTTAAAGTATGAGATATGCAGCACCTTGGGTGAGTGAACCCTGCAGGCTGCTGCCAATATGTGGGGCTTTTACCTGGTAAAGGTAATAAAATCCTCCAGAAACCTTCTGCTTGGTGCAGCAGCTGCAATTATAGGATCTACTAACTTCCCCATCCCCTGTATCACACAGTTTTGAGCAGTTCACATCCATGTGCTGGCGACTTACCTTTTGCTGGCAGTACTCCCAACCGCCCCACTTCCCGGCTCCACTGCACCTGGAATAATGCAAACTATCAGGACAGCACGGAAAGCAGCAGAGGAGGGTGGAATCTCAGTCAGGTGCCTGCAGTCAGATAGAGCTAATGGCAGACCTCCACAACTGGAGTCAGGGCAGTCACATCTCATCACACAGGCAGCTCTGTCAGTCCCTGCTCTAGGCCAAGGCTGCAAATCCACCAGCAGTGCCATCAAGGCCACTCTCTGTGCTCAGCTCTTCACTGGGAGCTCACACTAGCCTGCCAAGGCTGGGCCTTATCCAGGCAGTTCCCCCTTTAAACATCCTCCTGTTTTGGCTGAGATGGCAAGCAGCAGACAACACCAGCCACTGGCCCCTTCCCCCCAGGTAACAAGAAGGTAAATACTTCACTTTTGGGCATATTTTGGAATATTGATACTTGCAGAATTAATCAAATACCCACCTTGCAAGGAGAAACATTTTGGAAGCCTGCAGAGAAAAATTTCCTATTAGACAAGGTCCAGCAGGAAGTTTAAGCATAAGAATAGTTCCAGTAAAATACTGTATCAGCATTTGGTCAAGTTTTGTCCTCATAGGGATCAGAGACCTGATTCAACATCATCTACAGTAGAGGCTGCCTCACCTCCATCCCCTCCCAGAGGAAAAGTCAGCTCCCAGCAAGCTCCAACACTCTAGTAAGTTTATCCCTCAGCTCCACAGACAACCGAAATCGCAGGAAGGAGCAAACTTCTGAAGTGCAGAGTTCAGTGACATCAACTCTGTGTAAATACCCCAGCCATGCTAAGCCAGGATAAGCATTTTGGGCACTAAATTCAGAGTACTATGGCATTCACCACTCAGGTTTAACAGGCACTTTCCAGAAATCTTTACCACCACAATTACTTCCTGCTTTATAGTGTAACACAGGAAGCTGAACTTTCCAGAGAAAACACAAGGAATTTGCAGACGTCTCCAAAAGCAAACACCCAAGCCCAAATGCAGCAGACAAAAGTCCAATAAACCATAAAAATGGTTTATTACCTGCAATTAGGAAGGCCTTGGCTTCACCAACACCAGTAACAGATGAAATAGCTTCTCACACAAGAGGCACAGGTCTCCTCCGTCCAGGGCAATCTGTAAAGCAACAAAACCCTTTCAGAAGTTGGAGCACTAACACCTGATTAACCTTATTCTGCTGTACTTTTGTTTAATTTACAAGCACAGCCTACTCTATACCCTTCTATTCATCCCACTAAACTTTATGTTTATTCCATTCGCTGATTTTCTGGGATCGATTTTCAGAACACATTTACTGATCAAAAGGAAGTGTTTCCCTCTCAGCTTTCCACATGATTTGTCTGGAACAGCCTAAGGACAGGAGGCTGCATCAGACAGGAGCGAAAGACAGTGACAGTGTGATCATCACGGCTCATCTGTTGAACTATGCTGTCATCACAGCAGCCCCTCACACAGCAGGGACACAAATGAGTTTGGACAGACATAGGCAATGCAATGTTTACCGTTAGAGCTTCATCTCCCAGTGCCTGCAACAAATGAAAAAAAAAAAATGAGGTTATTTCAGCCTTGGTGTCCAAGCCCAGAGCTCCTGATGAGATCACAAAAGGCAGACACATCAGATAGGAGCGAAAGACAGAAGTGTTCATCACAGGATGCTCTGCTGAACTATGCCATCATCACTGTATCTGCTTTGGAATCATCCTACCAAGCAATCACCTCTTGTCACAGCTTTTACAATTACGTTTTCCCAATAAAACAAAGAAACATTCACAAATTTGAATACTAGCAAGTATAAATTGCTTCTGGTCTTAGCGGAAACTAATTTTAAAGCACATCCCATCCTTCCCGCTGCAGTGTTTTAACAACCCCATGGAAGAAACCCCACCATAAAGCACACATTTCTCACCAGGTGATGTTCCTTCTGCATGTCTGCTGAGTGCAGGAGTCAAATCCTGAAGGAAAAAAAAGCTTGTGAATAGGATATTCAGCACTCAAAGCATTGAGGGGAACTCTTAAGTTGCTGTGCCTCAGAAAACTGTAATGGTGGTAAAAGTGCTCATCACTCTCTTGGTCAAGAGTAGCAAATAAGTGTCATCATTGTGGCACCAGAGGGAAAACCTGGCTCAGGGAATTGTCTGACCACTGACGTATGTTATCAGAGCAAAAGACACTGCCCAGACAAACCCTAAGCATAATTTCATGCTGAGAAACATTATGTATTACCTTGTGAAGTGGCGTCAAGGCTGTGCATTTGGTGGCAGATCTGGAAGAGAAAGAACAGCTTCAGGAGTTTGTAGAAGTGGGAGCCCCTCTGGCAGCCACACCAAGCACAGAAAAAAGCCTCAGCACAAAGTTTTCAGAAATCACTTCTGTCCACTACTCTTTATACTGAAACCATCACAGGCTCTGTAGTCCAGTCAACAGCAATCTCCTCAGTTACACTTTTTCTGCAATGTGTTCCAAGTTATTTATTGCTCTGTATAGTGAAGCAGCAGTAATGCAGGAAAAAAGGGATCTGGGGTACTCTTGTGGTCTGGTTACAGGATGACCAGCTGTTTAGAAACAACAGGAGCCTCCCAAATCCTTTCCAGGACAAAGAAAGGGGTGACTTTTCTCAGTAAGCAAATAAGGAGTGCTTGAGGAGACACCACCACCAGTGCTGATCCTGTAACTCCCTGATGCAAGAGTACTCCAGTTTAATTGGTGTACATGAATCCACGTATTTTTTCATTTAAACTCTCTATTTTAGAAGCAAAACTTACCTGTTTTGAAGCCACAAGAAGGAATAGTATAGCTGATGCATCTTAAACTGAAAACAAGAAAATATATTAGCTTTTCTTCTTTAAAGAATGTTATTTTTACAGATACCTCTTTGAGAGATGCAAAGTAAAATTCAAAACACGCTGAGTCTTAAAGCCCCCCTCGACACAATCTAAATTTCTGCTCTTTGATCAAACAAGGACACAAGAAATAACTGCTGCCTGTATTTTTACGCAGAACAGAACCACTGAAGTACTTTACTTTCTACAGCTTAAATTCTGCTGTTCGATCAACGGATCAGCCCCGTGACCTTTGGCAGCTCAGAAAGGCCCACGTGGCGCCTCAGTCATCTCAGACAGCCCACAAGCCTCCCGTGCCCAGCTCAGATCCGTTGGCATTCATCAGTCACCCTCTCAGATGTCCCTACCAACGCAGTTCTCATCATGTGCGGGCATAAGGGAGTCCGAGTGAGCCACTGCTCTTTAAACGTCCACAATCACAGGATATGCTGAGTTGGAAGGGGCCCACCAGGATCAGTCCAACCCCTGTCCCTGCACTAACACCCCAACAATCTCCCCCTGTCCCTGAGACCCTTGTCCAAGCGCTCCTGGAGCTCTGGCGGCCTTGGGGTCGCGAGGCCAACCCTTAATCCTTTAAGGCATCGTGTGCACATTTCGGTAGCGGAGGATATCCTTAATCCTTCCACAACGCTACAATCGCATTTTGCACATTTATCCGCCAAAGCAACCACCTTTAAAGCCCAGCGCACAGTGAAAAAAAGGTACCAACCCACAGAACCCGGGGACCCGTAATGCTTACATTTGCAGCGGGCCCATCCCGCACTGCCACATGCCAGGCGCGTTTCCCACGGGAAAAGGGCTCCTGGGTAAGACCCCACAACTCAGTGCCTCGTGTATTACCCCGCACTCCTAAGCTGATACCCCCAAACCCGTGTGGGCCCCCACGGGACCCCGCTCGCACAGCGCCGAGGTCGCCATGAGGCACAGTACCAGCGGCCTAGGCCCGGCGGCGCAATCAACCCCCATCCTCCCGCTCCAGCGCTCACCGGGGACCGCACCGCACCCCGAGGGCCCCCGCAGCGCCCCGCCGACCCACCCGGGGGCAGAACAAGCGCGCACTCACCGCGGGGGCCGCACGAGGCCCTCTCGCACCTCCGCGCCTCAGGAACAAAAAGACCGCGAGCTTCCTGTGCGGCCTTTATATAGGGTTGGTAATCACGTGACTTTGCGCGGCCCCACCCCCTCTGGACGCACTCCGCGGGCGGGGGCGGTGCGCGGGCGCACGGTCCGCACGGCGTTTCCTTCCGGGGCGCGGCCCGCACTGGCGCGTTTCGGTTCCGGGCCGGCGCTGCGGGCCCTTCCCACCCCCGGCAGGTGAGCGCGGTCCGGGGAGGGGCGGGCGGAGACGGCCCCGGCGAGAGCTCCGGGACGGCCCCAGGACGGCCCGGGGGGCGCGGGGGGAGGGGCGGGGCCGGGGCGCGGCCGCCGCCCCTCAGCGCGGCGGGGGGGAGCGCGGGGCGGGCCGGGCTGTGCCCCCGCTCGGGGGTCCGGGTGCCGCTGTCACGGCCATGGCGGGCCGAGGGGCAGCGCCGGAGACAGCGGCACCGAGAGCCCTGCAGCGCCGGGGGGGGCACCGCCGGGGGTCGGGCCGGACGGGGAGTCGAGAGAAGTCCCGCTGGGATCTGGGAGGAGCCGAGTCGCGTTGGGTTTGGATATTGGGAAGGAATTCCTCCCTGTGAGGGTGGGGAGGCCCTGGCACAGGTTGCCCAGAGAAACTGTCCCTGCAAGTGTCCAAGGCCAGGTTGGACGGGGCTTGGAGCAACCTGGGCTAGTGGAAGGTGTTCCTGCCCATGGCAGGGGGTGGCACTAGGTGGGCTTTAAAGTCCCTTCCAACCCAAACCATTCTGGGATTCTAAGTTGTTTCTGGTGAGCAGTGACAGGACCCGAGGGAATGGCTGGAGCTGTGTCAGGGGAGGTTTAGGTTGGATCTGGGGAAAGAGTTCTTCCCCCAGAGGGTGGTTGGCACTGACCAGGCTCCCCAGGGCAGTGGGCACAGCACCAAGGCTGCCAGAGCTCCAGGAGGGTTTGGACAACGCTCTGAGGGACAGGGTGGGATTGTTGGGGTGTCTGTGGAGGGCCAGGAGTTGGACTCGATAGTCCTTGTGTGTCCCTTCCAACGCAGCAAATTCTGTGAAGTTGCCCAGTCGTGGTAGATCTGAGCCCAAAAGCTGAGTTTTCAGTCCCTCTGTGCAGCCCCCGAGTGTCTGACAAGGGCCATTCACAGTGATTACCACCTGCTGTGGGGGATCTGCCCCTGTCTTTTCCCTGATGAAGTGAGAATTTCTGTTCTCAGGAGCTGCCTTACACAGGGAAAGGCATTTGCTGAGATAAGTAAAGGCCAAGTCCGAGCTGGTGACACTTCAAATTGCACTGAAAGCTGCTGAGTGTCCCAATGTGTGCCCTGTGCTGACGCTCAGCCCTGAGGGAAAGGTGTGTGCAGGTGATGGACTTCCCAGGGAAGACAGAAATTGGGATGTTATTGCTGAGGTGCAGAAGTTGATGAGAGACCCCCTACCTGTGGGCACAGAAATCACCCTGACAGGGGAATTTGAACCAAGCCCACAGATTTCCCCTCTGCAGCCTCTGAGGATGTTCCCCAAAGTGTATAAAACACAAAGTGCCTCATGAAATACAGGTTCCCCCATTCTGAGGTGGGCAAAGCTCCAGGGGTCTTTTCTTCCTGCCATAAAGGGCTGATGGATTTTCCCTACTTTTGGAGCAGGAGCTCACAGATAATTTTTTGGGCTCCCCTGGGAGCAGCTGCCCTCAGAGCAGGGCCATACCCAGCCAGTTGAGGTCTGATTGCTGTTTTTACCCTTCCTTCCTGTACTTCCTGAGCTCAGCCTCTGCCACTGCCTCGTCTCCCTGGGTGCTTGTGGATTGTTTCACCCTTGCCTTTGCTTCCCTGCCTTAAGAGTATGCTCCGGGGCTTATTGCTTTAGGAACAGGTGTTTTGGGAAGGTGGCAAACCAGGAATGACAAAGCCTGACATCCATGACCATACTTGAGAGCACACAATTCCTCCGTGCTTCATTTTTCCTTTCTTTTTTTAACCTCTCAAGGGGAAGGGGGCAACAAGCTTCCAAACCTTCTCACTACATCAGAAGGAAAAAGGAGAACAAGAAGGCAGTACCCCCACTTCCTCCCCCCCTGCATGTAACTCACAGCGCTCCAGGTAAGACACTGGGGTTCCTGTTTCCCCTGGCTTTGTGTGTTTGAAGTGCTGCTCCCAACACTGTGGAATTGTGCACTGTAGCTCCTTGGGTTTGAGGGGGTTTTATCTCCTAAAGATAGGGAAGAACATCAACCTGTTGGAGTGAGTCCAGAGGAGGGACACCAAGATGATCAGAAGGATGGAGCAGCTCTGCTGGGAAGAAAGGCTGGGAGAGCTGGGATTGTTCAGCCTGGAAGAGAGAAGCCTCTGAGGTGATCTGATTGTGACCTTCAGGGCCTGAAGGGAACTTACAGGAAAGATGGAGAGGGACTGTTTACAAGGACCTGAGTGACAGAACAAGGAGGAATGGCTTCTCACTGACAGAGGGCAGGGTTAGATGGGATATTGAGAAGAATTGGTGAGGCTCTGGCACAGGTTGCCCAGAGAAGCTGTGGAAGTGTCCAAGGCCAGGTTGGATGGGGCTTGGAGCAACCTGGGCTAGTGGAAGGTGTCCCACCCATGGCAGGGGGTGGGATGAGATGGTCATTAAGGTCCCTTCCCACTCAAAGCATTCCATGATTCTGTGACAGGAGAAAGTGAGAAGAAGCCTTAATTCTGGGATTCCTTGGAGTAGGCACTATCAGCCTCAGTATTCTCAGCCTGCCTGAAGTGGTTTTTATACCTGCAGCACTCTGCTCAGTCCTCACTTCAGGTGCCATCCAGCTTGGAAGCCACTCACGCCATGAGTGGGCTTTAACAAGCTTATTTACTTTCTTCTTTTTTGAGGGTGAGTTTACATCTAATTTTGGATCATTCCAAATTTTTACCATATATGGTCAGGGCTCCTTTTCAAACTTTGCCAAAATGCAGTGTGATGATGTGGTGGTGCATCCCCCCGTCCCTGGCCCTGCTGGAAGCACCTCGGAAGCTCCTGATAAGCCTTAACGGACCCGCTGAGCGGTGAAGTGTCCCCTGACTGCACCAGCTGGGCCAGGAGGTGCTCCCTGATCCTGCCAGGAGCTGCTGGGTGGTACAGGTGGGAACAACCAGGAACATCCCAGCCAAGGTGGGGAACAAAGACTGAGCCGTTATCCTTCGGAGCCTCGGTAAACCATTGACCTGGATCGCCGTCCGGGCGGAACGGCACCGCTGGGGATTTGCAGCCCGAGTGGAACAGTCCCATTGTTACTGTGCTTTGGGAAAGAGCCCAGGACTTACAGACTTGGGATATGGCCAGGATGGGAACTTGGTGATGACCAAAGTCAGTGGCCTTGTGACCCTACAAACAGTGGTCGTGAGTGAGGCCCTTTGACTCTCCTGGGCCCCACCTTTTTCTTTCACCCTCCCGTTACATATTTTCTGGCATGTGTCAGAAGTGTCACATATGATGGATATCTTGGGATTAATGACACCCTTAAGATGTCTCGAGGTCAGATGTATGCCGGCCAGCTTTTCAGAAGTCTCAGGAGGATTTAGGTCCCGGTGTCTTCTTCCTGATTCCTGTTGTATGAAGGAGGCATAACAATATTACTTTCCCTTTTCAAAGTGCTTAGAAGGTACGACTGCTGAGTATTTTAATCCATTATGCAATCAGCTGCCTATTTTTAGTACCTGAACCATTTTTTATGTTCTTTTTACAATGCAGATGTGCTTTAATTGAGGCTGACAGAGCAAAGTGTTTCGGGCACCAAAGCGCCAGTAGGGACTGGGGGTCTCTGAGGGGCTGGTTTAGCAGAACGCTGGTGCAGGGTGGTTTGCACAGCACGTAGAGAGCACAGAGCCCTGCCAGGTGTGTGGTAATTCAGTGGGGAGAGAGGTCTCTAAAAATCCCATGTGGAAACAGGTAAAAAAGGTTCTAAATGCAAATGACAGGCTGGCTCTGCTAATGATGGTGTCTCTTCCCCCTTTGCCAGCGCGGTCGTGCACCTGCAACCGGGACAGCCATGGAGAAGAGCGGGAACATTCAGCTGGAGATTCCTGACTTCAGTAACTCTGTCCTGAGCCACCTGAACCAGCTGCGCATGCAGGGCCGGCTGTGCGACATCGTGGTCAACGTGCAGGGCCAGGCGTTCCGCGCGCACAAGGTGGTGCTGGCGGCCAGCTCGCCCTACTTCCGCGACCACATGTCCCTCAACGAGATGAGCACCGTGTCCATCTCTGTCATCAAGAACCCTTCTGTCTTCGAGCAGCTCCTCTCCTTCTGCTACACGGGAAGGATCTGCCTGCAGCTGGCCGACATCATCAGCTACCTAACAGCCGCCAGCTTCCTGCAGATGCAACACATCATAGACAAGTGCACGCAGATCCTTGAGGGGATTCACTTCAAAATCAATGTTGCAGAGGTGGAGGCGGAGTTGAGCCAGACCAGGACGAAGCATCAAGAGAGACCGCCTGAGTCTCACCGGGTGACACCAACCCTGAACCGTTCCCTGAGTCCGCACCACAACACCCCGAAGGGGAGCCGCCTGGGCCAGGTGAGCACAGTGCTGGACATCCGGGAGCTCAGCCCGCCCGAGGAGTCCACCAGCCCCCAGATCATCGAGCAGAGCTCGGATGTGGAAGGCAGGGAGCCCATCCTGCGGATTAACAGGGCGGGACAGTGGTACGTGGAGACGGGGATGGGAGAGCGTGGGGCCCGGAGCGACGACGACGTGCGGGTGCTGGGCGGAGTGCGCATCAAAACCGAGAACCTGGAGGAGTGGCTGGGGGCAGAGCACCAGCCTTCAGGAGAGGACGGGAGCAGTGCCGAGGAGGTCACGGCCATGGTGATCGACACCACGGGCCATGGAGCGCTGGGCCAGGACGCCTATGCCCTGGGCTCCTCCGGGGCCAAAGTGGTCAGGCCAACCAGCACTGAGATCGACAGGTGGGTTTCCTTTGACTCAGTTGCTGACTTTGGCTGTGCAATATTTTCACTTGGCTGGGTTGGTCTCTCTGGAACGTTTCCTCCTTCTGTTTCCTGTAGCCATCTTAAGTGCTGAAGGAGTATTTTTTTCTGGTGTAAAGAAATGCGTCTGGTTTGGGTTATAGTATTTTGTCTGGGTTGTGATGAGACCAGGATTTCCAGCTATAGGGCAGTTCTGTGCATAGGTTGGGATTTGTACCTCAGTGTTTCAGGTGAGGTGGGATTTTTGTTTAAAGAAGGTGTTCTATGCAGCCTCAGTAGATACCAGCTCAGCATGGGGATTGACAAGGTCAAATACAATATGTGTTACCCAAAGTGTCATTGCACTGATGCCTTCTGGTCTGAAAATCTGGGGATGGTTCTGGCTGAGAAACAAGCTGGGCACCATCTGTAAGTCAAGAGCAAATTTTGTCCCCGGTGCTTCAAGGCAGCAGTGGGCCCTGGGTTTACATCTTCTGGAGCAGCTGAAGTGGGGAGCCCAGCGGCCTCTACTGTTGGTTTGATTTATAAGAGAGAGCAGAAAGCCTTTATGTGAAAATGAGTGGTGAAATCTGCTGCGTTTGGATTCTCCATCCATCTGCTTCCCCTCGGCTCGAGTATTTATTTTGTTGCCCTAAGCACGGCCCAGAGAGCGGATCTGATAAAGGGCAGGTCTGTTGGATTGGAGCGGGTTATATTTGCAGGTGTCCCTTCACATCTGCCCCTCTTCTACCTCAGTTCCTCTGGTCCCAGAGAGGAATGGCTACCTGGAAGCAGTGAATATTCTGCCACTTGTTGCCTAATAAATCAGTCAGTGGGAACAATCTTGAGCTGGGCCTTGGGAGAGCAATGCCTTCTACTTCCGTAGCTCTTTTCCAGGGATCAGTTAGTCTCAAGCATCTCTTCTTGCACTGCACTCAGTATCCCCTGTTTCCCACCTGGAGTCCATCACACCCTTGTGTTTCACTTTGGGGAGCAGCAGGAGGGTGTGGGTGGTGGATGAGAGTGCCCTCAGAGAAATGGTTTCTGCTCCTGCTGTGCAGTTCCAGAGTCACCGGGCCTGTGTTGGTTTACTCCTGATAGCAACCCCAAAGCTCTCTGTCACTGAATTGGAAGCCAAATGACTCAGTTTTATTTTCAGATGTTAAGACTGCACCCACATGCCAGTATGACTTGGTTTTTCCTTTATACTTGCGCTGTTCCGCCTCCTGTGTGTTAGCTGGTGAGATTGAAGAGATGCTGTACAGGTGCCTCCACTGCACACCTGTTGTTCTAAACACCGTAGTGACCTGATGCCCATTAAAAACTCCATTTACACTCTTCCCCCACCCTACAGATTTAGCCCTTCTGGCAGCATGGTTGCTGTGACTGAGCGGTACAGATCAAAAAGCGAGTCTCCCGGGCGGATGGATGAGCCCAAGCAGCCCAGTTCCCAGGTAGGCAGATCAAGAGGTTTGCAAGTAAATGTTGACTCGGAGGTGAAGGGGGCTGTGTTGTGATGAAGTGTGTCGTATTTTATATTTGCAAGCAGTACCATGGGTGAAACAAGGACCTTTTGCTATTGCGAAGGGTTTAGTTGCTCACACTGAGAACATCTGCTGGCTGTGTACGATTTAAAACTGATTGTGGTCACTTGGGATTTTGGCCAGATACCTGGAAAACACAAGGAGTTTCTCTTGTTGTCTGAGGGTGTAAATATCCACCTTCATTCTGGGCAGGCCACCAACTCCTGAGGAGAAATCCCATTTGCCTGCAGAGCTGGATCTGCCCTGAAACACTGGCAGCAAATGCCTGAGCTGAGGGAGGAGGTGTGGCTTGGCTTCTGTGGAAGACTGAGGGGTGACAGCAGCTGAACCTTTCCAAAAAGCCCTCCAGGCACTACACCCACCTTTGGGGTGGAGAGTCAAAGGGCTGTGGATTTGTGCAGAGGTTTCTGTCTAATTCCCAAGGCACTGTGTTGCACAGCAGAATTTGCAACGTATAAAGGAGCTCTGAATTTTCTGCTTTCTTGGGCACAGTTTTGGGGTAGGAGGGAGAGAAATGCAGAAACGGGAGGGCAGTGGGGAGTGCAGCAAGGTGGGACAGTGGTAATACCTGTACCTAATGATTTTGGTCTAGTTTTGTTGCATACAGTGAGTGTCACAGTGACACTGTAGTACAAATGTGTCTGCCAACACAGTGCAGAAGGACTCTGTGAGCCTGACAAATAGGGAATGTGTCAGTGTGTAAGCAAATGACTTGGCTGGAGGCAGGTTGAGGAGTTACCAGGCTGCTTTGCTCTTCAGTAAGACCAACTGAAGCAATGGGGAAAAAAATCATGATTGCTGTCTGCTGCCTCTGTAATACACTTCCATAAAACAACAGATACCTTTTTGTTCCTGTTTCTCCAAAGCTTTGTTTTGTGTCCTTAGAAGACATTGAGAAAATTTCAGGTCAAACTCACCCTCCAGGGGCAATGTGACATACAAAGCAATTCTAGCTCTTCCTGCAGAAAAGCTGCTCTTATTTCTGCATTGTGAAATGGCCTCAAATATAAAACCTGAGGCTTTACACACACGGGGAGGTCTCATCACCCTCCACTCTCCTGGCATTGCCGTATCCATACTAAAAGAGCCTGCCTGTGATCCCTGCCCAGTGGCAGCGGCAGAGTGGAAAGGAAGTACCAGAGCTCTGTGCATGTCCTTGAGTCCTGAGCAGCTTCCCTGTGCCTGCATGGCCGGATTCAGCAGCACCTGGCATCCGTACAGTGCTGCTCACACGGCCCTGGCCACCAGAGGAGGGACCCTCCTGCTGTTACACGTTCTCTGTGCTTGGCACTGCTGGGAAGCAGCGTTGGGAGAGCAATCCCCCAGCACAGAGCATTCCGGAGTCGGTCTGTTTGTGCTCCATCGGAAGACAATGGCCAGAAATGTCTGTCGTGGTTCAGGGTTGCCTTTGGTTGTTTGTCTGTGTGGCTTTGGAGAACACAGAGGAGCCAGCGAGGAGTTGGGCTGGGTCACACAGCCAGGCAGGCAAAAGTGACTCCTTATAATAAAATGAGCCCTGAGTGACACCTGAATAGATATCTCAGTGAGGTGTGAAGTGACACCTCAAGGGTTCAAAGTACCGTTTGTAGTTTGTTCCACCTTTGTTTTAAAAAGCAAGCTCATCAATTGGCTTCCTGTTTTTAACCTTCAGTAAGTAAAACAGAAGGTGGCATACAGTATTTTAATAAAACTGGCCCAGATTTTTAAAAAAGTAACAAGTATTGACACACGTGGCCCACAACTCCATTGGTGACCAAGCATGCTCATGACAAGGACTGTCTTTTGTTCCCCAGATCCAGGGAATGACTTGGCAGAGGGGGCCTCTGTAGCCGTGGTTTCTAATTGATTGCTCATTTGTCTTCAGCCCCAAGGCCCCAGTTAAGCACTTAAATATGTGCTTGAGGTTGCAGACATTAGTGCTGCTGATTTTGAGGTTTGGCAGGAGCTTTACTGGTTGGACTGGGGCGTGATCTTCTTCTCTGCAGTTTGTTTTAGGCTGCTTGTTATTTAAATCTCTGCTGTTTCCTTGGCAGGGGGAGGAATCAGCCATGCTTGGAGTGAGTGGTTATGTGGAGTATCTGCGGGAGCAGGAGGTTTCCGAGCGCTGGTTCCGGTACAACCCGCGGCTCACGTGTATTTACTGCGCCAAGTCCTTCAACCAGAAGGGCAGCCTGGACCGGCACATGCGGCTCCACATGGGCATCACCCCCTTTGTGTGCCGCATGTGTGGGAAGAAGTACACCCGCAAGGATCAGCTGGAATATCACATCCGCAAGCACACGGGCAACAAGCCCTTCCACTGCCACGTCTGCGGCAAAAGCTTCCCTTTCCAGGCCATCCTCAACCAGCACTTTCGCAAGAACCACCCTGGCTGTTTGCCCCTGGAGGGGCCCCACAGCATCTCCCCCGAGACCACAGTCACCTCCCGGGGGCAGGCGGAGGAGGAGTCCCCTCCGCAGGAGGAGGCTGTGGCTGTGGGGGAGACAGCACAGGGATCTGTGTCCACCACTGGGCCGGATTGAAACACGACTGCGGAGTCCGGGGAGAAAGGACCGTCTTCCCTTTCTTGGCTCTCCAGAGTCAGCACCAACCTGGCAGGCTGGTACTGTAATTAGTGCAATGCCACCACTGGACAGAAAGAAGCTCCCAAGATGTTGCCAAAATAGAAAAATCTCTTCTCTCTCTCTCTCTCTCTCTCTCTCTCTCTCTCTCTCTCTCTCTCTCTCTCTCTCACACACACCCACACACACACACTTAGAGTGTTAAACGTTTTTCTCCCTCATTCCTCCTCCTCTTGGAGAAAAACAGAACAACTGTGTCAATCAACTTCTTATTCAGGGATCGACAGGATTTTAAATTTTTTTACTGTTCCGTAGTGACCTGGGACAAGCAGTCATTTGTATTTCTGGACAGCCCTGTGGCCCAGCAGCCAGGCCCCGCCGGCGGTGCCGGTAGCAGCCCTGTGGCCCCACAGAGCCATATCCGCTGGTCCCGCTCGAGGGGAGAGCAGGGGCAAGGGCCCGTTGCCTTTCTCCCTTGCCCAGGTAGAAAACAAAAAGACTGTCCTGGTGGAGCCTGCCTTGCCCAAGTGTATTTATCCCTGTCTTATTTTTTGTGTGTTTCTTTACATTTTTGTTTAAACTGTTACTTCAGGGCTTTTGGCCTTGCCCGTTCCAGGCGCACGGCCTCAGTGCCCTTTGTTAAAGCAGGCACGGCTCCAAGGCAGTATTCCAGAGGTCAGCAAGATGTGAAGGAAGCACTTGGGCTACTGAGAGTGGGATTTAGCAGCTGTGAAGTTTGTGTGAGGCGCTGATGCCTTGGGAGAAGGGCTGGAGGGGTCTTCCAGAGGAGGTTGTCTGCTGGTGCAACTGGAGAGCTCAGAGCTCTCCGATGTCCCGGCTGGAGCGCTGCCGTGCTCCAGGGGTTGCTGAGGGTTAGACACAGATTTTCTGGAGTGGCTGAATTCCGGAGTTAAAGGCTGGCTACCAAAGTCCTCCTTCACCCCTGCTCCCCCCTCGACACGCACTTATCTTTTATAACAGCAATATGTGATACAGAAATACTGCAATGCTGTCGTCCCAGCCAAGCAATCGTGGGTGGTTGCTTTTAAACCTGTTTCTACAAACTACTTTGATAACTTTTTTAATCAATGAAATGCAAAAAGAAAAGAAAACTCTACCTTATTTCCTTGTAAAAGTTCAGGAGACTTAAAAGTGAATGGTTCCTAGAGCAATCACAACTCTGTCCCCTTGCATGGACTTCAAGATTTTTGTATTCTGAGCAGCTCTGATGTTTAGAGCAAGTTTAGCAAACCTGGAGAGATGTGCCTGCGTGTGTATTGTAGGTGTTTGCACGGGCTTACGTGGTTCATAACCGGAACAGCATGGGACAGGTAGATAAGTGCAAATATTCTGACATCTTTTGAAGAAGTCTTTTAAAGAAAATATGCAATATTTTAAGAGTTTTCTCTGGTTCTGATGCCAAGTTGTTCATGACGGAGGGGGGAAATGAACGACAGGTTGTGTGGATCGGGTCTGGTAAAGGAGTTCTCTTGAGGATGTAAGATAAAGGAAGGGTGAAGTTCTGATCCTTAAGGCGATGGAAGGAACAAAGAGACATTGGAAAAGAAATACACTTCATCTTGCTTCAGCTAGAAAGCTGGGTGAGTGGTTGGAACAGGGGCTTGGTGGGCAGGAGACTGACCACGTGACAGCAAAGCTTGACCTGCAGTCAGACTGCACAATTTTGGACACATGGAAACATCTCCAGCCTTTGCTTTCCCCACTTTCAAATTGGGACTCAGGATCATTTTCATGCCCCTTTAGAGGGAAGAATTTGGGGAAGGGTGATGTATTCTTGCCTCACTTTACAGATCATTTTTATAAGTGAGGGGTCTCACTGTTCCTCCCATCTCTCTCTCAAAAAGAGACGTGACTCTAACGTGTTTTTGTGTGTGGGAAAAGCTTGGTGCCAGGATCATATGTAACAGGGAAGTGCTCCTAAGAGAGGAACCTTTGCAGGTGTCCTGAGCCAGGCACCTGCAAAGCACCATTTCATTGACCATTTCAAACAGGAAAGCTGATATTTCACCTCCGTTTTCCTTCTGTCTCTTCCTCCTCTCCTGTCAAGTGCATCGTCACACGGGGAGTGATTTGGCCACCCGAGGGACCAGCCCCGTCAGGTTTCCTGGTGAAGGTCAAGCAGGATGGTACCCAAACAGTGAGGTTGCAGTGGCAGAAGATGAGGTGAGAGGGTGGCCAAGGTAGGTTTTGTTGCAATCGAGGTGTGGGAAGGAGTGGAGATGTGCTGCTTTAGTCATAGCTTTTGAAGTTACCAAAAATGAAAAAAAAAAAGAGTTAAAGACTTTGAAATCCTATCCTGTTCACACTAGAGAGCATCAAAAGTTACTTTTAGTTGCTTAAAAGATTTTTAAGTGTTTTAAAATAGAAATTTTAAAAGAATACTACCAAACTATAAAAACATAAAATTATTTATATACATATATTATATATAAATATAGTGGGAAAGTTTCCCTGCTAAGCTTGCTGTGAAGAGAAGGGTGAAGGTGCAGTAACTGCTACACAAGCAACATTTTTCTGAGACAGATGGCAACCGTAGCGAAGAAGGGCTGACATAAAATGGTGACTGCCTTTATTCCCATGGCATAGCTGTGAGTTTCTTGAGCAGGTTTGTGTTTTACTGTATTGATACTGTGAACAGAGGAGCATCCGGACAGCCCAGGGTGCCAATGGTGTGCCCTGTTTGCTGATTCACTATTTTAATTGGCCTGGTGAAAACCATGAAATTGGTCCTTCATATCCTACTAGGCTGAAAAACAAAGCTTGTGAAAGGTTTTTATTTTTTTTCCTCCTTTATGTTTGCTTTTGGTTTTGGTTTGGTTTGGTTTTTGTTTGTTGTTGTTTTTTTTTTGGTGCAGAGGTTGCCACTGTATAAATGATCATTTCTGATTGCATGCAAAAGAGCCAATTCTTGCCCAGGCCTCACTGAGGTGAAGTTTATAGCTTGTAGCTAGAGTCAGTATAAGGTATGGTAGTGGGAATCATTTTAATATTATTTCTGTACATTTAATGGATGCGTATGTATGTGTGGGAGTCATGGTGTCTCTAATACGTCTTGAACATTGCTGAAAGCACTTCAGACCCGTCCACACTGGACGGCGGAACCAGTTCCGAAGGAATCGTTATTGAACATTTCTTTCAGTGCTTGACCTTCTCGGTGCAGATAAGGGCAAGATTTGAGGAAAAAGGGGTTGGAGGTCATGTACGGTATGGAAAAACCTCATGTGAATTTCCTGGCAGTGGTGTAGCTACTCAAGAGGTGCTTTCCCAGCAGAATGCTGCCGTGTTCTGTTGCCTCTCCACTGGCACAGCTCTTCTCAGTTGCACCGAAGCTGTGGAGAATCAGACGTCAACTCTTCAAGTGCGAATGCTTCTGTGATGGGTTGAGGCACAGCTTTGCATTCCCACGTCTAGCTGCAGCTTTTCCTGCCAAAACTGTGATTTCAACTGTGATTTAAGGAGGATGTGAAGAGAACTCTGTCATGTTTTAATACCTCTGTACCTAGCATTTCTGTCCGCTTCAGAGTTAGGGCTGACTAACCCATTTGTTTGCTTGCCTCAGGCAACAGGGAGAACACACTCTGGTTTCGCAGTTTGTTTTCTCGGAGAGGAAACACATTTCTTAGTTCTTTGCTGCCAAGGAACTCACCTCCCAAATGTGAAGAGTTGTGATTATCTCCTTAAGCCTGCAGCAAGCCCTGGTGCCAAGTCACAGCCGAGTGACGTGATGGTTGCCGTGGCTGTTCCTGCTGCTGCCAGGTTCCCTGTGAATAGCTGTGAAAATAACCAGAATTGTGTTATACTGTGCTGCTGCTTTGGGAAAAAGCTAAACCTCTTCCTCTCAGGAGGATGACCGATGGGAAGCTGGGAAAGGGAGAAAGGAGAAAGTCTTTTTGCTCTCTTGCAATGGGAGTGCGTGGAAACAAATTGTGCTTTGTATTTCCAGCAGCTAGAGAGGGATGAATGAGAGGCTTTATGGAATGTGAATTTGTAACAGGAGGCTGAGAACATGCTTAGAGCCACTTAGTAAGATGGCAGAGCTGTCAGCCTGGTGAGAGCCAGAGCAACCAATGCAGATGGGCAGTCCCTGGCTTATCGTCCCAGCACTGCCCACCATCAGGTCAGTCCTTGGACTTACTGACACCTTCTCCACAATGTTCTCAAGCTGTGACCTGTATAATTCAACTTTCAGAAGTTTATGTGCCTGAAGAAGGGCAGGAGGAACAGAAAGCTGCTGTTCCCATTTGACAGCTATCCAGAGCTGGAATAGCACTGGGAACAAGCTGTGGCCTGGCTGAAAGGCATTGTGGGGCTGGCTCAGCAGGGAGGGCACAGAGCCAGGAGTTCAGCCCTCTGTGGGATCAGGGTTGAAATAAATGGACAGGACAGCTCTCCCTGCTTGTCCTGCTCGGTGGCTATTTCCATTCCACATCTCTGCGGTGGAAACATCACTTAACATGCTCCTTTCAGCCAGTGATTCCAGGCCTGGTCTTGGAGCTGGGTCCTTCTGTGCCTTTGGGTGATTCAGCCCTAAGGAGGCCTTGGCAAGAGCAGAGTTGCAGCTTTTATTTGCTTCTGACTTCTGCAGAACCCAAGGTATAAATAGGAAGACAACTGCAAAGGTTGGGGTGGAAGGTGGCTTGGGAGGTACACAGGGTCATGTTGAGGACCAACAAAACTAGCACTTAAAATGATTTAAACTTTATCAAACTCTAGTCTTTGATCTGTGACATGCCTGCCAATTTAGCTGTGCCAGCATCCAGGTGTTTCTGCAGATTAGTGACACCAAATGCTGTTCTTGCTCTGCTGGAAATATTTTGGGGATGGGAGGAGTCCCTGCTCATGGCAAGGGGATTGGACTAGATGACCTCTAAAGGTCCCTTCCAGCCCAAACCATTCAGTAAGTCAAGGAGCTGTAATTCAGGAGACTTTTTGGGCTCTCAGTTTTCCCTGGGAGCTGAGCCTGTGGCCAAGACTGCAGTTGGAAGGTCTGGGATCTGCTGATGTAGCCGAGTCTTTACTCCTGCCATGAGATGAGAGCCATGCACAGAGCTCTGACATCTGCAGTGGAAGGGCCTAAAGAGGAGCTCAGCATCCTTAATTTGGTCATTGTCATTCAAGGGATATTTTAATATAAAATACGTACATACACATATATGTACATTTATATATATGTATTTGTAACCAAATAAAAGCTAGACCTATGCAAACACTACTGGCTGCTGCTTGAAACTAAAGTCTGCCAGAACATTTTGGAATAGAGTAGGCTTGGAGGAGACTTGCTGTGATTAGTTTGTTTTTCTTTTTTTAATAAAGTGCAGCAGACCAAAGTTTTGCTGCAGTTAGTCTTACTAGAAATTTAGGTTATTCCTAACCTGGAACTCGCTCAAGTGGGTTATAAAATTATCTGAAGAGTCCGACCATCTCTAAAATATTTCCATCTGCTGAAAGGCTTTGGCTTGGCAAACATAGGGAAACACAGAGGCTGGGACTAGGAGATATTAAAGGTGATGCTTGGGCTGATAGAAGTAGCATCAAGAAAGGACTTGGGAGCATTTTCTTTTGAACGTAAGATTGAGTTGACTTCTAGGAATCATCCTACTTGGGAAAGCATCCATTGCTGAGGTGGAGGCAGAGATCAGAGCATCCTTGGGATGAATTCTGGTTTTGATGGAGATCTTCCTGCTGAATCTGATTGTTCCAGAGTTTAGTCTACTGGGAGAAACTTCATGTGGTTTCTTTGTGTCAGATCCGATCTTTGCTTTTAGGATTAACTGCAATATATCTCTAACCTTCAGTTACCTTTGGCTTTTTATTCCTGGGACTGTAGAAAATTCAGGTTTCCCATAACATTATCCTCATCCCAACTGTGAACAAGTTACTACTGCTTCTTATAATTTATTGTCTTTCTGTTCCTGAACGTCTGTGTGATCCGGCTGGTCGCCAGCACCACCTTCCAGTGCTTCATTAGCTTTTATGCACAGGGAATTGTTGCAATGGATAAGTTGAGCATGCTAGTTGGAAGAGTAGAAGCCTTTGGAGAATGACTTTTGCTTCCTCTAGCTGTCATTAGGGAGTGCACACACACATACTGTATATACATATATATATATATATACATACATATATAAAGTGTTTCAGTATAAACTCATTTAGCATTATTCTTATTTAATTTATATTTTAATCCAGTTGTAAACCAAAGTATTACAGCTTGTGGGAAGACGTGTCTCGGAAATAGGAGGAACCTTAGGAGATTGGAGCTCTGAAAGGTTTTTGCTGATGAAAACATGGATATGAATAAGACTTAAGAACCTGTGCTGCTGAATCCTAGGGATTTGCAGCCTTGGAAGGATTTGAGACTCGCTGGGTAAAGTTGGATGGTGGAACCTTCTGAAGGTGTTTTTCATGGTCCTTAATGGTTTTGTAGGAAAACAAGTATGTCCTGGCAAGGCTAGAAATAAAAAAGGGAGAAGGCAGAAAATCAGTGTGGTCTGGCACAACTGGGGGCTGGAGAGAGGAAGCCACAAAACCAGTCACTGATGCATTTAGTGTCTAATTGAAAGTTTTAGAAAATGAGCAGTTGCTATTTACTGATGTCTAGAGGTGGTTGGGGGTTGTTTGAGTAACTTCTGTGGAGGTGCATGCTCTGCTCTCACCAATGGGAAGAAATTATGGGTTCAGTGATAAAATCATGCTGATTTTTCTGTGCCAAGGAGTAATTGCCTTCCCGAGGAATGAGCAAGCGCTAAGAACAAATTCAGCTCTAACAATCTCCCACAATCTTGGCAGCAGCTCTTGCTTCCTCTAGGGAGGAGGGAGACAGTTGAAATAAGAGGGTTCATCTGGTGTCAGCCCTGTCTGGAGCTGGTGGCGCTAGAACCCGCCTGGGTTGGGTAGAATAGGTGAAACAGCAGCAAAGTATCACTGCGAAAAGAGGAGTGCGTGTGTCTGGCACGCCGTGGATGTCATGGACAGAGAAATGCCAGGTTTGGAACCTGCTTGTGGGCAGGAGCATTCAGAAAACCCTGTGCAAAGATCCTTATCCTGGAGATGAGAGCTGAACAGCACCAGTGTTCTCCATCCTGGAGTGTGAATGGTAACAAAGGAAGGCGAGTCCCCAGGGGGCAGATGTGAGGATTCCAGAAACTCCATCGGAAGGAACTGAAGGATGGGAGGTGCAGACTGGGAAGGGCAGTGCCAGTCAGATTTGAAAGTGCCGTTTTCTGAGTGTTGGGTTTTCTAGCATGTGTTGCAGACTGGAGTTTGCTTTTGTGTCAGTGCTCTCTCCTTTAACTGTGTCACTGCTCCTGTTTAAACTCCGCAGAGAAGACAGAGCCAAACCCTTCTCAGAGGCACACGGTGCAAGGAGGAGTAGCAGTAGGTGGAAGTTTATACAAAGGAGCATAAGATTAGGTATTACAAGGTATTTTTTTCACCATGAGAACAGCCAAACAGCATTGGATCAGGTTGTCCAGAGAGACTGGGAAATCCCCATCCTGGGATAGTGCAGCCTCCAGGTTCCTGTTTCCATTAGACTACACCAAGCTGTGTTTTTGTTACTTTCTTGGGGTTTTTTTAGTATTATAATGTACAAATGGGCAGCTTTAATGGGCTTCCTAGTTCATATCAGTTAAGCTTTTGAAACATATTCAGGTATCTTTTAAATACTGCTGTGTAAGTTGTTTAATCTGACATATTCTGATTTATTATTTTACTGCAGTTATCTAAGGCAGTACTTAAAAAAAAATCAGTGCATTAATTTTTTTGCAGACTGTCAGCTGTGTTAAACCTCCAGCTTAGTTTTTATTAATGTATTTAACCCCCTCTCCCTCAGATCTATGGTGAAATGCCTGCATTATTTTTACATTGCAGTGAGGCTTATTTATTGAAACCTTTCCACTACCTTTGCAGTCAGACCCAGTACCATTGGCTATGAAACTGTGAAACTAATGAGAAATGAAAAATGAAGCTGGATTAGTTAGTTTTATTGCTGGTCATAAAATACAGAAAGCAGCAGTATAAAGGATAAAATACAATTGGAATTAGTTACTCAAATCATAGAATCACAGAATGGTTTAGGTTGGAAGGGACCTTAAAGCTCATCTCGTTCCAACTCCCCTGCCATGGGCAGGGACACCTTCCACTAGAATTCCAAGAGAAGTTACTGAGTCTGGGGTGGGGGGAAGAATCACAAAACTATGTCTGAGAAACAAATTTTAACGTGATGATGTCACTTCACTGGTTCTCTGTTTGGTCAAGTGTAAAAGCTGTTTCTTGAGACGAGGAGGTTCCCCGGGGTCCGCTCGTTCACCTATGTGTCTTGGGCATTGGTTTGATACGGGGGTTTGTGCTCCCTGGTATTATTTTCTGAGAGTTTACGTGTCTAAGGAAACTCTCTGGATTACTGTGAAGCTTTTCCTTAATCCTCCGTGCACGTGCATTGGTAACTGAACACAAGTCTTGGCTGCAAGAGGTGGGAGGCAGGTGGGAGGTGCCGTTCCACGGTGGGCACCAAGGAGGGGGGCACAGTGCAGTTCTCCTGCTGGCAGATGGGATTTGGCAAGGGGAGTGATGACCTGGCCCCACTGTGGCTGTGCCCAGTCCAGGGGGGTCTTTCAGTCGGCTGCACCCCTGCCAGGGTCAAGGTGAGGTTGGTTTGTGGAGGCTGTTTGCAGGGCAGCCTGGATCTCCTCTGCTGCAGGCGCAGGCAGTGATGGTGTAGGTGGCCTGCAGGTACTTTTCTTACATGTTAGAAGGTCTCCTAAGCCAGGGCTGTGTCGCTGAGGAAGCAGCCCAGGTGGAGTGTGGGTGAATTTGGAATGGAGAGCAGAATTTGTCATGCCCTTCGCTTCAGACTAACTGCCTGGGCTCCCCTGAGGCGCTGGCCTGGGTCGAAAGCTGACCCCAGGCAGCTTGCAGGGCTCCACTGTCCCAGGGCGAGGACTGTGAGGGATATTGTGCAGGGAGGGGGGAGTGTTGTCATCCCAATAACACATTTGTTCTGTGTCCATGTCTGTAACATTGCTGACAGTCAGGACAGGCCAAGGGCTGCGAGAGCAATCCTTGGGGGCACAGTGGGGACTGTTTTGAATAAGCTCTTTTAGAAGCTGAGTTAGGAGGAAAACATGAAGCTGTGCGTTCTTGCAGGAACGTACCCTTATCTCGTACCTCACACTTGCAGGGAGGGTTAGGGAAGGATGGGGAGACTGGATCAGAGGGTAGTTCTTGAAAATAGAAGCAAGATATTCAAAGTACTGCTTTAGTCTGAAAAGGGAAGAGAACCAATGCAGTTTTCCCAGGCATATTCCTAGTGTGTTAAACACTACCTGGAGCTCCCACGAGCTGTGTCCCTGTTGTCCCCCAGAGCTCCCCTCCTTTCCCTGGTGTCACCTCACTTTCCCTGGACAACACTGTGAATATGATACCAGTAGCTCTTTGTAACGTTTCCATTAAAAGTGCCCGGAGCAGGAAACGCTGTCCTGCTGCAGGAGCACAGGCTGTGACCCCCCCCCCCCAAACAGGGCACGGATGGTTGAGCCCTTCCCTGCGGAGCGGTGGGAGAGGATTGTAGGAGTTCACGAGGGAAGTGGCTTTGTATAGCAATTTGCTAATCAAATTTGATTTTGTAACAAACTAAACTGACAATCAATTTCTAAAATATAAAAGCCTCTTAGAGGGAATAGTCAAGTGTATCTTCACCAGAAAGATTTAACTGGGATAACTTAATAAAGAGCACAGGATTTTTTCCCTTTTTTTTTTTTTTGTTTTTTTTAAGCAATCACTCCAGAAATGGAAGCAGCAGATTCACAGGACAATAACTACCTCTCTCTCTCAGAGTGCTGAGGTTACCACACTACACACTCGAGCAGCAAAGCTTTCACTTCAAAGCGATTTGTTTTCCTTACCTCTGTGTTTCAGAAATGCAGGTCTGCTCTGTAAAGTGACTCTATGAAAATGGCATCTGGCAGGAGCAGCGGGAGCCCCTCGGAGTCCAGAGTCCTTCTCAGCCTCCAGTTCCTTGCAGTGACCTTTGCAGGTTGGCTCTGGGGGTGTGACAGTTCAGGGGGGCTTTGTCACCTCCCCGGGTGCTGCACAGCAGTGAACTGTCCCGTGGGCTCGGCGTCCTGCACTGGGAAATTAGTCAGTGGTGGGAAAGGTGAGAGGAGAATCCATCTCCCTCTTGCCTCCAAGGGAGCAGGCAGCATTAAAAAAAAGCAATAAGATAAAAATACAAACACTTTTATATGTTGTTCATTAGTCAGCAGATCTGACTCTGCAAATTTATATATATATATACACAAACACATGCAGAGAGCAGATCTGTTGTGTGAAAAGGTGCCATTTTTTTCTAACCAGAGTCCCTTTCCAAACTAGAACAGCACTTTAAATAGGTTCCTCTTTAAAAAAAAAAAAAATTAAAAAAAAAAGAAAATCCTTTACTGCAGCAATGCACTTTAACTGGTCAGACGAGTACAGCTGTGGCTGGCCTGGGACACAGCTGGATGGGCAGGCAGCTCCTGGGCAGCCAGAGCCCGGGGTGAGCCAAGTTGCCAGACCCTGGGATGCCCCCGGCAGCCCAAAAGCCACGGCAGCTCTACCTCGGGAGTCCCGCGGGCTGGGCCAGCCCTGCAGGGACAGACCTGCCACCACCCCAGGGCAGCCCCGCCCGGCCGAGCACTGACAGGGCTGGGCCCTGGGGGGGCTTTGTCATCGTTCCAGAGAACCCACCCTTGCCTCTAAAGCAGATTTAAACCCCGTTTTTAACAGGTCAGAAGTTGCACCCAGTTACAACCCAGCTGAGCTCAGCTGCACAGCAGAGCCAGAGGAAGTTGTTACTGGGGCTGTGGGGTTTTTCCATAATGTGGATATGGAGCCCTTGTCAGTTCAGTATTCTTTTTTTTTTTTTTTTAAATGCAAGTTTGTGTCTCCCACATTGATTCTGCTCTGAGCTGGTTTGCAGAGTAACCCTTTGTAACAGAAACTGTGCTGTCACCTTCAACTGTTGGCCTATAAATCAAACCTTTTAGGACAGGTGTCCTAACACTCAAGACTTACTTTCACAGTTAAGAAATTTCCTGCTGTACTAATTATTCTCTTTTTTTTTAATTTTATTTTTGGTTGTAATCCTTATTTCAAGAAGAAAAAGTCAGTGTTCAGACTAGTCTGCAGTAGGTGGAAGAGTGAGCCTGCTGTGTGTAACTTGTGGATATCAGACTGTTCTTCAGTGATTTTCCAAGCTGTTCCCAAGCTGGTCCTCCAGCACCACTTCCCTTTTCCTCCTCTAGCAGGTGTTGGCAGACAGTGGCCAATGGCAAACAGGGACAGCCAGAGCTGCTGGAGAGGGGTGGGCAGGGGTGGCAGAGGGGAACCAGAGTTGGGGAAGGGGGAAATAAAACCAAGGTAGAGGGACTGTACAATTGCATTGAAAGCAGTTTAGCAAAAAGCGCTCTCGTCGGACAGCTTTAAGAACAATGTGAATGAAAACTTAGCAACTTGGGTAGGAATCTTGGAAAATTCTATAAATGTATACTTGAAATTCTGTTTGTATTAAAAAAAAAATAAATCGCATTTTCTTCTTTCTTTTAACACTGTGTAAAAGAACATTATGCATGTGAGTGGTTTGAGAATTAAATGGTTTAATACTCAGATCCTTGTCTGTGTCGTGGAGCTGACTGGTGTGACCCAGTGTGGGTTTTCTCAGCCATGGTGGGAGATCCTGGTCCCTGCTGTGGGCAGCACTGCACTGCCCAGTTTGGGAAAGATTGGGCAGTGCCAGGCTGCTGTTCCTGGCACTTGAGATGGCTTCTGTCCTGTCTGGGATGAGCTTTGTCTCACCACTCAGCAGGCTCAGCCCATTCTGGTCTCACCAGGTGGAACAGGCACAATGCCCTCTGGATGTTTTCCCAGCTGTCAAAGGCAGGGGAAACACTGTGGTTCAGTGCCATGCTAGAGATCCCCAAGCACTGTCTCAGCCCTCCTCCTTCACCAGCCTCCACCTCCACAGCCTGGAGCACAACTGAAGAAGGCAGAGGTTGCAGGGTTGTGTTCTCTCAACGAGGTGAGCAGGCAAAAGATGGGATCCAGCAAGAAAAGCCACAGCGGCGACTGCCCGAGGAAGGCAGGGAGAGGAAGAGCTGCTTTCTGAGCCCTTAGTTATTTCCAAAATGCTCCCCCTTTTCTCCCAGGGCCTCAGACATCTGTGACACTCTCAGCTTCTTCCCAAGGTGTTACTCCAGGCAGGCAGGTGAGCCCAGAAAGGACGGTGCCTTGCGGGGGTGCAGGGGTTGCTATAGCTGGAGGAGGTGGCTCTCTGTGTCCAAACGCATGTGCCACTCAGAACACAAACACAGATGCTCAAACTTTCCTCCTGGGAGCAGGAGAGTGAGTCCTGCAAACCCCTATGGCTTCCAAAACCAGAGACCCAGTCACCAAACCCCTGTCATGGCAGCTCTGAGTTAACTGCAGCACAGTTTGGCTGCTGTGGCCATTGCTGCTTAGAGAAGCCTTTACAGAGGTGGGTGTTTCACTGCTCCTACCAAATCCAGACTAAAGGGCCCACTGGGGAGGGACACCCACTGGTGTTTTCGCAGCTGTCTGCAAAAAACACTTCTGTCACCTGTGCTGTCACTGCCCTTTTGGTTTGAAACAGCTGCCTGAAATGCAGAAATCCTAGAGGGAAGCTCACCACCTTCTCCATCTGGAGGACAACCTTGTCAGAGGCTGTACAGCAGTAAAGCCACCTTGAGAGCACCAGAGGCCACACGTGTGGCCCAGCAGCAGGCCAGCACACCTCAGCTCCTGGAGTAAACTTGCAGGTGAAATAACGGATTTTTAAACAAAGCTACAGGTACTGGTTACCTCAGCTGGGCATTGCCACAGTTCATGGACACCCCTGCTACAGGAACTGTTTGCTAGTTTAAATCTTAATGTTAAAAAGGAGATTCAAAGCCTTGGCTATGCAAGACTGTCACTGGTGGCTCTCACCTCTGGGGCGTGTTGGATACACCACAGCTGCTGGCAAGCAGGGCACAGCTGTTTGGCAGCTCTTCCACACGTGCTGTGGAAGGATGTTTCTGGCCCAGCCAGCATAAACCCTGTGGTTGCTACTGTTCCACTGACCTGTCCAGTGTGGGGTCGTTCTGCCGGGACTGGGGAACACAGGGAAGGGCCCGTTTGTTGGAAAGTTTAAATGAGTCTAAGTGGCTTGGTGCAAATTGTGCATTCAGAGATCAGCCTGCTACATACAGATCTATAGGGTTTAATGAACCAGGGGATCAGAGTTACAGCTTGAGGCCCGAAAAGGAGGAGGGTTGGACATGGGAAGGACAGCAGTGCTGGACTCGGGTTTGGGTGCTGCAAAACTACTGGTGCTGGAAGAAATTCAGCTTCCCTTTGCATGGAGGACGTAGCAGATGAGGGGCCCTGTGAGCCTTCTCACCCAGGGAGGAGCAGGGACAGCCCAGCTGGATGCAGTCCCTCCCTGCAGCTGGCACCAAACAGCAAGACCAACCACGCCAGGAGCAGCCTGGGCTTTGTGGCAATACCCCACTGCCCCTCTTCCCGAGGCAGAGGAGGGAGAGGCGAGGCCCTGCCAGCCCCTTTAGGAGCAAGGATCGGCTATCCTGCCCATGAAGATGATGGTGTTGAGGGCGGCTTCCCGGATGAAAAGCAGGAAGGGCCTGTTGGCATTGAAGATTTTTCTGTTCATGGGGAAGGAACGGCCAGAGATGGTGACAGCTGTGGCAGCTGATGCCTCGCTCCCTTCTTCATTCACCTGCCAATCAAGGGAGAAGATGGGATTAAAACACAGGCATCGTGCAGCAGGGACAGGGCTTGCCCTCCTTCTCCTTCCAGAACCCCAGACTGCTGAGGAAACGAACACCAGGGGTTCAGAGCTATTTTTTTTTCTTTTAATGCTACATGTTTTTAAAAACCAACGGGAAGACACCCTGGGACAGAACAAGGCTCACCTCAAGGAAGGCTTTGTGGAAAGCCTCAGACACATACAGGTCTGTGCGGCCCTCTGCGATGATACCTGCAACAGAGTGGAGAAAGGTTAAACTGAGTTTAGGCACAGTTAGAGAGAACACACTCCCATCTATCAGGGCCTGGGATCAGGCAGAAGGCATGGCTGCCCTAAAATGAAAATATGCTCCCCCACATGCAATGGATTGCTAAATTGCCATGTCCTCAATGCAGAGCTGGGCTGCCTATCTACGGTGGGACTTGAGTCCATCACTGACTGTGGCAACATCTAAATGCTTTCATGTTCTTGTTCCTCATGTGCTGCTGCACCTAATGCCCTGGCACCTGTGGAGGAACGGCTGCCCCCCACCCTCCACATCTCACCTGGGAGTCTGGCATTTTCCGGACTGAAGAGATCTTCCAGTCCCATTTTCCTCAGCTTCTCTTTGACGCTGAAGCTGTCCTCGACACGGAACCGAGGGAGATAAACAAAGAGAGACACCTCCTTCATGGAGTCTATCCAGCTCTGCAGCTTCTCTGATGTCAGGACTCGCTCCACGTCCTCCAGCGGTGTCCCAGCACTGGGCAGGACCAGCACCATCGTGATATCATCCCCTTTGTACGGCAGCTCCAGCACCTGGACTTTGTCCTGGGGGATGAATGCGTAGTGGAATTTGGACTCCTGGTACATAGTTGGGACTTTGCAGGTCTCGCCATTGGCTTTATTAAATACATCCAGTTTTGTGTTTGGAGCTGGGAACTGCGATTTCCAGTGCCCCTAAAAGGGAGAGGGGGAGGACAAACATGAGCATCATGTCTCCCCCAAGGACGTGGGCTCCTCCCCCAGTTTTGTCAGCCATACCTTAAAGTAAATGGTGTTGACCAGGACCAAGACAGTGAGATCATCAATACCTCTTTCTGGGATCACTTCTGTGATGCGTCTCTCTGTCTTATTAGCCACCCACTCATTAATGATCTCCCTGGAAAGTTCTGGCTTCTCCTGAAGGAAGAGACCAAAAAAAGGTTAAGCCAAGGGTTTTAAACACCTCTTTGTGCCCCTTCTGCAGGAGACAGGTTCCCAGGGTGTGTGCTGGGGGAGGACACTGCTCCCAGAGCAGCGCTGCAGGGTTCAGCAATGAGGAGAGGGGACATGGCTGTGGTTAAGGGTGAGCTGGAACAAGAGCAGCTCCATCCAAGGCTCCCTCCTGCCTTCACTCATATCCCACACAGCCAGAGCAGGGCACTTCCTCTGGGCAAAAGACAGGGATGCATCCTTCGGCAAAAGCAGAAGGATGGCGGGGGGGAGAAACCAAACAAAAAAGCAAAGTCGCAAGTAGATCAAACCCACTTTGAAGTTCAAAGGCCAGAGTTTGGCTCCATAAACGATTTCACTGATGTTCTGATAAGTCTCGTTGAAGACCAAGGATTTCTCCCCAAAGAGGCGGTTGGCCGATACCAGCTCCGAGGATTTGTTGGCTTTCTTGTAAAGCCGGCAGTTCAGCTTGGCAAAGAAGAAGTGGATCTGATCCGATGTCTTTTCCGAAATGGTGTCAAATCGAAAGACCTGGAGGAGCCAAGCAGCGAGAAGGAATCCATGAACAGGTTCTTGTGCTCCTGGGCCCCACGGCAAGTGGTGGAGGAGCCTTTGCCTCAACAGCCAGGAAATCTGCAGGCCCTCAGAGCTTCGCCCTCCATCTGTAATTGGGAATCCAAATCTACATAAAATGAAGTCCCCCCATCAGCCCAAGATCTCCTTTGGAGTCCAAGTGGAGGATTAAACTCTGCTCAAGTGCTGCTCCTGTGTCTAACTCTGGTTTCCTTGCTCCCAATACTCTGCCTGTGACTGGTTCCAGGTTCCCCCAGTGCTACCACACCCCAGGGATGAGCTGCACCAGTGGGGCCTGGAAGCAGCTCTCAGGTCATACCAGGTCATGGGAAGACTCAGAAGGATTGTGCTGAACCCTCCCGTGACAATGCCAAAGGCTGCTCCTTCCCAGGAGGAATTATCATGGCCTGTTGAGTAATTCTGGTACATCTTATCTATTTTTACAGGGAATGGGAACATGTAGCAATCGTTTTGAGGGTAGATTTTTGCAGCACAGGGAATTTTTTTATCTGTTCCCAGCTAGAAGGACAGTTATGATTTGTCTACTGCTATCCAACCTCAGGCCTTTAAGCACAGAAAATCCCACAGCACATTGCTCTTCCTATGAGGCTCCTCGTGTACAGGCTCCCCTGCCCTGGAAGTCAGGTGGACTGCAGGGTCTCCCATGTCTCTGATTTTTGTCCCAAGGGAGAGACGGGGAACATGAAAAAGAGCCTCTCCCAATGGGACTTGATTATCGCAGCTTTTCCTGCTTTCAGCATAAAGAAATGCTTAGCTATGCACTTGCCCAATCTGCAAGAAACAAACTGTTCCCATTCCATTCCCTCATCTCCCAAAGAAGCTTCCTTTCCTCCATATGAAACCTAATCTCTCAAACCCAGTAAATCCACCCTGAATGATGGATCTAAATAAGGAGTCATGGGAAGGAGCTAGTATCTAAATACGGGCTGCCCCTTCCCAGGGTCTCGTTTACAGGTCTCAAGACCAGGTTGGATGGGACTGAATAGCTGTTTTTGGCATCTCTGTCCCACCAGGAGTACAATGAGGAGGGGAAAAGTCTGTTTGGTGTAGAGGAAAGGCTGCTCACAGACTGGGATTGAGATGAGCTGCACCAGGAGGACAGTCAGGAATTGTATGGATGCACATTCACTACAGAGAGGTATCTTGCAAAGTCTCCACTATATGGAATGCTACATGCCAACCCGGGAAGTGTCCAAGGCCAGGTTGGATGGGACTTGGAGCAACCTGGTCTAGTGGAAGGTGTCCCTGTCTGTGGCAGGGGGTGGAACGAGCTGAGCTTCACGGTCCCTTCCCACCCAAACCATTCTGTCATTCTATGATTCGATTCCCAAGGCAGGGAGCTGTCCTGGCCCTGAGAGCACCCATGAGCCATGATCACCTTTCCTACCTTTCAGACCTGCTACAGGGAAAGGCTGAGGAATCCCACTGACCTCCATGAGCTGCTGGAGGGTGCTGCCACAGGCTCCCAGCTTGGTCATGGCAAAGGCTGTGGAGATGCTGAGGGGCGACATGAAGATGTTCTCCCCATTGTCCTTGGAGTCAGCCAGGTACTTGTAGAAGACAACGGCAAAGCGGGAGTTGGCCTTGGACAGCTCCCAGACCCGGGGGTTGGTGGACTCCGGCAGCTTGTCCTTGGCTGGCTCCTGCCCCTCGTCCTCCGGGGGCTTCCTCTCCGGGTTGCGGTAGATGCAGACGGGGTTGACAGGGATGTCACGGGGCTTGGCGGTGCAGATGTCCTCCACGGCATAGGGCTCAGGGACAGCCACCCCCCACACGCCCAGGAGACACAGCACCACCAGACGCATCGTCCTGGAACCACAACGAGAGCGCTCAGACACACGGCCTGGCCCGAAACCCACAGGCCTGTTTCAGCCAGGGGAACAGGAGCCCATGCTCCTCTCCAATCCTCCCTTTGTCCTGGAGCTGCAGGATAAACCAGGAGGACAGACAGACACCAGCAGAACAAATATGCCTCCAAGCACACACTACTTTTAGAAGCAATACACTGAAAAGGGGGCTTTCCCAGTGCCCTCTTTAAGCATCGGGCTCAAGTTTGTACAAAAATATGACTTGAACTTTCGAGTCCTCCCCATCAGCCAGCGAGGCGGCTACAGTGCAAGGGCCCTGCCTGTGTGGTGTTTCCCCAGGGTCACCTCACGCTATTTGAGTTCCTGATGCAGGAGATGCTACAGCAGAGAAGAAAGGTGATAAGAAAGAGGTCTCCAGGGGAGTTGGTCCCTCCATGCACTGAGCATCTTTAATATCCCAAAAATGTATTTTGTAAGCATGTATGGTGTAGCTGGTGCATCCCAGCTATACCTGTCCAAAGTTCATACCACTTCAATGCAAACTGGTTGTCCCTGGTACCTGAGGAAGGCAGGATGATGTTAACCACCACGTTCCAGCAAAAGCAGGTCTCTGAAAATCTCCCAGCAAGGCAGAGATAATTTCTTTTCCACCTTTGTTAAAGCACACAGAATCATGGAATGGTTTTGGTTGGAAGGGACCTTGAAGACCACCTCATCCCACCCCCTGCCATGGGCAGGGACACCTTCCACTAGCCCAGGTTGCTCCAAGCCCCATCCAACCTGGCCTTGGACACTTCCAGGGATGGGGCAGCCACAGCTTCTCTGGGCAACCTGTGCCAGGGCCTCCCCACCCTCACAGGGAAGGATTTCCTCCTAAATCCCGACACCCTTCAGCTCTGGCAGCGAGGCCTCAGCCATGCCAGGGCCGACACAGCATGTCCTGTGCACTGGGGTTCTGAGATGCCCTTTGCATGACCTAGGTTCGTTCACATCCCTGTGGCAGGAAGCTCCCGCACCACAGCCACAGCAGCTTGAGAAACAACTACTGGGAAGGGCTGGCAGCCTGCCTAGGATTTGCCTACCGCAGGAGACTTTTTCAAACATGCATCTGACTCAGGTAGGTCTCTGCCTGCCCCCGCACACTCACTGCATGGCTACCAAGCATCGCCTTCTGAGAAACTAAATTAAAAATCAGCTGCATTTAGCACTGGTGACCTCTGTGTCTGTGATCTTGCAGTGCTGGTGGGCCAGCACCTGTGGGAGGAAAACAGCAGCATCAAAAGGGCTGGTGTGGGATGAAGGAGAGCTCTGGGTTCTTCCACAACCCCCTCCCCAGGCTATTAGGCAATGACTTCATCCCTGTTCCAGTTCCTCTGCAAAAGCAGAAATTACCTCATCTGGCACCAAGACTGTGTGGAGCCCCAAGGGCCCCTCTCCATCCACTGATAGCACAGCAACAAGGACTGTGAGAAAACATGCAAAACAAGAGGCTGACTCAGGCCACTGCCACAGCTCTTGCTGGGAATGACAAACAGATTACCTTCCAAAAGGTTCAGGACAGATGGGACACCACAAAGGGCAAAAAATTCCCACACTTAGTGCTGCCAGCTGCAGCAGGAAGGATGGCCCCAACAGAAAGGACAAGCTCACCATGGTCCCTGCCCCGTCACTCTGCTCTCCTCTAGGGAAAGGCAGATCCTGACATGCCTGTACAAGGACAAATCCCTGCTTCTGCCCAGCCAAGGCAGCTCGTGGTGCCTGCCATGGCGCAAAGTGCTGCTAATCCGATCTCACACTTAAAACCAAAGCACAGGAGTGAGGAGAACACCTCATCTTCACCCTGTCCTGATAAACGGAAAAGACTCTCTATTTCTACTCCACAGTAAAGTCCTGGGCTGTCACTAGAGGAGATACAGGACTTTGTGCTAACCCCTTAAACCAACTTTACCATCCACTAAGGTTGACCTGGCCCCTGACATGTCCAGTCTTGGCTCTTACAGGCAAGAGCCTTTGCTATTTCTTAGGCCAGCTCTTTGTTGTAGCACTTGGACAAAACCCATTCCTCCTCCCCTCACAGCTCTTCAACACTCCCTTTTCCCTTGCAGCACTGCCACACAGTCCATGTGTCAACAGTTTTCATCCTGGAAGGATCCCAAAGTATTCCCACAACAGTACTGCCTGAAAGGGGTTACTGGCAAGGGAGAAAGCAGAAACTAGAAAAAGCTCTTAGAAGGGTGAAGCAACAAAAAGAAGTGCAGAAAGCCAAGAAACAAGTTGCTGATTCAGCTTCAATCAGAAGGCTCTGGGGAAGTGTTGAGAAACTCCCCCATCCCGTGGCTGCTGTGCCACAGCTGGGCTCCAGCCAGCACAGGCCCTTTCCATCCCACTGTTCCTCATGGCTGCAGGACGGGGCAGCTCAGTGGGCTTGCAGACCCCCAGCACCCACCCTGCTGAACCTACTGGGGGTGCTGGTGGGGGTGTGACTGTCCCACAGCACCCACACACTGCGTACAGAGCCCAGCTGATGGGAAGGAGCTCAAACCTCCTTCAGCTTCCCTGCCGCGCCACATCTCAAACTCTGAGTGCAAAGCAAACCAGGAGTGCTCTTTTACAGCCAGCAACTGCTTGGGACATCCTGACCTTAGGAATTCTCTCCACACCAAAAAGCATTGCTGCAGGTTGGGGATAGAAGTCAAGCATGATGCTTTAGTGAGCTGTACAGAAGTCAGCCTTCGTGAGAGTTGGGATAGGAGGGAGGATCCTCTAGAAAAGAGCAAAACAACCCACTCTGGTAGCAGCTAAAATTCATAGGCTCCTATGAAGGGAAAAGAACCTGCTACAAGGAATTAATTAACAATGAAAGATTAGTGAAATTTGTTTCTCTTACCTGCCCCTCCAGCCTTCTACTTTTAGGATGTAAATGCAAATTGTTAAGAGGACAGTCTTGCTTGAGCCCAAAGCCGTTTCCCCACTGGATTTTTGTGCTCAAGCAGAGCTGAGACAACAGCAGGGGACAGTGGGAGGGGAGTAGGATGCTGAGGCCAAAGGGTGATGACCAGCTGCTGGAGGTTAAGCAAAGAGCAGGAAAAAAAGCAGTGTTTAGTTTGAAAGAGGTTTTAAAGTTCAATCTGACAAGGGAAAGTTTGACCATCTATCCCACAGAAGTGCCAGATGCCTCTAGCTCCTGCCCACAGTAAATTAACTGCTTATCCCATGAGAAAAAAACCAAAACTTTCAGGAGTTTAAATAAAAATGTGGTCAACCAAGGCATCTTTAATTCTCATTGGGTATCTTGTAGCTTAGCAAAATGTCTCCCCACCCTGTCACCTGCCCCCCATTTCCACACAGGCACAAGTTGGGAGAAGCCGCCCCACTTCACATACCGCAGTTTCAAATAACATCTTAACCACACTCACCTGGAACAGGCTCCTCTGGGAAGTGGGCACGGCCCCAAACCTGCCAGAGCTCAAGCAGTGTTTGGAGTTCGGACAACACCCTCAGGCACATGGTGGGATTGTTGGGGTGCCCTGCGTAGGGTCAGGAGTTGGACTTGATGATCCTTGTGGGTCCCTTCCAGCTCAGGATATTCTGTGATTCTATGTCCTTTCACTTGTACAGCTGGAAAGCTGAGGATTAGCAGCAGCTCCCCCATCTCCAGTCCAGATCCACACGGCAGTGCTGGGAGCAGGACTGAGCAACACCATTTCCGATGCGGGATGCAGCTGCTCTATAAATTCCAGTGTTGCTTCCCGAACATCAAATTCCAGGAGCAGGCTGGCTCAGCAGGTGCTACACCTGCCCTGTTCCTGGCCTCCAGTAAGAGCCCAGGTCTTAGCGCAAAATGCAGCTGCAAAATGGTTTGGGGGAAGTAAAAGGCCTTACTATACCAGTATGGGATATAATTAAAAGGGACAGAGATTATGGAAATAAATTAAAAGATACTGTAAAATGTCCTCCACGAGAAACAAAGGACCTGTGCACCGCATACCTTATTGCTCCAGGTGGCTGCTGGTTTAATTTTCTGAGGTACCTCACAGGTCCCAGGGTCTCCAGGGTGAATTAAGGATGCTCCACACCAAGGCAGACATCCAAGCACGGGTTTCCATTCACCCACTTCTCAGGGGTAGTTTAAAGCAGTAAAACCAAGAGCAAACACCTACTGTTTTGCACATGCCACAGAAATGCCCAAGCCATCCCTTCCCAGGGGAGCAGAGTAAACCTATTTTTTGAGTGCAGCATGTAAATGGTAATTTGTTGCTGGTTCAGGTCCAAGCAACAGCCCATCACTCACACCTGAGCAGGGATATCCCTAAGGAAGCATCCAAGATGCCAGTGTGTTCATACAAGCCATTAGCTGCCCCGTCTGCTCCAGTGGAAGGGCTGTTCTCCAAAAGCTGCTGCTCCCAGACCCAAAGCAGGGATCAGAGGCTCAAACCCATCGAACACCAAAGCCTGGCAGCCTGGGGCAAGGGAGATGAAGCATCAAGCCTTGGTTTTAGTCTCTCCCATACTTGTAGTCCAGAAGACAGGGAGTTGGAGTTCACAGTTATGGGGAAGGAGGTTACAGAAACAATTGAAGACATTCTATTTGGAAAGAAACAGCTTTTAAATACACCTGAGTGGCGAGCAGGAACACAAATTTCCTTAGTTCTGTTTCTGCTTTGGGTGCTCACTGTGGAGTTTTATGATGAGCCACAGTGCACTCAGAGAGTGTGATAGGATCAAAGAATCCCATGTTCTGGGCTCGCCTTCTGCAGCTCCCTTCTATCCTAGTACCCACACTTAAAGGGAAAAAGATTTTCCAGCAGGTACCATCCACTTGAACCCAGTTCTCCCCTCTTTCCCACATAAAAAAAAATACCAGTTTCCCCAAATCTCTCTTGATGCAGAGCACCCACCGCTCCCTTCCAAAGGGATCTGATGCTCCACAGCACTTCAGATCTTCCTTTCAAAAGCCAGAAGGCTCTGCCTGCCCTGCAATAGGAGAAGGAACAGTTTCTCAGCCAAGCAGCAGCCTTGGTTTGGCCAGTTTCAGATTTATAGCCAGATAATGACTTGTTAGAATCCACAAAAAGGACAGAAAGGAGAAGATTAAAAACCACAGAGCAGACTGTGGAGCAAACCTTCATCACTCTAAGGCAAGTCCCAAACCAGGCTCAACATCAGACGAATGCTGCTCCCTCCTTCTCTGAAGGCTTTGGTTTTTAGGTATGTACTCTGAGCAATTACCAAACATTATTTTGAGTATCCTTTCTCATTCACCTCTGGTGAAGGAGCCACTTTGTTTACAGGTGGAGTCAGAAGAGAACAGACCAGACCAAGGAGAGACATGTGGCTCCTCTGTTGTTTGGCATCTCTTATGCTCCAGCCCAGCAGAGAACAAACACACCCTGACCTGGAGAAAGCCTTAGAGAGATGATCTGACAGTCCTACGCCTCACACCAAATCTAGAAGAATGCGCATTCACTCCAGACAGAAAACGAGAGATATTTCAAAGTGTTCTCCATTAATTTATCATTTAATATAAATGCTGACAGAAAAGCAGGTAAGACCTTGTCTATTTACAAACCAAATAGCGAATCGTCACCTTTCCACCAGTTTTTGTTGAATCTGCAACACAAAGGACCCTTAGACACTATGTGAGAGCAAGGTGAGGTTGAGTCAGCTTTAAGAGGCAGAAAAGCAAGGTGAAGACTGAAGAAATAACATTTCAACATATGGCTTTTTCTATATAACCACCATGCACATACAATAGGTCTCCACTCCCTCGTCCTTTCGTACAAAGATGACAGGGTTGGCTCTATAAGTCTGAAGAGAAAATAAAGGAGACAAATACTGACTTTCAGATCTCTGGATCCTTTTGCTTCCTTCAATTCACTCTGTCCCACTTCAGAACAGTATCTAAAAGGTTTTTCTTTCAAGTTTAAAAAGTATATTGCAGGAGTAAAGACAGAGGGAGATGGATATAGAGAACTCTTTCTTCTACTCCTTTTGTCATCTCAGTTTTCACCAAAGGTAGCAAAGCATCCAACCTTTCCTGGAAAAGAGGCACCAACTCCCTGTGTGCCTCTGAACATCTCCCCTGTGACCAGGCCTGTATGTACAAGACTTCAAAATTCCCCTGAACTTGCAAAGAATTCAATTTATAGAATTCTTCTCATACATTCTACTTCATCTCTACTCCTATTAAGAATGTTTTGATAGTTACAGACAATAAATATCCACAATATCAACCCAGAGTCAGCCATTCCCATAAAGGAGTGAGAATTTTTGTTGATGGGAAGGAAGAGCAGAAACGGAAGAAAACAACAGAGAGAGAAGAAAAGCAAGAAAAAACCCAGTTCAAACAGAGACTGAATGAACACTTTGTTCAGCACTGATTCATGAGAACAGCAGACAGGGAATTTCACTTATCCAGGAACCTAAATAAATTCAAGAAATAGTTTATAACCTGACTCAACAAACCTCATGGTCTCCATTTTATTACCTAGACTATCCTTTATTTTATTTCTGTTAAATATACCTCTGCAGGGCACAATCACATACAATCAATACGATTGGAAAATTACATGAGCTCTATCCCAAGCATATACGCACCAATATTAAAAAGTTATTTAAAAAACAAACAAACCAAAAAATTAAAATAAAACTCCACCCAAAAAGGTGATAATGACTGCAGAATGTCTCGGGGAGACTTGTATGGAACTAACAAGATCGAAGAAACCAGGAAAAAAAGATCATCTATAGAGAAATCCCACAACTGGAAGTAGATGATTTCAAAGAGGGTGTAGGAGCTGTTGTAGAGATCCCACAGTTCTTCCTCCCTCCTCTCACATGTGCCTTTTCTCACCTCTTCCTCCCCACAGCAGCAAATACAATGGGGAGAGAGCTCGACACTCCACTACCAGTTATAGAAAACAGGGAAGAACAGCCAAGCTACAGCATGGTTGCTAAGCTGACTGCAAGGAAAGCTCCTTTTAGCATGGAGGCTGCTTACACAGCAAGCAGAAGCCAAAGGGGGAATGGGAACTCCTTAAAATTAGGAAAAACTCTCAAAATCATTTGATTTGCCCAAGTTGAGCAGCTTCACCTGCGAGAGGCTGCGGGTGAACGGTCCCAATTTTGAGCAGCTGGGAGGTGAACAGGGCTTCTCCTCCTCTCCCTCAGGTTGCTTCACACATTTTTAAAAGGCTGCTGCCAAGTTTCTTTTCAAAAAGCTACAAATAAAGAGGTCAGCACACACATCCAGTTGTGGGATCCATCCAATACACAGTCTGGTTTGGATGCCAAAGACTTGTGAGTACTGTCTGCCACAGAACTATAAAATTAGGCATTTTTAACATTACAAAGAAGCAAATAATTTCTTAAACATCAAATATTCCACAAGATTTTCTTTTTCTTTTTTGCTTACAGATATATTTTCCCCATATATATTTCACATGTAATTCCACCACGTCTAATGCTTTTTATGTCCAGAGACACTGCACCACCTGTTGCTTCCATCTCTCCCAACACTGCATGTTTCAAATTGAAGTTGATAATTGTGTTTTCCTAGAGCTTTCAGATCTCAGAATCAGTTGTTTCCTGGCATATGAAAACATCCAACTGGTATATCCAAGGAAAGCTGCCTTGCTGGATGTACCTTGTCACCTAAACCTTCCCAACTGCTGAACACCTGGCAATTGGCACTCAAATCATACACAAACTCACCGGAATTGCAAAGATCGCCTGGGAAGGATCAGTTAATTATCCATGTTACTAAGCTACAGGCACCACTTTAAGCTTCAAATGACTGAGATGTTCCTATGCAGACAAATCCACATTGCCATGTGCTTGTTTTTTTGGGAAATTTCAGGAAAAGCTGCAGCCTCTTTGCTTACCAGTGTTCAAAGACTTTCCCTGACATGATATCACACTTGCCATTAGGAAATGATATTAAAAACAAAATAAGCATTAAGTTTGTTCTCCTTTCCCTGCTAATTAAGCTCTACTTGCATCACAAGAAGCGCCTCGGAGGCTGCGACAACACTAAGCAATTACATTCTTCTTCCTACAGAAGAATAAAGACCACATGTTAACTGTGTAAGGACACTGTACTGCAATAACATTCCCCAAAATTCCTTACTTATACTGTGTAACCTGAACTAACTTACTCCAGCCTCTTTCATCCATTGGTATTCCCACAGAAAATAATGCAGTTGGTAACACTTGACTATGGAAAAGAGAACTCCCAATGATGTTTTTGACATTTCAGTGTCTACTTGATGTGAGAGCAAATCAATTTGTGCTACAAAATAATCAGTATGTTGATTTACAAGCAACAACCACCCAGCTCTTGGCACCAAGGCTGTACCCAAAAGGTGGCTCAGAAGATCTGCTTCACTTCCCTCAGAAATTCAGTTTATGTCACTCAAGGGAGGCAGATGTTTCTCCAATTCATGTCAACTCAACAACTTTTGCTTCCTGGATTGTTTTTTTTTCATCCAGGCAACTTGATATATTATGATACAAGAAATTAAGTTGCTGACACACTGAGGTTTTTTGGTTGTTTTTATATCAGCAACATTAGGAGGCAAAATAGAAGGCTGTGTTTTGGGAAGTGGATTATGACAAAACTTGAATCATGGCCTAGCACTGCTCTGTCTATCCTAGGATGACAAACACTTCCTCATACGCACACAGACAAGCACAAAACTTGCACACTGCTTATACGTCTGGGTGTTTTCCCTATTTTAGAGCAGAGAAGGAAGCTGGCACTCCTGCCCTTGAGCCTCCTGAATACTGGCACTGAATTTCTCAAGACCATAAAAGCGGGTCTGAAATAACCAGTCCAGCAAAGATACTTTTTATTGGGGTTCTTCAGATAACTGTTTGCTTTTTTATAGTCCAGATTTATAAATGGCAACGGAAATGAGGGTTTGTGCTACTTGGACTTTGAGTAGATCAAGGAAGGGAAATGCAAGTGGCTTTCCTGTATTATCAATAAAAGCCTCAGTCCTGGCCCTTTCTAAGACAGAATTTGCCCCACCTTACTCAGTTTGTGCTGTCAAGAGACAATATGACCATACAAGTTTGGTTCTTGCACTTCTAATTTAATGTAATGCTAAAGTTTGATAAGTCTTTCCGGTTCCAATGGGTTTAAAAGTCAGTCACATTTGTAACACAGATTTATCTTTTAATGTAACTGAAGAGGTTTTCCATCAGTATTCAATTTAGATTTAAACACTTAAAGACAAGGCTTCTTGGATTATGAGATTTCTGTGTTCCTTCTCCCTCTCCAAATGAGCCATTCCATCAGCTGAGAGAGTGCATGAGAGACTGAAAGTACATCACAACACCCCAGATACATCTCAGTACATTGCAAATTGTATGACTCAATGGAATGATTTTCCACAGTTGAATGCATGGGCAAGGCTTGACAATCATTTACTTCTGGAAATTGTTATTAGGATAATACAGTCAACTCACGATACCCTACAAACGCTTGACAATCAAAATGGCTACATCAGGGGAAAAAAAAAAGTGTAAAGCACAAGTCTTTGGCTCTCCTTTAAAGAAAACAGCAGTTTACCATGTTTATACAGATCCCCCGTTTGCCTACCAGTAGGGGCAATATCACATTTGTGCATCACTGAGTAATAACACCATTAGAAAAGGCAACTTCACAGAAGTTATTGGCTAAGCGAATTCATTTGAATGCTCTGTTTTGAGGCAGCAAGCTGTCACTGTTACACAATCAGGGAGGGTCGATGGGCAAGCCACAGGAGGAAAGGAGGAAAAAAAAAAAAAAGGGAGTGAAGGCTCAGAAAAAAACAAGACAGAAAAGAACCTGAGAAGGAAGGGGATAACTGTGCTGCAAGCTTGAAAAGTGCTCTGATCTAGAGAAAACAAGTCCTACTCTGAAATGGGACAGCATGCAAGAGGGGCAGAAGAAACAGGTTAAATTTCTCCTATTAAGAAATCAGAACTAGGTCTCAGGAAAGGAATAAGAGATGTTGACAGGAGAAGGAAAGTAACACTACAGAATAAACAGACATTTCTACACTGACTGCATCACGGACGCACTGAAGCTCAACCTTCCGCTTGAAGTTTTCTGTTCGGGGGGGTTTGTCCATGCCGGGGCTGGAACCCAGGTATCAGCGAGGGTTAAGAGTTGTCTGATGCAGTAGGAAATTCCACCTACCTACCAAAGGATGCAGCAGTGCCCTAACACCATGGTAATACTGTTCCTTCTTGCCCAGGTAGAAGCAACTAAAGCAATCCGTAGCCAAGACCAATCTCACAGAGGTGGGCAGCGCTCCCGTACAACTGGGACAGTGATGGGCTATAGCAATGACCGTATCAGGATAGAGAGTCACTCCAGACATTTTGACTCTCAGCTTATTTGCTGTAACCATCAATGCTGCCAACTGCATGGAGAGCTCTCTGTTCTCTGAGTTCTCCCAGTTTTTCCACAAAAAGGGAACATTTCACGTGCAGTTTTCAGAAAAAGACTTAAAAGCATGCACTGCACTTTGCTGTTCAACTTGTTTTAATCAACTTAACTTCTGCAAAAAGAAAAAAAAAAAAAGGCAGAAAAAGGGTAAGAGGAGGAGGGGAAGAACCAAAGCTAAAAATCAATACTGTTAGTAGATATTAAACACACTATTTAACAAGCCAAACTATAATTCTGGGCAAACAGGGCATTCACCTGGACACACTGATCACAACAAGGACACTGCGCACAAAGTACAGCACGGACAGCTGGATGAAGGAGAAAACAAAACAAAACAAAACAACAGTAAGGTCTCTTTTCTAATCCCCAAGTTTTGGAAGCATTCACATATGCAGGCCAGCAATCTGAGTAGCTCTTACTGCAGAATTCCTCCCAGTAGAAAAAGTGGAGAAAGGAATAATCCCTAATCTGGCAAGGGAACTAGTTAAATAAAAGGTAAAAAGGTTTTTGCCCTCCAGATTTTCTTCCTAGTGTTGCAAACAAATCTGTTGGAGTCAAACCTATTGTAACCATCTTTGAAAATTAATTTTACATCCACAATTACTGCAGTCAAAAAAGGAACATTCTGGGCTTGTCCTCCTAGTTTAGAATATTGCACTAATTATCTCGACTAAGGTGAGCTTCCTGTGTTAATAAAGACACAGCAGAAAGGTATAAACTAATTAAAGCCAAGGAGAAGGCTGACTTGAGGGTGGTGCTCTGCACTAAATGATGGGAGGAGAGGGCAGGCTGCCTGTGCCAGGTGACTTGGGAGCAGGCAGCCAGGGAAACACCTTCATCATCCTCCTGGCCAGAGCAGAGAAGGGAGGAACAGACTCACAACTGCATCCCCCCAGCCCTGCCGGGCTCCAGGGGAATGCTTGGCCTCAAGCAGCAGGTACGGATGGGTGGGGACAAGCTGGAGGTGAAGCTGCTCTAGTGGAAAGATGATTCTTTGCCCAAAGTTAGGAGGGGCTAGAAAACACAGCAAGCCTCAAACTACTCTTGGCAATGAAGAGGCCAAAGTTCAACTAAGAGTGAAATAAAGCCATGTGAAGACATATGGAGAGTGTGGGGGTGTGAGCTGAAAAATGCCTTTATTTTAATTCAGTGCTTCTACCTCCCAGACATTTGATCACAACAGCTGCGCTCATGCGAAAAAATTCTTAAAACATACTCAATATATATACAGATATAACTATGTATATATGTATATATATATTTATATATAAATTTTTATTTAAATAAAAAAGAAAGCTCGAATCCCAAGCCAATATGTGTATCAAATCCTTGACCAGCCAGGTCTGTAGGGCATAATCAAATTCAATGTGAAATAGTATATAAACGTGGTGCCTTGACTGGGCAAATTAAATAATTGCTACTCAAAAGAGTCTTCTGTTTGGACTCTCCTACTGGTAGGCAATAGTGGGACTGTATCCCCTCCCACCCCCCCTTTTGTTTTATTTAACAGTATGATGAATGCAAAGCTTAGCCCAAGGTTGCTACGACCTCAGCAGGAGTTAAGGTTAAGGAAAAAAACTAAAACCCAAGAAAATTCAATAACTCTTGCTTTACCCAACCAAAGCAATGCAGTAATTTATTACATAACCAGTGTTTTCCCATTTAGTAGTCTAACCCAGAAAAAAAAAAAGAGAACACAGGCCAAGAAGGTGCAGAGGGAGCAGCATTTTAAAATCGTTCTCCAGGGTTCTTTGTATTCAGGGTCTCACCCCAGTGTATGTCAAAGGAGTCAAAAAATGTGCAGCAAGAACAAAATCTTTCATTTCTTTAATTTTTAAAGAAAACACCAAAAAAGGTTGATGGCTTCTCCAACTTATACTTACAAAGCATCTACTTGGAGAAGCATTGGATCTATCAAGCAAATTTGCTTCCCAGTACTTCTGGCAGGATTTGTGCTGCACCTCCAGTGGCCATTTTGATGCAATATTTTCCTTAGGAAAGGAGAATCCAGGAAGGATTCACTGCAGCACTGACAGACAAGCTGCAGGCTGACTCTCAGGTGCCAATTTCTAATATACAGACCTTAAACAATGCCACCTTTAAAAAACCAAACCACAACACCTGCTGAATTGCAAGGATTCTGTCACTTGTTGTTTAAATTCAACGATTTAAGTAAGAAGCTGGGGTTCAGCTCCTGGCCACAATGGGAAGAATGAAGTTTGCTGCACATCTTTTGACACTGCAATTTCACAGCTACTCTCCAACCCTCATTCCTTGTTTACTCTTAAGCCACACAAGGAAGCGGCCAGATTGTTTTAGTCATTGAGAAATTAAGGTGACAAGGAATTATGCACTGGGTATGTAATAATACCAAAATAAAAGAAAATACCTACTTCATTAAGATCATACAATTAATCAAACAGAGTATATATATAATATCTTTTTTTTTAAGCCCTGGGATTCAAGGCGTCCAAAGTTATTAAAATAAAGTTCATTCACAGAACAAAAACAAATTTAATTTGAATTGCTTGCAGATACTGCTAATTTTCATTTTTTTAATTAAAAAATGCGTTAATGTGAACTATGTGCAGGATTTGTTTCTAGTAGTTGTGTTTGTGCACATTGCCTCTGGACCTGCTGCTCTGCTACTGCTGCTGCTCCTGGCTTTCTCCAATTACCCCTGGAAAAAAACGTGATGGAAGGTGCTGCCACCCTGGCAGGAGGAGCTCGGGGTGTGCTGGCCTGGCTTCATGGAGCAGATGTGGGTGTGACTCCGGCTCGCTGGGAGTCGTGGCTGTCCCCTCCTCCCTCAGGCTCCTCTGACAGGCTCAGAGACGCCGCCTTATTTGACAGGAGGCCAATGTTCTCTTGTGTCAAAGCCGATCCATTCGGAACATCACTGCTGGGGGAAGGTTGAGGAGAAAGGAGAAGTGGGTGAAAAGAAGTAATTACTGAGATTTTTCCTTTATTTCAAGTAAAATGACTTAATGAACACATTCCAGAATATTTAACTCACCTGGATAGTTTATCTTATGTTTGGGGGTTTTTTTAATGTAAAAACCATAAGTGGTTGTTCTGATTTCATTACTTTCAGAGTTCCATATGAAAAAACTAGTTCCTGCTCTGGAGGCTTCAATCTAATGGTGCAGTGCAGAACTCAAGAATGGGTTATAAGAAGAAAGTGCAAACTTCATCAGCAACTGAGGGACACATTTTCTGAATAAATATCCATATTCCAAACTGCTCACATCAAATTATGTAAATGTAATGACATCTGAGCTTCTCTGTTCAATACTAGTCCGAATACGCACAGATGCTTGTGGCCATCTCAAAATACTTGCTGTGGACATTTCCAGCATTCTGAGTCAACATCTTATTCCAACTGTCTATTAAATGTGAACTGAAATCAATCCCAGCATCTCCACACAAAAAGATAACTGCCTACAAATTAAACAGAACTTAGTTTCAAAGTCACGTACCTTCCTGGACAAATCCACATGACAAACCTTAGCAGGGTGGAATAACTTTCCTTTCACATTTGGGACAGCTATTTTCTTTGAAACCAATATAGCAGGTAGAGATTTCTTTTATGGTTGTTGTTTATCTCCTGCTCCTCCCTATTAATCATCCAATCCTGTCGAGATGGACTCCTGGTCTGACAGACTTTGCAAGTCTTCTGTTATATTAATTTACTTAAGTCTCATTCCACTCACCTACTCATCAACTAAAGCAGTCCTTAATTCATGCTTGCACTATAAAAAATTGATTTGTATCCTCTTTTCCTAGTAGATGCTTCCCCATCAGAGCTGATGTGAGGCAGGGGGGAATTATTCACATAGGAGAGTGACCCTGGATGAAATTATTCTCCTGTTACAAAGACAGCTTGAAGGCCCATATTACCTGAATGTCAGTGCGAGGTCCTCAGCTGGAACCTTGCTTTGTGGCTCTAATTGTCCATTTTCAGTCTGTTTAGCGGTGCCCAGTTTGTTTTTCACATCCAGTGAAGACTGGCTCTCCTTTAAAGAAAAGACAGATGAAAAATTCTTTAACGGTGCGTAAGACGAATTGGAGACTTCATCCCTTAGGGCCGATGATGAAGGCCTGTCAGTTGGAGTCACGCAGTGTAACCCACAAAAGCCATGAGACAAAAACAGACTAAGATTTGCTCATCCTCTCGGGACACAGTATTTCCCAAAAGGAAGGGATGATCCTTGTAACAACAAGCAAAGGCCACAGACTGTAACAGCACACAGACTTCTGAACACTAGCCTGTACCTGCAGATGATGTTTCCTATGTTAAGGCAGATTATGGGACTCATGGCACACTGACCTGGGAGACTGTTTAGTTTCCAACAAATTTCAGCGCCACACTTATTTCAAATGGCAACAAAATAACAGCATTTTCAAGTGGCTAGAATTAAAATTCTTCATGAAGAAGACTGGAGAAACTTCTGAGGAGGTTTTGAAGGATAAAGAGGTGAAGAGGGAGATGGATGACTCCAGCTGTGGGCATCCAGCCTTTCTGCCAGGGTTACAGGGCTCTTCACCTCTCTGACTCCCACCCCCCCAGCACTCACCATGCTCAGCTCACGGGTTCTCTTCCCAATTTCCCTTTCCACCTGGTGTAGCTCCAAGCTCAGCTGTTCACTTGAGATCATCCCAGGCCACTTGGGAGGCGGGGGTGGGGGCTGTGGTTGGCCTGCCAGGGTAGTCGCCTCCCTCTGCAACAGCAGCCTGTTACTAACAGCCTAAATGCATAAAGCCAAGCACACACACAACTGAGCACAGACACCGGGCACGGGGGAGCTCTAAGGCCATAACGCCACAGTATTGCTTGTTTGCAAAACCAACTTCTCTCTCCAAACCTCACAATGTCCCAACTGAAACCACTTCCAAGGCAAGTTTCAACAGGTCTATTCACAAAGACCTTTAAAACAAGCAGGGTTAAATACCTTTTACTGCCATAAATTTGCATGTGCTTTCCTCACATACCACTCCCTTCTCAAAACTAAGATTAAGACCCTGAACAAAACCACTACTCTTTTGTGAGCTATTGCTGGACAACATGTAACAGCAGGTAAGCCAATCTAGCGCTTTATTTTACAGTAGAATTTATCAAGTTCTATAGGAGAGCCAGAATTATGACCATATCATATAAAACATCCTGAGACATGTAGACGTCCATATGCATCTCTCTACTGTCCCATATTAGCAGACAGAGGAACAGAGAGAAGCAAGTGGCTGCAGCCATTCACAGATCGCAAGTTACTCAAAGCAGTAGCCATGTCAGCCACTCCAAAAATCTGCTAATAACTTGGGAACCAGTTCTGCAATTGCGTGCTCTGCATTTAAACACAACATCTAGTAGTGCACACAACCCAACATGTGGCTGGTCTTCAAGTAAAAATGCTCATTCATTTGGGAAGAAAGCAGAATGATCTAGTTCTTCGTGCTCTGAGTGAATTAAGTGATTGTTGCAACCTTGTAGAGGTAAATCAATGAAGCCTCCTGGATTTCTAATACCTACTTGCAGCTTTGAACGCAAGAGATAAACTGAGAGCTGTTGTTACTCAAAATAACTGAGTAGTTCTGCCAACTTCAAATTAATAGTAAAATCAAGGCTCAACACTCAACTCTGTAGGATTTAACACTGAGACAATCCCAACAATGATGAGCAGGAGAGGAAGGCCACTCATGGGGGTTTTGCAACTTTCCAATACTCTTCTATTATGGCAAAGGCAAAAATGGAAGATCTAAAATATTTTCTTCTCTTGTTTCCAAACAAGAGCACAAGAACACAAGTTATGTTTCCAGTAACTAAGTACTGCATGTTACTGCAACTGCTCCAGTGACTTAATTGTGAGCTCTGACACCTAATCTGCAGTAACCCTTCTCTAACACGTGTTCTTAGGTAACCATTGCTTCAGTAGAAGCTGCTATCCACTACTTACAGCAATTCCTTCAGTGAAAACATTAACATGAATAGTTGCTGAAGTACCTAGAACAGTTTTCTGATAAATATTTACTGATTTTTCCTAGAAGGAAAACAGTAACTTAAACTTTGCTAAAACAATTCTTTCATTATGCCCTGACACTTCTCCTTCTGTGTCTCACAAAACAGAAAGACTTCAGCTCATTAATTCTTTTAAAAATGAAAGTGAGGAGACATAGACTTTTAAGCTTTAATTTTTCAAGCTAAATGTATTTCATATTTACTTTCTTGACTCTTGTGGCTTGTGCTATTTAGGAAGAAACGGATACAAACACAAAGCCAAACATGAAACAGAGGAAGGTCATGGCCTTCTGTACAAAAAAAATCAGACATTTCCCATGGCAGTAAAGCCAGGAGGAATAGGCATCTACACCATGACTTTGGTTCTGAGTAGAGAGATGAACAGAGAGGGAGTGAGAGAATGACAGCAAACACGACTGAGCAGAGCGCACAGTCAAGCATGGTGTTGATTTGCACATGAAGGTTCTGCTGCCAAGCAGAGGCTGACACCTGTACCATAGTCCTGATGCCTGGCATCACGGAATTAAGTGTTTTTACTGAGTATTGTGACAGTCAGAGAAAGATCAGCCCATGAAAAGCAGCTTTACCAGCTTCACCTCTCTCCACAGCACCCCTCACCGCTGTTCCAAGGGCTGGTACCAACCTCCAGTCCCCGCAGTTGCGTCTGCTGGCTGATCTGATGGTCCACCTGCTGCAGCTCCATGCGCAGCTGCTGCTCTCGCTCAGCTGAGGGCAACTGCTTCCCGTGACCAGCCACATCTGACATGGACAGCCTCTCCCTTTGGGATCAGAAAAGAAAAAAATAAGGAGATTTCTAGAAAAGAAAAAAAGGAGATTTCTAAAAAAGAAAGAAAAAAGTTTTACTCAGCTGGTGCAGAAAAAAATAAAGAAAATTTAGAAAAAGGCAAAGAAAAAAGTAGAGCGATCCTACCTGTCATTGAAACGACCCTGAGAAGGTATATTTTGATGAGGAGAATATGGAGAGCCTCCCCAGCCACTGTGAGTTCCATAAGGACTGTAGTCTGCCAGTGAACAGAAAGAAAACCAGGTTGCATTACTACAAAACTATCCTTCCAGTAGTTCAGCCAACATAGAACTAGACAGACAGAACAACAAGAAAGGCCAATTCTCTAAGAGTGAGAAGTCTAACATTTCTTCTGATTAAATGAACACAGAAATACTCCACATGACTGGTCTCATGCACTCAAAACACTGTGACAGCCCTCCAGAGTATGAAACTGAAGGACTTCAGGAAGGTGGGGACACAAAACCAAACTTACAGCCACTATGAGAGCAGTTATTTTTACTATTTCAGTTCCTAAAAGACTCAGGAGTTAACTGATAATTCTGACGTACCTACTTAAATACAGTTTGAAGATTAAGTGTTCAGGCAAGTCAGAGTTCTACCTGTAATAAAGTCTAGAAAGTTACTACCTGAAAAATCTAGAAGGAAGTTTGAGAGAATATTTCTTAAGGTTATTTAGTGCACCTCAAGAAAGAGACCATCTTTGAGAGTCTGACAGACAGCAACACTATACATACTATTAGAAAATAGGTGTGCTAAAAATGAACTATTCTTACTTTTTTGCTTTGCCTAACAGTACACAAGGCAATGGCTGCATTAAGCTTGCAGGAGCTGCTACTCATAAAGCAGGAGAGCAGCAGTACAGTACTTCATCACGATGGTTTTCCACCATGTATTTAGGAAAGCCCTAAGCTTCTGGATTCTACTGCAACAGACTTAAAATAAGCCTCACCTCAGATGGACCAGCAGAACAAAGTAACTTTGTCCATACAGCAGCAACAAATCACTAAGACATACACTGCATGTGTACAAACCTGTCACAGAATCACTGAATAACCGTAGTTGGAAGGGATACCCCCAAGGATCCAACTCCTGGCCCTGCACAGACACCCCAACAATCCCCTCCATCCCTGAGAGCATTGTCCAAATGCTCTTGGAGCTCTGGCAGCCTTGGGGCTGTGCCCACTGCCCTGGGGAGGCTTGTCAGTACCCGATCACTCTCTGGGGGAAGAACCTCTTCCTCAAACCCAACCTGAGCCCCCTCCTGACACAGCTCCAGCCTTTCCCTCGGGTCCTGTCACTGGTCACACAGAGAAGAATCAGTGCCTGCCCTTTGGCTTCCCCCTGTGATTAACCTGTTGACTGCAATGAGGTCTCCGTCAGTCTCTTCTTCTCCAGGCTGAACAGACCAAGTGACCTCAGAAAGCAGTGGCAGCCTTTTTCTTCAGGCTTCTCAGTGTAACCCTCCCTAGAGCTATTTTTAGTGGAATGACACACACCTCAGCTATACTTCTAAGGCAAGAGACAAGTTTAGAGGGCTTGCCTTCAACTGTTGCACTACAGAAAGCAGCAATAGCCAGCAAAATGCAAGAGCACAGGCCGTACCTGAAATTATGGATTTGGTGGCAGCTCCCTGAACCGCCATGGCCTGCATGGGCCCGGAGTTCTGGTACATGGCTTTGGAAGTGCGGGAGATGGCCCCAAAGCGCGACACAGTCGGTCGGTCTCCAAAGGGAATGAGATCGTCGTCGCCAGCCTCGGCCGCCCGGCGCTGCAGGTCCAGCCGCTGCTCACGCATGGCTTTGCTGTCCACGTTCTGCACAAGACACGGAAAAGGCACTCCAGGACCCATTCGGGGATTAACAGAACCACATGCTGGCAGCAGGAGAGTAACTCTCGTATTCTCTAGTCACTTGAGCTTTCAGCCAGTCTTCCCGCCCTTTAGTTTCTAACTCCGCTGTTAGAGGGGATGTCTTTTTAAGGCTCTGACTTAACATGACCATTTACTACACCCCTGGGAAGTGGTTGCATAATGAATTGTGAATAAATCCAGCAGCAGAGAACAGCAGCAAATGAAAATGAAGACAGAGAAAGTTTAATGGGAACAGATGGGGGGAAAAGACCTCCTCCTTAAATAAAGTCAAAGATGACATCAGTGGGCCTCTCTGAGGAATATATGTTCCTTCTAGAGTTCAAAAGAAATTTCTCTGAAGCCCACTGTTAAGAACTGTATCACTAACAGCCTGCAAATGACTCAAAATGGGAATTTTTCAGTACAGCACTTACTTGGACATGTCTAATACATCTTTTCAGGCACATTTTTCATTGAGGACCAATACTCCTTGGAACATCCTGGTTTCTAACTCATCATGGCCAGGCTTCGCAAACAAAGATTTGGGAAGGGCTCTACCCACATTTGCTACAAGCGCGCTGGTGGCTAAAAAGGTCAATGCAACACCATAAGGGGTCAACATATGAAGAGATAAAATGCTCGCTCTCTCTCTCCTGAGGCAGGTGAAAACAGCAGTAAAAACTCAGTTGGAAGTTAGAGAGTCAAGAAATGTAACACCTGAAAACTAGAAGAGGCATGAGGCAGCAGTACTTTACAATGTATGTTTTTCCCCAGAATTCCAATCTTGATGCTACAGGATACTAGCACCAATTTTCTGAGTAAAGTTGCAATGCCATCAGCATAATATTCAGCATTATGCACTCTCAGATGAGGCTATTCCCATCAATGAAAAAAGGAATCTCTTGTGAACAATAAAAAAGGTAGAATTAATTCACTGAAGAATTAATTCAGTAAAGGTTTCCTGAGCATTTTTTCCTGTGAGGAGACAAAAACTGAAGAGCAGTGGAGATCCTATTTGCCTATTTCAAAATTAGCTCTGGGGCAGAAGGCTTTGTTTAGCCATGAAAAAGGAGGCTGCTTCTCCAGAACCCTACTACTTTCCTTAATTGAGCTATAGTTTGTTTGCACAGTTTTCTAGCAGCAGGGATAAAAGCAAAGAGCTGTTTGTTGATTCCTGAATGGTGCCACTTGGACGCAATAATCCGATTCCAAGTAATCTCAGTCCCTCCCCAGGTCAAATGCGACAGTGTTGTAACTCCAGGCAACCACTTGGTGCAGGATTGGGAGCAAGAGCACAGGTAAAAAGGCCAAAGCTGCAGATGAAATGCCTTTTTCTGTGAAAAAGCCTCCTTTTTGCTCCCATTTCACACAGCATCGTCGAGATTTTACAGGAAAGCAATTCACTGGACAGAAATCAGACACATTAATTCCAACATGGCAGAGGGGAAAAGGGGAGCTTATTTGAGAAGCTGGACCAAAAAATCCTATTATTTGGTTAAGAGTTTGCAACAGGTGAGCACCTGTCCACAGAAGAATAAATTCTGGATAGAAATCTTTCCCCCCTCGGCCAAAGAAAAGTCACTGTGACAGTGACAATATATAAATGATGATAAGTCACTTTTGCAGATGAGAGGTGATGGAGAACAGATGCACCTCTGTAAAACAGTCCCTCAGGCTAAATGGTTCTTCCTCTGGAAGACCTGAATGTCTTCATACTTGCATGGGCTACCAAGCCTATTTCTTGTGTTGAGTGCTGCTTGAATGTTAGGAATGAACCAAATAGTGGTGGTATTTCACACTCCTATTTATTTTCTTCTCCATTCATGACTCGCAACAATGACACCCTACCAGCTCCTTTCTTTTGCATCACTGACCCAGCAAAAATAGAGCACCACAAAACAAGATCACAGCCTGACACCCACCGTTCAGTGAAGGGCTGAATAAGCACAACACAGAGCTAGAAACTGCCCTCAAGAAAACACAGCCTAGTACTATGTTATAATCGTGCTTCTCTCAACAGCTTCATGAAAGTTCTGGGTACTCTCATGGCCATCAATCAGAGGGTCCCGCAAGTAAAAACTAAAAACATCTTACCAGTAACTAACAGAACAAAGTTAAATTCCAGCATCTCCCTCTGACAGAAAGAAGTACAAGAAGCTACAGATGGCCATGCTTAATTAACAAGCTGCTAGGACAGAGTAATTTTGGGATTTCATTTAAGTATAAAGAATCATGGCAAAATATCCTCGTTATTCATGCCTTCAGAGCAGAGTGGTTATCCTGCATCTAGATCCAGAATTTGGTAACAGCTACACCAGGGTAGGACTGTTGACAACTTTGAAAACAAAGGACTCTTCACACCTACAAATGCTTTCTGTGACTGCAATGCACTTTTGAGCTCTAATACAAGCCCTAGAAAAGCAAATGAAAGTCCTTCCCAACCCACAGAAGTATCCACTTTTCTTCTGTTTTCCCCTAATCCCCATGTACCGCCATGTCCACACTCCTCGCCGCCACGACATCTTTGGGTTTTGCATCTTTGGTTCCAATGTAGGAGCCGATGGTGTCACAGGACCAGGGGGAGTATTGGCTGTAGTCATTTCCTTTGTATTTCCCAGCTACCTTCAGGTCTTCATCCAAGTACTGTACAAAAACAAAAACCTGGTTCTGTAAGTGAAGGGAAGAAGCAGCTTCACAGCCACCCTCCTTACTTCAACAGCAGTGAACTTGAGAAACACCACTAGGATTATTTTTTTATCAGATACATCACCATTTGGAATTGGGCTGTGGCAGGCATGAAGTGCATGAAATTCTGATCACCTGGCCACGCTCCCAGTGCTGACTGTTCACTTGGCCAGCATGAAAGTGGTATTTTGACCTTGGTTAAAAAAATAAGTCTCTATCAAGAGAATGTTACTTAATTCTAAGAATGTCAGGAGCAAATGAAGTAAAGTCCAGTAACTGTGAAGACTACTTCAACTAATAATAGCTCAAAACTTATTTTCTTGGTTGCACCAAGAGCAGATAGCTTAGAATCAGTGGTAGATCAGAGAATCAACAGCCAGTTGAGATACTGGAGACTACACTGCAAGGGCTTCCCACCTGGAGCACAAAATCCACAATCCATTCACACACTTGCGATGTACTGTTTTGATTTTCTCGTTACCTTCACCTGTCAGCACACAAAAACTCCAAAGTGTTTTCTAAACATGCCAGCACATTACGTTTTTGTCAAAATATGCTTACCTCCTCTGAGTGAAAAGGATGAGGCAAGGTTGGCGACGGTGCAAAAGGAGGCGGAGAAATCACCTTCCTCTCCTCCAGCTGGGCCATGATCTCTTTCCTTCGTCGGTGAAGTTCATCCAGGCTGGGATGAGGCTGAAATGAAGACAAATATGTTACAGAGCTCCTGAAGCATTATTGCACAAAACTAGTAATTTCCTAAGTGTTGTTTATCCAAACAAAACATGGCAGCTTTATCCTACAAGAAAGGGAAATATGGAGCACAGACAGAATCATTAAAATAACAAATAATGATCACTTTGTTAAAGTCTTTCTGCTACCTGTCATGTTTGATAGAGGACATAAACGTTCCTACACTGGTCAGTGTTAGTTCAAGGCGCCTCAGAGACAAGGCATGCATCCCATCCTGGCAAAGTTTCCACTGGAACATGTTCCAGCATGTCAAGTCCCCATTTCAGTCATGTGGGGAAAGTGGGAGAACTCTACAGATCATAACCTCGTCATATTAGTTATTAATTTTCCATTAAACATCCCACAAACATATCAAACTCAAAACTGGTAAGTCTACAAGCTATGTTAAAAATGCTTCCTGGACTCAGCAACAGGGTTCAGGGCCTTTAATCTGAATTATAGATGATGTAAATCCAACTAATTCTGCAGGACTTGACTCCAGCCGCTGCCTTCCCAGAACATGTTTGCTAACTGAAGGGTCTTCTTCGGAGAACTGTGCAATCTTAGAGAAAATCTGGCAGAGTGGAATTTGCAATTCCTTTATCATGAAATGTATGTTTAATATTTCTTATTTAAGCACAGAGCTGGTCATTCACACCTGGGCAGTACAAGAATGCAGAAATGACCATTTCCACAAACTGCATTTAATCTGCAGAGGAGTGCAGATTAAATTCCAGCCTAATCTTTGCTGGAGAAACCAGGGCTGTATGAGACAATTACAATGCCTTTTACCAATGCTTTTCTACTTTGAGCACTAAATAGCAACCTGCTGCTCTTCTACATATTAACATCATTACAACTGCAGAGTTGACCAGTAACTAAATTGCCTTCCAGGTTTCAAGTGGAAACCTCTATTTCCTCACAAAGCCCTCACCGAAATAACATTCAACTTGGAGCAGCAGGAGAGAAAGGACGAACAAGTACAAAATGGCAGCACAAACCCTGTGGCATGAAGGCCTGATCTGGCCGAGGTGCGGAGCCACCGGGCAATACGCTTCTGCTTGCTGGTATCTGTCTCTGGCCTCGGGCACGTAGGGGGTGACGGCGGCGGGCGGGATGTCGATGGGCACGGGGCTGCCCCGCACCACGTCCTCGCGCTGGTAGGGTGGCACCGGGGGGTACACACGGCGGCTGTCGTAGTGCGGGGGATACAGGGGCTGTGCCAGCGGTGGGTACTGCTGCGGTTGCGGGTACTGCGGGCTCACCACGCGCTCCGGCAGGTACGGCGTGTATGGCTCCAGGTACGGGGTACCCGCCTCGGCGGCCGAGGGAGGCGGCCGGACAAAGCGGGACATGGACTGCGTGGGGTAGTACATTCCTGAGGGGAGGAGCCAAAGGGGACAAAGGCATTAGCACCGGTGGCCACAAATCGCCCCAAGTACTGCGGTCTGCAAGAATCATGAAGAAAATGGTAAAAAATGGTCAAAAAAAATGGTCTAACTGGTATTTCTATTCAAGAATTAACCACAGAAACCCTGAAGCAGCAGAAGTCAATCCAATTATTTAAAGTTCAATTATCTAAATAAGATACCAGAAAGGTATCAATGTTACAGTAGCTGAAGAAGGGGTGGTGAGACTGAGCCCACCACAGGTGCCAGTGGTCCTGGCCAGCACACTACATAGAAATAATTCACCAGACTGCTGTGAATGCTTTCAGCTAAACAAAACCTAAGAAGTAAACTGAAGATTAGCCTGTACATCTTCATTCATGCAACTAAAATTCAATTAGTCCCAATATATCAGAGCCACTACTTGTGTAAAGGAACTCAGATTATTAGAATTTAAAGTTATCTAAAGATTTCTTCTACCTCTTGAATAGTAGAAAAAAAATTCAGAATTGTGAATCACCAAAGACTTCTAAGATCACACCTCCTGGTTACCTGAACATTTTAATATTCTATCTGGGATCTCTGGATAATTTAAAAATAAGCATAAATATGTGCATAACATTAAATTTTGTAGACAACTCAGATGTTCAGTGGCACATAATGATCAAGTGTTGTTTGTTTTTCTTCAAAATGCTCTGCAACTTTCTCAAAAATGGGTTCGCCCTCCCCTTTCCTTTCTAGGATTTTTTCTTCTTCCAACTTTTTTTGGTCTTCCATTCCTTACTTTCCTTTCATATTAACTTCACTTTACCTCATTTCCCTCTGCATTCTTACACTGCCCAAGAATCATTTCGTCTTCATATATAGCCATATCTTTTATTTTTAATCCCCTTCAATATTACCTTTCTCCCCTTGGTCTCTTTATACTCAGGAGTTTTTCCTCTTAGTTCCTTTTTTAATCTGCTTTCTTTTTTGTGAACACCCTTCTCAAATTCATGTCTCTACCCATCACATGTACTTTATTTCCATTTTCCCTGATTCAGACTGAATTAAGGTTTACCATACTGGATCCTTGATCTAGCCCAGTTGGGAAGAACTGAATACAGAAGGATTTGCTACGCTGAATGGATACAAGTATCTGTTTTAATTTGCATTGAAGTCCTCAGTCAAGACATAAAATCCTCCCAATTTCCCTTTTATGATGCCATCACCACATTAGTGTCTTTACTCCATGTTATAGGCAAGAAAACTTCAATTTAAGAGCTTAAAAAACAGAGTGGGAAGTAAGATTAAAATCAGCATAATGATGAAAGAGCTTGGTGCCAACCTTACCTTGTTGGTAGGGCGCTGGCTCAAATGGTGGGGCAGCTCCTCTGGGGTCTTGGTAAAACATATCTGCTTGTTGAGCATTGTACAACTGAGACCCTCGTGGTACCATCTGCAACTGCTTGGTGACAGACACTGAGGGCAGATCTGCTGGGGCCCGGGGGGGCACAGGATGAGGGTTCACTGGTAAGGCAGAAATAGAGCTCTTGGGGACAGATTCCAGCCTGAAAAGCAGAAAGATGGCACTGCTTATTAAGGTCTAGTACAGCACACTGCATTCTCACACACTGTTCTTCATCTACACCCCATCTTCTGAAGGCTTATATCACCTTCTCCAATTAAGTGTAAAGTAAACAGTTTAAAGTTGAAAATTTTAGCTATAGTTTTCTACTCTACTCTTTAATCACTAAAAAAACCCCCCAAAACCAACAACAAAACCCAAACCACAAAAACAACCACAACCCCGATTTCACTTCTTTTCTAGAGAATGGATTTCCTTAGTTTCTACTCCACAGGTACACACATAACATTTGGAACAAGAGGTAGGAAGACCCGTACAAGTCAGGAGGGGATCCAGGGGCACTGCTACTCAGATGGTCCATCTTCCCGGGCTTCAGAGCAGTTTCATAACCTGAGTCAGTCCCTCGAGAGATGAGCTGTGTCACTGTGCTGCCTGTTGACACAATTCCATTTGGCAGGGCAGAGGTTTTCCTATTGGGCAAGTCCACTCCCCCCTCCTCTGAGAGGATAGCTCCTGAAGGCAGGCCCACCTCGTTCAGCTGGCCCAGGGAGGCACTCAGGGGTCTTCTGGGAACCAGACGTTTGTTCATTTTACGGAATCTTCAGAAAGAGAAACCGCACATCAGAAATTGAAACAGAAAAAAGTAAAAGGAGCTGCACTTTCAGGAGTTTTCAAACACAGGTTCTGTTGAAAGCTTCAAGTTTTAATTCAAGTTTCCAAGGGGCTTGGGAGAATATCTTTTAGAATACAACTTGCCTGATAGTTGAGCTCTTTAACAGCAGTTTCAATCAGAACAAGGATGGATTTTGAATGAGAAGTACATCAAGAATTCACAGCTAAACTTCACACAGCAAGTTTAAAATCTTACTGTCAACATACACATTTCAACTGTACAGAAGAAAACCAAACATCACATAAAATACAGTAACAGAAGCTTCAGAGTAAGAATCACAGAATGTTCAAATCTCTTTTATTCAGAGAAGAAACAGCAGAAAATTAAAGTGACAAAAGATGAAGATACCCTTTTCCACCATGTGTCCAATGATAAGCCAAGTGTTTACTGCCACATGGTATCTTTTAAAGCACAGTTTAAGATTTATGTTACTATATCAACATACAGTTTACACCATTTGTGTGTATCACTTGATAAAGTGATTGAAGAGATAAAACCACTGCAATTCCAAAAATTTAACTGCTTCTGAGTAAAGTCTGAAAAACACAGGCATTTTAACTAAACCAGCAGGCTGGCAGTACTAGAGAGCAAATTCCAGAGTTGAAGGTCCTCCACCAAACCCCTGCCATCAGCTCAGATCCCAGAACCAAGTGCGAAGGTGGATTTGCAGACCTGGGTGTTCTCACCGAACAAGAGACCATTTCCTCACCAGGGCTGAAGTCAACACTTTATTGCCATATCTAACAGAGTGAGATGGGAACCCAGGCTAGGAAGGTACACACATTACTGTAGAAAAAGGGGACACTCACTACTCAATCTTTAGATAATCTTTGTATTTGCCCACACGCACGACATTAAGGGCAATGTAACAGAGGCAAAAAGGGGGTCTATTGCCAGGCTTGTTTTGGTTTTGTTTTGATGTGACAATATAGAGAGCCAGACAAAGTGTAATCTTGCTATACACATTTGGGCTGTTGACTTGTAAGAGTTCATTGAGTATCTTCTAGCCACCTTCCTAACTCTCCCAATTTCCGGGTGGATTAATCTTTACCCACATACTCAAACTATGAATTTGAGCTGCAGTGTGTTGACAGTGGGTATCATTCAGAAGGCATTAAAGAGAGTACAGAGACCAGGCTGTCAACTGAGTAGGGACAGACTATAGCCTTCTAAACAATTAATCTAGAAGTTCAATACTTGCCTATGCACACTGGGTCTTTGTCCCTTGTACCAAGAGGGTAATAAGCTGCTGTTTAAGCAAGTCTAAATCATAATTTGCTATCTAAGGCATTACCACACACTTCCCCATAACCTTCCTCCAAACTTAAATCTATATATACAGGAACCACACAGCAACAGCAAGGCTTATTATTCACACTAAGCATTTCTAAAAGGAGGAGCACTGACAATAACTACTTAAAGGATTTAAGCAAAGATAAAAGCACAAGAAAGACTTAGAACTCCAGGTTCCACGACCACCTACAGAAACTATTGGAACCTGAAAGAGAGTAAACATTCACTTTGGCCCATGACAGACAACATCAATACCAAGGCATACAAGTCAGTCGGGGGCTACAATAGGCCTCTCCCACCTGCCAACTGTTTAGTCCTTGATACACACAACCAGCTCCGTGGTGTAACACTGACCCACCACCCAGCACAGGTTAACAGAACCACGCCAGTCAACACTACCAACCTCCATTTTAATAACACAATGGCAAAAGGCAAAACACCCCAACTGTTTCTGCAGCACACAAAGTCCTATTCTTTGTTCACTTGAATAACTGTCTTTGTCATTATAACAGCACAGGCTCTGCTCTTTTTCCCTTCGTGTTTTGCCTATCCACTGTGTGCTGGCTACAGAGCCAGTGAACTGCCCTATCAATGCTTCAAGGTTAGATTAAAAAAATGAAACACTGTATACTAATTACTTAAAATAAATTAAAACAACCTGCAGAACAACAGCACCTTGCCCTTGGATAACTCAGGGCCCCCTCTGAATCTGTAACGGATGTAGATTATTTGCTGCAGACTTCATATCACCATTATTTTTTAACTCTACATCAACAGATTTAACCAACTGAAGGTTACAGCACGAAACTTTCTGACAGATTGCACAAATAACTGCTGCAGGAAAAAAATCTTGGAAAGTTCATTTTTAGCTCTCTGGAGAGCCAGCAACACATTCCCTACATTTGGAAAACTGCCTGCAACCCCCCTGAATACAAAGGGAAGATGAGAAGTACCCCCAAATAATGACCACTGTGGATGCAGGTTTAGTCACACTTTAAAAATAAGGAAAACAGCCAACCCTCAAAACCCTCAAATAACACTTGTGTAACATCAAACCTCTGGAGCTGCATTACTGCTGAACAAAGCCAAATATCCTGTTTGGAAGTACAAGCAGCCCCAAAACCTAAGACAGACTGTCACAGGTTTTTCACATTATTTCTTCTAGTGTATCAGCCAGGTTGCACCTCCTCTTCTCATTCCTAGATAGGATAAATAACTCTTACAGGTAAGATGAAGCAAAGATTGGACTGGTTTCTACTAGCAGAGGTACACTTACTTTTCCAGCTCCTCCTGGGAGTGTGCAAAGGTGCAGCTGGCCCCCCGGGGACATCCTCCTCTCTGCTTCATGTCTCGGCACATGTATGTCTTGTACTTGCTGTGCTGAGGGGGCTGACAAGGGTAAAGAAACCAGGTGAGACATCTCAACTTCAAAGTGCACCTAACCAAGAGCTGAGGGTATCCTCTTAGCCAAGGCCTGTTGATAATTCCTTCAATTTACATGTTTCAGGAGCACCTGATGGGAAACAAATGACTGGAGCAGATGTTTGGTTCTTCCAGGGAACCAAGAGATTCAAGAGTAGATGTTTTGACAACTAAGTCACTATCAGGTTTCTACAACATTTTAATTCAAATTCTTTACTGGAGGCTCTAACTGGAACACAGCTACACATTTCAGGACACAGTTAAGTGGACAAAACTGATCTAAGATGAAAAAATTACCATGATAATCAGAAATTACCAAATATTTATCAAGTTATGTGGTAGATTGAAAATAAATACAATTTAGTTGCTCTTTCTTTGCTTTCTGTTGGCTCAAAATGGCACCTGAGTATCCTTCGATCTGCATGAGAGTTAAATTTCACCACCTTTTCTTTTACCCCCTTTTGCACTAAAAATATCTTCACTATCTATAATTGTTTCCATCAATAGTTGAGGGTGCAATCTTACTCCTACACAGAGCAGCAGGGGATGGGCTGTCTTCTGTATTTTTCTTAGTTAAGTTCCCCAAGAAACAACAACTTACTGCAATCTTACTGTCTGCATGGTCACCCATCTGCCAGTCCCTCTAAATAAAGGCTGACAGAAGGCCAAGAGGGGGTCTCAAAGTCCTTTAAATTCCTACAGTTTCTGCAGCAGAATTAAATCAGAGACAGAAATACCCTACTCGAGAGCTCCCATGGAGGGAAAGGTCTGTAGAAGTCAACTTTTGCTTTCTGAGAAGCTCAGCCAAAAGGTGTAAATCCCTAAGAAGTCATTTGCAAACTGATTTTTAATTTTTTTATCATCTACTGTGGTGAAAAAAAGATGCAGGCAGGGTGTACCTGAGCTGCAGAGCCTTGTGCTGGCCATGCTGCCAGGCAGCACAGCTCTGCCCACTGCTCAGAAGACATCCCTTTCCCACTGGGAAGGCTCCAGGTTCCCTTCCAAGTGGCACAGCCTATACCAGGTCTAGGCCGGGGGTCACAAGAACAAAAGCCCTCAGTGTTTTTCCCACCCTGACTCCCACTTGTGCATTCCTACTGCTTTTCCTTTTGCTGGTGACAGCGCTCATTAGCCATCCCACTGAATGCAGAATGGTGAAATAGCAGAAATAATTCATTTTAATTTTGCCTTTTTTTTGGCAGAGTAATCTTTCTACTGGTTGAGCTCCCTGGAGCAGCTCTCCAAGAGGAGGAGTGGGACTGGGACAGGCAGCTCTGCCTTTCAGCAGCAGCGAGCATTGACAGCAACTGAGCTACCCAACAAGTGAGACCAAAGGAATGTGTGATTAGATAACAATGAGATAAGCTCAAGTATAATATTTGCCAACATAATTTCATTTCTGAAACAAAAACATTTGGTTCAGGAACTTGGATTGCACCTTTACATAGAGTATTCTTAAATCTTCAAACTTGACAGACCATTAAGCACAGGTGTAAGAATAACTTCATTAACACAGAGCCAGTTGGCTGAAATATGGCACAGAAGGCAAACCCAAGAAAATCCTACATATAATAGTTGCACCTTGGCATCCCTTCCCCACCCTCCAGTCAGGAGGGTTGTTATTCGTTTCCCTCAGCCTGCAGCAGGATCAGACTCTTTTCATCACAGTGAGCTGTGCAAATTATTTCAACAGGTTTTGGGGAGCAGTTTGTTTTGAGGTTTTTTCCTTGTTTCTTTTTTGATAAGTATGACCCAGCAGTGATATTTCAATCAGCTCCTCATCAAGTCAAATCTCTCCGGACGACATTAGTAAACATTGGATACAGCAAATCAAATTCAAGGGTCAGCATTTCCTACATGATTTAGCTTTTACCTGTTGTTGATCTGTTCCTTTTTTGCTGTGATTCTGGATATAATCAACCAAGCCATGAACCACAGTTCTCACAGCAACTAGTCCATTTTCCAGTTGTTCCCATGTTGGAGGTGGAGCATCTGATGCATGGACAGCAAACAGAGAATAGAAAAAGAAAAGTCAGAGGGATTTTCTAAAGTCAGGTAAAAAAAAGAAAACAAAAACCCAACAAACCATCGGGATCACAAAACTTCACTAGACAAGTAGAAGTGTTTATCAGTACATAAAAAGTATTCAGCAACTTAATTCCGGGGTATTTACCTCTTGCAGAATAAAGGGACCTACAGACTCAAGACTGAACTGCACAAAACACCAAATGAGCCTTAGCATGCCAAATTATTTCCTTTTATAAGAACGTTCATCTCACAAGAGCTTCAGAGTAAATGCACTGTACAAACTTCACATAAAAAACATCAGGCTGAAAGTCCCTCTTTGCATTCAGACTCCTGCAGGTAAAATCATTCCATACAAATACCTGATCACTGGCCTGATCCCACAGGCACAGTCATGGAGCAGCAACAGGAATCGGTGCCTCTCACTTGGAAAAAACATCACAAGGTAAATCTGTCTCAGACCACCATCTAACACACAGCACTGTGAATAAACTGTACAGTCTCAATTCTATAGGAGCACTTGAGGGTTTTTTCAGCCAATTTACTTTTCTAATTTTTTGAATCTGTGCCAACAGCTGACCCTCCCACCCCATGTCTGCACACTCTGCTGCAAAGCACGGGACCTCAAAGTGCCCTTCAAGATCTTTAGCACAATTAATTACATTAGATTCCACTCACAAGGCCTAAATTCTTTCAGAGGTATTTCCAACGTGCCCACAGAATAGCAGGGAAGCAACTCAACAGCATAGAAAAGAACCATCAAGACCAGACTTGCCTGTTGAAACCAAGTGAGGCTCTCAGTGATGCTACTTCCCTTAGCAGTTTTTGGCTAACAAATCTGCAGTGCATACAGTTTTGTCCCTCACTTGTTTCAGCATGAAAGATTTGGGAAGAAAGTACTACATTTCCTTTAGCTGTGAAGTACACCTGGTCCTCATTTGAAAGGGAAGTTTATTTGTTTAAAATACAGAAACTAAGAACTACAATTTCTCATCTCCTGAAGTAATACTTTAGGCCTTCACACTATTTTGACGCATAATGATTTTACACATGTTAACAGGTATGAAATAAACCTTCAGCCACAGCACTCTGTTCTGTCCCTTCTCTTCTCCCTCAATCGGTCCACCCTCACAGCACTGCTGATTTTTAATCAACAATATTCATCTTTCTCTCCTCTGTCAACAGCTTATATTCTTTTCGGCTATCTTCACCTTCCCAGACTGTCTTTCCCACCTTTGCAGAATTATACATTAACAAGAAAAACACTAAATTTCTGAAGGTAACAAATCTTTCTTGTCTAGACTAATTTTTGTCCAGCTTCTGTCTACTCAATCAATCAAAATTCTACTGTGGAATCCAAAATTCTTTACACAGAAAATGTCTTACGATTTTAAGCTGCTTTTAAGAGAATTCTGAGTGCAATGTCTGCAGGCTGGAGATCTCAGATCAAAAACTAATACAAAGAACTTCCTGAGTAAATAAAAAGACATACAATTTTCAATAAGTTAATGGAAGTCCTTAATCTGATGAGTTGAAGACTTCCCCAAGTTGGTTAACAAATTGGTTAACAAATTATTTGCTGCAGTAGAGAACTGGAGAGAAAAAGGCTCTGGTTCAGGCTCTGCTTTAAACACAGTCAATCTTCCTGCTGTTTTGCAACATGGTTAAAACAGCAGCATGTGGACTAAAACAGGGAAAAGAGGAAATCTCAGAGTGCTGCCACTCCCCACATTAGCACTGCCCAAGTACACCCTCTCTCATCTCACAGGATTATGCGCTGAACACTCTCATGAGAGCTCATCCAGTGCCATCAAACAAGGGAGCTCACCTTGGAGAGGTGGTGAAATGGTTCCTGCCATACTTTGGAAGCTATTTTAGCTTTGGAATAGTTCAGTTCCTCACACAGATTACTGCTGTTCCAGGCTGGCTTTGAATACCACCCAAGAATCTTACGTTGATGAGTCACAGGATGCTTCCTTATACTTGATGATCAGCTTTCAATCTTTCCACTGTGTTAAGCTCCTCCTGGCTAAACCCTAAGTTACAGGTTTTCCAGACTTACCTGGACTGGGATCAATATTTGCCAGGAGCTCTAGGTGAGGTCGCAGACGATTCAGGTTAGCTGGATCTCCAGTCCTCTGCAGAGCAATAGTTAATTCCTGAACACTCTGTGCAAATGAGGCTGGGGTCTGCAACTTAAAAAAATTATCATAATTAACTTTCTACAGGAAAAGCAATCCTCATGGTTTCTGAAGGCTGCTCCACAAGCTCACAAGAGCTGTCTCCCAAATCTGAAGGAAAACCTTTTTATGCACCAGCCCATTTCAGCAAGCCCTTTCTACCAAGAATGCACAATTCTCTGACATTGCAGGTTAAAATACAGCTCTAAACAGACAAAACAGATGCTAGTATTATTTCTAGCAGTAAAACCCATTTCTTCTGTGTTGTGCTGGCACCCAGATTAAAAATGGACAATATTAGAAACCATTCAATTTAGATTCCTGAAGAGCCTAATATCTTCAACGCCCCCCAGCAGGTTTGCACCTTGCTTTAAATTGAGTACAGCAGACAACAAAGAGCAAGATGGTTCAAGGAAAAAATAGCAACGTTCCATTTACTAACATCACACAACTCCATTATTCAAAACCCTTGAATTCTACCTAGGTCCTTCAGGAGATGCCTGGCAGAACATTTGAAAAAGCAGGCAAAGGCATAAATACACCGTAGACAGATCTTGAAGCTAATTCTCCTGCACAGCAGCCAATGCAGTTGTTTCACAGCTTTCCTAACCATTCAACAAGATTCAGTTTTTCCCACCCAATTTATGCACTTACAATGCGAGTTCCCTAATTTAAAAGCCCGTGTTGCTTCTAAACACAAAGAGATCTGGGCATTTCTAGAGGTCAAATATTTTATTTAAAAATATGCTTCTACCTCTGTACTTCAGCAATAGGCTGGGGGACTGATTTGTTTCCTGCCCAGAAACACAGACCATTAACCTCTGTCACTACACTGCTAGTTGTCAGCTGTTCACAAAGGTCACATCCCAATTGTGTAGCTGAACTTTGTGGCTTCCCATCTGCAGAAAGAAGTAAAGTAGCAAGAGACAGCAGGATGGCAGAGGGAGCAAGACTCATCAGGTTATAAATACACATTCTAATTATTTAGGGCATAACGGGCTTTGAAATAACAGGGCAAATGATTACAGGGCGAGTACACATGGGCATAGTTTGTAAATACAAGCCCCGAAATCTACCACAGCTGCATCCAAGGAGGGCTGGGCTGCTTTGAGGTGGCTTTACCTTGTCGATGATGCTCTGCATGTGGGATTTGTGAGACTGGTCTCCGTAGAGCAGCGAGGACCACTGGTCTGGGGCGATGCGTAAACCTGCCTCCATGGCTATCTGAACTATCTGGGAGTCGTGTTCCCTCCGCAGAGCTTCGTAGGTCCGAAATTCCTCCTTCAGCTGCATCAGGGAGGAATCCTCGTCTCGCTTTGTCACCTAGCGGGGAAAAATGAGTCAAAGGTAATTAAGCAGGATAAGCCAGAGATTATGTGAAGCCCAAGACAACTGACATCTTCAGTCAGCAGCTAAGTCCTTCCTCCCAAACTAAACTCAAGTATGACAATATGCAGTGAACATCAGTTTTTGCTAAAATAATACACTCTATGAAGAGATGAGCCACTATAAAATGGATAAAAAACATCATTTACTCAGACTCTGACCTGGTGAAAGCGTCACACTTCCTAACTGACTTTACAGCATTCACACCTTACTTCTCCAATCAAGGAGATCTGCATTTCAGAATTTTGTTTGAGGGTACAATTAGCACAACCAAAGCATTTTGCTACTCATTTAGCAAAAGTGAATGACATTTAGGTTGAACACCTAACTAAAGGATCATTAAGTACTACAAAGTGCACTAGACAGCTTAAATTCTCTTCATACAACTCTCATGTCCAAGAGGCTCCTATTTCTTTGTTTGTGACCACATCACCAGTGAATTAACAGAACTAGGGATCTTCCAGCTTTAAGCCACTTCTAAGGAGATAAGAATGTTGGCTTACATCCAGGTTTTGTAACTGTGCATCTATTAGACTGGACAGAGTCAAATCCTAGCTTTAGAGCTCCAAGATGCAGTTTCAGCCTATGCTGCCATCACAGCTGTACAAAGAACTCTCCAAACACACATGGGATTTCATGAGCAATACTTTCTATAACTATACATTTTTTTAGGCACATTTAATGTTACAGGACAAGGAAACTCGAAAGTGCAAACAGTTTTCATAGCATTATGAAATCTCCAGGCAGAATCTTCTTCATACCTTGAAGCATGAGGCCCTGTACAGGAGCTGGACAACGTGCCCAATGCTAGTTTTGGAAGCCTGAGGGAATCGGGGCTCCAGCCTCTGCACCACAAAGAGAACCAAGACCTTTCGTGACAGAGCAGATCCATCTTCCAGAGCCAGCAGGACCAGCTTTAAAGCCTCCTCTTGCATTGCTGAGGGTGGGGGGAAACATGAAGAAAAGAGACAAAGGATGAGAGAAGCACAGGAACGATTTGTGCACAATTTCTTGGTTCCCTACAAGTGGGAGACCAGCTACAAACTCCCCCAACACACACACAAACCCACGTGAAATTATGAAATTATTATTTCATCTATTCTGGGTACCATCCGATAGGAAGACTTCTTTGTTCCTGTCTGTACACCTCTTCATTATTAATGTAAGAGTTTTCCAAGCATATTATCTATGTCCCACACCTACTCCAGCAGAAAATGCTGACAGGCTGAGGAAGGGGGTAAGGTTCATTCCCATGCAGGTAAAAGAGCAATGAGTGCTCACGCAAATAACTCAGGTGCTGCAGCACCTCTATTTTGCTTGGTAACAAGCCTCTCTCTTGCCTGGAGTGGTACCAAAGCGAGCATCTCAAAGTCAGCCCTTCTTAATCTGTTTCAGTGGGTGAAAAGTGTTATTTTTAGTGTATTTTTAGTTTAAGAAGTTGGCTGCATATTTCAAGACTCAAAAAGTGAAGCCTATATTTTCCATAATGAGACTTTTTTTTTTTTTAAGCAAAATTGATTTTTTTCTGGTATTCTAAGCAAAGGAATGTAATTTCTAAGTACATAACTTTTTAAAAATGTGTGCACATAACTGTAACAAATCTATCCCCCCAACTGATATGTATGTTTATTACCCCAAAGAAGGCAAAGAAGCCAAGTCCAGCCTCTTCTAGTAAACTTTTTTCTAGGAGGGTCTTACTTCTTCAAGGAATAGCAAGAGAAACTACTTCTCATTTATCTTATGACAAGAAAAGGACACACGTTATTCTGAATTTCACAGAAGACTTGCAAAAGCACTAAAAATGCAAGGAAGTCCATGACAGCAGCCCAACAGCCCAACCTACTATTAAGAAATTAAGCTGCTGCCTAATAAAACCACTCGGGAAATTTAATTTACTGATGGCTCAGTTCTAAGCGGCTTCCAGCACAGCAGTGGCACTGCCGTGTCATCTACCTGGCCCCAGGAACTGGCAGCCTCTGGCTCTCACTGCAGCCCAGAGGTTGGAAGAGAGCTGCTGAGGGTTCTGGTGCTGGAGAATGAGCTCTGTGACTGTTCTCTCGCCCAGTGACCGTGCTGCTCGCATGGCTCTGATCCGCCCTTCCTCCTCCACCAGCTGGCAGTGGACTAATGTCACAAGTTTCCTCTGCATGGGACGACTCAGCACGCTCTGCGTAGTACTGTTGAGACCCACACCTTCAAAACAAAATGAAACAGAGTAATAAACCACCTCATATTTCCTCTTTTTGTGCCAGCCTTCAGTGACTGTACTGTACAGTGCAAACCTGATGTCCACTTTGTCAAACAGAGCACTGCACAAGGCATATCAGATGTTCATTTTTGCCACCTTGTCTTATTTGGCATTAAAAGCAGTCTCCTGGGAGTCAGCTTCCCCACAGGTTTATGTCTTGTGATTGGCTGATTTAGCTCTCTAAGAAGGTGGAGCCTCTAATGAATCCTCTCAGCATGAGGGTAGTTTGTCCCACGCTCTCAGTTCATCCCTTATTCATGAACTTCAGGGATCACTGGGATCTTGGTTTGTTTTCACAAGACATTTAGTTTCCTGCCCACATCTGACATGTCCACTGTTTTGGCCCAGCCAAACTGAGCTTACACATGAGTCCTGAACTGCTTGGGGTGCAAAAACTCTGATTCACAAAGTGCTGGGAGCCACTTAATCCAGGATAAAGGAACGAGTGACTCACTAGGCAAATGGCTGCCATGCTGAGTTTGTTGTACAGCCAGGGCTTATTCACCGGGCCACTACTACCCAGAGTCATGCTGCTGTCACACTGTTCTGGGCAGAAAGGACTGAGACAACTCCCTGTAAAAATTCATTTCTGAAAACCTGATGCCCAGGATGCTCAACTCCACTCCTTGGGCTGACAGATTGTCCAAGTCCAGCACATGTGGTGCAGATAAAATCCATACTATTGAATACAGTGCAGGTTTGCTAAGCTAGAATTACTCAGACTGATACAGCTCCTGTGTAAGATCTTGTTATCACAAAGCAGAACTGAAAAAAGTCTATTTTTACTTAGTCTGCAGTTTGTCTCAGCTCACTATATCATGGCCAAATAGCTCAGCCTTTTCTCAGAATTACTTTTGACACCTTCCATAATTCCACACCCACACGCCCACCACGAAAACATAATCTTAACATTTAGGAAATCTGCTTCAATTTGTTTCTAAACTAGGTTTATATTCATTTTTCAAACAGACTAACTAATCATTTGGATAGTTTATTTTGCATCTTATTTGTTTCCCCACTCTCACTGTCCAAGGCAGCAATGCAGAAACTACCTCTGGCACTGCTGAGTGGTTTGAGGTACAATGCCAATTCTTCCACACATTTCTTGCCCTCCTCATAATGCTTGGTGTCTTCAGCTCCACTGCATAAAGTAATTGGCTGCTGCTCAGGAACCTGGAGAGGGATGACATGTACATTTACATGAATATGCATAAACAAGTGACAGTCATGCTTACGAACACTTGTTACTATGAAGCATTTCCTGTTTTATTCCCCTTCTGTGTTTTTCCTATATTAATAACCCTTTTTTCAGCTTGTTTACTGAACAAACAGCATAAAAACCCCCAGTGAAATGAAAACAAAAAGACAGAGAATTTATGTTTAGTAGATTTCCTTTATTTAGTGGCTGACAGGAACTAGAAGCAGGAGGCTTAACATGGCACTTCCTATAACTACAAAACTTTGGCTAAAATGACGCTCATTGAAACATCCCCAAAGCTGGCTGGCCAAAAAAAAAAGCGGGGGGGGGGGGGGGGGGGGGGGGGAAGGGAAATAAAAAAAATAAATCAGAAGAACCCTGGTCTGCAGGTAAGTACTGATTTGTATCTAGAGCCTCACGGCTCTAAAATCATCCAGGGATAAATTACAGCTACTTAGATTAGCAGGAGAAAGATTTAGCAGCAAATACACTATGACACCCTTGGAACATATTCTGACTAGACCAAATTAACAAGCAGCAAGACCAAGTTATCCTACACAGTGCATATGAACACATCCCTGACATTCATGAGTTTGGTTGTTTGTTTTTTGTTGTTTTTTTTTTTTTTTTTCCTGGTGAAATGTCTTCATCCAGACATTCATCAGAAATCAGGACTTTTCAAAGGGATTTGGACCACTCCTTCCCCAAGTTATGATTTTGTTTTTGCCTTCCTCCAGGTTAATTCTTAAAAGCTTTAAGCAAATTTCAGGCTGCAGAATAGCACTGCACTAACATTCTCAACATCACTATTCAGCAGTCAATCCAACATGACAGCACAGAGGACTGGAATTTCTCAGAAGACTAAACACAAGCACGTTTTGCATATGCTGTCAAAGCACAAACAGATCTCAGAGTTCTATTTCCAAGTCAATCCCTATCCCAGTGGCAATAACAGCCTGCTAATCCCACATAGCTGCTTATGGGGACCAACCCAGGCCCTCAATCTACAAGCACAAGCCTTTAATGCCTCAGTTAAATACAGCTACAAACCCACCCACCCTCACGTGCAACCCAGCCCTGGGAAAAGCAGTGTTATGGCAGCACTGAATAAAAGCAGGGAATATATATAAATTGTATATATATATATATATACATATACACAGACATACAGATACAGTTGTCATCACCAATGGGGACAGGAGCTTTCCCATCTATTTTAATAGACAGTAATGTTTCAATCACATTATCACACTTCTCCTTACACAACAATCTCTGCTGAGTTGCTCATTTGACACACAGAGCAAAATAAAAAGTTACTATCTACCTGACTCTTGCTTTTACAGCAGGCAACAAAAATAATCTCAGAGTGCAAAATATCAGCTGCAATTAAGATAGTTGATACCATCCCAAGACTAACATAATCAAGATAGCCTGGATCAGGCACAGCCTCTTTCACTCCCATTAAAGGGAAAACCAAAGCCAAGACAGCAAGGTTGGCCTTTTCACTGACTGCAGTTAACTTGTCATGTTCTGGGCTTTTTGGTTTTAATTTTGGGAGGGTTTGTCTGGGGTGTTTTGGTTTCTCGATTTGAGGGGTTTTATGAGTCTGTGAGCAAGAAAGCTTTCAGCAAAAGGAGATTTCACAAATGGATCTTACAGCGAGGGCTGTTTCAAAAGACTGGTTTCTTGGGATCTGGGAAACAAATACTAACACCTTCGATATTTACTTGCATGTTGACAGAACACTGCACACCTCCCTTTCGAAGCCACTGCCATTTTAGCATATGGCTCTGCCTAGGCCGTCACCCAACAGAACTGGATCCACTACCCAAAGACATCTCCCCCTCGTGTGCCCAGACAGAGCCTGCCCCATCCCTGCCTTAGTTATTGTGGGCATAGATTTTGTGAAAATCCCTCCTTATTCCTGCAGCAATTCCATCCACACCGGTTACAACTCAAACCACAACCCCCAGCAAGACAAAGGGGGCTGGGGACAGACGTGGGACAGGAAGCCTGTTCAGCCCGGGCTTTGGCCCTGAATTGAAGGGGCTTTAGCACACATTCAGAGCCGTTTTTGGAATGCCAGACACAGCAGAGCCACCAGCGAGACAGAAGGGCTGTCTAGGCAACTAACAGAGAGCTTCCCCCTCCCCTGGGGAAAAGCTGGCAGAGAAAAACCTCCAGGAGTTAATCAAGCTGTTCGACACTACCTGCCTTTATTTCTCCCCACACACACTTCACTGTCACTCATGCTAATGCACCTCACAATAAAATTCACAAATAATTTTCCTTTTGCTGGTTCTATTCTATGCACTTGCAAGAGTTACTTTAATATTTTAGGGTTAGGATGATTGTAAGAACAGCATCTCCCAAGAGAAAAACTGTAAAGACGTGATTCATAAAAGTCACAGGAAATGTGAATTTTATTTTTGGTTCCATCGTGAAATTGCTGAGGGACAACTGAGAAATAATTCAACTCCAAAGCATTTTCACTTCCCCTTTGCAAAAAATCCTTTTAATAGCATGCATGGAGAATGACCCTATGGTCACTGCTGTTTACAACCTCTCTCAAGAGCCCTAGAATATATGCCCTGCAGAGTGAGTTCATTATTTTCAAGATCATTCCATATTCCATTCTCTCAGACACCACACCCTTATCACAGTTTTTACTGCAAATATATTCACATCATGTAACCGACATCTCCCAGGAGGGACGAGAGTGAGACAGGAAAAATGATCTCAGATGTTTAATTGCTTGAGATTTGTGAGGGTTTTGCATCTGCCTTGGCAATGCCTGTGAGGATCCCAGCAGTGGAATGCTGCCCATCAGCTTGGCTTGTGGCTGTGGGAAGAGGGGAAGAGGCAGCTTATGATGGCATAAGGAAGGGGACCGGAAAAGAATGCTAAAGCATCGCCTCATAGCAGGCAGTGATTTGGAATTGGTGATTTAACTGTAATTTGATGAAGGATGTCAGCTTGAGTTGTCACTAATTACCATTAGACATCTAATTGCACAGGACGAGAACATGTTAAACAGACTAAACCCCTTTTTGTCTGGTTTGAAAACTCTTTCTCCCTCCTCCCTATGAATGGAGGATTTGCTTCCTGCCCTCCCAAAAAACCCAAACAAAAACCCAAACAAAAGCCTAGTGTCTTCAGTTCCTCAAAGGTTTACATTAGGGACAACTTCTTCACAGATAATTCCTCTTCTGTGGCACTTCATTTCACCAAAAGTTACAATAAAAAATGATCAAACAAGCCTCTAATAGCTCTGCAATTGCAATCTTCCCCTTTTGAAAGGGCTGTGAGTTAAGATCACTCCACCCATTCTCTCATCATGTACATGATTCCATTGCCCAATGTATCTGTCGTGTCCAAGAGGAGACTATGAAAGACATTAAAGCACCACAGGCATTTCTGTCACCCTACGTCACCTGTTTGGAATGTGTATGCTGCTGCTTCATGGGTTAATAAAGCACGAGGGAAGAGCTTAGATGACAGATCCATGATTATGCACCTTCAAAACATGGGCCAGGTGAATGCTTAAAATAGTTGCACGTAGTGAGTAACATGTGGATGCTGGAATAGCTAAAATTCTAAATGCCATTCCCACAGAAACAGGCTTAAGGGATTTCTTTACCCAAGAAGTGTAAGAAGCAAGGTATCCCAGGAGTGCCTTACTGGTTTGTGCCCAAGCCATTGAGCCTCCCTTCCCTCACAATATGCTTAGCTCTGTTTAGGGCTCAGCTATTTCCAGCCCTCCCAGGAATAATAATTCTCATCTTCCCCTTACAATCCCTTCTGCTCCCTCATCTGCTGAACTCATCTAATCTGGTAGGCTGAATTACCCAACCAGAGGGGCTGTGGAATCTCCCATTCCTCTACTGTCCAAGGCCAGGTTGGATGGGACTTGGAGCAACCTGCTCTAGTCGAAGGTGTCCTTGTCCACAGCAGGGGGTGGAATGAGACGAGCTTCCAGGTCCCTTCCAACCCAAATCAATCAATGATTCCATGACCACTGCCTCCCAGCCCCTGTAAGCACTGTTGACCTGTAACACGCTATAGATAGGGGAGCAGGCAGAAACTTGAGTCCCTCTAACAGTTAATTTTCACATCAAGGGTGGCTATAACCTGGGCAACAACAGGTTTCATTTCTGGAAAGGGGTAGGGAGAGGGAAAACTGAGAAAGAGTCTGTAATTCAAGTAAGAAAACAACCCTTCTTAACATTAAAGTGGCAAACCAACCCAGAGAGAGAATGCTATTGTCAGAGAAATAGGTTACTGCTTCCCCAGGCAACTGTGTGACAAGTTTAGTACGTTTTCCCTCTGAAGTACAGCCCTGCTTATTTCACTCACTGTGCCAAAGTGACTTGCCCTGGAATCCCATAACTGCTGCCAGTCACAGCAGAATAGATTTGTTTCTTTAAACAGCCTGGTCTCCTCCTCTGCCTCCAGCAAAAAAGCACTTAACACATATAAAAGTGTGAACTTCTCAGAAGTCTCCCCAAAGGGAAAAGAACAAACTGTTCTTCCCCCTCACAGATAAAAGTTTTAATTGTGCTGTACTGAATTTCCTTCTAAAATGAAACCTGTTTTTTTGGAATTTATAGTTTAAAAATAAGGTATTACTCGTCTCCATGGACTCAGCTTAAGGTGTCCAGGTGTTTGTTGGAGATTAAGGGACGCTAATGACACACAGACCCTCCTGAAACTAAACCATGAAGCGGAACAAGAAAAATGGGCTTGGTTTCAACTGAAGTCGATACCACTCATGCTTTGAAAGCTGGATTGCTGCTCACAGACCATTTTTGTTGATACGTATCAAAGAGAACCCACGTTCTCTAACAGGACATAGTTCAAAATCACTAGTTTCTCTAAAGTACTTTATTTTTTTTTTAAATTTGTCCTTAATCAAGCCCTTTTCTCTATGAAGATTTAAAAAATGGTCTTAGAGAGGCTAGTGGGAAATAGTAACTGTTTCCCTGTCCTCCCCAGTGAAATAGCGTACTTATTTTCTAGTACTCCATAGTCTGGTAAACACTCCAAGAGCTGCCAGGAAGGGGCAGGGAAGAGAAAGGAGGGTGAGTTGTACTGAACACTGATTTCATTCACATGTTGAAATTAGGAGCTGGCTGGGAAGGTGGTACAAACTTCTCTTAAGGGGAAAGTTTCTCAGTAATAAACATCCAGCTAAGATCCATGATTATCGTTTAGGTACCAGAATTGCTGAGAGCAGCAAACATGCAGCAGTGAGTGGCAAATGAGGGGTGTGGGAATACTGTCTCTTTTGGTGGCATTTGCAGCTTGAAGGTCATCAGGGAACAAGGTCCTGTGAATCTTGATCACGTGAAATTCTAAGATGTAAAAAGGAGCACGAAATGCTGTCATTAGTTCAAAGCCAGGACCCAGAGTCTCAAGACAAACAACACTATAAAGCCTCTCTTCCTTCTTCATACCTCACACGTATGGATGAGAAACTCTGGCTGGCTAACTGGCAAAACCAGAATAAAATTCTCAGTTACCCATACAGAGGCAGGGTGGTTTTCCATTTCATTCCAGAGGATCTTGTTTTTATGGATATTGTAATTCAGGCAAAGATCAAGTTTATCACATAGCTTCTCACAAAGCTTAACAAATGCACAAACCAACCGAAAAATGCAAGACATTTATCACAAGTGTGGACATTTGGGTACAGCTGGAACTACTCTAGACACTCCAAAGAGGAAGGAAGGAGATGTAAGGGAGAAAGAGAATTACAATGTTTACTTATGGCATCACCCACAGATCTCAGTGCTTGGAAGCTCTTCAAAGATGGTGGCATATCACAGAAATGGGAGTGCAGAGTCTCACTGCCTTCTCCTGCAGAGCAGGATGAGTCACTCAGCACAGCCAGAAACATCACTGCATTTTAAACTTGTAGAATAACTTCTATGCCACACACCACAGAAAAATAACACCAAATTAGCCATATTACTTGATGAACTTGGATGAACATGGCTGGATCTCTAGGTCCCAGTACCTAACAAAAAGCAACCTAAGAGTATCTTTCTCTCCTCCACATCTTTTACAGCTCCTCCACAAAATTCTTTCCTTTTCCCTGAACTATGGATCTCACTGAATTTCCTGCTGATTTCAACTCTGCTGAGCCCAGACACGGAAGTAGAACAAACCAAAACAACCACCCCTGTATGGTAACTGTCCCCATTTACATTTTCACTCCTCACCCCTAGGTTAGACATGATTGCCCCTCCTCTTCCAGGTCCACAATCCTGCCCAGCTTTGGGAGGTGCGGGTCACAGGAAGCTACTAGTAATCTAAGCATGATAAGTTTATGCCAATTTAGGTCTGAGCTGAACAGGGTGATCCTGCTTTCCACACACCCCTGCCCCTCTCCTGAGGCAGTCATCTGCATCAGGGACACTCGTCCCCATCAGATCAGCCCTTCAGCTGACCTCACCGGTACCTGTTTCAGCAAAAACGGGAGGCTTGGGCAGGCTGCCCCCATCCACCCACATGGATTTAGAGCGACATGTCAGCTCAGGAAGTTGCATTTCCAGTGCACAGTTTCAAATTAAACATAAGGCTGTATAAAGGCTGCTACCAGAGGGGCCTGTCCCACTTCCCTTACACTTCTGACCTGCTTTTGGGACAGCTGGCCACAGGTCTTATAGGAAAGCACATAACCTACAACAGAAATTCTTTAGTGGCTTCCCACTAAATAAGCTCAGTGATCCAGCAGCTCATCCTTTCAGCAGAGCATGGCTAGGTAAGAGTCAGGGAAGAAGGAAGGGAACAGGACAAACCCATTCTGGCGACAGCCCACGGTTACACTGAATTAGATGTAACAAAAATCACAGTCAGCAACCAGTAGAATCAAGATCTAAACTATTGTTCCAGGTACCTCTGCAACTTTTTGTAGACATTTACAATAAAGGCAGATGAGTACTCCACACACCATTAACATCAGTCACAACTTATTCTCCTAAAAGAAAGAAGGAAAATAACACAACCCCAGATTTTGAAGAAAAGCAAAGCACTGTTACCTGAGCACCCACTAGCTGCAGCAGGGCCGAGTTCACAGGGAGGAGTTCAATGTCTGTGTTGATAGTGGTCTGGTCGAAGGGACATGCCTTACGGTGGAGCTTGTTGAGGCACATCTTGCAGACGGTGTGGCCGCAACCCAAGCTGATGGGCTTCCGGATGGTTTCGTCGAACGTCTGTGTGCAAATTGGGCAGGAGAGAAAATCCGTCCATTGTGGAGCTTGTACAGGCATTGCTTCAGGAGTTAATCGACAAGACAAAAATCTAAAGCACAGATTCCACTGGAATCAAAATCTTGGGAAAAAAAAGTCTGTTTGTTTTTAAATATCTTCTGTAAGTACAGACAGTCAGCACATAGTGTGAAACATAACCTAGAAGGAAGCAGAAAGACACAGTGAGCATTCTGTACTGGAACAGGCACGGGAGACCCTTTGAGCTCAATAAATAGCACTTGTCGAGGTACAGCTGAACTGGGAATGTGAGGTAGGGAGTGCAGTTCTGACACTAAATACAGGACTGAGTCATGACCTGCTTTAATTCCAGCTAGTCTCTGGCACTGGAAAAGCCACTTTAAACCATTTCTGCTGTTATACAGCTTAAAAAAAAATAGGCAACAGATCTCATTGAAGTTATAAGGCTAATTAGGCTTTACAGTTTTATGTTCTCTTTTTTTCTTCATAAACGAGCCAATTAACATCAATAAGATTTGAATAAAAAAAGACCCTTTTTGAAGGGCTAGTGTGCTTATTCCACCAAAACAATTTTTTTCATGGTATTCATTATGAGCTTTAAATAATTTTGCTTAGACAAAGCTTTTATCACAAGCAAGCTTTCCTCAGAGTCCAGTGGGCTCCGGATTGGCACACAATGACTCTGGAAAGGTGGGAGCTGTCCCAGCCTCCAGAGAGAAGAACATTTCTAGAATGTCTCAAGGCCCCTTTTCTGAGCCCAATGCACATCATTCCCTGCCTATCTAGAGATTATATTGACAAAGAAAGCAACATCTTTAATGTATTGAGAAATCACATAAACTACAATAGAGGAGAACCTAGGAGGTCTTTATCACTTGGCACTTTCAAATCAAAATGCTAAGAGGATCAAGTGTTACTAATTATGAGGCAACGGAAGAAAAGACATCCCTTTGGAACAAAAAAACCCCAGCAGAACTCATGTGAGGAGAAATATAAAAGAACAGATGGATGAAAACAATCATTATCAGAAAGAAAACTGGTAATAAAATAATTTCTGATGTCTGGCTTACTTTCTATCACGAGTGGAGTTGGGGAAAAAAAAAAAAGAGAGGGCAGGTCAATGATTTACAACCAATTTTTCTATATCTAGCAGCTAAACACCAACAAAAACCCCAGCCCAACCACCCAGATGTGGTAGTTTCTCTTTCCCACATGCCACTGGCTTCAGTTTCAAACCCATGAGTGTGCATTGGTTTGTTAGTATCTGTTCTGATACAAAGTTCTCACATAAGCAAAACAGCAACCTGCCATCAAATCTCAGCTTAAAAAACAACCTCACAATTTAAATTAAAATCTCAATTCTAAAGGCAAAGAGAGAAACTTCAAATTAAGAGTTGTGCAATTCAAAATCAAAGCATTTTAAAATAGCACCAAAAAAAAAATCTAATGCTAAAACAGAGACTGAAAAGCCTCAGGCATTTTTTCAAGAATTTAGTGCAATGTTGTTCACCATTAACATCATTTTGCCAAGGCAAACAATGAAGAGTTACTAGTTAAGCTTTTAGCCACGTTTCATCAAACATTAAAGCTTAGTTTTAAAGCTAATGAAAAGGAGTTGGACTCGGATGATTCGTGTGTGTCCCTTCCAGCTCAGGGTACTTCATGATTCTATGAAAAAAAAATCACTTGTCTCTTCAAAAGACAACGTACAACCCCACCAGCCCTGGTGCCCAGCCCGAAAGGGATCAATAAGAAATCAATATTATCCAGGCAGAGGAAGAGGCACTGCATGTGGTTAACCCTACCACCACCACTGAACAACCAGAAGATGTCAAGGTTGTTCAGGGTTCCCCCTCCAAATCACCTCTTTAATAGCAAAGCACTCATTTTTTTCATCTTGTCAGCAGACAGGTAGATCATTTCCATTACTTGTAACACCACAACCCAAGTGAAATCTTTCATACTTTTAAGTTACTTCACTGAACTAACTTACTAAAACATCCAGGAAATTTATTTCCAAGCTTTCCCTTGCTTCCTTATATTTTAAGTAAACTTTGGTATCAAGTATTCCAGCCAGAATTACTCTTTGTAAACCAAATCTGCAAGAGAAATTAGCTGGAAACTCCACAGAAGTCCTTCTGCAGAGAGTAGAACACAGTTTGATAAATCTAGTGTTGTGAAATACCATCGGAGGTTCAAAATCTGAGAGCTGAATCACATTGTTTCCTTTAGGCCACACTGCTATTAAAATATCTACCAACAATTTCCCAGACTCATCTGCGATTCAGAAACAAACTGAACAGCCTATGTGAAACACAGATTATTAACCAAGCATTAAGAACAGTTTCTTGCTAATTGAGGAGATTTAAAACCAGTAGCTAATATGAAGCTGTACCATCAAGAATAAAATGTGGACGTGGACATGGAGGCTCCACCATCCCAGGCTCCGAACTGGAACAAAGGAGTTAAACGCAACCTTAATATGAGTTAACTCATTTAAAAACCCCAGTAAACAGAGACATGCTGTTCCTACCTGTAGCTCTGGCATAATGAAATAGGTCATATTTATTTACAAAATCAAGTTGAAAGAGAAGTTTGGGGAGTCTAGGGAGGGAGGGAGTAATTAGTGGCATCCATGATCCCACGTCAAGGCAGGTCTCAAAAGGCTGGGGGAAACAAGGGAAGCAAAGCTTATACATAATCAGAACTCTCAGAGACTCCACAGTGCCTGTGGATGTGTCTGGGTGCCTCCATGGCAAAGGAAGGCCACAGACAGCACTGAGAACAGAATATAGGGCTGGGAGAAGCCTCAGGAAGTCATCTACTCCAGCACAGCCTGGCTGCTGGAACAGATGGCTAATTGGCAGGATACAGCCAACCTCTTCCCCACAGGAGAAAAGAATAGCTGTTGGAGCAACAAACCCTGCACTGCTAATAAATCAGATCAGCACAGAACTGTGGAATTCCTCCGGTCCCACAGAAGACAGGAATGGCATCACAGGGACCAAGGATTGACGAGTTGCAGACAATACAGGCTGGCACGAAACCAAGTCCTCCTGCTGCCGCCACAGCTTTCCACATATATGGTCCCGTTTTCCTGCTGGATCCTCAACCTTCACACAAGGAAGCAGAGCCAAGTGCTGAGATACAACATAAAATTCTCTCAGGCACAAAGCATCCAGATGGGGTAGACACGTTCAGAAACGAAGCTGGCAAAGGTGTGTGCCTTGTCACAAGGTTTAGGACTTGCTATGACCTTGGAAATAACTGGGGAAAAAATAGTCTCTAACTTTAAAGAGCTTCTTTAAACAGGAGACATTAGAGATGGTAATCAAACAATGGAAACAAGACAGTTTCATTACCACAGTCAGCTATTAGAACATCACCACAGAAGGAGAACACTTCCCTGTACAGATAAGGTAGGAAAAGCATATTCACTTTCATGGTGTAGTTTGTTTGTTTTTAAAAATGCTTCTTTCCAGCATTATGCCAGAGGTGAGAAAAATGTAAAGAATGTAAACATTTATAAAAGACATAACCATTTAAATAAGCCCCCACTTCCATAATATTACATTTTTAACCCAACTCAACTCACTATTTCACACCTGATACCTTCTAATGCCTTAAACACATATCTACATACACTTTGTTAGTGACTGAAGAAAATAAAGATACGTCAAAACTCAAGAAAACAAAAAACTAAAAAGGCACATCGCAGTACATAAACTGGAAGACAAAAAGGTGTAATTAAGCATGAAGATACTCCAAGACACAAAATACCACACTAAACTATAGACTGATTTTGTTATTTCCGAGCATGAAAATATAAAATACCAGTATGCAAGCCTTGTCCTCCAGCTTAGCCCTGCATAAACTGTTTTATCCACAGCCAGAATCACCTGGAAAAATTCCTGCTCTTTTCTGGGTCTCCCAGACCCCCAAAAATCCTTGAAATTCCATCCTTCAACCAAGGATGGAAATGTCACGCTGTAATCAGATCAGTGACCCGTCTCCTCTGGGACTCTGCCAGCGCTTCAGAGAAAGGCAGGATCATTCCATAAACCACCAGGACAACTTCCCAACACTTCATCACGCTCCTTACTCTACAATGCAGAGGGGGAATGCAGCTTCCTGTCCACTCTGTGTTATGTCTGTGGCCACCAGAGGCTTCCACATGTCGCCAGGGAGCTTTGCAGATTCAACTCTCGACAAAAAGTTGTTTGCAAAACGCAGAACACTTTGTACCAACATCCACTGTCATCAAGTTTCGCACAGGATGACACACAGGAAAACTCCTGCGCTCCCAGTTAAAATCCCCGTCCCTTGAAGTTCCGCTGTCCCTTGAAGTTCCCCTGTCCGAGGGAGTCCCTCGGGGCAGGTCCCAGCATTGCCCGGGTTCGGGTTCCCTCCCAAACACAGGACTGGGGCGCAGCGTGCACTGGCACAGCCCCAGCCTGTGCCGCCCGCTGAGTCCTCCCTGCTCTCCCCAGCAAGTCATGGCACAGTTGAAGCAGATGACTCAGCACCTCAGGGGCACCTTCGGCTCAGTTTGTGCCCCTTCAGAGGAAACGAGCATTACCTGCTCCTGGCTTTTACTTATTCCCCACACCATTTCGTTCAGCTTTTCTTCCCCAAGCAGTGTCATCGCCTTCTTGACCAAAAGTCTGAATAATCTTTTTAACTGTCTGCTGTTCTTTTAGTCCTGAAGCCGTTTCATTTTTGTTGAGTCTTACTCAGAACTAAACCGAGCAGAACTTCCTGTTGCAGTTACCAGTGAACACAAGTAAAGCCTATTTAGTGCTAAGCTTAACACTACAGCAGCTCCTCACTGCCAAAAAAAACTCAGGCTTGCCAACCGATCTGCTCACGCAAATACAGCTCTTGGCTAATCTATTATTTAATCTAATAAAGAAAACATCGTTTCATTAATTCTTTTGAAGACTCTTACTCCTTAGTAAGAACTTGCACATTTCTGAGAAGTAACCACATGCAGTTCTCTCTCCTGTGAGACTGGTTCTGTGACACATTAACTATTTCAAAACCCCTCTGACACTTTGAGATTAAAAAGAAATCAACAGCCTAAATTAAATTAACAGACAACAGTAAAACAATTCCTAACTCATAAGGATCACCAGAGACCCCCACTAGTTCTAGCCACCAGCTGAACCCCTCCATACTTGCCTAGTGCCAAACAGACAGATTTTTACCAGTTTTAAAGAACCTTTTTATGTTCTACTCCAATGTGCTCGTTGTAATCAACCGCATTACTGAGGACACTAAAGTATCTTTCTTCTTTCCCCTGACTTTAAAAAGTCCTGATTTTAATTTTAGGGAAAAACTGACCTGACAACCCATGGGAAACCCTGACCAGCCAAAAGTAATGGGTTGTTATACAAACACCTTGTACTGCCAACTTCACAGTTCACAGAAAAGAATAAATCGCATTAGCTATGTTTTCCATATCTAGTTCCACAGAAAAAACCTCTGAAATAAAACTAAAGAGAGAGGGGAAGTCCAGGCCTGATCAGAGAAGAGTAGGTAGAAGAAAAAAAGCTTCTTACCTCTGCCTGGGAAGCTCCATGAACAACACATACGATAAGCCCAGAAGAGTAGTTCCGACAGATTGAGGGTTTTTCCCCCTCCTGTTTGCTCTCAAACTTCTGTGCACACCCTCCAGTGGCAGCAAGTGCTTCACTTCCTCATTCCCGCTCGGCGCATGCCTGCCCTGCTCCCAGCACACCCAACACCTCCCAGAGCAGAGCTCCAACAAAACACATTCCCACCCAGCACCAAAACCTGCAAGTCTGCGTGTAACACATGTTCCCACCCTTCTCTCAAAGCTACAGAAACACCAGTGGGCTGCAGTGGCTGTACAATAAATCTCTCTTTTTCCCCTCTTTTTTTAAAGAGACAGAAAAGCAAAGCTAAAATCGTGAACACCATCAAAATTCTGTCCCAAACTCACTGAAGCGCAGTTAAATCAAATTCAAGATCTACTTGCTTTTCTTCTCAGTAATTTTTATTTTGACTGCAAAAAAACAAAGGAAGTTTATGTAATTTCATGCAAAAGTCTTACTTGGTAGTCTGTGAAGTATGTTATGAAAATGGGGCCAGTTAAGGACAAGATGTTATTCCTTATTTGAAAATTCCTGCCTTGTAACAACACGAGGAAAAACAAACAAAAACCAACTAACATCATCACAACTGTACCACAGTACTTCCCCAACAGAGGCTCTAAAAGCAATTTACAATTGTTTAAGCTCCACAACACCCCATGAGGTAAGAGCTCATGTCTTACTGCAGAACAGAAAACTGTTGAATAGTTATTTATCCAGTGTTTCACAGGAAAAACATGGAATGAAACCTCATATAAAATTTTTGAACCCAAATATATAATTTTCTTGATCTCTTATTCTCACCTATCATTCAGTCACTAGTCTTGCACCCCTAGGGTCATGAACATTAAAACATATACATCAACTAAAATACACACATACATTCCTCTACACATGCATGTGTAGAGGAAGGTTAAACTTCCTGCTCATACCCTCCAGAATATAAAACCTGCATGTGGATCAAATAGTAAATTTTCAGGGAAGATGCAGGACTTACTTCATAATTTCTGGTTGATATTATACACCCCTTACAGTTTATTTAAAAGAAAGGGGAACAACCAACACTTACTAGTGAACGGTTTCATGATCTATCACCGAGAACATTTTTCCTACCAGTAATGACTGCCAAGCCCACAGATGATTAAATCCAGGGAGTTAACAGCAGACAAGCATCTCTACAACACGTTCCTTTCATTTCAAGTTAAGAGTTCTTGCATTTGTCAATGCAAATGACTATGACATTAACACATTGATTAAATCAGGATTAAAAAAAATGAGGAAGAACCAAACAGATTAACAGAAGAAAGGCAGAAGGCACTTCAAATATCCACACAGTTTCAGACATAGACTTTGGTTCAACTGGTCAGATCCTCAAGAGCTCTCAATTCTGCTGTCAAGGAGGCAACCAAATAATTTGCTTTTCCCAGAGTAGATACACGTTTGAAAGATGCCATGGCAAAGATAAAGAGGACAAACTTGTAAAAGTCATCAGGCTCAAGGGTACAGACACACATTACCTACTGCTGCCAGCTAGAGGAGTCACTACTCTTCCTTACTCATTCCTTTCTAAGATATTCAGCTGAACTGGTTGCAGTTGCCCCCGGTTGAAGCCTAACATAGAATCTGTTATTAATAAACACAGGTAGGCCGAAATGTGGGTGGACAGCAATTACGCAACCAATACCTTGTTTTAACTGAAAAAAGGTAAGCAATCAGCCACACAAACAGCTCATCTAAAATAAAACTCCAAGTAGTAGACTTCAGGAAGAGAAAGCACTGGGAAGTGGGTAGAGTTCTGGGGACTGCAAACACTCCAGCTGCAGAGGCACAGGGGACAGAGCAGGCACCTGAGTCCTCATCTGCTGAAGCAAAACTTATTTTCCGTATGCCCTTTAGTGATCTGATGCATCACAGCCATAGTAAGATTGGCATCTGCTAGAGAGAAACCATATGAAAGATGAAAATCACCAAGGCCAGCATCATTCTTTTTCAAGCAGAGATAAACAACAGTTACCTGTGCCTACTACAGGCACAGTTACAGTTACATCTCGTAGATGAACAGTGAACTAAGGAAATGGAGGGGGGAAGAACTTGTAGCCACTGCAATGCCTTTATAGTTTTGTAGACACGAATCATTTAAGACCCAGCACAATTCAATGAAAGAGAAAGCATTAAAGAAACAACCTAACAAAGAAGTACAAAGTGCTGCTTGCCACCCACTCTCCAGTAGCAGCTTCTCTCCCCGCCTGACTCAGCAGCTTTAATTCTGCCTTGGTGTTGGTGACACTCGGCTACAATAACACGAGCACTGCAGCGTGAAACAATGGGACGGAGGAGGGCAGATCACATTCTGGCTGGACCCATCGGTCAGAAAACGTCTGGGAATGCTCTCCACCTACAATACAACCTTTATACTTATCCCACACACCTCTTCCCAGCAAACTTTTGTAAAGAAATACTCTCTCTGAAAAGAAAATATAATCCAAACCTCGGGGGGGTTGTAGTGGTATTGCAAAATATTACTGAAAATATTTATTGGATAAATTTACAAGGCAAGAATCCAGTAAGAGTCTGAATTTCCTCCCTCCTCCTTCCCTTTATGTTCAGAGTTTGCATTACACTTGGCATTCTCCTAAACACGTTTTATTTGTTTCAAACTATCTGGCAGATTTCAAAATCCCAAACTTCCTATGTCAAAAATTCCAGTGCAATAGTAAGAAATGCTGGAATACACTGTAAGAGCAGTGTTAAGTGAATATAAATGCTACTGCCCAGCATAGGCAAGAAGAAGTTTCTATTTCAAAGAGTTATCGAAAGCATAAAAGGTAAATGTAAAAGCCAATTTTACAGAGAACTCCACAAGTGCTCATAAAAGAGGATTTTTAGTGCCCATTTGAAAACTCTGTCTCAGAACTTCTTTACAGTGGGATTTTTTTTTTCCCCCTCCCTTTTCATTTCTCTGATTTGGAGGTGGTTTTCTTGTCACTCAGACACTGCCCCCACTTTAAAAACAGATGTCAGAGCTTCATGTTCATAATGTTTACATAAACAGTCTCTAATAAAGCTTCAGTTATTCTATTTACCTTCAAAGCAATTTATTTTGGAAGACTGTACTTAAACATCAATAGATCTTTTAATAAAAACAGAAAATCATCCAAGACCAGCGAAAACTAATGAACTTTAAACAAAACTACTGATGTAGTTGCTTGTCTGCCTGTTTAATTCATGAGTTCAATTAAAACATATTACAATCTCAAGGAAGGTCATCTTGTTCTGTGTCATGTACAAAACAATCTCTAGACTACTGCAATGTTTTTGCAACAGGCAATGGAGCACCTAGTTTGGTGGCATATACATTTTATCATACCAGGAGTCCACAATGACAAAGAAAGTTTTTCATCCCTGAGCCTTATTGGGATTCTATTATAATTATTCTGTTATAATTCTGTTTCACCATTCTCAAAGATTTTGAGACAGAATTATTAAACTATATCAGCTTCAAGAATTCAGCTCCTCTACTTCAGGCCCCTGTTCAGTCACCCATGTGATATCATTTCTGCACTATGAAGAAGCTGTATGGCCCCATCAGGTTTGGAGAAAAGATGTCCGTTTGCAAACAGTGTGAACAAGACAATGCTGCTGTGCTCAGCACTGCAGTCGTACCAATCACTTCCAAGAAGTGGAGGTAGGCAGCCTGAGGAGTTGTAATAGAAGATAATGTAGGTTTTCCTCTTTTCTCTCCCAGATCACAGCTGAAGTCCAGCTGCTCTCATCCTATCTAGAACTAAGCAAATCGTTAAAAGATTAACGAAACAAGTGCCCTTATGGCCAAGGAGGCCAATGGGATCCTGGGGTGCATCGGGAAGAGCACTGGCAGCAGGTCAGGGAGGGGATCCTGCCCCTCTGTCCAGCCCTGTGAGGCAGATCTGCAGTGCTGGGGCCAGCTCTGGGCTCCTCAGGACAGGAGGGACAAGAGCTCCTGGAGCGGGTCCAGCAGAGGCTGTGAGGATGCTGAAGGGATGGAGCATCTCTGGGTGCAGGAAAGGCTGAGGGAGCTGGGGCTGCTCAGCCTCGAGAAGAAACACTGAGAGGGGACCTCATCCACGTCTGTCGGGGTCTGCAGAGAGGGGCAGAGGATGGCCCAGGCCCTGCTCAGTGTGCCAAGCAATGGGACAAGAAGCAATGGGCAGGAACTGATGCCCAGGAAGTTCCACCTGGACATGAGGAAGAAGTTCTTTGCTGTGCAGTGCTGAGACCAGAGAGGGTGTGGAGTCTCCCTCAACAGAGAGATTCCATAGCTGTCTGAACACAGGCCCGTGCCGTGTGCTCTAGGATGACCCTGCTGGAGCAGGGAGGTGAGAACAGATGAGCCTCTGCGGTCCCTTCCAATCTGACCCATTCTGGGGTTCGGTGAAAACACCCAAACTGTAAACAAAGCAAATCACAGACACTACCTCCAAGTGTGACAATCCAGAGGAGACGCAGCACTGCAGTAAGAGCAAATGATCTCTATTAACACAGCAGACAACACTGCCTAGCACAACCTAGTAACATCAGTGAGCCATTTTAGCCCTGGGAGGACCCCAAGCATCCGGACTCACATTTGCACTCTACCATCAGTGAAGAGATACTGAAACTTTACCCATGTGGCATTTTCAGTGCAGTTTCAAGCCTGGCTTACAGTGGGGCAAGTCAGAACTGCTTCTCAGAAAGTACTCCCATGATCTAGAGAGATCTGACCTGCATTATCCATGCCAAGGACCTAAGCCTGTCAAAACCAAATTCCTTTCCTTCCCACATTAGCCTCTAACAGCCTCCAAAAGATGTTTCAGATCTGCTAAATGGTCAAGCAGTCCTGGAAACACAAGGGAAAGAGTGAGGGAAGCAGAGACGAAAGAAACTTCAAAACAGCCTTTTTTAGCACCAAGACAGATCTGTCAAGTTTTTAGGTGTAGTTTCATAAACAGATTATTTGGGCACAACCAGGGCAACACAGATTTTTAAGTATTTCTTTATTTACTAAAGTACTGGCCGAATTTTAATCAGACATTTAAATGCTATTAAGCAATCTTAACATAAGGACGACTAGACTAACAGTTTGGAATTATGAGAGTAAGTGAAATGGAATAAGGAACATGAGCAATAACAATCTGTGGAATTGTTCCTTTATACTAAATCCACCCCGAAATTATGCATGTTTCAAAAAACAATGCTTCACAGCTAGGTTTAACCAACATTCAATGGTGTAAGTCATGCAAATACAGTCAAACCCATCCTTTCGCTCGTGGTTAAAGCACTGAACAAAGTGCTGACTGGAGAAGATGAAAGAATGCTGTAGCAGCCCATAACTCTCATGTTTCCTTACAGCTCCTAGAGCCGAGCTGCAAATAAGGAAGCCATCATGTAAATGCTACAACAGTCGATACAAAAACAGCTTACAGGACTCAACAAAGCCAGATATCCTCCTTTGTTGAGTCCTGTAGTAGCTTCGCTGGCAATAATAGCAGGAATATTAAGATAAAGAACATAAATTTCACAGATTACTATTCTGCTTGTTTCCATGACACAATTGTGTTTTAATAACACAACTTAGCCTACACTAGAGCTCTGGAGTCATCCAAGGTCAAGAGGCAGCTTGTTGCGGAAATGGCACCGAGCCCGGAGAGTTTCAGCTCCCTTGTTAACAGTTGCATAAATAAAAAATTAGCTACTCAACGTACTATTCAAGATTTTCTCCACGCCTCTAATAGTTTTGTTGTAAAAATCCAAACACTATTCAGCACTGAAAAACCTGCTCATCACTTTTAAGCGGTGTTAAATTGCCATTCACACAGGGCTTAGTCTTTTAAGTATCAGCAGGAGAGGTCACACAACTATTGCTGAAAAGCAGGTTAATGCAGGTACTTCTGACTCAGAATGTAATTGAGCCTCATTTGCTTTAAATGTTACTGGCAGCCGGTGATTCAATTTGTAGCATTGCTAAAAAGAGCAGTTCCAGCGGCCAGAAATAGCCCAGGGCAAGGTACTCCTTTTGAATGAGACTTTTCATGTAACCTTCAATCATAAGAAAAAAATCCCACCCTTAAATATTTTGCAGCTTTGGTGTTAAGTCTCACCTTCCAGATTTATAAAAATAGCATCTTTTCTTTACAGCATTACAAGATCATTAAAAACAGTACTCGTGGTTTTAGTGAGTGGAAACAAAAGGCTCCAGTCTCAAGGTTTCCATTAAACACCTACTCTTAACCAATAACAAACATCTCCAGCTGAACCACATAAATGAAATGCCTTTTCTTTTTTTTTAGTACAGCAAAAAAATGCAAGATACTCATTTATTAGAGAAAAAATCCAAGCCTCCAATATCCCACTGACCCTCCTATCAGTAATGGATGAGAGGTATATTTACTTTTGGTAGGAACCTGAATTCAACTGGGAAAAAGAATATCCTACATCCTCTTGAAAAGAGGTTTTGAATTAGAACCCTGGTTATAAAAGTTTAAAGTTACATAACTTGAAAATCATCCAAGTAAGAGGGCAAAATACAATAATCCTGGGAGTTACCTATTAAAATCCAGTGCCAACTTAATGAATTCTGCTGCTCAGGACTTGTAAAAACAGTTCTACTTCAGACAGGTAATTCTGTCTTTTAAAACAAAAGTTCTCTTATTTACTGCTTACTTTGCATGAAACTTGTCTTAAATGGAGCAGTCCATGAAGAACAATTTTCTCATTCCCAGTCCTCAAAGACATATTCATCTCTAAAAGATATTACAACTGTATTACAGCAGTATTAGCACCCGGAAAGATGGAAAATAAAAAATACACACAGCACACAATCTCACAGACTATTGCCAGAGCTCTATAAACATGAAGTGCACAGCTCTCCACAGCAAGCTGAACCAGCCTGCCTTTCTAAAAGCAGAGGGTACACTTCTGCTAATGAACCTTATCCACAGGAGATTAGACTTCAGTCATAGATACTGGACTGGATACGTCTTATCTTATGATACTTGGATAAGCCCAGTATCATAAGACTGGAATATGCTCAGAAAGTAACAGCAGGTGCAAAGTCAACAACTCTGTACTTCATTTGAATTAATTTCCATTAACAATCTCCTTCTTGAAGTGGCCACAGCCCACCAGGAGCAGCCCACCACTGCACTGAGACCACAAGTGTCTGAGCCTTGACACCCCTGACTGCAATATTCCCCATTCCAGTTCCTTGAGGGTACATCTAATCCACGTTTTACAGTTACTGCACACAGGGACTACACAGAAAAATAATTCCATTTTTCAAATTTCCTTCTTTTACAGTCTTAGAACTTAGCTGTTCTAATCACACCATTACTGCTGTAGACCGAGCCAGGATAAATGACAAGCCAGTCTTGTACAGCCAATATTTGCACAACTTGATAATTTAAATTCCTTCTGACTTGTGTTGTATAAGCCCCTGGTTAAATAGCAGTTATCCAAAAATACGATAAGGTATAGGAAGGGAAAACTAGGCATGTAAACCATTACCACCCATGCAGTCAATATCCCTTTACACATTCCTGTATTTAGCCACTCAGTTTTTTGAATAAAAGCAATGACAGTAAGCTAAAACTGAATGACAAACAATTCAAAAAAAGAAAATTCTCGAAATCTGTAAGCCAAAGGCAGCTGTAATAGCACTACTGAAGCCCTCAAAATGACACAGGAAATTATTTTCTTTAACGTACAAAACCTAACAAGAACAAAGTATTTAAATGTATTTATTAGCATATTGTAGTCACTGGATTTCCATGGGCTCACTGTCAATTTTCATTCTGTAATGACAACTCACATAGCAGCTTGTCACATTAACGTGACTGACTATTCCCACTTCTCAAAAGCTACACCAAGTGCTGAAATTACACTAATGAATTATCGGATGCACTTGAAGGAAAGGATTGCTGTCACTCACTTCCCCTTCCTGAAGGCTCCCAAGTACTGTCATGTGAGCTGGCAAATGAACTAAGGGCTTTCTTTTCCCCCCTCTCCTGGGGCAGGGGGGAGAACAAGTAACATTTTTATTTATCAGGTGAATACATGTATTATTCACAGGAAGATACAGTGGAATGTTAGTTGGGTTTTTTTCCCTTTAGATTTTACCTAAAATATGCCCGTGACTGTTTGAATACCTCGTAATTCCTGACTCCACACCCCGTCCTCGTCCCGCAGCCTAATGCGATCACCACACCATCACATCCTCAAATCCTGACTCCAAGGAGTTCCGGGGAAGCCTTTCTTCCTGCTACATCCTGAAATCACCCACATCGTGCCCAAGATGCAGCTTGACAGAACACAAGTTGTTCCATTCTAAACTGGTTTAGTGAAGCTGAAAACTCACATAAAAATGGCTGTGAGCACATAGTTCCTCCTCAGAAACACACCCAGAGACATCCCCACCCATCCTTGGGTGCTGCTTTGTTAGAAACATTTGACTGAGAAGTTCCACTGAGAAAGGAGTGACCAGAAAAGCTGATTACAGATCTCACTGCTTGCTGAAACCACGTAAATCACGGAAAACTAGAGAGGGAACTATTTCATTCCTACGAACTACAGTGCAGAGACCTTGACACTGAAGGCAGAATACCTCAGCTGCTTCACTTCTACACCTAGTACAGGAATATATGCTAAAAAAAAAAAAAAAGGCGCCTGAAAGCAACGTGCTAGTGTTGATAACAACTTATTAGTCTTATTTTTATTCTTTCCTACAGAAATAGGACAGAACACCACACATTAAGGAAAGATGAAAATTTTGCCACGTTTCTCCCTACCAGTAACAGAAGGTAAGTCTTAACTCTGGTAATAATTACTGAAAATGGATAAATTTAGTACAAGTGTAATTTATTTTGATTTGCAACCAACTGGGCTGTGCCTTTTTGCTTTCTGGTTGTTTAGGAGAGCTTTGTCCACAGCCTTGCACCTCATTATTCTAAGAATAAAAACAAGAAGTATGTTGCACTCCAACAGAACCTTTGTGCCTAAGGACAGAGTCGCCAGTGATGCCAGGCAGCATCACTGCAGGGAAAACTGGAAAGCTCAGTTTCCCAATGCATTCTGGCACCAGTCAGAACTAGGTTATTCCAGATACCTCCAGTCACATCCTGTTATCAATAGGCAGCCTCTTACCAAAAAAGCAGACATGGGATGTTTCAAAGGGTTTCCAAACACAGTCAACCCTTACTTTGAGCACCTTTTCTGTGCACTAAATCACAATTATCCATGTAAAACAAGTTATTTGTCTCCCTGAAGCTTCTTAATACAAATACATCCTAAAATGGTTCAGAAGAGAAAACCAGAGGAAATCATGAAGTAAAGACATCTTCGATTCAGGAAAAGGTAACAAAACACTTACTCTTTTAAATAGTCTGGTCTACCCCAAACCACCAAAGTTTAACTAATTCTCACTTTCCTGAATAACTGGGTTTTTTCCCCACCTGTAAGAATCACAAAGAAGTTACAGTGTCCAGGCTTCTGTCCTTAGGGTCTGGTTAAAAAAAAGGCTAAAATTAAAACTCACCATTTTAACTAAAGTTTTTTGCAGCACTCAGATGTCTCTTCTAATTAATTCCACAGGAGGCCTTTTCACGCAATTAAATGGGAGAATGACTCATAAACAGGAAGGACAGCCAGAGTCGCAGCCTCTGGTTTAACTAACCCAGTCTGTTTCAGGAGGCCAGTTTAGCTTATTTTTATCTTTCTTCTGTCAAATTTACAGCACCAGTCAAAGTGGCCACAAGGGAGGGTGCCACGAACAATGCTCCCTAACCTCTCACCACTCTTCCCAGAGGAAGCAGTGACATTTCAGTAGTCCCCAGCAAAGTCCAAGAACAAAGAGTCCCACGATTGCTCCACAATCCAAACAATCCATCCTGCAAGTCTGAATTAAAAAAGCAATGAAGTTAAGGGGCAATAAGCCATCTCTGTTACCTGCATTAGCTGGCTGGATTGAATAGCAGCTCATATCAGAACAAAGGTAAATTAAAAAACAATTAAAAGAAAAATAGGGAATACCAGAGAATGAAAGATCCTTAAAGAGAACAGGAGAGGTAAAGACACCCGCGTATCCAGGAAAAAACATCCTACAAGGATGCATTTTAGCAAGCAAAGATATAAAGATTCCTTACAGAAAAATAACTTCAAGTCTGGAAAGACTCATGGCAGAGTGGTGTTTGCTTTAGTAATTTGTGAGACACTTGGCCCTGTTCTGATCTATTTTTGAACTAAAATCCACGTTCCCTTTACAAAGCAAGTAAGGTCAAGAATTACTGTCCTTTGGAGCTGCTAAATAAGAGCTGCTCATTTTCCAGCTTCCAAAAATTGCTGGATATTAATGGCTACCCACACAATAATAATAACAATGCAGGTGACCAATGACAATTCCAGTATGATAGTAAACAACTATTCATCAAGATCTTTCAAATTTGGTTAATTAGTTCTGTTGTTTACATTAGGGTACTTCGTCATTTGGTAGGAAGCCCCTCTGACATGTCTAAAACCCACTGCCCAAATGCCTTGTAAAACAGACTTCATTGCTCTAGAAGAGCTGAAGAAATACTTCACACCATATATAACTGAAGATGTTTCATTTACAGAGGTGGAGGCTGAGACTTGCTCCACAAATCCTACTCTTTTTTCCATACCTCCTATGTGAAGCAGGACAACACCTTGCTGTTTCCTATCTCCTCAAACCACTCCAAACACTTCACTGTGGCACAAAATGCAGGCCTGTTTTTTGTAAAGTGAAACAGGAATTTTAAATTGTGAAACATCACCAACAGAGGTGAGTGACTACTTCACTGGACTCACAAGTATGAGTAGATTTTTCAAGATTTCATTAACAATGTTCCCTTGTAAAGACAGAAGAATATTTTCTGCTGAGCCTCCCAGAGAAAGAAAGGCGAGATTTTATTATCATTAGTCCTGCATAACTGCCCTAAACCCCAAAGGACAAAAGACTTTAGTCTTGCCGTACTGTGAGTACCAGATTCATCAGATACAAACACGGGATAGGGAAGTCCTACCACTTTCATTGTTTGTAGAGTTCTAACATCAAATAGTACCTGAAGGACTTCCATTCTAAAGTTGTAACAAAAGGAATGGAGGTGGGGATAGAACAAGCTGAAAGAATGTGACTTACAGGAAAAGTAAGTCAACAATAAGAGTTTTATTTCATTCACTTTTGAAGGGCATTTACATTACAGTCACTGTAGTAAGACATGGAGGAGTTACCGATTCAAGCACAATTGCTACAAGAAGTGAAGAGTGCTAAGTCAGTATGAATAATGTTTACTCTAAAAACAAAGCATAGAGAAAGTTAAATGCTACTGAACACTGGGAGTGTTCCACAGAAGGTGGTTTATTAATAAGTAGGTAATTAAAACCGTTCCCCTTGGCATGAATTTCAATTGATTCATTTTGCAATACCTTCCCTGAACCTCACTCCTTTTGCCAAGAGATAGTTGAGTTGGGGTCCAATATTGCCTGCCATAATTTATCAAAAATAATTAGCTGCAGGTCCCTGAAGACCTCCAATGCACAACAAAGAGACTAGATTCTCCTTTGAAAACAGTAGGGAAGTTAAAAGTTGTAATTGAACACCCTTCATTTTCCTCCCTGTTTGAACTGAAGTGATTGCTCAAAAGGAGTTCAGGAGGAAGTGCTGAGAAGACATTTAGAATCAGGTCACAAGCACTCCTGCTCCATCGCTGATCAACCAGCATTTTATTATCAAGAACAGGTTTAAAACCAACCATACCTCAACCTTCAAAGTTTATACTCACAGGGTCTGATCAACACAGGAGCATCCTAAAAAATAATGACGTCTGGAATGCCCGGATTTTAATTTAACAGCCTGCTTTTAAAGAGCAGTTAATTAGGTAATTTTAAAAATAGCTATTAAACTAGGATAGTAGAGGGGTGAGACCTGCCTGACTTTCCTTGTTAAAACAAGAAACAAACTGAAAGAAATCAGGAACCACCTGCAAGATCTAGATTTTCCCAGAATAGCACATTGTAGTCACTCAGCCACATCACAGGCTTTGTTTCTTCAGTTGTCCCGTAGCTGAAGTACAGTCCTGTCTCAGATTAACATAACACATACCCAAGTGCTAAATATTTGTGCAACTGAGAAATAATGCTTTAAAGAAGTGGATTTGCAAGAAATCAGTAGTGAGAGGGGCCTATACAGCAAGAACAACGTGTCCTTACGGTGGTTTCAGTGACTTTATGGCTGGAAGGTATAATTGTCAATAAAGCCTCCATCTTCTGTGACACTGAACTCCAGGCTCACCACAGTATTCCCTGACACAAATACTCTCTTCTCAAAGAAATTTGATTCTTTGTATCAAATTACATAGCAACTCTGTCACAAACTATGTGAAGCAAATGAAAGATCGGTTCCTTCAGCCAGCCTTCCCCTACTTTTCAGTTTAATTGCATATCCTCCATTTCCTATGTAGCAGAAGAGGAAAAACAATCATTTTGTGCCTTGCCTCCCCTCTCCTCCTCATTATTTCTCATATGAAGATCTTTCTCCACATTCCTAACAATTCTTCATTTTAACAATGCAGCTAACATTGTGTGCCCTTACCTATTTTGAACAATCAAGTCACAAAGAGACATTTTTTTCTACACGTGGTTCTTAGGCTTCCCGAGATACCTTACTTTCTGGGGGAAAAAAACACAACCCAGCATGCAGGGCATAAGTTTTCATGTAAAAGTCTGCATTGGATGTCCAGCTCTGTGTGTGTGTGTGTGTGTGTGTGTGTGTGTGTGTGTGTGTGTGTATATCCCCTGATATATACAATAAGCCACCTCTACTTGCTGAAATTTTCCTTAGATCACGTGCAGCTGCCTTCCCTCTCACTGCATTAGAAAGAAATCTTAATGGGAGGTGGGACACACACATCACACTTGCATGAAACACACCTCTCTAGACATTCCAGCACAGAGCAGCGCACAACTGGTGCTGCCTCTGACCACTTACAGTAAATGATTTAGAAATCTTGGTATTTCTATCAAAAAACTGCCATCCTTCTCCAGCTGATAGCAATACAACCTGTTGCTACCACGCAGTAACAGGAAAGCTATTTCCTCAAGCCCTCTAACCAGAAATTATTTTTATACCAGAAAAATCTGTTTACAAGAAGCTGACAAGACTTTCTCACTTTCTTGCCCGTTAACGCATTTCCACAACTAAAAAATCTCCTCAGAAATCAGCTGGTCCTTGGAAATCCAATACCAGTTCAACTTTTAGTATGAACCAAGAAAATGAAACTGATGCAAACGATAACCATCGAGAGATGCTTCTTGAGAAAAACAAGTGGTCACACTAAGTGATGGGAACTGCACCTAATTCACTGTTCACCATGGAATCTCTGTGCCCAAAGGAAAGTAACATAACGTAAGTAAACATCTGTGGTTTTCCTTCTCAGTTATCACAGTCCCTCGACTTCAGGTTGCATTACTGTAACAGAGCCTAAATGGAATCTTGAAGGTCACGCTGAAATTTCGGCTGGTGCAGCATGTTTATACAATGATCTTTCACAACAGGGCCATATTATATCTTTATTTCTGTGTGAGAATGGTTTCATATTCGTTACCAAGTGCAGTTCAGGGCATTAACTTCAAAATACAAATTCCCCTATGGCTTATCTCTCGTGTACTTTGAGACACATTGGTTTTCCTGGCCTAACAGCCAGTAATACTTAGGATGGTCCAGCACACAACCACCTGATTTACTGGGTGTGGGAAGAACCACCAAAAAACCACACAGATTTTCATCCGCAAAATGATTCAGTGGGGAAGAGAATTTTAAACAATGAGCAGGCTCTGCAAAAAATTAAAAAATTTTATAAAGGTCACCTACTTAAAGATGCCTCATAGTGGCTGCTGCATCACTATTTTGAGATGCTTGGGAAGTTTGAGAGAATAAATGCAGGTGAGTTCTTTCCTTCTAGTCCAGTTTCACACTTTATATTGTTTAAAAGCTACAATTATGCAAGTTCTTTCAAATGGATGAAACATTTTTTCCCAGGTATCCAGCATGTAAACTATAATTCTTGGTGATGAAATAAAATAAAAACATGAATTTTCATTCCTATCATTACATATTCCAGACTGGGAAAGGTCAATTCCCTCAGTACCATCAAATACCCTTTTACAGCACTGGTTAGTTATGAGATACAGACTAATTAAATGGGATGTTAGTCTTTGCCATCATTATCACAGGTAACCACCATCAGCATCACCCACAACCTACAAACCAGCATTTTTGTAAGTTTGTACAAAATGCTGGTTTTTACGTAAAAATTTAGTCACTATTTTAACACACACTCTCATTGAATCTCAGCTTCTGTGATGCTTAATTCAACAAGATTGATAATGGCTTCTACCCAGATTGCTGGGGAATCACTGGCATCACAGCAGAAGTTTCCAAAAGCAATCCTGTTCTGTTCTGTTCATCTGCTTTAGCAGGAACACTTTTATATAATAATACACAAGTCTCAAGATGCCTCTAAATTAAACCTTGCCTTATTAATGTCTACAATTTCCGGATTCATACATTCATCTGTTCACTGGAACACCAGTTTTTTAAATTATCCGCATACAACCATCTCATTGTAAATTTATAAAATATTTTGCTTTGAATTAAGCTAGTCTGGATACAGAGCTGATAAAAAACCCACAAAAACAAACAAACCACCAGAAACCACACAAGTAACTTCCCACTCATCTCCATCAAGGTTCCTGCTGTTCACAGGTGATTGACAAGCTCACCACTCAAGTTTCTGGTTGTCAAAACAGACTGTACTGATGGTAACTGTGTTTCTACATTTTCCTCCAAGCAGCCTGTCAAGCTGTCTGCTTTGACAGACCCTTTTCTGGGACAGGAAGGCAAAGCCATAAGCTATCGATGGGAAAAGAAAAGGTGCCTGATAACATCTTCTATTTATGTTAGTGGAAACCATCATTTCATATCAGCACTGAGTGTTAATGCACTGAAGAAAGCCATGGTGCTCCTGGTAAAGCTTAGAAACTGCCAATAAGGTTCACACTGCTCCTGGAATGTGGGTTATTTATACAGCTATGAAGTCGCTTATTAGCTCCACTGACTTCCAACGCAGCAATACAGACATTTATAGCCGATAAAATTAATGCCCTCCATATCCTTATAAGGCTGAATGGGGTAAAAAAAGGTACATTTAGGATCACATTAATTTCTGCTTCATAGTACTGCTGTGTTATCTAACACCTCTGTGGCCATATGATGTGAATAAAATATAAATGGTGAAGTTAACAATTGCACTTCTCTTCCAGCAGAGTCATTAGACAACAGCATTGCTAAACCAGTTACAATGATTAAAGCAACTCAGCCACAGCTCAGGTTACTTTGAACTTTTTAATAATTTCTGTAAATTTTTCATTTTTTTTTACCCACTTCAGCCATTTTTCAATATGGCAAAAACATCCAGAAAACAGTAGCTACCAGCAGAGGGACAGGCGATTTGTCATTCACACTTGACTGAAATTAATAAAATAAGAGAGCTACTCTGAGGGAAAAGGCACGTGAAGGAAAATTCAACATTCCCAGTTCCTAGGAGGAAAAAACCCTGCATCAGTTCCCTGTCCTAAAACAGCACAGGCCTCAAAATGGCTTTTGAGGACAAAACCTGACACCAGGACATTCCCAACCACTAAAGCACATTAAAATGCAGCTACACCACCCCACGCTCTCGGTATGAAACCTTACCCACGCTCGCCCCGAAATCCAATGGCCAAAACAACGCCAGGGTGGAAAAATTAGTGAAAGTCAGGGGAGTTCCTGTGCGGTTTCACCACGGTTTGTCCCCACGCAGAGGGAGCCGAGGCCACCTCGCTCTTCCCTCAGGCGCCACAGACAAAAGAGCCACGACCAGGGGAGGGGGGGGTGTCCCGAGAACGGGGGGTATTAATTCCCGCATCGCTGTGGTTCAACACTACACGGGGATGAGTTTTCTTATCTTTCTAGCCACGGAGAAAAACAACAGCACTCGCAGGGTACACACAAAAGCCGCCTGTCCCTCGGCCGCCGCAGCCTGAGGCGATGCCGCCTCTCCCCACCCCCAGCCCGGACCCAGCCGCCCTCCGCCTTCCCTGCGCCGGGCAGAGAGACCTGCGGTCCTTCCCCGCCTGCTCGGGGCGCTCGGAAATCGAGCCCGGAAGGAGCCTGAGGCCCGGCGAGGCACAGAACCACGGAACTGTCAGCGTTGTGAGGCACCTCTGGAGATCAGCTCGTCCGAGCGCCCGCCCCTCCGCCTCCTTCCCCGGCAAGGCGGGCAGAGCCCTCCCGCCCCATTGTTCCCTGCACCCCGCGGCGGAGCCGGCGCACTCACCACACGGGCCGGGCTCCCCGCAGCGCCCACCGGCCCCCTCAGCTCCGGCACACGGGGGCTGAAGCAGCGCCCTGCTGCTCCTCCGGCAGTACCCGCGGGCCCCGGGGCAGCGCCGCCATCGCCCGCCGCCGCCCCACCGCCGCCGCTCCAGCAGCGGCCATCTTGTGCGTCGGCTGCTCTCCTCACCGCCTCCCTCCTTCCCTCCCTCCCCGCATCGCCCTCCCCTTCCTGCGCCCTCCTCCCCCAAGCAGCCGGGGCGGGGCAGGGAGAAACAGCCGAGTCACGGGCTGGAGCGCCGTGAGGGGTGGGCTGGGCAGAGGTGGGCTGGGCTGCGCTGCTCTAGGCAGGGCTGGGCGGGCGAACTGTCACCCGTGGCCGAGGAGGCGTCTGGCGGTCTGTGAGGGCCGGTATACCTCCCCGTTGCCCTCTCTCGCCATTTTGGGGTGTTTTTCGCTCTGTCACCTCGTCTTCTCATCGCTAGCGGGCTCAGACGGGCATCGGGGCGGAGGTCGCGGCTCTTCACACGCCGAGCGCCGCCTGAGGAGTGCTCTGTGTGTTGGGAGCCTCCCGAGGGCCCACGCCCGCCATTTTCTCTCCCTCAGGATGCTCCTGTGTTGGCGAGCGCTGCGGTTCCCCTCATCTTCCCCGCTGCGACTGCCTCACGCCAACACACCTAAGAGCTTGGGGCTGGGTAATTTTCTAACTTAAAGGGAAAATAACACAAATTAAGCTGTTCCCGCTTAGGCGGCCGTTCAGGGCAAAGCCCTCGCCGCTCTGCCCACCAGCCCCAGGGGAAGGAGCAGAGCTGGACTCGCTGCTGGAGAAGGTCCCCCGTAGCTTTATTTGCTGCAGGACCCACTGAAATCATCCTCAGCTTTAACAACACGACAGGTAAGATGTTTGGGGACCCACCAAGCCTTCCGGTATGGCAGTATCAGAAATAGCTGAAATACTGAAGAAATTTTAAATCCTTATAAAATGCCTTACAGGTATTCATAATGACTCGTAGCATTTACTTAGCACTTACCGACTGATAGTTTTAAAATGTTATGAGAGCTAATTATTTGCCATCAGGTTATTTGAATGGGCATCGACCTGATGCCCATTTACAAGAATGTGAATATGGTGTAAAATACTAAGGAATTTATCCACATGTGTTTTCAAATTAAAGACCAAAAATAGTGTTCAGTGTCCCCGTCTTACTGCCCAGGTGTTTTGTCATGTCTGTGCCCAGATCTGTGGGAGCAATCCTGGTGTGAGGCCACTGTGTGGATGCTGGGTATGGAATCACTGCATTTCTATTTTCAGTTTGTAACACCGTGAGGAGCACACAGTGTATTATCAGTTCAATATCCGAACTGCAGCGTCGCATGAGCTCAAAATACAATTTAAACAGAGCAATGTCAGGTCAGAAGTATCCAGGCCCAGAGCCAGAGACCCAAGACAGCAACGTGCAAAAGGAAGCTGGGTCATGACATCCAGATAGAACACAGAAATAAATCACAGAGCTAAACTCCTACACACAAGGAAAAACTACACAGGGGGAGGTTACTCTTCAGCTCCTACTTCTGGCTCTTGCACTGACCACAGACAGATTTTCATGTTAATTTTACAAGAAATGTGATGGTAGTAAGTATCCATTTTACTGTAGAAATCATCTCTATTATTTCCACCAAAACAAGCCTAGTGCTTATCAAGCTTAAATAACATTATTAAGAACAGCTATTAATTTATGAAAGCTGGCTTTTCTTACCATATTTTCTTACCACCAGAAGGTAACATATTTACAAATACCACCCTTAACTTAGCAAGAGCCTTAGTGTGAGTTACAAAAGAAGTGTAAATTGGAAGTGTTCAAGGCCAAGCTGGATGGGACTTAGAGCAACCTGGTCTAGTGGAAGGTGTCCATGCCCATGGCAGGTGGTTTGGAGCCAGAGGAGCTTTAAGGTGCCTTCCAACCCAAACCATTGTATGATTCTATGATAAATTGGGAAGTTTAACGTGGAAATGTCAGTCTTAAGCATTATGACTATTTTACTGTTGCTTCAAAAAGATTAACAGGAAAAATTTAAAAATCCACCAAGAGAAATCTAAAACAAGCAATGTAAACATCAGAATCCTTAGTACCATTGTCACAAAATTAAGTAGCTGAATGAACAGTTTAATCAAGAATATTATACTTACCCAGATTTGTAAGTGGGAGATGATCACACATTAGTACATTATTATATTTTTATCATTATATTGGCATTGTAATACTTTCTACAATGCCTCAATGAAACCTTCATACAACTTGTTCTTAATGGCTGTATAAATAATGTAAGAGTCTTTGTCCTGAAGCACCATCTTTCATATAACCAATTGGCAAACTGCAGTGTAATTTTTAAAAATTTAAAAAATAAAATTCAAATCTGAATCATTATACGCTTATCTAATCAGTCCTCTCTCTTGGAAATGACCTATTAAACAGTATCTTTGTACATTATTATAGATCAATTTAAGTATTCTCTTCAGCCTATTATTCTAATTTAAAACTCTACATACCTGCCAGAAGGCAGGGTTAGACGGGATATTAGGAAGAAATTCCTCCCTGTGAGGGTGAGGAGGCCCTGGCACAGGTTGCTCAGAGAAGCTGTGGCTGCCCCATCCCTGGAAGTGTCCAAGGCCAGGTTGGACGGGGCTTGGAGCAACCTGGGCTAGTGGAAGGTGTCCCTGCCTGTGGCAAGGGGTGGAATGAGATAGTCTTTAAGGCTCCTTCCAACCCAAACCAGTCTGAGATTCTATACCACAGAAAATTTCCAACCAGCAATAGCCATCCTTTGCAGACTCCTCTCCTAAATGTTACACAGAAATGTGACCCTTGCTGGAGTTATCAGTGTTGTGAGCAGAAGCAGAAGATGGCAGTAGGAGCTAAAATGGCCGGTGTTCTTTAAACCTTGGTTTAAAGTCACAGAAACTAGAAATGGTCAAGGCCTGAGGACATCCTGATACTTCCTAGTTTCTAGCAGGTAGTGTTCTGGTGTTCTGTTCAGTCTGGGTTTTAATAATCCGGTCTGGAGACTTCTCCCACTTTCTATACTTGGTTCCTGTGTATTGTTCCTGTATTGTGGAAAGCTTTTAGTTTTCAGGTAGTTTATGTTTTCCCTCAGCATTTAATTCCATCACCAGTATTAACACACTAACAATAATTTGCAGTATTACAACATAGGTTACCGCAGTTGTTGAAATTTAAAGATGTGGGATCTGAAATGGCCTATGGTTCTTATTATGTAACACTGCAACTTTAATTCTCAAACCCCATCTTACACCTCCATCAGTCATACTTTTCTAATGCTTCTAATGCTTATTCTTTATTCTGTTTTCTAAAAGTTCAGAAATTTGTAGGTGAGCTTGTTCTCTCCTCGGGAGCTGCTCCCATGAGGTATCTAGATTAGTTTTAATGTCCACTTTCCCCAGTTACACAGCATTTCTTCCTGCATGACATGCTTAAAAACCCACAGGAGTAAGTTTGATTCTACCACATATAGTCTAAATTTTAAATTCCTTTTTTTCTTTTGTTTTTCCATCCAAGAGGGGATAATGTGTAAGCATGGTTCTAGGATTTGACGTTTGTGGCCACTCTAGTAATGTTCTTCAGATTATGCCTTAAAAATGACTCCTCATTTTAGCCTGTATGACCGAGAGAAATAGGTAAAATACCAGTGTAACTGTCAAATGGTGTCATCTCACCATTCAATTTTTATACTGCTCTTTCATATAAAACTGATATAGAACTGCGCTACCAGAATAGCTGTCTTTATAAAAAAATACATAATTTTTAAAATGTGTTGGCAGTGTTTCACTTTGCTGTTTTAGTTACCAACGTGAGCAGTAAAGCTGATAATAATGGAAAAATTCTCATTTTGAAACCTGTGATATCAGAATGAAAGACAAGGATGACGTATTTTTCCAGGTGGCTGCAAGTATGTAAAAAATGTCCTTGTTAATTCACACAGCCAGGATGTGTGAATGTAAACTACCAAGCATGTAAACCACAGATGACAAAAAAGAAAATCTTTAGCACTTGTATGTGCTTGACCATCTCGTTAACAAAACCTAAATTCCTGCACTTTTATAAAATCCCACTGACAAAAGCAGAAGACCATATCTGTCCAACGTAATCATTTCAACAAATTCCAATATTTATTAAAGAGTATGCTGAATATCATCCAAGCCCATGGGATGCAGATGCAACTATTAGAGGTTGTTATATGTGCTTATTTGAAAACAAGAGGATGGTAGCAAAGTAGAGCCCTCCTCTGTGGAAGGACATGTTCAGTGTCTCCACCATAAGAGGCAAGATTTAGATTTCCTCTGTGCAAGAGAATCCTGAAGGATCTACAGGAATGTAAAGTGCATATATGTAAAATCAGAGTTCCTCCATGACTGCTTCTCTCCCAAACATTCAATTTGCAAACCTGCCAAACATCTCATTGAAAACTTTTTACAGTTCTTTGATGCTGTACGTAATAAATTTGCAAACTCTCCGTGCAGTTATTAATGTTTGTATTTTCAGGCTACTTGAAATGCAAAAGATCTGTGTAAATATACCCTCTGGTTGCAGGTGCTGTGGAAAAAGAAGAAACTATAAGGGAGGTAATAAGAAACCTCAATGATTTCTCATTAGAAGTTTCACTTACTTAACTGTCCCATCTCCTCCTTCTCCCACTGGTGCTTAGGGATGCAGAATGCTGGCTCAGGGGTATATGCCCCAGATTCTCATTTGCTACTTACTGCCTTTTTTCTTACATGTAATTCCTGCTTAGCTTCAATCCCAGAGCTTCCACTGTCATTTAATACATCTCTCTCTGTGTGACAAAAATTTTGAAGCAATATAAAGTACAAGAATTTGCAGCATAGGAGGTGTGTAGACCCACCAGGCAGAGCAAGGCACAGGCACAGTACCACAGCACATCCCTGTTGTTCTGGTGCCCTCTGCTGAAATCACCATCTGCTTGGCTTCTGAATCACCCCCAGGCAGAGGCAGCAGCCAAGTGCCATATGCTGCCACCTCTTTATCTTGCACTTCCTTGATTTATTTCCTTTTCTATTTATTCTGTCTTAACAGAAAAGCACAACTACAATCCTTTATTTCCTTTCCTTCTTCCAGTGGTACTTAGATTGAAACTAGTTCTTTTCCTTCATAACACTGCTGCATCACATTTTACAACAGCCTTTTATTGAGCTTAGGAAGGTAATAGATGAGTTGAGATGCTAAACTATTCAGACAATTATGTTTTATAAGAATTCCAGTGTGTATGTATGTGCATAAAACCTCAAACCGCCTAAATTAGCAATGTAATTTTTGTTCCTTTCTGGCAGATTTCCTTGCGTACAGTAAAACTGGGGGAAATAAGAGACAGAGAGGGCGATACAGCCAGCACAGTTTCTCTCCAGCAATACCTTTGTTTAGCTGCATGTAAAACCACAGCCTTACTCTCACTTTGCAGGGGGAGCTGAATTGTAAAGGTTAAGAAACTTCTCAGGTTCACAAAGCAAGCAGTGGCACGATGAGGAATAAACCCACGGTCTGGTATCCTGTTCCAGCCACTAGACCTTGTGTTCCTCCACACTCATGCAAGTTACAGTAAATGCATTATGAGTAAACTGCGAGGTGAGTAATTTTTCCAATTGAATTTCCCAGGGAAAGCACTCTTACTACAAGAAAAAAGTAGGGCTGTCTTACATCTCTGTAGTCACATCCCATTTCTGCAGTAAAGGAAAACATGCTGATGATTTCCTGGAGTTATCCTTGCTTAGTATCCCCCATAAAGACTCCAAGTTTTGTACTGGCTTGTTTGAGAACGCCTGATACAAGACTTCCCTAGTGCATCTTCCAGCAAATGGGACTGTCAGTTCCCACAGGAAAATCAAGGACCAACCTTAGCTTCTCCTGATGTTATGAATATCTGCATAAAGCAAGTTTAGGTGGTTTTATGTTAGTGTGGATCTCAAGTAGCTGCTTATTCAGATCTCAGTTCTAGCAGTTTTTAAAATGTATGTTGTTCACGTTATTGCAGAGAGGACATGTTTGATACCTCATCTCTTAGTGGGATTTCAGAAGAGACTTGTAAAAAACATCTCATTTATAATATATACTATAATATATTATATATCTATATTATATATCTAATGTGTAACATGTATAATGTATTCTATGTTCTGTATATATGTAGTTCCAGTATATGCTTGAGAAACAGTTCACAAAAAGATTATTTTCACTGAGAACATGTCAAATTTGTTTAGATGGGCTGAGGTTATTTTTTGGAGATCATTCTGTATGGTAATTTTTGTTATTCTTTTACCAGGTTCTGTATATCATGTCTTCTCTGACAGACCCATTCTCATGCACACAAACTCCTACCTTTTTGATAAGAATTTCCTCCTCCACTTTTGAATTTCTTCTCAGCACAGTATTCTCAGTTTCCTCTCTCTCGTTATTGTGCTGGTAAAAAGCTGTTACACACCATTCCAGCAGTTCAATTTCAGCAGGAAACACTGAAATTTCTGAATTGTAAATGTACACTACAAATGGTTCTTGTTGTGTATGTTCTTCTGGTTTTGGTAAATTGTCACCAAGAATTACATCATTAATCCTAACCTTTAAGGATTTTTTTTTTGAATTTGACATTTCAACTACTGATTTGATTTTTTAACTTGCTTAAAAAGAACACCGGTTTTGTAAAAAGAAGTTGATATCTTTCATTGTTAATAAAAGATTCTTTCAAGATTGCTTGAAGGCTTCAGTAATGTGACATGTCATATGATGCTGCCTACTCTTCTTTGATTCCAGCAGGTGAAGGAGGTGTCATTTACAGAAGAAGAAAAAGGAAAATCACTAAAGGGAATCAGTAAGTTGAATGAAAAATAGTAACTAATAGTGGAATTGACTCTCGTTTCCAGACAGGAAGAGATAAGTGTTTGTGGTTTTGCTAGTTAAGTATTTTTGGTGTTATTTTTCTGCATAAGCAACTGATACAATTGCTAAAGAAACAACAGTGAAAGGATCAGAACATCCTGTGGGCACAGATGGAGCTTGCATTGTGTATACATTTTTAAGATATTATATTCATTTAATTTTAGCAAGAGTGTCATCAGTTTCTCAGAGATGAATGGGTATTTTTTACGTGCTCATTAAGGCACATGGAAGGCTGCAATATGGGCAAAAGTTGTAGCCTGTTCACAAACCCCAACTCTTTTGAGAAGCACTTTCTTGTTCTCATACATGAGGCCGCAGGATCTCCAGTCTTATTGTCCCCAATGCTTTTGGGGGCATTGATGTTCTGGTGGCTCTGCTGGGCAGACATGTGCTACCTGAATGAAAAATAAAAGCTAAAAAGTAAGTTATTCATCTTCCTTGTGAAGTCCTCAGTCTTTACAACCCGACTGTAGTTGGACTTCAGCAATTTGATATCAGAAGGTTGTTTATGTGGCAGTTTATCACTGTCTCTCACAGGCAGCAGTTCTTCTTATCATTGTTTCCATTAACACACAGAGCTCTGCAAAAAAAAAAAAGAAAAAAAGGAGTGTCCTCTATTTTCATACAAAACTCCATCTTCTCCTTGGATTTCCTTCCACAGGAAGCACATAGGCATGTATGCACTTACTTGCATATTAAATAGACAAGATAAAACTGTTTCTACCCTGCAGAGATGAGTTAAACATTGAAAAACAGTGGAGGGCAAACACGGTCATTCACTGATCTCTGAGGTGTAACAGCTACAAGTCACAAGGTTTTTGGAAGTTATCTGTTACAGTAATCTACTATTATCAGACAAGAACTGCTTGGTTGCTCTTCGTTTTTCATCTTTTCTCTGAAGCCCAAGAGAGATTAGTGCTCTATTAAACTTGAATCCCATACCCATTGCGGCTCAGCTGCCTTTTTAGGTGTCAGATCTTACCAACAGCCAAGTGATGCATCTTTTCCTCAGAAAACAATTTCTCACACAACTTCCAATTTTCTTATTCTGCAGAACTTGCAGAAGAAGGGGTTGCTTTGAGGGTCAGGGGTTCTGTCACAGATTCATTAGGAAGTATAGTGTACATACACTGACAACAGGGAAGGCTTTATCTTCCCATGTAAACACAGACTTCCTTGCTTAGTCCTTATACCTTGTAGGGCTTCCCAAATGAAGCCTCCAAATTGCAGGTTACCACAGAAGAGCTGAAATAGGATGGACCCCATCTCTACTTACCAGTAGGACCAAGAAAACAACCTTTGAATTTTCTGGTTGATACAGGAACTCAAATGTCTCTGATGACCCCCATGGATACTAATAAATCTGACAAAAAACATTTTTTCTAAAAAGGTCTCAAAAGGATGGATATCTACTCTAACTTAAGTTTGTTTACATAGTGTGAAGAACCTCGATCAGTATTTGTCCTAGTTAGAACAGCTGGGACCGATTCATCACTGGATGGGTGTACCCCAAACCTGTGTATTCTATAGCCTTCCATGCCATTTCCCAGAAACTGTTGTCAGTAGAGGCCTGCGAGGTGGGGGGATGTTCCTGTCCTCATGCCCTTTTATGGAATTCCCCGCTCTGGGGGAGGGACTGAACATTCCTGCCTGAGCTGGAGAATATATAAACCTGGAGTTTCGGAACCTTCCCACCACTCGTGGGATCCAGAGGAGGACTGCAGCTCACCGCTCTCAGCCGGACTGAGACCACCACCCTCGACTGGGCTGCAATCACCACTTTTGGCTGGACTGCAGCAGCTCTCCCACCGACAGGTTTTTCCCCTCTCCCTTTGCTTTGGACTCGGGGGGGGGGGGGGGGGTGGGCCCAGGTAGCACCGCTTTGTTTGTGCCCCGGGGTGCTGGGTTGTACATTTGGGCTTTGTGGGTTAGGGCCGGTTGCTTGTCCGTGTGGTCGTACTTATTGTATTATTTTATTAAATTGTTATTCTGACTTGTAATCTCTCTTTTGAGTTGGGTTGGTTTCCCCTGCTGGTTAACTTTTAAACCAGCACAGTATTGTTAAGATACTAGATAATTTGAGTAAGATTTTGATGGCTTTGATTAATATTTGTATATATTTTGTCTCAATAGTTTTGCAGTGTGTGTGTATACGAATTTTCCACGAGCATTGCTTTGGAATGTTTGTGCCTTCTCTCTGGTTGCCACAGTGGATGGAGAAGATTCCTCCCTGAATTTGGATGATTATGGAATCAAGTTTTTGTCCTTCTTCCTACCTCCTCAGGGGCCTCATAGCCCCCATATCCATCACAGCCCCTACAGAGTCACAGGCTCCAAAGCCCTCATAGACTCTGGAGTCCCTATAGCCATTATAGCCTTCAGAGCCCCCATAGCTCTCACAGTCCTCACAACCCCCACAGCCCCATAGCCCTCACAGCTCCTATAGCCCTCACAGACCCCACAGCCCTCACAGCCCCCATAGCCCCCATAGCTCTCAAAGGCCGTCACAGCCCCTATAGGCATTACAGCCCCATAGCCTTCACAGCCCTCTTAGCCCTGATAGTTCTCATAGCCCTCACATTCCCTATAGCCCTCACAGCCTCTATAGCCCTCACAGCCCCTATAGCCCCTCATAACCCTTAAAGCCCCCATAGCCCTCATGACCCCCACAGTGCTCACATCCCCCATATGCCTCACAGACCCCACGGCCCTCACACACCCCACAGTAGTAACAAACCTCAAACCATCAGAGCCCCCACAGAGCTCACAGACCAAATAGCACTCACAGTCTCATAAGCCTCAGAGCCCCTGTAGCCCTCACAGCCCCTATAGCCACCATAGCTGGCAAAGACCCCAGAACCCTCAAAGAACCTATAGACCTCAAAGCCTCCATTGCCTTCACAGACCTCACAGCCCCCATGACCCTCTACAGCTCTCAAAGTCCTCAGAGCCCTTATAGCCCTCACAGACCCCACAGCATCTTCAGGACTTTTATCACACCTCAGGATACGAAGTAGATGAGGAATTAAGTACACTAAAAAAAAGCAACTCTCGTGAAGTGTTTTAGCTGGAGAGTCCATTATGCTGCAAAAAGTTATTTCCGGGTTCAAACAGATGTGCTGGTTATGAGTATTCACTTCTCTTGTATACATACGGACTGCTCTCTTTACACAAAGTCTCTTGGCTTGGATATGTCTCAGATTTTTCAGATGTCCAACTGAATTCCCTTCAGTTGCACTCCAGTATGACTCAAGGTCAAGTTGTGCAGGCTCCTGGTAGTTCTTTGTGTTCTCCTGGGAGATCTCTGGAATTGAAAGGAGGTGCCCAAAACTGAGCTCTGTTCTTCATGAAAGCCTTTTTTGAGCTCAGTGGAGCAGAAAAATTATTTTGCTCTTGTCTTTTACAGCCTTTTCCTACGTTTCAGTAGCATAGTCACATTTTTGTGGTGACTCATTTTCTATTTGTGAACTGCTATGAACCAAGATTTTCTGTAAAGTGACTGCTTCGCCACTTTGTCTTCAGCTCACAGTTTTACAGCCAATTATTCCCAGCTATATGTAACAGTTTCTCACCTTATTGAATTACATCCTGTTTAGTTCAGATCTTTGTTCCAACTTGTCATGATTTGTTCAATTCTAATTACGTCTTCCAAAATGCTTACAGCTCCTGCCTGAACAGGATATCCTCCACAAATATGATAAAAATATTCCCTACCCTCTTGCCTCACAGAAGCAGTTCAGGAGGACTCTCTGCAAACTTGACACTATTTCTGAGCGCCATTTTGTAACCATTTCACTTAAGTGTTGTGTAGCCAGCTTCTTGGCCTTGCTTCATCAGAAGCCTTGATTCAGTCAAGGTTCCATAATTTGCTTTTTTTTGATGTTATGGTTGATTATTATTCAACTTATCATCTGAGGCCTTACAAATAATTTGCAATTAATTTACAAATAATTTCTTCCAGTATTTTGTCTGATACAAAATAAAGGTGACTGGCCTCTGATTCCCACCCTTTTCTAGTTTAGGATAGGCACTATTTCCTTTTTGCTGGTCTCATGGAATCTCAGCTGTCTTTTCGGAGTTCTTGAAAGGAATTGCTAATAGCTTGGAGATTACTTAACCATTTTTCTAAATGTGTTGTCTAAAATTGCAGATTATTTTTGTAAGCATCCTACTTGAATAGATTGTTTCTTTCCTTAGTTTAGCTTGATCATTGGTTTGCATGTTGTTAACATGTGCTGGGTTTGGCTGGGGTAGAGCTAATTGTCTTCACAGTAGCTGGTGTGGGGCTGTGTTTTGGGTTGGGTATATTCTCTTGCCTTGCTAACCACCTGGTTACAGCTAACATTTTGGCAAAGAGCAAAGCAAAAACCATGAGGCTTTGGTTTTCCTCAAATGACTTGGGAACACTTTCCTTGCCCAGCTGAGAGCAAGTCCTTCCCCAACAATCTTTCACATAAGCTTTTTGTTTTTACTTTCCGTGGCTTCTTGACAGTTTTAGCTTATATTGTGTGTTGTTTTTTTGTTGTTGATTGTGAGAAATAGAGACCTAAAGCTAGGTAATTTCCAATTAGAATTTATTATATGATAAAAGCAAATTCAGCCCTGGGTGATCAGGGGGGAGTTTGAGCAACTCTGAACGCCTGTCACACCCAAAGCAGACAGTGTTCTATATTTATTCTCAGCTACTTCATGAATATTCATTATACATAAGCATAAACATTACACATTGTTATGTCAGGAATTCAACAGATGTTTTTCTTAGACAGTGTATATACATACAAGCATCAATATATATTGTTAAGTCAGACATTCAGCAGATGTTTTCTTAGACTTAGCTTGTTATCTATACAAAGTTATAAATTTTCAAGAAAGGTGTTATTATCTAGTTAACTAAACGAAGTCTCCTCACTATAAATTTTGTACAAGGTAAAAGGGAGGTAACTTGTTTTATGTCTTTATAGGGGCCCAATTAAGTTTTGTGATTTGTTTTTCTTTTCTCTCTCTAGGTTATATTGACCTTATGCTGTTTTCTTTTTAATTAGCTTGAATCATTCCCTTAGTTTATTACATTCATTTTAATAATTTAACCTAGATTTTGCTTTTTTAAAAGGGGCAAGCCATTGAAATGTTTCAGTTTAAACAGACTCTTCCCTTCCTTTCTTGCTTTCTCACTGCAGGGGTCTAGTTGCAGTCTTGATGTTTGTTGGAAATAAATAAGATGGTTTTATTACAAGCAGGGGTTTCCATGGCTGCCTCGTGCTGGGGCACTTGGGAGCCATTTTGTTTGAAGGACTGGGGAGCCATTTTGTGGTTGGGGACTGGTGGACAGCTTGTGGTTCTGCTTGAAGTTGCTTATTGCTGCTGCCTACCTGCTGCTACACACAGTTCTGCTTGGGGTTGCCTATTGCTCTGCTTATAGTTCTGCCTGCTTACTGCTACTTATTGTCACTTATTGTTCTGTTTGCTTACTGTTACAGTGTGAAGGCAAGCCTGGAAGAATGTGAGGTGGTGAGAGCAGCCTGGGCTCACTGCCAGGGAACCATGCGGCCTGGGTGGGGAAACAACCTGACAGGTGGATGAGGACAACCAATAGGCTGCACCAGAAAGCAAAGCTCGCCTTTTAAGGAAGAAAAGAGCGAGGGCTGGCATGGGAGGAGCGAGGGAGTGGCTATGTTAAATTGAAGGATCTTCAAAGGTCTTGTCCCTCCTATCCAGGTGTGCTCGAACTGGGTCACAAGTTCGATGCACCCAGTACACTGTTAAATAAAGTTCCTTGTTTCACTTTATTTGGCCGTCTCTGAAATTTTAATTAGAGATATTTCTCACAGTGTTGATTCTTTGGGAAATGGAAAACTTTCCAGAGAGTGCTTTTCCTTAATTTTCTACAGTGGGGTTTGCCATTCAAACGGTGACTTTACTGGAACTTATTTTATTCAAGTTCATTAGTTTGATTTTCCTTCCATCCCTTTTGAAGAGCCATTAACTTAATGACCATTGGCACCTCTGCAGCCTCCCAAATTCCTTTCAGAGCAGGTGCCATGCTATTTCAAATTCCTACACTTTGGATGATTTTATTCAAATGAAAGCACCGTGCACTTCATGTTTTTCATTTGTGTGTTGCTAATGGATCTTTGCTGTGACACTGTTCTTTTCCTTTTTGCCATTATTAAAATATTGTCACTCACTCTGTACCTGACATTCCTTTTTTCCTACCTAGGCTTCCTGAACAAACTCTCCGTTTCGATAACAATAACCAGTGATGATAATTTATTCATAATTCTAGTTGTGAATATAATGACTTTCAGTTTCTCCTGTTTTTTACCCACATTATACACCAGCGTGCAGCACCTGAGCGCAGTGCTAGGGAGACTTTTTTTTTATTATTCCTCGATTTTAATATTCAATAAAATAATTTTCCTCTTCCCCCCCAATTCTTCTTCTTTTCCCATGCTTTTGTGGTTCATCTAAACCCTGTGGTGTGATAAGAATAATCTGAAGATAATTTAATTTACAGCAGCTGCAGACAAATGGTAACAATAACAAAGTGGCAGACTGGTCAAACAGTCCTGATTTTTTTCTCGTTTGTCTGCATGCCTTGCTAGCTTTGAGACAGGTTTGTTATAGCAGCACAGGGCAAAAAAGACCACATAACAAATAAACCTTTATTGAAGGCTGTGGGCTGACATTCCTTAAGGTTTTGCTGATCCACACGTGAAATGGGGAGAACTCAGACAAGCTGTATGAATGTTGTGGTTAATTTAAATGTAATTTGTTTCATGCACAAGATAAAAAAAAGAGAGGGGGGGGGGAAAACCCCCAACAAGACAAGCTTTCATTATATAAGCATATTTATTTAAACATAAGCAATGACGATATTTAATTAAACATAGACATATATTCACTATTTAATCATTTGTTTAACCATACCAAACCAACGTTGATAAGCAAACACAATCTACCACCTGGTGAGACTGGGGTACAAAATCCGAAGGCAAACATAAGAAAGTAATTTTTTTCTGAAGTGCACTGTGATTTATGGGTTGCTTCCATTGTCCTTCACTTGTGGGCGAGGATTTTGACACGTTTGGGTTCTCACTGGATGCTTTCAGAGGGGCGGGAGAGAGGCGTTGTCAAAAGCAGTGTGGACAGCAGGGGAGGGGGGATTGTGCCCCTCTCAGGTGAGACCCCCCCCCCGCAGAGCTGCTCCAGCCTTGGGGAACAGCACAGCAAGGACATGGAGCTGCTGGAGAGAGTCCAGGGGAGGCACCAAGATGAGCAGAGGGATGGAGCAGCTCTGCTGGGAGGAAAGGCTGAGAGAACTGGGATTGTTCAGCCTGGAAGAGAGAAGCTTTGGGGTGATTGAATTGTGGCCTTGCAGTGCCTAAAGGGAATTTACAGGAAGATGGAGAGGGACTGTTTGCGAGGGCCTGAAGTGACGGGAGAAGGGGGAATGGCTTCCCACTGACAGAGGGCAGGGTAGGATATTAGGAAGAAACTCTTCCCTGTGAGGGTGGGGAGGCCCTGGCAAAGGTTGCCCAGAGAAGCTGTGGCTGCCCCATCCCTGGAAGTGTCCAAGGCCAGGTTGGACGGGTCTTGGAGCAACCTGAGCTAGTGGAACGTGTCCCTGCCCATGACAGGGGGTGAATCGAGGTGGTCTTCAAGGTCCCTTCCAAGCCAAACCATCCCGTGATTCCACGGTTCCGTGTTCCAGAGGGGGCACTCCCGGGGGACGCACAAGACTCCAACACCCCCTCGGGGCCGACAGGCGCTGCCCCCACTCCGCGGCACCCCCGGCTGAAGGCGGGGCCGCCCCTCCCTCGCTCCCGCCCCTGGCCGTGCGCGCGCACCCGGCCGCCCCTGCCCTCCGCTGGAGTGTGGCCGGCGCTGTCCCGGCCCTGAGGCGGCTGCGCGGCCCCGCCGGGCTGGAGGTGGCGGTGGCGGTGGCGGCGGCGGCGGCGGCGGCGCGGGGAGCGCGGCTCGGCTGCTCCGGTGAGCCACGGGAACGCCGCCTCAGGCCTGCCCTGCCGGGGCGAGGGGAACGGGGTGGGGGGTGGTACGTGAGGGGCCGAGGCGGGGAGGTCGCCTCTCCCTCAGGAGCCCCGGTGCGGGGGAAGAGGGATCCTCCGGCCCGCCCCGTGTGACGGGTGACAGCGGCCGCTGACCTGCGGTGGTTCCGGGCCCTCAGGACGGCGGAGGGAGGCGGGGGCGCGGGCGATGGTACCGCTGCCTCGCGGTGTGCCCTGTTTGTGTGTTTTGGATGTGTGTGTGGGGAGTGCCCTGGAGCGGCGCCGCTCCGGGAGCAGCGAAGCCGGAGCGGAGTGCGGGGTTCGAAAAATAAAGTTGTTTTCGTGGTGAGGGAAGGGAGAGCGCCGTGGAAATGCTCATCTGCCTACCTCCTCCTCCTCGGGAAAAGTGAAGTCACTTCCCAAGAGCCCAAACTAGCAAACTGCTGTCCTAAATCTGTGCCGTCTACCACGTCTTGTTTTGGTTTGTTTTGATTTTTTTTTTGTTTGTTGGTTTGTTTTTATTTTGGTTTTTTTTCTATCTATATTTTTTCTTCCAGCCCCCTTCCACAGTTCGTCTCTCCCTAACCGTGAGCCGGTACAAAAGTCCTTGTCTTGAGATAAAAATAATTGAAAACCTGCTGAAACCACCTGAATGGTGAATTTCGGAGAATTTCCTCGTGTGTGAGTTCCTATGTACTTTGTTTCTGCTGTAACTTCCAGAGCTGTGCTGTTGAAGCTGCCTGGTTTTGATAGTCATAACCTGCCACATTTCACAGCTGCCTGCGTGTGTGCATCCATCCTTTTGCTTAGGAGTGGGGGAAAAAAAAAAAGATTTTAAGTGTCAGCTCTTCAAGGCTGAGAAAAATCCAGCAACAAGTAAGAAATAGTTTGCTTAGGTAAGCGTTGCTTTTTTCTGTCACTATCAAGCTCTAGTCTCACAATCATGTTGGTTTTCTGCTAGAACTTTGGGGAGGCCAGCTGTGCTTTCCATTTCCAGAGAGAGACCTTTGTGACGTTACAGGCAACATTTGCTCATCCCTTTAATTTCAGGAAAGGTACCGTGGCTTTATTTAACTAAATCTCTCTGATATGGACCAAAATCCTAAGTGTCCTGGGACTGACTCAGCTCATCTTATGACGGTTTACTAGGGGTTTAAGGTTAGTTCTGCAAGTCATGCCTGTGCCTAGGTTTTAAGTAGGGTTGTAGCCAACTGTGTTTGTGGATTAGATGTTGTGATATGATTAAGAGGTTAGTTTGCAGTTTAAACTTGAAAAGACTGTAAATACAGTTACAGCAAGCACAAATTGACTAAGAATTGAAGCTAAATTCGAGAGTTATTTGGGGGTGCTCTGCAGTGTTCGCCTTAAGATGGTTACAGTGAAATGTATTGTTTGGTTAAAAACAGCTTTCGGTCCTTTAAAAAGTGATTCACTTATTAAGATTTAATGTTAGTACATGGCTTTCTGTGTTCCTGGTGTACTCCCTAACATTTGAAGACAGTCTGAGTTGTGGCTGCCCATTCTCTTCTGTCATCAAAAGGTCTTCCAGGAGGTGAGTTAAGAGAACTAATCTGGTCAAAAAGTAGTACTTTTATTTCTTTTTTTCTTTTCCTCTCTGAGGTATTCTTTGGTTAGAACAACTTCCTGCCCCAGCTGGGTCCTCATTTTATGGTCAGTAAGTTAACAGCAGAAGACACTGCTGCTAAAATAAGCCACCTTGTGTTTTTGATTGACTTAAGCTGCTTGTGGTGAAGGTAGCAATGATAATAAGGGTGGTAGGAGCTCTTTTTTTTTTTTTCTGCCAGTACTGACTTTGATTATGAGGCCTTAGTGTCATTTTTTACTTACTCTCGTCAAAATTAAATGGACTTAAGAGCCACCACTGTATCTCTGTTTTTCTTCCAAGAGTCCACAGAAGTTGCTGTGGTTTTCTTTGTTCTCCTTTGCCTATCCTTTCTTGTCTCTAAACTTTTTTGTGAATCATTAATTTCAAGGAGTGGTCTGGGCATTTTGAGGGTTTTTTTAAATTTATTGAGCTCTAATTTAAAAGTAATGAGTTGTATATTGCTATTACCTCTGCTATAATTGGAAGGCTATTTCAGACATGACTGACCTTAGTAATTACACACATTCTGATTTCCAGTCTAGATGAATTTGTCATTGGATTATACCCATTTTTTGCCCCCTGTGGACTGATATATTTTATTGGCACTTTTGATCTTGGTATTATTAAAAGAAAAAAAAGGCAGTGCTTTTAACCAGTAGGATGCAAAAATGTGTGGAAATGCACCACTGCAGGATTGTTTTCTCTTTGGACCACCAGCTTCCCTAATCGTTCCTGTAATAGCTCTCAGCCTCTTCCCATGAATTTTAATCTTGATCTATTAAGTGACAATTAAAATGCACCTTTTGAGTACTAACATAGAGCTTCCTGAAGCTCTGAAGGTGTCCTTTTAGTGGAGGTTAAGTTGTTTTCAAGCATATTTTGATAAGACGTGTTTTTTGAGATTCATAACTTCGGCAGTTTGTTCCAGCCTCAGTCTTACCCTTTTTTTTTGGTACAGCTGTTAAAGGAACCATTATTGTAAAGAGCTTGAAAACTACTTATTTCACCTTGTTCTTGTATTCCTAACTTTAAAAAGAAACAAAACCAATGCATAGATTATTAAAAAACACCTCTGTGGCTTTTAAGGTGTTTATTTAATTTTAATATCAGAAGTGTTCCCAGAGGGGACTTTGTGAAGCTGAAAAAGTAGTTTGTTAGGTGTGACTTTTTGTAAGCAGGAGATAAATACATCAGTTGGGTTCCAAAACCTGCTTAGTTAAATAGATCACTCTGAAAGATGAGTGAGGCCCTCGTGGAAAATGTCTATTATATTGTGTGCTTGGTGGAATTTTTCTTACTCTTTGGAAATAGTAGCAGGGACAAAAGTCTTTGGACAGAGAAAAACATAGTTTTTGCCACAAAGTGAGATGGGGCACAGCCCCATCTAAACACCCCAGTATCCTACTCTAAACACCCCAGTATCCTGAGTCAGGATATTGAAAAAGGTGTGAGTTTTTTAGATCAAGTAAGCTTAGAAGTGCAGAATTGTCCTGATGCTGAAAACATGTTCCCTGGTTGTTGGGGAAGCACAGCAGTACAAAGGGAAAAAGTTCTGAGGGCAAATAGATAAGAGGTATTTACATTTCTGTGTACCAAACTTAGATGTAGGCTTACTGTATGTCCAGGAGAACTGAAGTTTTAAAATATGTGAATAAAAGTAATAAACCTGATGCAAAAATGCTGAAGGAAAGTTTGTGAAATAGAATCACAGGCAGATGAAATAATAAATTCTTGAAATAGAATAATTTCTGTTGAAAGGGGCTTCTGGAAGTCATCTTATCCAGATCCCTACTAAAGCAAGAGTAATGTAGATAAGGTTGGTCCACCCTTTAGCACCTTTCTAGGCAATCTGTTTTTACATTTGACAGCAGTTACAGTGATTTTTCCTCCCTCCTTTAAACTAGTTGGAATTTACTTTCTGGCTTGTGTCTGTTGTCTCTTGTCGTGTCATGGTGCACCATCCCAAGAGTCCAGGTCTCTCTTCTGTGCCCTTCCATGAGAGAGCTGATAGCAAAAAGGATTCTTCAGAGCTCTTTTCTTGCCCAGACTGAACAAAGTCAGCCCCACAACCCCTCCCTGTACACCATGTGCTCCTGCCACCTGCCCAGCTCGGCCAACTGGACGTGCTGCAGAGTGTCCGTGTCAGTGCTGTACCAGGGAGCCCAAACTGGGCACAGCACTGCAAACACAGGCTCACAGGCTGAGCCTTGCCTGCACTCCTGCAAACAGCGCAGGCTGTGCTCAGCTGCCTTTACTGCTGACTTGTTTTCAGTTTTGCCTGCTGGGATCTCCAGGTTCTTTTCTGCAGAAGTCATGTTTTATCTGGGTCGTGTCCAGCCCATCTTGTCACAGGAGGTTGTTCTGTTGCTGACCAGGCACTTGCCTTTGTTGAACTTCACGAGGTCTTGCCAGTGCCTTTCTCCAGCCTGTCCCAGCCCCTCTGAATAGGAGCCCTGACCACTCCCCTGGTTTGGTGTCACTGGAAACTTGCTGAGGATGCACCCTGTCCCGTCATCCAGGTGATTAATGGAGACCTGGGATGGTCCTGGTGGTTTCAGTGGTGATGCTCAGGAGATGTGACTGTAACTGCTTGTACTGGACCTGGCACTGCTGATGCCTGTTCCTTCAGCCCGGCAGTCCAGTCAAATTCCTGAACACCTTATTGTTCACTTACCCAGTGCCTGTCTCACCAGTTTGGCTGTCGGGATACTGTGGGATACTGTTGTTAGTGGCCTCCTGTATCCAGTGCTCTTCCATCATCTGCTAAGCCAGTTGTCTCCTTGCAGTAAGCTCTTGTGTCCATCAAGCATCGTTTGCCCTCGGCAAATCCATGCCAGTTATTCCCCATCACCTTCTTGGATAGGGATAGCTTCCAGAAGAATTTGCTCCATAATCCTCTCATGGACTTAGGTTAGGCTGGCTGATGTGTAGTTGCCTGGATCCTCCTCTTTGCTCTTCTTGAAGTTGGGTGTGATGTTTGCCTTTTTTCCGGTCAGAAGAAACCTCTCCCAGTCTCATGGCCTTTAAAAAAGTGGTAGTGTGGTATCTCAATGACGTTGGCCAAGCTCCCTCAGGATTCTTAGGTACATCCCATCTGCTTCTGTAGAATTTCTTGAAGTGCTTCCAAGCTTCATCTTCCTCCCTTGGAGGTAATTCTTTACTCCAGCAAAATCTGCTGCTGGGCTCAGGGGCCTGGGGGGCTTGTGAGTGGACCTTACAATGAAAACTGGGGTAAAAAAGGTCTGAGTATGTCAGCCTTTTCCATGTGCTTTGTCACCAGGTCCCCTGTCCCACTGAACAGAGAGAGGTTCTTCCTTAGGCTTTCTGCTACCACTACACTGTTGTGTCAGTTTTAGCTCCAGATGGATGTTGATTTTTCCTAATGCCATCCTTGCACACCCAGCCTGTGCCTCTGGGTTCCTCTTGGGCAGCCTCTCCTGCATCTGCCTCCTGGGTGCTTCTGAAGCAGAGACCAAAAGTTTTGTATCTGTAAATGTGTAAAACTTCAAAATTGGTTGAAGTTGTGGTTAATAAGTGATTCTAACTCAGCAGGAAATCAAAGATGTCACTTCCCCCTAGCAAGAGCAAGCATTATCAGGTTCTTGTGATAAGGGGTGAGTCCTGCCTGAGATGTCGAGTGCAAGTTGTACTTTGGTGCCAAGGAGACAAACAATGAGAAAAACAAACCACACATCTTTTCTTTTCCTTTTTTTTTCATCACTAAAATAATTAACTCCAAGTAGAAATTTGGAGCTTCAGTGTGTGCCCTTCCCTTTTTGTGCATTGTAGTTGAAAAGGAGGTGTTGATATTTAGCAGCAAGATGGGTGTACTTAATGCAGTCTGTATCTAAGTGCTTTCAGTTGGGATTAATGTAATTTTTTTGGTTGTTGCATAAATCCAATTTAGAAATCATTGGAATAAACCAAAATTTTGGAAATTGAAGCATTTTTTTATTGAAGAAAAATAAGGGAATGAGTTCTTGAGTTACAATCTGTATAAAGAATCTGGAACAAAGTTCTTGGTTGGTATAAACTGTCAGCATGTACCTGATGCTGCCTGCAGTTCCCTAACTAGTGTTTGTATTGGGGTTTGTGGTGTTCTGGTGACAGTGGTACCGAGGTAAACCTTTGATTACAGTCACTGGTGTGGCTGTCCTTTCCAAACAGGGCTTTGGTATCTGTTTGGACTAAATATAAGCTTTTTAGCATGACTGGGAGTTCTGAGTTGGTTTCTAATATAGCAGAAAGATATTCAAGTGGAGTTACATTTTTATGCAAAACAGTGCTCCATAACTACAGTAATTAATGGTAAAATCAGTCTGCACATTTGCCTTTCAGATATGAACTTTCATTTTGCATGGGGCTACTGGCAGACTCTTAAACAGTGAACCTCATTACTAACGATGGGAGACAACTTCCTGGCTTAATTGCCCAAATTCATAGTATCTCCCAGATGATTTCTAGCTAGGAGAGAAAAGGTCAAAGGGCAGAAAAAAGTGAAAGGTGTTTTTAAGAAGCAGTAAATTGTCAGAACAGGATTTCAGTGAGTGACTGAATTTAAGAGTGGATCTTGAAGGCCATTTGCTAAATGGCTGAATATGGTTACTCTTGGGCTTAGAGGTGAAATAGTTTGCATCATATAGATCAGTGACACATGTGAGGAGTGGAACCAGCGTGAATGTGACTGACAACAAAGTCCTTTCTCAGCACTTGCTGTCAAACTTGTGGAGTAGTAATTCCTTTAATGAAAGGAAGCAGTTTTGGGTAACCATTCATGATCAATCCCTGGTCTTCTCTTGCAGGCAAATAAATACAGCTCTTGGTATATCTCTTACGTTCTGTGTGTGTGTATATTTATTTAGTTAGTTAGTTAGTTAGTTATTTGTTCTTTCATCATCAAAACCTCTATATGGCAAGTTTCGTATTACAAGGTGTGCTGCTATAAGTTTCCAGAGGACAATTCCTTAGTAGTTAGGGAATACTCTTGACACTTCTTGTCAGTTATAAGTGGTTCTTAAACCTTTGGACTTTCAAGATGCTGAGCTCAGTTAAGCAGCTGTGCTTTCAGTTCAGGTATAGCTGACCTTTCTTATTAGGTCATATCTGTTGTCTGTACCTTAAGTCACACAACCAGATTTTTTTTTGGTAGAAAGCAAATTGCAGATGCTGTTGTGTTGCAGCTGTCCATGAATATGACTTTATCTTTCCTTTTGGAAGGAAAAAGAGTGAGAGATTCTCTGTCCGAGAATCTCATCTGAAGGATTGACTTTCAGCGTGAACTAATTGTTTAGTTAATTTTGATAATCTTTACCACTCTTTAGGGAAATAGATCCTTTCCTTGTAAATTGGTTTCTGTCTCAACCAGAAATGCATCCCCTTCCCTGCTCCCCACAGGGTTTATTTTAAAAGTAGTTACGTTGAACACCCTGGTTTTGGGTTCAGTGCATTGACACCTGTGGTGTTAGGGCCTCACAGTGGGGTAAGTGTGTCCTATCTTCAGGTAGTTTTGGATGTTTTGGTTATAAATTCTGTAGCCATCTGCACTTTCTGAAGTTCCTCCAGTGGAAAACAGTTCAAAGTAATTCAATTTAGATATTTTGACTTGATTACTGCACTTTGCAGAAATCTAGAGTCTTGTTATCTGCTGTTTCAGCATAATAATTAAGATGGTTTTAATGCATGCTTCTACTGTGTATGCAAAATATTGTGGGTTTTTTTCTGAAATTAGACAAAATGATTTTGCTGAGATCCACAGATCTGTTCCAATACACATATTTGTGTATTGTGTATACATATTTGTATTTTAACAAATATGTTACAATAAAAAAATGTGTTATTTTTCTCTCTTTTTTCTCACTCTTTATTCTTCCCCTCGAATTTTTACTTATGATGAAGGCTGTGCTCTGCCTTTTCAGGCCTTTGCAGTCAACTCAGTGTGAAAATAAAATGCAAATATTCTTAATCTAATGTATTGTCTGTGTGTGTGTTTAGATAAAAAATACAAGGTACAGAATTTTTTAGACGTAGGTGGACAAATTCAATGGCTGGCTAAAACTGGAGGGTTTTCCTTTGTATTTAAATAAGATATTGATGTGTTTCCCTTTATTAAGAGTTTGTATGCTGCAAGCTGATATTTTTTCCATAGGAACTTGGTTTTTTTAAATTAGATGTTACTGAAAAACCAAGACTATACGATTTAGACTGAGCCATCTGAAATGCATGTGGCAGAAAATGGATTTTTTTTTTTTATCCCATTCTGTGAACCCTTTGTTTAATTTCGTTCCACTGGAGTATACTTTCATTATTTCCTGTTATTTTGAAGAGAAGTCTCAAGTAACTGGTGGTGGCAGCGCTGCAGAAGCAGCTGTGCCCAGTGCTGGGTTTGGTTCATTGTTGTGCAGAGAAAGGTGGGAAGAGTTGCAGCTTTTTTTAGGGACTTCTTCACCTCCTGCGTCTTCCAGATACTACTGAATATCTGTGGCTTGTAAGTACCAACATTTTCTCTTCACTTGAACTGTTTGTTTGCAAAACAGCAGTGGAGTTGAAAGAGACGGTTTGTGTGTGCCCCCAGTTGTTTTGGGAGTAAAACTCGAATGTAGTGAAGACTGGGCCTTGGAGATGCTGATCCCTTCTGTTCATGGAGGCAGAGTTTGTGTTTGCTCACACTTGTATCATAAAAAGGTATTTTTAACCCAGTTATACTTGATCCTAATTATTAAGAATTAGTATTGGCGCTATAAATTTATAAGAAATAAAGAGCTAGTAGCTAGAATTCTTCTTGGAGATAACAGTTAAGTGATTTTGAGGAAACAGGAGTAAGGAATGAAGTCATTGACTGATTTTTACATTGTTTTGAATGTTAATTATTACTGTTTATTGCTGTAGGGATGTATAAAAACTGTGAGGGAAGCATGGAAAGAGTTGATCCAGATGTCCAAGAAAATACTTTGGCAAGTTCCAAAACAGTAACGTGAACTTGGAAGTTCTCCATAATCGTAGTGTTAATTTGCCTTTGACCCTTTCTAGCTTCCCCTTTCTGATTCTCCTTTTCTTTCATCATATTGAAACATCAGAAAGTCAGACTGGAGTGTGGTTTAGTATTGAGCTTTTGACAGTAGCCACAGAAATCAAGTGATCCTTGTTCCAGCCCTCCCTCCCGGTTTCTCTCCCTGGCTTCTGTGATCCTGCTTTTTGTTCTTTCTGGCAGTAAATGAACTCCTGGGGTCTCACTGGGGAGTATGGAAGAAGTGCTTGTGTTGTTCTGTGCAGTTCCCAGAAAATCCCTGTGAGGTGCCATGATCCCATTCCAGATGTGCAGTTCCTATCCTGGGTTTGCCTGGGGCTTCTGAACAGCCTCCTAGTGATTTTGCACAGGCTCTCACCTGGATGAGAGGTGGGATGCTGCTGCTGGGTTTGGATTCCTGTATTGAAAAGGCTTTGCTTATTCCATGGGTTTGTTCCTGTGGGGGGACAGCATTGCCCACTTTGGTCCTGAGGCTGATGAGGACATTCTGCCTTTGGGAGTTGCAATCTCTCAGCTGTATTTGACATTTTTGGTAGCTTGCGCTGTGTTTAAGGACTTCATGACTTAACACTGATAAAAACATGGCTGTGGTGAGGAAAGGCTTGTATAACCACTTCTTAGAGCATGACCTTTCCTACTGCTTTGCATTTCTGTGAATTTTTTGTTTTAGATTAGCTGCCTGTAACTTCCTCTCTTTGTTTCCAGAAGTAAAAATGTTTTGGGGAAGTATTCAGAATGTAAACATTGACAGTAAGTTTTCACATCTGCATTTAATGAAAACCACACATCGTTTAGTTGAAACTGATAGTACAGTGTGGCTGTATTTGGGAAGCTGACACTTTGAGAGACTGTGATTAATGAAAAAAAAGAAGAAAGGTATAGCAATCACATATTTTGGGCTTCTCAGGTTTTCTTGTTTTATGCAATCAGGTGAATTTATCAAACTAGAAATAACACTTAGAATTCAAGCTACTCTAGATAGTCTGTCTCAGCAGACAGATGCTTGTTCATGATTCCTGGCTAATCTGAGACAAGAAAATTGCATCAAGGAAACGAATGGGAGTTCTGCTGTATTTTTTGAACGATTTCTGCAGTTATTATATAAGCAACCATGTTGTATTATGCGAGATGTATTTCTGCAGCAAGAGCTTATTCTGTGATTTTTTTTTTTTTATAGGCTGCTCTAGATTAACCTGAGGCTTACACCAAAAATAATCCACGAGACTCACTCAATTTAATAAATGAGGTACATAAGATCTACATAATGGTAATCTGGCCCAGAGTCTAAGTTTATTTATTAAAAAAATATTAAAAAATTGAGCTGCTTTTTCTTTGAACCCAGGGATAGTTTCATCCTAAGAAGGTTCTAAAAAATTTTTATGTTGAGATGCTTTTAGCATAGAGTTTGTCCTTTAAAGCAATTCTATGTACCAAGTTTGATTACTAGAGAAAAGCTGCAAAAACAAACAAACAAAATTTTTTGGCAGCCCCAGATTAATTTATTTTTGTAACCCTATCTTGTATTCATTAATTGAAAGTGGCTTTTTACGGATCTTTTCTGTAATACCTTAAAATGTGCTTGTAGCAGCTTCAAGGAGTTTTTAAAACAAGGATGTAAAACAGAGTGATCAAAAGATCAGACCTGTCTTTTGATTACATGTGTTTGTTGTTTTTTTTAAAGCCAGTTTTTTCTTTAATCCTTTAGGAGAAGAAATAAATTCTGATCATTTTGGATGTCTGGGGTGAAAGGAAAAGAAATTGTGTCTTGGAAAAAGGGCTCATGCGTTCTCTTTCCTGTTCACCTTCTCAGGCAGTCTGGGGAGGAAATATTGAGCTTAAGAGGTATTTGAGCTTTTCAGGGTCTGATGTGAAATATTTTTGGAAGGTAACACTATGCATAGCATTTCCTAAAAAAAATCAAGTGTGAGATTATACACATCCTTGGGTGTGAATTGGATGGTAACTGCAGGTAATGCAATGCAAACATCTTTCTTTGTGTAACTTTTTCAGACACTTGCTCATGCAGCTTTGAGGGATACTTCCTTTAGGTCAAATATTTTTTTTAGGTTAGAATTATAAAATATTCTTAATTGTTTATTAATTGAATGAGCAAGTTTTTCTGTAGGGGTCAGCTGATTTCTTTCATACCACCTTTCCAAGCCGTAGTTCTTCCTTGAATTACAGAATGAATTTGGAATAATTTGATTAGTGAAGTTGATCACACAGAGAAATCATCTCAACACACTGTCTTTTAAAAATAATAAATCTCTTTTAAAGAAAAGAGATTTTTAAGGATCCTTAAAAACCTTTTAAGGAAGGTCCACATTATTCCTCGATGTGTGTCTTCCAGAAGCTTTCACATGCACAGCTCATACCAGTTTCTAGAAGATTTTAGATTGGGAAGCCTTTTAATGGGGACCTGAATGTTCAGGTAGAACCTTGTTTGGTCTTTAACTGTGATTTCTCACTCCAACTTTTCTTATTATATCTAAATATTTAAGTTCAAGTGACAGTATAAAATCTTAGGGTTTTAAATGTATGTGAAAGTATTTATTTTAAATGTGTGTGGAAGTATTTGTTTTTAACATATGCGGGAGTATTTTCTTTTTACCAAGAAGCTTGGCTTTGTTTCATATTAAAAAAGAAATATTTTTCTTGCTTACAAAGTGTTGGGGACACTGTTGAAATGACAGTTTTGATAAAACAGCAGTAGAAGTCTAGATGGCTGTCAAATCAAAACTCACAGTCCTTGCAATTTTGGAAAATCTGTCTGAATTGTAAAAAACCAGAGTCTGGTGTTGTTACTCATTTACAACTCATGATTGCCTTTGACAACTATTAGAATGAAAGACTTAAGATTAAGAAAAATATCTAAAGGAAATGAGATGAGAAAGGAGTATGAACTGTTGTCTGGTACATCCTACAGTCACTGCAGGGGAGCAGCTTTTGGGGAACACTGTCTGTGGTTGATGCTACAAAGGTGCCTTCTGAGCTTAGGAACAAAACATTGTGATCTCAAGTTAAATCTACGAACCTCAAAGTAACAATTGTCATAATTTCCAGTCCTGGCTTTGAGGAACAAGGATTTTCCTGACTCCGAAGGTGATCGGTGCTGGGCAGTGGATCAGGATTTCTGGTGCGCTTCGCTGGCCTCGGAAATGACGCTGTGGGAGGCACTTGTGTGGCAAGGACAGGGACTGGCACCGAGGATCACTGCTGCCTTGTGTCACACTGCTGCTCCATATGGTCTCCTGTGCCTTACATCATGGAATTATTTCTGGAAATGATAGCTAGTGGAGAAAACACCTCTTTGAAATAGTCAATATATTTAACGGAGAGAAGTTGTTGCATTGACTGCGTTAGACCAACACTGTTATTTTTACAGTGAGGGAATAAATCATTAAATAATCTCCTTAAAGCAAGGATTGTGTTATGCTTCTGCTTTTTTCCTCTGGAAATAGGTCATTATGTTTTTGAGTGAGTGACTGTGCAGTTCAGTGACTTGGCTGATGATGGGTTTCAGTTTGAATGCTGCCTGCAAGCATCATGCAGCAGTGGAAGAAAAATAAGAAACTCAAGTTTATCCAACTCCAGCCATGAAAAATTGGTACTCCTAGTTGCTACTTGATATTTTCCAAAGACGAAAACTAATTCCAAGCTGAAGTGTTGGTGTTTAGTTGATGTCAGGGAAACTGTGAAGGTGTATTAAAGTTGCTTTATTTGCATTGTTTGCTTTTTCCTTGAGACAGAATGACCTACTGCTTAAATGAGTAAACCTATTTGCTAGAACTTGATGTATGAAGTGTAATTTTTTATTAATAGGATACACATGAAGTAACATCTCTAGAGTAGCAGAAGCCTTCTTATTTACAGTTATTTCTAAGTTGTACTCTTTGGAAGGGAATAAGTAGAGTTGTGTGCTCCAGTTCAGTACCAAGCACATGCCCCCCCCTCTGGAGGGGTTCATCACCTTGGTGATCCTAAGTTTAAGATAAATAAAAGCAGTATTTTTTCCTTCAAGCAACTCCAAGCTATGAGTGCGTAATTTTTAAGTGCTTCAGTGGCTTATGTGTAACCCAGAGATTCAAGTCAGGAAAGCTGGTTTTCTCCTTTACAATAAATGTCTCATTATTCACCCTGAGATGTGTTTGACAACTGCTGCTTATCATTTATTTGAGGAGATGCAGGTACAGTATGTTTTTGGAGGAGAAACAGGCATTTTCTTGTTTGTGTAGTTCTCTTTTGGTTTTGTTTTCCTTATATTGTTATTCCTTGGCTATGAGATTGACGTGTAAAAAGAGTCTGGAAAAAACTCTGTATCCAGGCACCCAGTATAACAATTCCAAGCAGTTTGCCATTTATGAGAGGACTAATTATTTGCTCCACATAGTGGAGGTTTGCTTTCTCAGAGGAGACAGGGTTGCCAAAACAAGTTAATGATTACTTTCTAGCTGTTTTTTTGCTTTATTTTTGTGCGTTGAGTTTTTTTGTGTGGTTGTTTTTTTTTTTTAATTTCAGAAAGACTTTTGTTCTTAACAGTGCTTTCCTGGAAATAAGGATTTTTATATACATATATGTGTATGTATTTTAAAATATAGTGAGATGGCTTGGTATTAAGTTGATTTTAATCCTGGGAAATAGAATCGATAAGCCAAATAAAGTGTTGTTTGGTTTTTTCCTTTACATAGTCTGGCACTGCCAGAGTTAAGACACTGGGGGAAACAACTTATGGGTCATAAAACTAGTTAGCATGAACATAGAGACAGTTGGTTATATAAAGATTACACAAAGAGAAGTTGAGATTAGAGATAAAATTGCTATTGTTGTCAGGGGGATTTAAACAAACTGATTTGATGACACCCAGGGTTTTCTTCTGCATATGTGTCCACTAGAGAAGAAGGTTTTGGGGCCTCAACATCCAGTGTAATATGAAATTTGCTGAGGGTGTTCAGTCTGTCAGTGAAGAAGCCTGGCAAAGGTAAAGCTGTGTGTGTTTGCAGCACGCCTGGCTTTGTGGGGATGGTGTCCCTCGTTAAAGATATGAGGTGCTGGGGTGGGGCCAGGGGAATGCCCAGGTTTGACACATTTGAAGGAGGATGCTGTGGCTGAGCCCTCAGTTCTGGGAGTTGGCATGTGTGGAGCTGTCGGTGTCTGTCTGGCTTTCTGTGCCCTGAGGTCCTGTTGTCACCACATCACTGCAGTGATCTCCAGCTCTGAGTCACTGGGTGTCTGGGACTGCAGCATCCGTTAGTTCAGTGCTCGTTTTGCTGTCATGCCCTTGATCCTGGAGCTCAAAAATGGGAATAAACTATGCTCTTTGGCATGTATTTCTCCTTCAGACTTCTCTTATCAGAAGATGAATTTCTGCATAACTGTTGGACCTTCCTCCTCAGGAAGGTCCCACAGATTCTCTTGAGGAACCTGAGTTCTGAAAATAGGTAGAACTTATTTCCCAGTGTTTTTTCTGTGGTTTGAGATTAGCAATCAAACTGCACGACTTTGAAAGCCTGTGTAATACAGGACCTGATTTTGTTTGATAAAAGAAAGTATGAATTAGCCTGTTCTTGATTGCCTTCTTTCAAGCAGGCAAGAAGCTTCTTTTCCAAACATGTTTCTTTGCTTACTGAAAATAGATAAACATTTATCTTCCTTGTTTGTTGTCTTTTCATAGCTCTACAGTTTATATTTTTTTGGGTGGTTATAATGCTGAAACAAAATCGATATCTTCCCACCCCAAACCAACAGTAAACCTGAGCAGTAACTTTGGAATATTTATTGAACAGAAACTCGGAGTAAACACAAAAGTGTCTGTTAGCTGCTTCAGAAGACTGATTCATCTAAGAATTGATATTTACTTTTGGCGACCAGTTTGATGAGAGAGTTTTTGAATCTGAGCAGGTGTGAAAAACGTTTTCCTTTTGGAAAGCCAGTGGCTCGACCTTTGATTCATTTTCCTGGCCATGTGTTGCCAGCAGTGCCTTGGGCATCCATCCCTACCTGCTTGTATTCTCTATGGGATGTGTTTTTGCCAGTCTGGATTCAATGTGAAATACATGGAAGGGTTATGGAGGGAAGGAATCAGGAGCATTTCTGTCTCGTGTCCCTTACTCTGATGCAGTGCTGAATCCACCTGGATCTTCCAGGATCATTGTTCTTCACCTCCTCCTGCTCTTCAACCACTTAGGCTACGCTGTAAAGGGAGCTACAGTGAACCTGGGATGCTATTCTGGAATGAAGTGAGGAAGCTGCTGGATTTGAGCCTTTTAAAGCTTAGTACCGTACATGGGTGTAGCAAGTTCTGGTCACTGGTCCCAAAACACCTATATTCCAAGTGTTCCAAGTAGTATGGCTTTTATTCAGGACTTTGTATAAGCAAAACACTTGGAACTGATGTACATCAGACAGACTGACTTGACCAAAACTACATAATAAAGCTCACTAGAAAAGTACCTGCTTTTTTTCAGTCACTGTATTATCCCTACAGCTGAAGATATTTTTTTTGGAGCAAGATTCACACAGCCCTCCCCCACACACCCTCTTTTAAAACTATGTCTGATTAGTTTCTTTGTATCTCAAAAACCCTTCTGTCAGAAAACCTTTTCTGAAACTGTTACTTTTAAAAATTTTTATCTTTTTATCATAGGGTTTACTTGACTGAGTTTAGAAGAATTTCCTCCTGTGTATTTACTGCTGGGTTTCTGATTTATTTTTTTTCTGTGATGTTGTTCACCAAAGTATGGAGGAAAGTTCTCTTCTCTCCAGGAAGTAGCAGGACTGTTCAAGGTCCTTCTTTTGTAGCAATTATTCCTTGCTGTAGTAGCACCTCCTTCCCAGTGTCTCCCACTGTGGAGAGAACTTTCACAGCACAATTTGTCATCATCTTTCTGAAGGCGTTGCTGGAGAAGCAGGTCTGACTCCTGGCTCTGGTGGTTTGGGAAGGTACCATCTGCTCTGAGGTTTCAGCCTGAGCAGTGCTGGCAGAACAGAGGCTGTATTTTTCATTTGGAACTAAACTACACTAACAGCTTAAACTGTGGCACTGGGCTTGGGGCTGAGGTAGCTGACGTGCACTGCTGCCTTTCCTGTCCCTGACTCAGCCCCTCTCTGCTGGTTGCTGCCCTCCCAGAAACTTTAAACTGGTAAAACAAAGGCCAAACCCCTTTCCTCAGGATTCTGAGCCAGCCTTCAGCACCAGGATGGGCTGCTGCTGCCTTCAGGGAATAAACCTGACCTGACTGTACAACTGTCTGTACGTTCTGATTGATGCCATCGGAAATAATTTCTTAAGTTCTTAGCTTTAAGGTTTTCATCAGAAAGGATGATTAAAAAGATGAGACATGTTTGAGTTTAGTAGTAGGAGTCTGTTCTTAGATTTTGTACGTGTGTAATAGTTGACACTGTTGTTAGTTCTTAACATTTGTAGGAAAAGGGGAGTTGAAGTACATAACTCAGGAATGAGTAGAAAAGGAGTAAGTCATCCAACAGGACTAAAGCAAATGACAAAAGGGGAATGACAGAAACCATCCAATGACTGGAGGTGACTGGAAAGTCCAGAATATGTGTGTGTGTCTCTCTTCTTGTTTCTAACGGATAAGAAACCCCCTTCAGATGTTCTTCTCTCCCCCTTCCTCAAATAACCTTAATGTGTGATTATTTCAGAGAAGTTTTTATTCTTTTTACTGCTTTTCCTCAGAAGCGTTTACTGTAGTGTTAGATCATGTGGCTTTATAATGAAAATATAGAAAATGTTTCTCTTTAAGTAGCTTACTACTTAAGGTGGTGTGAATCTCAATAGTCTTCATGAGACTCACAGTTATACAATTGAGTAAAGTTCACATCAGAGTTGAAGTTGTTTAATTTGAAAAAATGACTCGTTCATGATTTTTGGTACTCTAATTTGTCTCTGGCATTAAAATCTACTTTTGTTTGAAGACTGATCATAAAATATGGTGTATAAAGCTTTTCCTGAATGCCTGACCGGTTTGTGTTCGTGTTCTACTGCTAAACTGAAACTAAAGTGGCTTTGTTTGTACTGCAGTGGGAGACAGGGCATTCAGAGAGTAACACTTGGTGGCAGGTGGGAGTAGTCCACAGTGATAGGCTGAAATTCAGGGTTTTGAGGTGCTAATTTATTCAGCTGTATGGAAAAAGATTTGTGTCTGCACTGTGTTGGTTTAAGCTGGTTGGAAAGGCAGGCTTGGAGTACACTCTTCAAGAAATTAAAGGCCTTGTAACTCAGCAGTAATTGCAGGAATGTGTCTGATATGCTTTTTAAGGATCTGATCTGAATGAGGAGCTTGTAGTCGTGTAAGGTTTATAATATTTCCTTTGTCTTTCAGATTAGAATTTGAGAGGTAAGAATTCTCTTACACTGCCTTTACCCGCATAGGACAAGAACAAATATTGTGTCTCTCAGTGTGTTTCTCTAGTTGCATTGTCATAATTTCCTTTGGCTTTGCAAATGGTACATTTTCCCCAGTTTTGTTATTGAACTGCTGCTACAGAAGACATTTCATAGTTCACAGTGTGCCTGGTGGCTCTTACTTCATTGCAGAAAGAAGATCTGGTGATACACTCATGTCTGCAGCCTGCACTTGGCTTTGATAATTAATATAGTAGAACCAGCTTATATTGTTGAGCTGACTTGTTTATTGCAAACAAACTCTTCAGCAATGTTTTCACAACATTTGTTAAAAAGTAAACTGTTTATAACATACTTAAAATCTTGTGCATTAAAACTTTGTCTTTCTTGTGCCAGGAAGGTCTTTGAGGTGAAGATGCTTTAAAAAGATTCACTCCAGTGGTGAATCCAGTACCCAGGTTTGGGTGGAGCTCAGATTATGTCATCTGTCAGGAAAATATTCCTGCTTGTGAGTTCATGCTTAGTCTGGAGATATGAAAGACATCAGGCTGTGCTAACCTGCTGATCCAAATTTGTAACCACTCTCTGAATATTGTAGCTGTTGTTTAGTGGCTTTCTTTTAAGGTGACTCTTCTAGTGAGTTCTTCTGCCATACAAGGCAGTTATCTGAAGGACTTGAGTTCTTCAGTTATTCTGGGATTTCCACGTGTAATTCCCTCACTCGGAACTGCAGTTTCAAAAATGATAGAAAATATTATGGTATTGAAAGTTGTGTGGTTGTCACACCTGTCTTGTGGTTTGAAATTGCTAAACTTTCTCTCATGGCTTACATGCGTAACACCTGCTCAGACTGGGGGGAACATGCACGGCTTTTATTTTACATTCTGTTTTTGTGGTTCCCTATAGCTGGACCTAAATTACCATCCTTTCCTTCATCACTGGGTGGTTTGGAACCATAAGAGGAGCAAAGGTGGCACAGTTCTGCTTTGTGGTGCTGCTGGGAAGGGCAGGGTGAGGCTCAACCTAAGGAATCAGGAAAGACATTCTGAGTTAGTGTAGGTGATACTGCCTTTATTTGGTGGATATCTACAGGAGCTGTCCCCATGCTGGAGTGCTCAGAATCGTTTCAGTTCTGTGTTTTTCTATGAACATGTAATTTCGAGGCTGACTATTTTGCTCTTTTCCTTTGTTTCTACATTTATTTTTTGTTATGTAGACAAGGGAAAACTTGTACTTACAATTTTGTTGTGGTTTGTGTTTATTCTTTTTTTTAAGTGGTGTGGTTAATTTTAACTGTTGCACGTGGTTTCAGGGAAATTTGCCGAGAAGGAGGTGATTGTGGGGTGGTGTCACTTTTGACTTCATCATCTGGAGACCTAAAGGACAGTAAAAGCCCCTGACATAATCAATTGCTAAATGTGATTTTATGCGGAGAGTGTACGCTTTGGTGTGCAGATTTTGGAAATCTGTATGTTCACATGATCTGTGGTACTCTTGAGTAAGGAACATACCCTGTATGAGGGAGAGCCAAGGGCAAGAACTGGGGAGGCAGCAGACTCGGGAAGATTAAAAACGGGAAGTGAAAGCTCTGAGGTGAACTTCCTCCTTTGTTATTGATACACTGAGATAACTGCCATTGCTGTTAAATCATAGGATTTTTAAACACTACCATAAAAATCATCAGGTTCCTTATACCAATGAAATCAGAGTTCGGGGAATATAGTAAATACGGTAATATAATTTTAAGTGTTATATTAATCCACAATAACTTCATGTTACATCTATTAACCTATAGTGTGCAACTTCAAAACTCATTATTGAACATTTTTCCTTCTTTATTAGTTTCTGGTGGCAGGAGGAGAATACTGACCTGAGATGGAAGTCAAAACATCATTTAGCAAAGCCAGTAGGATTCCTGAAACTGTATCCCCGTTAATTAATGAAGAATTTGTCTTGGTTCATCAGCAACCTGAGGACACCTCTGGAAAAGATGAAAAACCTCAACTAAAGGTTTGCTATGATTTTTTATTTTTTTTTAAATATGTAGCAAGATTTGTATTGATCAAAAGATTGCAACTTCTTTTGAATATTTAATTAAAGATACTTGTGTGTGCTTGAGGAGACTCTGAGACTGTGATTTTTGTCCTTGCTCATTCCCAATGACATTAACAGCTCGGATTAAGCAAATCTGTCCAAAAGTGGCAGTTGAGGTTTCTTTTAATAACTTCTTCAGGGATCAGCTTTGTGTGTATTCTGTGGATTTGTATATTAGTAAAGGACTAAAAAGTTCTTTTCAAAGAATGAGGTTTGCTTTAAAGCTTGAGAAATATTCTTTATTTAGGGATCAGAGACTCTGAATGCTGTTATCTCAAAAGTATGAAATTAGACTTCATAGGACTAGACCACAGAGGGTCTTGGGTTTTAGTTTTTAATTTAGTTTTCCTGCTTAGTGCTACTTTAGGCATGACTAAGACCTTTTTTAAAACCTCTAAACCTCTAAACAGCAGAATATTTTAGCACTTGGATGGCAGCTGATTGGTTAATTATACATTTCTCCACTTGAGTTGGAGTAGCTGATTTACTGGGTTTGGTCTGCTTGGAACAACAGAAATTTGTTCCCCTTGAAATGACAGTAATGACTTGGTTTGTCACAGCAGAGCTGTTTGGGAGTTATTTACAGCCATGATTTCTGTCTGTATTGAACACTGGCTGCTTCTTTAGTCCTGAAAGGGGCAGGTGACCTGGAGGCAGAATCCATGATGCAGCCTTGGCCATCGTTTTCCTTTGTCTGAAAAACTGGTTCTTGTGAAAGGCTGCATTTTTTTTTTCCCTAGGGAGATGTCTTGACATTGTTTTGCCCTTTCCTTAGACTTGCACCCCTCCTATTTGGGGGACAATTGCAGAAACAACTGAAATGCACTGGATGTTACTAAGAAAGTAAAATTTTCTTTAATCTATAGCAAAGTCTGGCCTTTACTCTGAATGGAGGATCTAAGTACACAAAGCAGTTATTCTAAGAGAGGTCTGTAGTTGTCCGATGGATGGTTGTTGGATTAGCAGTGAGAACATGAGCATTATATGTAATGGGATGTGACACTGGATTGTATTTGACTTAATGTTGTTGATTCTTAGTGCGTTGTCTCATTCAACAAAGTTTCTTAACTTTTGCCATGAGCAAGACTGTATGTTTGAAAAATAACAGTGAAAATAAAACTACAGATACCTTTAAAAATTTCCTTGTGCTTGCAGGTATTTTCCAATGGAGATGATCAGTTGGAGAAGGCAATGGAAGAGATTCTGAGGGATTCTGAGAAGAACCAAAATGTCTATGCTCTCCAGGAAGGTTGCAGTGATGGCAGTGGCCAGGCCGCTGCAGATGGCCCAGCAGGGCAGGCAAACCCACCATCTCTGCACCTTGTTTTGGACCCTTCTACAACAGGTATTGCCTGGATGCTTCCCCCTTTAGTCACACAAGGCAAGGTTTTCTTTGTGCACTTTCAAGTTAACCTTAAAACAAATATAAAGCTTTCTGGAGCTTCATTCCAAAATTCTACTGGGACTTCCTCTTCTTATTAGTTGAGGATTATAGATGGGAATAGATTATCATCAGATTGATGCTCTGTGCTGCTCTGGTTGATAATTTTCATTTTGTCTTCAGCCCTGGATGAATTGGAACTAAGGATCATATGATTTGCTGAATGGATGACAGTGATAGTTGAGGTGGAGCTGCTGCTGCCGGGGAACCAGAATTTTCAGGGCAGCGTTCACTGGCAATGCTGCCTGCGAATGAAATACACCCTGAGCTGAACCTGTTCAGCTCTGCTCCTGTAGCCAGGTAGCAGTAAGGCCAGATTTGGATTCGATGTAGGAATTACTGTGGTACTTTTCTGGTGTTTGAAGTTTTGGTGAAAAAGAAAGGAGTTAAAGCTTTTTAGGTAAACTATATTGTATATATTTTATGTAAAATATATTGATGTGCGTATATATATATATATATATATATATATATATATATATATATGTATAAAGGTACAATATAAAACATATATATTCCATTACATATATTAGGAAAACAAGGCTCTGGCCATCTCTGTGTGCCTTGAATTAGAATTTTTTTTACCTCAGCAGCATGCAGAACACTTCTGTGATATTCTGTTAGGTAATTCCCACAGCACCTCTTGGTAAATAAAAGAAAGAAGGTTTTGTGGTAGAATAAGATAGTCAGTTTATGTGAAATGGAAACACCCATCTCTTAATTACACATGTGCTGTATTTTTGAGAAACTTACCTTACTGACTCCCTGCTTGACATGCTTCAAACAGAACACAACCTTTAGCAAGAACAAAGAAATACTTGGAGATACCTTCCCCTTACCCCACTCCAGCCCCAACAGGAGTAATTCAGTTTTGCAGCCTTTATGATTTAAGCATTATGGCAATATCATCTCTAGTAATAAATAGAAATAACAGGACAGATTACTTAGAAAGGTTTGGAATGTCTGTGCTGTGTTCTAGTGCTTGCTGAAGGGAATCAAGAGGCAATTTGTCCCCGTGCCACACTTGGCAACGTGCAGTAGATTAGAACAGACTTCACGTTAATATTAATCTGCCAAGTGGATTTCTTCCTATTGGAGCTGGGCTGTCGACTCTTGTATCCATCCCTAGAAAACGTAGGAGACTTTGCTATGGAACTCATTCAGAAAAAAACTATGTAAAAATAAAAGCAAATGGTTAAAGAAGTGGTTTCTTCGTTTCTAGAAGTCTCTGCCCCAAGACCGTGCTCTCCCAGTGAGCCCCTGGAAGAGGACAGCGTGTTGTTTAACAAACTCGCGTACTTGGGCTGCACAAAGGTGTCAGCCCCTCGCAATGAACCTGAAGCTCTCCATGCCATGGCAAACATGAAGTCCTCCAGTCAAGCCCCTCTACCTGTAACTCTCTATGTTCCCAACATTCCAGAAGGCTCTGTAAGGTAACACACCAAGCGTTTCGTTTGTTACTTGAGCAGACACATAAGAGGTGGTTTCTGACTTGGCTGCTCGCACAGGGAAGTAGAATTGCTGGATTTGTGCCTGAAGTTTGTGCTGAAGCCAGTTAATTTTGAGAAATTCCTTTGAAGCAACAAAACATGAGCTCAGATTTCCCCTGCAGTGCGTGGCTGGTAGTACAGTTGCTGTACAGTGTGAGCAAAAGCACCTCCTTTTACAGCATCTCTGTTCAAATGTGATAATAAGAGAGATACTGGAAAGGGAGAGCTGATAATACCTCCAACCTCCCTGGTCTGTAGTGCCCTCCAAGGTACATGTGTTGAGAAAACAGGAGTCCTGCTGGCCTTGGCTTTGCTCCAGAAGTGTTAGTTTTAGACCCTCCCACAAATGTAGTGGAGTTGAGGTGCTGATCTGTGTTTGCAACCACTGCTGTGCCCAAGCCAGCTCAGACCTGCATGTGCCTCACGATGTAGGTACTGACAGTCTCTAGAAACTAGAAAACATTTATTTTTCTCACGTGATAAGGGTCTTTTAATTAGTGATGAGAGAGTCAAGGGTTCTTAATCAGGGTGCACTACAAATGCACCTGTAGCAGTCTTGAATCCAGAAGTGGGGAGCATCTCAATATCCAAGGTTTTATTTTTAAGCTCAGATACCAAGGCACCTGAAGGATATGTTTAGATTTCCTTCCTTGCCTGAGCTTATTTGACTACCATCTTCTGGAGGAAGACAGAAGGACCTTCAAGCACCTGTATTATTTTCTTCCACTTTACTCTTTAAATGCAATTTAATATTGCCTTCAATGGTACACAATATTGCATTTGAATTAGGGAATTACTCTCCAGGCTCTTATGATGGCAACTGCCACCCAGACACAAGATGTTGGGTGTTGTCATAGTTTGAGAGCCCTAAAATCCAATTTTCGAGTCCTAGCCCCCCTCCCACATCTCAACCCAGTGTGAGATGGGTTTTCCAGACACCAATTACCAGCAGTAATTAAAGTTTAGATCCTTGTTTATCTGATTGCAGAAAAGCCTTTTAGTGAGGCCTGCCTGTCGTACTGACTTGTTCCTTTGATCTTCCCTTCTCCTTTCCATGCCAGAATAATAGATCAGTGCAGCAACGTGGAGATTGCCTCGTTCCCCATCTACAAGGTGTTGTTCTGTGTGCGTGGGCAGAACGGGACTGCAGAGAGCAACTGCTTTGCATTTACGGAAAGCAGCTGTGGAACAGAAGAGTTCCAGATCCATGTTTTCTCCTGTGAGATTAAAGAGGCCGTAAGTATTAAAATACTGCTCTTATCCCTTTTACCATATGACATTTAAGAGGTTGTTCAGATGTGGAAATGGTGTATAGTACTTTGAAAAATATGTTAGCGGTCATACATGAATATTAATATAATTTGTTTCTTTTAGTATTTCAATACAACTCCAAAGTGCACCGTTAATAGGAAGATTTAGAAAGCTTAAGGTTAAGACAAATACTCTGTTTTTCAGGCCTCATTTGGGTATGTTTCAAACTAAAGTTGCAGTGTAGACCTTTTGAATTACAAAGAACCATCTTACAGTACCATTCCCTACATATTTTAGGAAGACCTATGTGACAGTTTAGGAGAAAAGGACTTTTTAGGGTAGAAGAATAAAGGTTGAAAAAGAAGAAATCTTGTTTTTTGATATCTGCCAGAGCAAGCTGTATGTTGTGTTGTTACGCAACCTGAAAAATACATTATCCAGGTCCTCTAATGAACTGCATTCCTGATCTTGTAATTTATATTAACTCACTGAGCATGGCGTGAGCAGGGAATGTGTCAGGAATGGAAATGGGGGATGTTAGTGAATTGGCTTAGTTATTAAACACCCGATGCTGAGTGTTTTGTGTTACATGAGGCATGTTTGTGTTCAGCATAAGAGACGTAACAGTGTTTCTGTGACCTCCAAAACCACATCACAATACCCCATGAAAAATACTCTTATTTTGGGTTAAACTCTTGATTCTTTGGCTTTTCTGCAGGTCAGTCGGATTTTATACAGTTTCTCCACAGCATTCAAGCGTTCATCCAAACAAGCATCTGACCACGTGAAGGACTTTGTTCTTCCCACTCCAGACAGTGATGTGTACACTTTCAGTGTCTCCTTAGAAGTCAAAGAAGATGATGGAAAAGGAAATTTTAGGTAATCAGAAAGGAAAAGGAAAAGCAGAGAGCTCTTTGAAAAAAACACACAGCTGCTTTCGGAATGCACGACCACTGTGCTGCAGCAAAATTCATTTGACCTCCTTTCATGAGCAGACTTGTTATAAAAAGGAAGCTGTTGTTTTGCTTTTACAATTTTCTTCTCTGTGTTTTTTTCTGTGAAAAGGTTAAAATCCAGGATACCTTTTTTCAAGTTAATTTCAATGTATGATTTCAGGTAGGGATGCTCAAGGTGTGCCTGTGTAAATAGAAGAGATGGTAGGAAGTATGTTAAAAACTTGAGTCAAAACAGTTTTCTTGAGTAAATACAGTCCAGTGATCTCTTTTTTAATTTTTTTTTTTAAGAGCTAATAAATTTCGAATTTATTGGAAATTTAGAAAATGTGAGCTCTTTTCTGTGTTTAACAGTTCATGTTCTATACCTGTGCTTAAGAATGTTTCTATTCTTTTAGTCCTGTGCCAAAGGATAGAGATAAACTGTATTTCAAGCTTAAACAGGGAATTGAGAAGAAAGTGGTGATCACAGTTCAGCAACTCTCAAACAAAGAACTGGCCATTGAAAGGTAAGAGTCTTGTAAAAATGGTGAAGGTTAAATTTTTGAAAGAACAGTATTTAATGCACTTTTCTCTGACTTTATGAGTTATGGGACAGAAAAAAATACAGCAATAACACAAATATGATTGCACAATAGAATTAATGCCACCAGATGGCAATCTTATCAAAAGAGTAACAACAGGAGAATTCCATTCTAGTGAAAAGGAAATTCAAGGTAACATCAGAATCAAGAAAACCTGCCCCCAGCTGTCCCAAAACATAAGATTGATCTCTTGACTTGCTTTCAGGCTCCTACTTCAAAAATGAAAGGAAAATTTTAGGCAAGGAATCTAAAGCAGAATTTATCAAGGTTCTTCTGTGGTGTAAAACTGTGCTTTTGCTACTCATCGGCTTTAAAAAAACCCACCTATTTTCAATATATCTTTAATTTAAATAATTTTGGCTTCAGCATTCAGTTAGTGAAGCATTTCTGAATATCTTTTGATTGTTTTTCTCCCTGAAGTAAAGCTCATCATCATCATCATGGCTGAGCTTCGCGAACGAAGATTTGGGAAGGCTTTATCCACATTTGTTACAGGCACGTTGGTGACTTATGAGGCCAATACGTGACAGACATATCCGATTGCAAAAGGCACAACAGAAAGACTCCTTAGATGGTGTATTCCGCAGGACACGGTTCTTCCTGCGTTGCCTTTTCTCCTCGAGAGTGATCCTGCGTGTGTTCTCAAAGGCATCCGCAGCGTTATAGATGCTGTGTCTCCAGGCCTTCCGATTTGAGGCCAGAGTAGACCAATTATGGTGATCAATATGGCCAAGGCTGAGATGCTGTTTCAGGGAGTCCTTGAATCTCTTCTTCGGGGCTCCTCTCTTGCGGCAGCCAGTGGCAAGTTCACCATAGAGCAAGATCTTAGGGAGGTGGTGGTCCTTCATCCTTGAGACGTGCCCTGCCCATCGCAGCTGTGTTCTCATCAGCATGGCCTCAACACTTGTGACTGCTGCTTGCTCAAGAACAGATGTATTGGTCACATAATCTGACCAGTGGATGTTTAAGATTGTACGGAGGCAGCGCTGATGGAAGCGTTCTAGGAGACGCAGGTGGTGGCGGTAGATGACCCATGATTCGGAACCATATAGGAGAGTAGACAACACTATGGCTCTGTAAACACTGATCTTGGTGCTTTTCTTTAAATGTTTATTACGCCATACTCTTTTGTGGAGTTTTCCGAAAGCACTGTATGCCTTTGCCAACCTGTTGTCTATCTCCCCGTCAATCTTACCATCCAAGGAGATGAGGCTACCTAGGTAATTAAACTGCTGGACTGATTTGAGCTCTGATTCGCCAGTGGTGATATGGGGATGATGGAAGACTTCCTGAGGTGCAGGTTGATGGAGAACTTCTGTCTTCTTTAAGCTGACTTCCAGCCCAAAGAGCTCAGCAACATCTGCAAAGCAGGATGTTAAACGCTGCAGAGCTGTTTCTGTGTGGGCAACAAGGGCGGCATCATCAGCATAGAGCAGCTCCCGGACAAGATGGTTTAGGGTCTTGGTGTGGGCTTTCAGACGCCTTAGATTGAACAGGCTTCCATCAGTACGATATCGAATGTAGATACCGTCCTGATCATCGAGGTCTGCTGTGGCCCTTTGGAGCATCATGCTAAAAAAGATTGTGAATAAGGTAGGAGCGAGAACGCAGCCTTGTTTCACACCATTCCTAATTAAAAAGGGCTCAGAAAGTGCGTTGCCATACCTGATTTGGCCGAGTTGATCCTCATGGAGTGAGATGATCATTTTAAGGAACTTGGGAGGACAACCTAAACGTTCCAAAATCTGCCACAGACCTTTTCTGCTCACAGTATCAAAAGCCTTGGTGAGGTCGACAAAGGTTACATAAAGACCTTTGTTCTGTTCCCTACATTTCTCTTGCAGTTGTCTGAGAACAAATACCATGTCTGTGCGTGCCTCCGACCCGGCCTCGGAGCCGACCCCAGCCCCCAGCCCGTCCCCCCCACCCCCTCTACCTATCCGGCACGCAGCGTGCTCTCCGACCCGGCCTCAGAGCCGACCCCAGCCCCCAGCCCGTCCCCCCCACCCCCTCTACCTATCCGGCACGCAGCGTGCTCTCCGACCCGGCCTCGGAGCCGACCGCAGCGTGCTCTCCGACCCGGCCTCGGAGCCGACACCAGCCCCCCAAAGTAAAGCTACCTTTCTTAGAAATTAGCTTTTATTTTGGTGTTGTTTAGGATATTCAATTAGGATGTTATTTTTATCACCACTAGCTTTGCTGTGAAAAAGTTATTTAATTGGCATGACATACACAGGCTTGTAAGTAATTTTAGATTGTCTTAACCCTGCACAGTATTAAAATTCAAAAACAGTGTAAAAGGTGAATGCAGGTTACATCAGACAGTGAGTTTTTAGGCAGTTTAGTGTGTCTTCAGAAGTATTTCTAAGTGGAAATTAGAGAGCAAAAAAATACTGCTGAAGAAATTTGGTCTCTGGTCTAGAGATTTCAAGACTCTTTTGTCATGGCCTCAGAAGGTCAAAGCTGTTACTGCTCAGAGGAACTGGCCACCTCCTGGTATTGAGGCAGGGCCTGGGGCTGGCTTAGGGCCTTGCAGGAGGCCGCTCTCAGGGGAGTTCTTTGGCCCTTCCTGCCTTTGGGCCCTGTTTGCCCTGAGGTTGGCCAGGTTTCCATCTAGATCAAAGCAGGTAAAGGAAAGATGTTCATTCACTGTATAGGTTCAGCCCCACAATGTGGGATGTCAGGTCTCAGTTGTTTATGGGATTCAGGGGCTTTAAGGAAGTTATTCTGAAAGTGAAATAGCCTTTCATTCAGACGCATGGGAGGACTGACTATTTTGTCAATACAGTGGTGTTTAAATACAGTGTGATAACAGTCATACAGGAAAGTTAATCCTGAGTTATATAGCTACAGCTTGAGTTAAGGTCTAGACTGGTGTCTTTAGAACTGAATTACAGAATATTGGTTGGTTCATCAGCAGTACTGAAAACTCTTAAAGATCACAGAATCCCAGAATGGTTTGGGTTGGAAGGGACCTTAGAACTCACCTCATTCCACCCCCTGCCATGGGGAGGGACACCTTCCACTAGCCCAGGTCGCTCCAAACCCCATCCAAGCTGGCCTTGGACACTTGCAGGGATGGGGCAGCCACAGCTTCTCTGGGCAATCTGTGCCAATCCCAATCCCCAATCCCAATCTTCCCAATCGGTAATCTAACCCTGCCCTCTGTCAGTGGGAAGCCATTCCCCTTTGTCCTGTCAGTTGTTACTGTTTTGACACCATCGGCCTTTTCTGTGGATAACATCTGTATTTTGTAAATGGAAATATACGTTAATGAATAATAATTTCAGTTCTTTTTTTTTTTTACTGGGCTAGAAACCAGTGCAGTGTGTGCAAGTGCACAGAGCAGCTCAGTAGCACTGTAGGTGCAGAAACCCAGCCTGGCAGAAGTGAGAGCGAGGCCCACAGTCTGTGCAGGTCACTTTGAATCTCAGGGGTGTGACTGAACCTCCTCACATTGGAGGCTGAATGTGTTAGAAACCATTTGGGTAGAATCCAGCTCCTCTGCAAGTGAGGGTCCTGAACTCATTTAAACTCCTCTTGTTCTTTGAAATAAGAGGGAAGACAAACCCTGACTGCTTTTGCAGCAGGATGCTGTCAGGCATCATAATTCCCTTCTGTGAGAGGCAGGGGTTACTTGTTCCTCCCACTGTTGACTCCCACTGTTCTTCTCTAAACATACTTCCCTAAAATTTTGTCTGGCATACATGAGAACTTGTGTCCATCTGAGCGATGCACAGCAAGAGTAGGATCTGGGAGCTGTTGGCTGTGGAAGGCAGAGACATTTTGCCTCTGGATCTCGGCTTTACAGTTCTCTTTAGCAGAAGGTGGAGACTCCCCTACTATTATCCATTATATCCCTCTCAGAGCTATTTCTGCCCCAGGAACAAGAGGGAGTAAGTCAGTAGTAAGTGTACTGGCAGGTTCTGCCTGCTCTGATTTGTCTCTCAGGGAATCCAGCTTGTCCTGCTAAATCCAGGTCCTGCGTCTGAGCTGCCTTGGGTGCTTCACACGGCACTGCATGTGGATATAGAGAAATCAAAATTGTTGTCCCCTCTTTTATTTACCACTTGGATTTTTAGGATTCTAGTAGCGACAGAGTATGGAGAAGGGAAAATACAATTGTGGATGTAAGTTACTGTTGAGTGTAATGGGGTGGAAAATGAAAATCATATACCCAAGTGTTATAGGGGAGAATTTACTGGGTAAGATATGCAATGGTAATTGCATATCTTAAGACTTTTACAGTTAATAGTGTTATTAAAATGATAGTTGCTGGTGTTCATGTATCTAAGCAATATTGTTTAGCATATTGCATTATTCTGAGGGTCAGTGATAAAAACTGTTTTGTCTGATTATCTCAGAGAACTGAGCTGAACAGAATAAAAGATTCTTGAAGCAAAACCCTCCAAAATACACCCCCAATTTTCTATAATGTTTCAGGATGGAATTGCTTTCAAATTGTTGTGGTGTTTTTTTTTTTTTTTTTTAAGTTTTCTCATTTGAGATCTAAAAAGCCGGTGCAAACCAGCTTGCAGTTTGTTACAAATACATCATTCTATTTGGTGTTTTTTATTCATAATGGAGTATGTTCAAAGGAGAGAGAGATAAAGATGATTTGCAGAAGTCTAAAATTTGAGCAAATTGTTCTGTTTTTGTTTTGTTTTTTTTTTAAGGGCCCATGGTGCTACATGATATTTTACACCAGTGCCATTATGGATGATAGAATGGATGAGTTTGTAACTTTTCCTATGATTGCATGAGAACAATTTTTAAAACGGACGGGGGAGAGAGTGAATTTCTTCCTGCCAGTCTCCATCACTGATGGAATTGTTGGTGTCTTTAAACTCAATGTTCTAGGTTGTCCTTAAGAACGATCATGTTTTCACAGGTCAAGTGCTAATTTCTGCCACCTTCTTTCTGGGAAATGATTCCACTGTCTTTTCTAGAACATATGATGTGATGTTTCCTGAGCGTTACCATAACACCAACAAAAAAACTGCTCCGGAAGGTTTTCTTTAGATTAGAAGCAGTATGTGGCTGTCCATTATGTTCAAGCAAATGCTTTAGTGTTTTGAAAAGCTAATGTGTATCCTTTTTCATTTTTTCCCTTTTTGTTTTTGTTTTAAATACACTTCATAGGTGTTTTGGGATGCTGCTAAGCCCTGGACGAAATGTGAAGAACAGTGACATGCATTTACTAGACATGGTAATACTTAGCTCTGATAAGCTCTGATAAGATAGAGATGATTGGAAAAAAGCCTCAAGAAAACCCAACAAAAAACCCCTCTCTTTTGTTTTGGTTTTTTTGCTTAAATCCTCGGATTTGATATCTTAAAACGTAAGATGGACAGAATATTTCAGTTCATGTTGAAACCTGTGGCATCTGTTTTTTGTTCAATTGCTGAGGCACAGATCAGGTTGTTAAAATAACTGAGCTTTCTGTATTGTCTTAAGCATATTCCCTAAAAATTTAGAGCAAGTAATTGCTTTTATGTTTGGGTGCCAGGGAATTGCTCTTATTTTTCCAAGGGGCTGAAAACTTTGCCTTTATTTCCTTCATTTGATTTGAAATTCTTTCTCAGAGTGTGAAGTATTCACTTCTCTTCTACTGTATTTAATTTCTTAGGGCTGTTTGTAAGAGAACTACAAAATTATATGATGCTTTCTGTGTTATTACCAAATTACTTTTTCTCTGTGGATCAGAATACAGCCATTTTCAAGTTATGAAGTGCTTGAGTTAAACCCTTCAGACCTTTTGTGGCTCTGCAGTTGTCCCAGTTTTGCCCTGTCCATTTCTGTGCTCGTGTTGCTGGTTCCACCTGTCAGTATTCTCTTGTAGGACTTGTTTATTTGCCTGTTTGTATCTACTAGCTCGTTTTTCCCGATTTTGTTTGCTGAAATTAGTTCCCTTTTTATTATTTGATCATAAAACTGAATAAATGATAATCAGTTGTAAAGTGTTGTAGTTTCTATAAACCTATGTAACACCTTTTTACTGTATTTGATATTTGAATTCCTGGCTTTACTCCACCTGGAATTCTATTTACATTTACACTCCAGTTACTTTTAACTGCTGGATTTAATGACTCGTTAGTCCATTTCTTGACTGTAACATATGAATAGACATTTGTGTTTTCCTTTCAACCTCACTGCTCTGTATTTAAATCTGGAGAACTTGGTCACTCCTATTTCTCCACGACAAGCTGGGTTGCAGAGAGGGAACATCAATCTCCTTTCATCCATAAAGAGGCTACCAAACAGGCCTATTAGATCTGTAGGAACTATTCCAGAAGACTTGAGGAAGCATGTACTTGCCTCATACTAGTAATAGCTCATTCCATTATTTCGTATTCTTAGTGTAGATTGTGTTCTGTGGAGTAAACACAGCCTTACTCTGAGGTTCCTAGAACTGTTTCCCCTCCCTGTGCTCAATCTCTTTGATCTCAAACCATAACTCTAATAGAATCCTGTATGATTTTATTTGTAGGAATCCATGGGAAAGAGTTCTGATGGGAAGGCTTATGTCATTACTGGAATGTGGAATCCTAATGCACCCATGTTTCTTGTACTTAATGAGGAAACTCCTAAAGGTAGTGGATTCTAATCAGGATATTTGTTTTGCCCGACAGGGGTTTGGTGTGTGTCCTTTCTCCTGGCAGTCAGGGTACATGTCTGCACCATTATGTTCCAAGAATCCATCACTAGGAATTTTTCTGTATAAACATGGTTAACATAGAGCTGTGAATAGTTGTTCACAGAATGGCATGTTGCTGACTGGGAGACATTAAATCAGTGTTTGGGGCTGATGTACCTGTCCCTGGTTACCAGGATTTTTAGGTCCTGAGGCATGTGCAAGTTGTTTTCTACCTTCTATACTCAGTGGAGCACTGTGAACAGCAGGCATTGCTGTTCTGTTTCTTTTAACTGTGAGGTGAGTTGATTACAAATAGCATTTCATGCCCTGCATCCTGGGGCAGCTGGCAGTGGTGCAGTCAAGTGCTTGATTATGTAGCACAGTTCCTAATGCTGGAATTTGTGTTCTCTGATGGGTTGTAAAAGCTCTGAATGTAGATCTGGAGTTTGTTTCCTGTCCGAAAGCAGACCTCACATTAGTTCCTTAAAGTCATATCCAAGTATACACAGCCAGAGTCACTGTTCCTGCTGATGGATTTTCAAACCAAGTCATTTCTAGTAGCGTATAACAAAACTCTTTAAAAGTCTACAATTCAAAATGTGACCTTATCCTGTGCATGTTCCTTTTGTCTCATGGGGATCATGTATCTCAGTGGTGTTTTCTTTGCTTGATGTTTTGCCCCTGTCTTTAAAACAAGGACATACTGTCTTTGGTTTATACAGTTGTCAGAGTTCTTGGTACGCTGGTTAATGCACGCTCTCATTCTGTGCAACAGGCATTAAGGGGTAGAACTCAGCTAAATAAAACAGGCGCAGTAGAATCAGTAATTACACAGAAAAGGTTTTCAATTCGAACAGCAGTTTACAAATTTGAACTTTGACTGATTTTTCTGTATGTGACTCGTTTTTGTGTTGCAGATAAGCGTGTCTTCATGACTGTGGCTGTGGATATGGTTGTTACTGAAGTGGTAGAGCCAGTCAGGTTTTTGCTGGAGACTGTTGTGCGTGTGTATCCTGCCAATGAACGCTTCTGGTACTTCAGCAGGAAAACCTTCACAGAAACTTTTTACATGAAGCTAAAACAGGTAATGCATGCTGGTATTTCAAAGAAAAGTTGATGGTGGGAGCATTTGTCTTGTCTGCCTTAGTTGGGCCTTTATAAAAGTTAGCATGGCACCTGCACCTCAGCAGTTTGTTTCTTTGAACTATTCATTTCAGGGATGTTCCAATGCATAATGATTAAGTAGCTACATAAAGGTTCAGTCTCTTTGGGTCATGGTTTAACCCCAGCTGGCAAGCAGGGCCCACGCAGCCGCTTGCTCACTCCCCCACAGTGGGATGGGGGAGAGAATCAGCAGAGTAAAAGTGACAAAGCTCGTGGGTTGAGATGAAGACAGTTCAGTAGGGAAAGCAAAAGCTGTGTGTTTAAGCAAAGCAAAACAAGGGATTCATTCACTGCTTCCCATGGGCAGGCAGGTGTTCAGCCACCTCCTGGAAAACAGGCCTCTGCCAAGTGTAACAGTGACTTGGGAAGACAAATGGTATCACTGAAGGTCCTCCCTTCCTCCTTCTTTCCCTGCTTTGTATGATGAGCATGATGCCATATGGAGCATCCCTTGGGTCAGCTGGGATCAGCTGTCCGGGCTGTGCCCCCTCCCAACTCCTAGTGTACCCTCAGCCCCCTCCTGGTAGAGGTGAGGAGCAGAAAAGGCCCTGACTTTGTGTAAACCCGCTTGCTCAACTGTATCCAAAACATCCTGGTGTTATCAACACTGTTTCCAGGACAAACCCAAAACAGAGCCCCAGACCAACTACTGTGGAGAAAACGAACTGTCCCCCAGCCAAACCCAGCACACTTTGTAACCTGATCTGTAATGAGCTGTAAGTTACTGGCTTTGTGGGCTTAAAGTATTTTGAGCCTACCTGTTGAATTCTCCACAATTTTATGCAATCTGACCTGTGTGCAGACTTCTAAAGCAGGTCCCTTTGACTGGTGAAACTGGGAAATGGCTCTTTACTTGTTCATTGTAAAATCAAAGAGCTACTGACATTCACAATGTGAAGGTAGGTGGCTGTAAGAATTTAACCCGTTGAAGGCAAAGGAATCTATTGCAGAAGTTGAAAAGAGCAAGGCTGTTAAGATTGCAGCTAAAGTCTGTTCTGTTTTTGGCCTTGGCTGAGGTGCATACAGGGGGTATGTGTGCCCAGGATCACTGCAGGAGGATTTGTATCCTCTTGCAGCCTCTGTTGACTTTCTTTCTGCAAACACGTATGTTTTGGTATTGGCTCAAAAAGTGAAGGGCAGAGGCCGGCTGTACTGTGTGCACTGGAATAGTGGTCGGTCCATCATCTTGACTAACGAAACCACAGAGCAATGATTTAATTTTACTGAACCTAATGGGAGCATTGGTGTTGTCATCTTTTTGTGGGGCACAGGACAAAAACAAGCTCTGTTGATGTTTCCTGGGAAAAGTGCTGCTGTGTTTAACACTTAGCAAGTAAATAAATCTCATGCAGTGCTGTTTCTGTATTTCTTCTAGAGATTAGCATAGCAACCTAGAATTTAGAAAATCTGAGAAAACCAACTGTTACATGCAAATGAGAATATCTGCATTTTGAAATTAAATACATTTGAAAATATTCCATTCTCAGCTGTTTGATACTTTAATCAGTTCAGCTTGCCTTTGAAATCACTTGCAACTGTACCGGTTTTAGTTGGGTAATATGGATGCTTTCTTTTTCTCACCTCTTATACTGTGACAAACACACACGTGCCTCGCTTCCCTGAAGAAACACATGTATTTCTTCCTGCTGCAAAATCCAGAGGAGCTGTTCTGCAGATCTCTGGGAAAGGAATATTTTTAGTTCTAGGAATCTTTCTCCAGGATTAGGTCCTGATTGTGGATGACAGGATCTCTCTGGGTGACTTGTAGCAAATCTTTATTTCTCCAATTACCAGCTGAACAGTTTGCATTGCAGTAGCTGTTCCTGCCCATACCTCTGAAAGGTACTGTGCCTCAGGACACTCTTACTTTTTGGGAAATAGCTTTGAGGAAGGATTCAGACAGATTTAATAGTCTGAACCAGGCTTGGTGAGGTGCAGTCAGATAAGAAAACTGACAGAAACGCAGGTTGATGTGTAATTTAGGATTGTTCTTTGTTTCTGTCTATCTTACTGTGCTGCTCATGCACATTTTCATCGTTAGGACATGATCCTTGTAAGGGTGGGTTCCTCTAGATAACAAATTTGTGCTTCAGAGAAAACCAGTAACCAAATTACGCACATTTTATACAGATGGGTCTTGCAGTTGACCAGAATATGTGCAAGGAGCTGGAGACTTGTAATCCTTGTAACATAGAGCAAAACCCACAATACCTCATGCCTTACTCCCTCAAAAATAAAAGCTGTAGATAGCGATGGTTAATAACATTAGGGGCATCAGTACTTGATTGATTTAACCAAGTACTTTGTAATTACTTGATAATGGTGTTCTGTGAGAACGATACAGGGATAATGGCTCTAAGATCATCCTGCTATTTGTGCCTACACCCCAAAGTTCATTAAACTGACTTTGTGAGTTCAGTCAGCAAAACTGGCTGATAATCGGAGCCTTTCCTTAAAGGAAGCAGAACTGGATGACGAACATACAGTAAGAAAGCTTTCTCAGTATCAAGTAGTTTATATTTGTCGGTCCAAGCAGTCCCTGTTTAAGCTGCTCATCTGCATAATTTCACCAGCTTGTTGAAATTGCAGTTGCTGGTCAGCAGTTCATGTGTATGGCGCTGCAGGTATTTTGGAGTCTTCCAACTTTATCCTAACTTTGTTTTTTTTTTTTTTTTAAACAAATCGAATGTTCTCTAATTTGAATTGTGGGGGTTTTTTATGGTTAATTTGATGTTTTTAATATGTTCCAAAAATTACCTTATTTTAACTGATTAGGCTAGATGCACAAAGAACAAAATAGTACATTTTGGGCTGGTTCATTTAATACCATCATTAGTTTGCAGTTCTGTACGATTCTCTACGAGTATATTAATCACTGCATGTCACTGAAAAATAACTGTGTTCAGAACTGTAACTCAGAGGAGAAACTAATGCTCCTTTTATTTTAAAACTTGCAACTGCTAAAGTATATTTAACTAACTTTCATAAGAAAGTCATAGAATCAAAGAATGGATTGGGTTGAAAGGGACCTTCAAGATCATTTAGTTCCAACCCCTCCTGTTTTGGGGTTCCATGATATTTCCCCATAGGAAGGAGTATATTTCAAATTATGGTCCATGGAAGAGAGATGAGTTATTCTGATTTTTAGTAAATAAAGCACTAAAAGAAGCTTTTTACAATTTACGGCTTGTTCAAAGTGTGAGGTTTTGTTTCTTCTTTAGTCTTGTCTTTACAATTAATTTTCCCCTCCTTAGGCATTCAGCTCCTGTTTCAGTTATTCCAGTATTTTTCCTGTTTGTTCTCCCCTCTTTTCTTTAGCTGAGATTTCTCTTTGACCTCAACTCATTATAACTACTGAAATTGGAAAGCTTTTTTTATCATCGTTCTGAACAACACTTGAAAATGGTTGTTAAGAGGCAGCTTTGGAAATAATGCGGTGTTATTTATATTTTCTACCTGTAAAGCTGAGAGAAACAGAAGTGTCAGATATTGTCATCTACTTGTGCCAAGGCAAAGAAATCTGAGGGAGTCTTGCCCAAACTATTGCTTAGCCTTTGACAGCCTTATTTTTCTAAGCAGGGACCTAATACATACCCGTACTTTCTTTCAGTCTGAAGGAAAAAGCCACACAAGTGCTGGAGATGCGATTTATGAAGTTGTCAGTCTGCAAAGAGAATCTGCCAGAGAGGAAGAATTAGTCACCCCAACAAGTGGAGGAGGGCCTATGTCATCCCAGGAGGATGAGGCAGAAGAAGGTAAGGATAAACAAGCACTTACAGTTTCCATAGATAATACTGTTATATTTCTGCTGTTAATTTACTCATTTAATTCTTAATACAACTGCTTTGGACAAAAAGATCACCAGTCATTTTCTACTAGCAGCACTTCTTTAGGAATGACATTTTTACCAAGCCATTGTTTGGAGATGTTTCAGCAGCAACAGCAGCAGACAATGTGTCCATCTTTCTTGTGCCTCAAAATGTGGTACTGAGGCACTTGTGCTCTGCCAGCAGGGCAGAAAAGCTTTCCTAAAGGTATTTTTTTCTGATCAGAAACCATTTGCTTTGAATGTACTCTTGAAGGAATTGGGCTTTGAAATGGCAGGCTTTAAATGCTTGTTTGTAGAGGAAAACCAAAAACATCCCAGGCAGACTCACATGGAGAGTTCCCCATTCCCAAAATACCTGCTTAGCACATGATTTGTTTTCCCTCACTTATATCCAAGGCTTGTAAAAACATCTCCTGGTTCGGTTGCCTGCACCTCAAATTTTTCCTGCTGGTGGGGTTTTTTGGGGGTATTTTTTGGTTTTGTTTTGGGTTTTTGAAGGCCCTTGGCCTACTGTCGTCTCTTTGTACTGTGAGGGGTAGTCCACAGCTCTCAGAATAGGCTTTCTATGTGCCTTTTTTTGATCTGGATGTCTGACCTACCAGAAATTTTAGAGTTAGTTTTACAAAGTTATTCTTCAGATTTCTGGCACTGTTTTGTCAATACTATAAAAAGTCTCACTACTGTGGAAAAATTCTTCCTTGGTTCTTAGTTATAGGTAAGTATTGGCCATGAGCTTGTGCACTAAGAGTCAGAACCCTGGCATGAGCAGAGGCAGGAGCACCCAGGTGTGGTTACCCTCTTCCACTTATCAAAGCAAGCCCCCCACATATGCCAGGTGACACCAGGCTTGCAGAACCCACAGTCAGGTGCTCTTTGGACCTTCATCAGATTCCTGGGGTGGAGCGCAGTGGGCATGGACTGTCAGCGTTATTTCCTCCTTTGTATCAAGTACCACTTCTGAATAGTAAAAATACTGTTTTCTCCAAAGAAACTCTTCTGTTTAATTGGTATTTGGGATTGGCTTGCTGAATTGCCTTGATTCATAGCAAGAATTAGTTCAGATTTGCCCTTCGGGACTTGTGGATCAATGCGGTGTAATTCAGCTGTGGGTGTTCTTTTCCTTGATGGATGTGTGAGTTATTGAGCCAGGATGATTTCTGGGGCTTGTTTGATAGGGTAGAGTTTAAGTAATTATTTGAACACCTCTTTTTTAATATTGCTCTTATTGGGAAGAGTAAAACTCTGTCACAGAATGTGATGAATGCAGCACAATTAGGAATAATGTGGATATTGTCCTCTTGGTACTACTACAGAATTGCTTTATTTTATTACAGACAAAAAGTATTCCACTGGGGTATGAACCTAAGTTTAACTTTGGTTTAACTCCCTAATGCTAGTTTCCATATTTTAAATGTAGATTACTTCCTAGGAGAAGACATTAAAAATACCACGATGTGCCTCTGTTCTCATGGAAACCGCATTTTGAGTTTTGTGCCGACAAGTTCTATCCTGGAGGATATGCAGGTTCAATGAGTCATTTGCAGTTGTTCTAAATAAATCTCTTCATTCTTTTCCTTTCTTTTTCTTTTCAGGGTGCTAATAATGGTGATTGGAAAAAACCCCCTTGAGTTTACAATGTCTTATCTTAGCCTTGGAAGAAGGCTTTTTCTTTACTTTAGCGTTAAGCATGATAGCTACTGGCCATATAGGGTTTTTTAACTTTGCTCCTTATTTTTTTTTTCTTTTTCCTTATCTATATATCCTCCATGCCCACAGAATATTCCTTAATTGATTTCAGAAGCACTGCAATTGCATTTTCCTTTGTGTTAGTACCCGATTCCTGTGTACTCTGCATGCACACAGCTTGCTGAGATGTCTTGTGCCATGAGAATATGAATAAAGATGGTAATAAAAAAGAGGGCATTTTTAAAATATTCTTGTTTGTTTGCTTGTTTTAATGAAAGGCCAAACATGATTCCTGCCAATAATGATTTAAAATAATCACTACACTAGTGTTAGACCTAGTCCCTTTCCAATGTGGAGCCATAGTAGAAAACTGATATCATAGACTCCCTAGATACCATTCCTAGCTTTTAATTTCTTTTTCTCATTTTAGCTTGATTTTTTTCACATGAACAGCTATATAAAAAAATAAGACCTTTGCAAAGATGTGCCGTTGCTACTTAGAGATCTTTCAGGCCAACCACACTTTTGTGTTTTAATTATTATTGTTGTAATAGATATTTCTGGCAACCCAGTCATTTAAGGTTCCTTGCTTTGGAGGTAATAATTTTTAAAATGTAATTAATATTAATGATATCTTGTCAAAACCTAGAATGTAAAGTACACTCCTTGATAAGAAGTTTTCTATTAAATTCCAAATATAATTTAAAAAAGATTAAAATATATAATGAGGAAATTCTTACACTTTCTGGAAAGGTTTCAGATAAAGTGGGTATAAGTATCAGCTCTTATTAATAAGCAGAGTTCACTATTAATATTTAATTTTGAGTAGAACCTTGTACCAAGGAGCAGAGCACAGTTAGTTGAGCTCCTCTTTCTCCTTTTTGGAGCATTAAGAAGTGAGAGCCCAGAAGGGATGGGGTGGATTGTGCATATTGAAAAAGGCAAAGCTCAGGGAGCATTTTATTGTGGTGTTCTGTGGCAGACTGAACTACCTGGCTGCACCTGTGAGCCCCTCAGCATTGGGGAAAATAGCTTTCCGGCAGGAAGGAGGATATAGTCCTAGGAATAAATAACCAAGGGAGAAAGGGAAGAATAGGTTGACTGCTTTTAGCAGCAATGCTTGCTCAGACCATACATGAAGTTTTGACCTTCCTTTGTCTCTAATATTTGAATTATTTATTTTTTTAACTATAATGTAACATTTCAGGAGATCACTGAATAATTCCATTTGAGTTTCTTCTGGAGTCTGGATAATGTTAGAAGGTTAAGGATCACTGTAAGCAGGACCAGTTCTGTTTAAAACCAGAAAATATTCTTTGAGCTGATTGTAACTGAGTTGAAGATACTTTGGCTGAAGTTTTCTGTGGTCCTGAGTGTCTGGTTATGAGCTCATGTTCCCATCTGTAAGTTGCCTGCAGAGTAAGCACTCGCCCTAACCCTGAAACAGGTAATTCATGTAAAAGGTAATCCGGGGAAAAGATAACTTGCTTACCAAAAAGAGGCTCCTGAAGGGTGCCTCTAGAACACTCCCAGGTGACCTCTAGGAATGCAGGACTGGTTCTGCTTGTGGTTTGTTTACCAAGAGAAGAAATAACAAACTTAAGAAGGTAAAACTTCTCTAAGAACAATAAGAATGGATAGACAATTGAATAAGGACCCAAAGAGGTATGGAAATTCAGTGTGGAGATGGTGGGATTTGGCATTGAAAACAGATGGGAAAGAACAAGGGAGTGTGAAAGTTGGAAGAAAGCTCTGAGTGTGATGTGTTGGCCACGCCCAGAGATGGTATGTGTGATGGGGAAGGAGTGGGCAATGCTCAGTGATCTGAGATGATCAACCAGACTAAATCAGGATGCTGTGTCAAGGGCTGGGGGTGGCAGAGGCTGTTTTCAGGATTGAGGAAAGCAGAGGAGTAGAGGAGGTGATGCTTTAGGAGTCAATAGAGAGTATTTAGTGATAAAATAGGGGTTATGATACGAACAAATGGGGATGACTGAGTGAGAAGAATGACATTAGTGGTGTCGAAATAGTCAACTCTGCATTTTTATCCAAATTAAAAATAACTTATGTACTTCACAGGAACTGTTTATTACATTAATCCAATACAGAGTAAAGTTGGTGGGTCCTAAACGAGATCAGTTAGATCTGTCTTGGCGTCTTTTTGCTATGTCTATAAAAGTGAACTAAAACTCCACAAATCCTAAGTTCAAGAGGTCGTATTGCCAGTGGCCATCTCCAGACGAGAACCCTTTGCTCCAGTTTTAAAATACAGGCATTCCTAAGAACGGCATCCAAATGAATATTCCTGATGAGCCTGCTGTCATTTTATGGATTCTGCTGATCATTCTCTTGCACTGGATTATTTTCACACCTTACAAGTTCACTTCTGTTATTAAAAATCGCAAAATAAATGCACTCAGTTGACTTCTGCAGCTGTTATTGTGCTGCCGGGGAGAATGTGATCCTTTCCTTAGTATATAAAAAAAATGCTGAATCAAGACGACTTGATTTTTCAAAGCTGGTGGAAGTTGATAGTTACAGTTGTATTTAAATTTGTTCATGCAAGTATGGCCTTTGTGTTAAAAGGCGAGTGTTTGAAATGTTTTGAATTTGAAGCGCTTCTGTGGGTTGCAGAAGTGTTTACTGAAATGGCAGGATTGTAAATGAAATGGAAAACTGGGGAATTTTAACTCCGTTTCCATTCCAGGCAGCGGAACACACTCAGGAAGTCAATGTGGCTTGTTCTGAGCTGGTTTATCCCCCTTTTCCTCCCCAGTGTCCCCTGGACACTCCTGCAAGTGTTCCTTGGAACACACCTGTGTGTAGGGATTCTTGCCTTGATAAAATTTGTTCCTCATGCTGACTTTGGGAGGTTCAGGGCAAAACACAATTTCTTATTTCTGGCCTGCAGTCCATGAATGTTCCAGGGAAATCTGTTGATGCCCTTGGTTTAGTTTTGCTGAATGACAGAAAAAACTGTTTTCAAACAAAGGCAGTTTTCAGTTCCTTGGGTACACAGGTGAAATCTTTTCCTTGGATTTCAAGCTTTTTCGTTTTTTATAACTTAAGTCACTTCATAAAAGAAACACAAAAACAAATTGGTGTTTGCATCTTGTCTGGAAGAAACTGCAGATTATCTTGAATGGTTTGGCTGCTTTATTCATTAGTGGTTGTCTTTTCCTTGTCTGCCTATAGACAGTATAAAAGTAATTTGGAAAAGGACTTGCAATCCCGCTGCCTTGTTAGGAATTTGAACTTCCTATTGCTAGAGGGTCCTCTCAGTTTTCAGTCATGAGCTCCATGGTTTGGCCTCAAGCTGCCACATTTCATGTAATTAAAAAAAGTATTTGACCACTTTAAATAAAAGGTGATTAAAAAGACTTTTTTCAACCAGCAGTTCCCCCTTACTTTTTACTAATAATAACCTCAAAATGAGATCCTTCTCTTTTCAGTTTTGATCGTCACCTTCCTAGTATTTTGTGAGTCTAAGTGCTTTATAATCCAAGTGTGTTGGATACTGCCTTGGCACTTGAAGTAAATGCCAGACAACATATAATTTTCATGTGTTTGTAATGTTGGTATTTTTTTTCCATTGGATTATATCAAAGATGGGAGTAAATACTAATCTACAAATTCATAAATTACCAGTGCATTGCCTTAGGATTGTGACAGCACCTCAAATTTGATGTTCTTGCCTGTTCTGCAGTATGTCAGCTCTCAGACAGCACAGTATGTGTGGAAGATGTTTGTGTTTACAGAAATTACCTCCAGTGTGCAGCATTTACTTGGCTTTGTCATCTGTGTGGGAGCAAAACTACTGAGCTGAAGTGATCATTTTTCTCCACTCTTTTTTTTTTTTTTTTATTCAGCTTTAAGCATTTGTGCATCCAATTTAGGGATGTCACGGGGGGCTCACTTGGGTGTGCACTCTGCAAGGGGAGGATCAGCTTGGCACTCAGGCTTGGATGGCCAGTTCAGGTTTATTTTTGGGACATTTTAAAATGATTCTAGTTTCATATGACAGTGATGTAGGACCTGTGCTGAAACTCTTAAGACGTAGAGCAAAGATAGGCTTTTAAAGATATATGAGGATATAAGACGGGAGTTTAATGCAGAATTTGTTGTAATAATAAGGAAAGGTTGTTTTGACTGAGCACTGCACACAACTGGCAGGACGGTTACAAAGTACAAGTGTGGATCCTTTGGGAGATTTGTGAAAACCATTATTGTATACAGAGAGGGAAAAGGCAGAGATATCCAAACCCACCTTCTTCCAGTGTTTATCAAATACAGGGTTTGGGATCCAGATTTTGGGTTACATAGAGAAGCAATTAAATTTGCCTCCTGTTTGCAAGATAATCAAAATTGCTGAGATTTGTCAACATGAGCATTTGCTTGAATGATTGAGTGAAAAATGTGTATCTTATCATTCATGAAAAGGAATAAGAATCAAAATGCTGGTTTGCTTTTAGTGAAGAATTTCTGTATCTTTCCTTTTTGTTCTCTTTACGTGCACTTCAGTGGCTGCCAAATTAATTTCTCTTCAACTTATTACGTAACTAACATAAAAGCAGAAGGTTCTTGTGAGCAGAATTCAATGCAAGTCGTCTTTGTTCAGATTCAAAAAATCTGTATTTTTCTGCTCCCAATTATTCTTCTTCCTTCTGAATTAGCAAATATACTGAGGATTGTCATTTCATAAATCTGTTATTTGGAAGGCATTTAAAAATCCATTTGTGTTCATCAAAATATTTAGTAATGCACTGAAAAGTTGGACCTCTCTGAAAATTTGCCTTATTTAATACCTTCATGACTTAAACTTTGTTTCACTCCTGTCCTTCCTGGCAAAATGATAGTTCATGCTCTATAATTTCCTGTTACCTTATAAATGGAAACTTGCTTTTTTTTTGTGGCCTCTCTCACGATCCTCTTTTCTCTTGTATGTATGGAAAGATTTCATGTCAGTAATGCTCTATCTTGTGCCCTGATAATATGCTGCCAACTTCAGCTCCCCCTTCATTTTTGTTCTTCTCCTACATAAAAATCAAACTGCTCATATTTGAAGCATTCCCATTCTATTCCCACCTATCTTCATGACCTGATCTCCTTCAGGCTGCTCCAACTGTATTATTTTTCAGTTCCACCTACTCTTTATTTCACGTGTAACAACTTCTCAATTAAAACTCATTAGAAATCCCTTTTTCTTCTTCCCATTAGTGCTCAAATCCCACCTTTCATTTTGAGCTGCTGTATTCATGCTTTTCTACTCATTTTAGGAGGCACTTTACTTATTTACCTGTATACTTGAGCTCTCTGAAACAGCTTTGTAGTTTTCCACCTTATTTGCCTTTTTGTGAGCTGACAAACGAGTTTGACTTCTAAGGTATTGCCATGCTTCAGGTGATCTAGAAGATTTCCTGATGGAGAACTGAATCCACTGGAAAAGCTGCTCTGTGGTCTAAAATATGGATGAGGGGAGTATTGTCTAAAGGCAAATTTTTAAATTATGATACAATAAAAGGCTCATTAAAAAAACCAACAAAAACCCCCTCTTTCACTGTAAAAACAGGAAGATTAAAAAATTCATATTTAATACCTCAATTTTTGTTGGTATGGGTAAGAGTTCTTCACGAGGATCCATTTCCTCAAGCCACAAATGGCAAATGCCAATAAACCAAGTTGGTTACTTTTGTTCAAAAGGGTCTGTTAATCCCTCATCAGAGAGAGGGACTTGGGTGCTGCCTGACTTGGCTCTGAGCTGGTTTCTCACAGTGATTTGTTACAGCCTTTGCCCAACTTATCAGTGCTGCTCTGAGTACTGGTGTTACCCTCTGAGGGTTCCCTGTGTTCCCTCTTTGATATCCTGCGCAACAAAATAAGACATGGGGAAGAACAGGCAGAGATTTTGTGTTTCTGTGTGTATGATTTTTTTTTTTCCTGTAGGGTATTTGCTTATACCAGTTACTGTGTGTGTAATTCTTCTGGTTTGAACACTGAATGCCTCAGTATTTTGTTTGAACTCCTCTCATCACGAAAAAAATATGGACCAGCTGGAGGAGAAAATGGGAAATGAGAGCAAGTCTGGAGAATGTGTCCTTTGAGGAAACAAGCAGAGTACTCTAGAAAAGAAGCAGTAAAGGTTAAGATCATCTTTTTGAAAGTGAGATGTGGTAAAATTGTTTAGGAGAAAAAAAGTGATTGGCATAAATTGCAGGTTAGAAGGAATTAAACTTGAGCTGGGAAATACAGTCCACAGAGTAAGAGTAATGAAGTCCTTGGAATGAACTGAGAAAATTGTGTATATCCATAGATCGCCAATCTTCTGTTCAGTTAGATTCACTCTTTAGCCTGTCCTTGAATGTCCTTGCAGATTTTTGAGAGATAGCACTTTTTACAGGTTGGTTTGTCTGTAGATGTACTAAAAAAACAGACTACATGCAAAATCTGTCGTCCAGGGGCCCTCTGCCAACCCAAGGAGCATCCGTGCAGGCTTCCATATCCATGTCATGCAACTGGCAAGTATCCAAAAGAAGAAAGGGCCAGAAGGAAGTTCTGGTTCAGTCTAACCTCAATCCATGGGACTGGTTATAGAGCAAATACTCCTGAAAGCATTTCACGTGAATGTCCAACGGTGTCACTGGGAGCAGCTAGCATAGATTTATGAAGGACAAATCCTTGTCACAAGGTGGCCAGTGCTGCGGGCAAGGGGCAGGCAGTGGGTACTGCACACCTTGGGTTTAGCAAGGGCTCCAGTGGTGTCCCATAGTGTCCTTATCCTTACAGCAACAAGATAGGGACTGGACAAGTGGGAGATAATGTGGTTGAAAGGTTGGCTGGACTGCTGGGATGAAAGAATGAATTAATGGTGCAAAGTCTGACTGGCAGCCAGCAAGCAATGGTATCTGAGAGGGATCGGTGTTGGAACCAGGTTGGTGCTGTTAAGTGTCTATCACCTGGGTGACAGGACCGAGTGAACCCTCAGCAGAGTTGTGGACAACAGCAAACCGAGGAGAGTGCTCAGTGCTCCAGAGGGCAGGGCTCAGGAGCACATGGTGTACAGTGAGGGGTTGAGGGACCTGGGTTTGGTTCAGGCTAGAGAGGAAGATGCACAAAGAATCTTACTTCTTTCTGCAGCTGCTATGTCAGAGGACTCAGTGAAGATGGAGCCAGACTCTTCTCAGAGGTGTCTGATAAGGCCTGAGGCAATAGGCACCAGACACAAGGTAGAACTGGGAAATTCTGGTTAGATAAAAGGACACTTCTGGTGCGTTGGTTGGTTTGTATTTAAACTATCAGCATGGTCAAGATTCTACCACCTCTTTGAAGGCATTCAAGACTACCTTGGTGTTGTGGTTTAACCCCAGATGGCAGCTCAGCCCCGCACAGCTGCTCGCTCTCCCTTCCTTGGTGAGGCGGAGGAGGGAGTCAGAAGGGTAAAAGTGACAAAACTCATAGGCTGAGGTTGAGACAGTTCAGTAGGGAAAGCAAAAGTTGTGTGTGCAAGCAAAGCAAGGAGTTCGCTCACCACTTCCCATGGACAGGCAGGTGTTCAACCATCTCCTGGAGAACAGGGCTCCATCATGTCTAATAGGGACTTTGGAAGACAAACCCCATCACTCCAAAGGTCCTCCCTTCCTCCTTTTTCCTCTGCTTTGCATTTTCAGCATGATGCCATGTGCCAGTTGGGATCAACTGTCCCAGCTATGTCCCCTCATACCTTCCTGTGCACCCTCAACCCTCAGGGCAGGATGAGGAGCAGCAAAGGCCCTGACTCTGTGTGAGCAACTGCTCAGCAGCAGCTGAAACATCCCAGTGTTATCAACACCGTTTCCAGCTCAAACCCAAACCACAGTCCCAGAGCAGCCCCTGTGAGGGCAATGAACTCCACTCCAGGCAAAGCCAGGATACCTCCCACTCTGGGCTCAGAGTGACTTGATCCAGCCAGAGCTTGGAGTAGGAGATCGGACTGTCTGATCTCCAGAGGTCTTTCCAGCCCAAGATGTTATTCCATGCTGATGCCATGCAGAGCCATGCTTGCTGTGGGAGTGCTCTGAAGAGGCTCTGAATTCAAGGAATTGGTTCATGAGCTGTGACATTTTTGTGAATCCTGTGAATCATGTTGCAATTCAAAGCAAACCAAAAACTTTCCAGGCTTGCTGTTCCCTGTGAGTGTTCTTAAAGGCAGTTTGTGTGTACACATATTTACAACCCCCAGGTTTGTTCCCTGGAGACATCTTCCATACTCCTCTTGCTGTGATGAGGCCTGTTTTATTGCCCACATTTTTTGCCCAGCTGATGGCTCTGAGAGGTCAGGGCAAATACAGGAGGAAAGGAGAAGTACCCAGGACATTTAGAGGAAGGGATCTGTGGCATTCCCAGCAATATGAGGGTGGATTAAATCATGCTCTGGCTAATGCTACTGGCTTACAGATGCTATGAAATGTGGGGAAAAAAAAATCAAAGTGCTCAGAGAAGAACATCTACACTTAATTATCCCTCCCATGACATCTTTTTTTTTTCCTTATTTCATATTAAGTGCTTTCACAGGTTAGAATATGTAAATAGTCCTTAGAGTGGAAACCAAGTAGAGATTTTTGAAGCTGTTTATTCTGTCCCCTTCGCCCTGTTCTATTTTTCAGTTTGACGTTAGCGTCTTTTGAGAGGGAGCATATGGCATTTCTAATTAAGGCCTGTGATTTTCTGACATATAACTGAATAATACATTGCAAACACTGCTAAGCCTTCCAGATGAAAGTATTTTCTGGCTGAAGCACGGGAGCGTGTGTGCTGTGTAACACTGATCTCCTTAAGAACTTCGAAGAATTCTACCCCAAATACCAACGCAGAGAGAAATCAGGGGCTTTGTTGCTTTGGTCTGATGTCAGTGTTCCTTGGCAGGCTCACGTTTGGATCCAGTAACAACTAGTGTGCTGTGCTCCTCAAAGGAGCAGTGCACCTTCATTTTGAAACATTCTGACCCGCTGGGGGACTTCAGTCATCTTTATCAGATTTTGTTCCAGACTACAGGGTTGGTTTGTGTTATTTTCGCCAGTAACTGCCAGTTAAGGTGTGCTGTAGTTCTGCAGTCTCTCCAAGGAAATTCCCGTCTCATCTTTCAGAAGTTTGTGCCACATTGTTTACCCTTTACCTTGAACGTGTTAAACTTTTCTGAAGTTGTGGTTTATGACAAATTCTGGGTGCGAGCCAGGTTTCTTGGGATTCTTTACGTGTATCAGTACCTCGTATCTCTGAATGGCAAATGTGCTCAATCCAGAGAAGGTTTCATCACTTTTTTTCTTTTTCCCTGGCTTCCATGTCCAGTAGAAGGGCTGCATTTATAATTTGTCTCTTTGATCCAATTAGGCAAATCAGGAGAGGAGGGAATTAAGAAAATATAATGCACTTAGTTGTTTTAACTTAAAGGTGTTTTTAATTATTGTCAGGCCTGGGTGGTAAGTGAAGAGATTGGCCTTTACACTATTTTTTTGTAATTTTAAAATTAAAGGAAAGTTGAGTCTTTAAATATGTTTCTTCCCCTGGAACACAGTTGATTCCTTTGGTCACTTTTATAGTGATACCAAATTTTATTAAAATTATAAATTTAGATCTTCATATTTCCATCTTTAGGTCTAGCGAATGCATGCAAAAGATTGGGAAACGTTAAAATCGAGTTTTCTGTAGATTTGTGATGTGGGTGGTTGGTTATTTTGTTGAGGTTATATTTAATTCTAATGGGGAAGTAGTTAAATGGAGGTTGGTCTTGTACTTTGGGTCCTGTGAAGCTGTACAAGCAGGTTCCAAGCCTAAAGGCTTTCACTAATGTAATATTCATTTTAAAATACAGGGATTTCTGCTGTGCTTCTGTCTTAGGGCGGGGTTTTTGCTGTTAATTGTCCTTGAAATGCAGTGTATGCTTTGTCCTCACAGCTTGCTGTCAAATTCAAGCACTGATGATATTTTATTAATGACTTGTATTTGACAATTGTTAAGAACATAAATTAGAAACGTGTCATCGAAGTGAGAATGACAAGGATGAAGAGTTAACAGGATAATTGCACAAGGACTGAAGATCCTCCTCTACCTGAACTATTGCTGTTGCCTGCATAAAGCTGGGGGTGAAGTGTTTAATGTACCTGAGGAATGCAAGATGTTAGGTCAGCACTCAGATGTGACAGAGCTGTGTTGAGGAGAGTATCTGAGGGATACAGTGAGCAGATGTAGCTTTGGTTTTTCTTTTTTTTTGTTTGTTTTATTTTAGCTTCTTGAGACAGGTCAGCTCATAGGAAAGAGCAGCCTTGGAGCCTTCTGACGTCTAAACTGTCCATGGCTTCAGCAGCCTCTAAGGGGAACTGTGGCTCCCCTAGCCCTGGAAGTGTCCAAGGCCAGGTTGGACGGGGCTTGGAACCTGGGCTAGTGGAAGGTGTCCCTGCCCATGGCAGGGGGTGGTGCTGGGTGAGCTTTAAGATCCCTTCCAAACCAAACCAGTCTGGGATTTTGTGAGGCTGCTGCTGTCTCTTTTTGGATTGTTTTTCCCACTAAAGACACCGAGAGCTGGAGCCCTATCAGCGTGTGGTGGTGTTGAAATTGCACTTGTGTAACTTTTAGCAGTATTTTATTCAGATTAAAGTAGAAAAAGTCCAAGTAACGGCAAGCCCACGTTCATGTGAGGAACTGCCCTGTAGGGTTAGGCTCTCCAGCCAACTGTGGGCAGCTGCACAGACCCACAAGACACTGGGAAGTGGGATAAGTTCTGGGACTGGGTGGTTATTTGAACACACTGTCCCAGGCTCACATTATCCCTTCTGGGGTTAGTCGTGTAATAGCCTCTATCCCTCCCTAAGTGTTTCATTCTTAATAATTATGAGGTTTCATTTTAAGCATTTGTGTCTGTTCCATGCACTACAACCTTTAATGTCACACTGTTGTTCTTTCTGCCCATCCAGGAACTTATTTCAGGTAAAAATAATGATTTTGGGGCTCTGAGGGGGCTTCATGACCTCAGGTACCACAGGAGAGCCAAAGGGATGTGGTGTAACCAAGTAGCATTATCTGCTATGCTTTAAGAGAGACTTCTCTTCATGGGAGGTCTGAAGTGGGTGGATGTGACTTTCAGATAACACTACATTGTGAAATGTCATTAAATGGAGAGGTGACAGCCTTGAATCTTTCCTTGCATAATGCTTTTTCAGGTCCCAGCTCTTTCTCCTGTAACAGTGCTACAAATTATTCCCTAGTCCTGTTCTTTTAAACTTTATGATAACTTCATTAATACACTTGTTTTGTAAAGTCTGCTAAATATTCTTTATGGTTCCACTAGTATTTTTGATGTCTTTTTGTGGTTTTAAAACTGATACATGAAAAAAAAGTTGTCTGAGACCTATGTGTATAGATCTTAAGTGTCTGTGCTTTTGGTGAACGTGTGCATGCTTTTGTTTTCTTGTTTTTTTTCTTTTTTTTTGTTTTTACAGAGAGTGATAATGAACTCTCCAGTGGCACCGGTGATGTGTCAAAGGATTGTCCTGAGAAGATTTTGTATTCCTGGGGAGAGTTACTGGGGAGATGGTAATGCTTAATTCCTTACATTTAGATTTTAAATATTAACGTTTTCTTTGTTTCATGAGTCTGTATGCAGGAGGTATGAAATTATTCAGCTTACGTAGTTTAAAAACTTAAATACAAAACACATTGACGTGTGTTTTTTAAACCTAGTTTAAATAGCTTGCAGTTCTTTGACAAATCTCTCCCACAGCATCTGCCAGAGTCTGGTTTAGTTTGGTGTTTGAGTGTGTCTGTGTGTGCTCACACAGATATGGGACTTCACAGGCACAACTTTGTGATCACTGTCCTTGGGGCTGGGAGTTAAACCCCCGTGAAACTCAGAACCAGGAGAGGACTGGCAGAGCAGTCAGTATGTCCTGTCTAAGCCATTTGTGCCAGCTGGTGTACATTTCATTTGTTTAGAAGCAATCTCTCTTTATTTATTTTTTTTAACATGCTATATGTAAGCATTTGAAAAAGAATTCTAGAAAGCCTGTGAATCCTCACTGAAACTGCTTCTGGTGGTGAGTAAAACGAAGACTATCTGTAAGCCCAGAGTATGTTCTCAACAGTGTTATTTCTGTGGTTTAATTAAGTGCTTCAGTAGCAGCAGACACTGTGCCAAAAGAGGAACAAGTCTCTGTGTTTGCTGCCTCTGAGAGCCCCTGGACTATTAGCAAGTGCCAGAACCACTTATTTGGTTTTCCCTTTGTAAGTAATAGCTCCTACTGCTGGAGACAAAAATAATCAGAGGCCCTTAATCTGGAATTGGCAGTTTCCTTTTCCTAACTCCAAACAGGGAGCTGAGAAGTGCTTTAAGGATTTATTTGGGCAAATTCTCCCTTTATTTGACCACTTTGTAGCTTTGGAGCAACACAGCTTCTTGCTGCTGACTTCATCTGTAATGGAGATCGCATGCAAAGTTTCTGGACGAGACATCATCTGTAAAAATCCAGAGGTGGGCACTGAAGCTGTTTAGACCTTTCCAAAGCCTCTTCTAAGGGACATCCCCATGGCATTTCCACTGGAAGATGTTACCTTTAGTTTTATTCCTCTTTTTAACTCATTTGTCAGGTGATTGTTTTTGTTTTAACTTTTGCCCTTGAGAAATCCCTGGGCTCCTGTGGCTCAACATGCTGAAGTAAAGGAACACCCCAGCTCATTCTCTGAAGTTTCACATAACCAATGATTCCCTCTGGTTACTCAAGTATTCTGATGAGTGAGACAAAACATTTAATACTTGGAGTAAACTGTTTTGAACTCCTAACATAACTTACACATTTAGTAGCTGAAACACCTTAGTTAAAATTACTTAAGAAAGGGGTGAGAAGTGGGACATCCCAACCAGCTTGAAGACCAGCAGTAGTAAACTTATCTTTAGTAGTGTCTCAAGCAATATTACCTCCTGAGAGAAATTCAAGTCTTTAAACTACTAGAATTCTTAAACAGCTTTATGTTACATTTTAAGAACGAAACTAAGAAAGAGTAACAGATGAAAAATGTTAACTATTTGAAAACTAAAAATAGATTGGAATCAAATCTAGTGTGTTGAAAACTGCAGCATATGTTAGTGGAAGATCTGTGCACTTGTAAAAAAGGTAAATAAACAAAAATTAACATTTGCGCTTGGGGAACTGTTTTATTTGTCTCTTAGGTGAAAAATTTCTTGCATTTTAATTGCTTCTTGTCATTTTCTTAAAATGTCACTGTAACCTATTGGACTCAGAAGAAACATTGCTCCAAGAGTCTCCTTCAAGCATATAAACAGGAATAAAAATAAGATAATTTACCAAAAAATAGAATTAACAGTTGGAAAGTAATGGTATATCTATTTATTTTATTGTGTCTTTGACTTCTGTGCAAGAGAACTGCAGCACTTTGTAGCAAATTAAAGATGTTACACCCATGAACGACCCATTTTTCCCACATGCTAAAGGGTAAGGCCAGAACAAGGCAAGCTTTTATTTTATGCCCATTTCTGTTGTTCTGAGCAAGGATTGGGGATGCTCAGGCTGTTTCCCAATGAGCCGTTCAGAAGCCAGGAAGTTGGCTGTGGAAGTTAAGAGTTGTGCTGTGTGGCAGGGACTCATGTTGCTAAAGTATTACCTCTGCCACAGGACTGCCTAAATATAGGACAGGACTGGGAAAGTCTGGTTGTTTAATTCTCAGCTGGGAATACGTATAGGATGGTGTTCCAGCACGGAATGTGCATCTTTCTTAGTTGTTACCATAAGCCATTTGTGTTGTTTCCTTGGTGCTGCTGAAAATGTCCCTGTTTTGTTTCTGTGGGAATGTCCCTTTTTAGCTGTTCATTTTATTTTATCAGCTTGCCCACTCCTCAGAGGAGCTCTTTGGTGTTTCTCACATAGCATAGGACCAGATCCATGTAATAAACAAACTAATCCACAACTTGAGCTTTAACTTCCCGATGTGTTTGTTATTTATTTGTATCTGAATGTGCATTTCATAATTCTGTAACTGCTTAGTGTGTCTAGTCATAGAATCACAGAATGATTTGGGTTGGAAGGAACCTTAAAACTCATCTCATTCCCTCCTGCCACGGACAGGGACACCTTCCACTAGCCCAGGTTGCTCCAAGCCCCGTCCAACCTGGCCTTGGACACTTGCAGGGATGGGGCAGCCACAGCTTCTCTGAGCAACCTGTGCCAGGGCCTCCCCACCCTCACAGGGAGGAATTTCTTTTTAATATCCATCTAACCCTGCCCTCTACGGCAGTTTAAAGCCGTTCCCCCGTGTCCTGTCACTATCTGCCCATACAAAGTTTCTCCCCTCCTTTTTATGAGCCCCTTTAAGGTACTGAAAGGCCACACTGAGGTCTCCCTGGAGCCTTCTCTTCTCCAGGCTGAACTCCCCCAGCTCTCCCAGCCTGTCTCCACAGCAGAGGAGCTCCAGATTTGGAGCATTTTCTTGACCTTCTCTGGACCCACTCAAGTCCTTTATGCCAAGTTCTTAGTCCTTTTCATGTTTTTGTGAGTAATGCTTTTTCTTTCTTACCTTTTTCTCATCACAAGACCATTAGGCTCATGTGACTGTCTGCAAAATGGGCTGAAAAAGAGAAAAGACACTACTTGGGTTTTAATTTGGCTGAGTGATAAAGTTTGAAATTACTTGTGTTGCACTGTGCATTTAAAAATAATTATTGTGTTTAGAAGAATAAGGATGTTACATAATCAGACTTTTTAATTCTCAGGTTATTTGGAAAAATGGTGATATCATTGTCAAAGTGTAGGAAAAAGAAATTTGTTTAGAACACCTTTGAAATTTAAACAGCAATGGTAAACTGTTAAGGTCTTAATGAGCTGTTTCATAGAACAAGTACTCTAAACATTTACTGAAAATCCAGGGTCAAATTGCAGGTTATTTAATTAATCACAGCTTGCTGGCATTTGGCTGAATAGCCACTCTCACTATTCTCCTACCAGGAGAGTTGGAAAACACAACAATGGTCAAAACACGGAGAGAGCAAAACACTTTGTACAGCAGAAAGAGCAAGGAATCAACTGGGGCAGTTTTCCTGCTGCACTGCTCTGGAAATTACCATCCCGAGTCCAAGGGAGCTTCAACCCAGATCAGCAAACACTCTTATCTCAAAAATGGGTTTGAAACATCTGTGACTGAAAGCTCTACAATATTGTGCGTGTGCAGTGAGTTTTGTATTCCTACATTTCTTGGGGTGTGTGCAGCCAAATAGTGAAGGACCAGCTCAGACCAACAGGCAAATTTATTTGGAATACTAAGGTTTACCAAGCGCAAGTATTACTGCTTTGTGGGACTTGAAATGTACTCTTGGCATGAATTGTGGAACTGGAACTTCATGGTAGTGCTCTTAAAATCGGCTTCTATTTGTTTTCCAAAATTTATTTCTCTGTATCGTTTGTTATTTTTAATTTCTTTTTCTTAACCTAAACTAAAACGTATATGTTGAACAAATATTTGAATTGAATTGTCTGCACAGATGGCACAGTTTTCTCTTTCAACTCATATTGTTCTTTGTTAGCCAGTTGAGTTCAATTTCTGCAGTTGCCTATTGTTAATTTTCACCTAAAGAATTAGAATATCACTACATTTTACCACTGGTTCTTAACGTCAATCCTTGCAGAATTTTTGCTTTCCATCTGACAAATACTAATTAGTGTAACCACTGGCAGGAAGGTTTGTGTTGCCAGTTGCTGACTCTGCTTTTCAGAGTAACGCTGGTGAGTTTAAAAACTGTTAATGTTTTTAATCCTCGTTTCGACTCCTGCAGTTGAAGTTTAACAGGCAAACGGTCCTCTGTGTTTCAGGCACAATAACCTTGTCGTGAGACCCAACGGATTGTCCACCCTGGTGAAGAGTGGGGTTCCAGAGGCACTGAGGGCAGAGATCTGGCAGCTGCTGGCAGGATGCCATGACAACCAGGCAATGCTGGACAAATACAGATTGCTCATCACAATGGTAAGGGGTTTATTACTTGGGATTTTTCCTTCTTTTGTTCTTTTTTCTTTCCTTTGGTTCAGCTGAATTCTGCTGGGCAGCAGTTTTTATTCAGTGGTGGAGCAGCAGGAGAGCGAAACAGTTGGACTTGTTTTGAGCAACTGAAATTGTGATGAGGTGACTTTACCTCCTGCCTAGGGTACCTGCTGAATGGCATTAACAATAGAAATTGCTGACCTATATCGGTAGTAATGCTTGACATTTAGCTTTCTGTTCTCTTGCTGTGATGATAATAAGAACATCAGCTTGTTGTTCAGGTGTTTGCTTGTGGCTTTTTTATAGGCTCACATCCATCACTTTGGTTTTTCAACAGTTTGTTCTCTGTATGCCTTGAATGTATGGGTTTTAAATAAAAAAAGGACACAAAGAAAGCCAAACAAAAGTTAAGTATTTCTTGGTTTGTTGTTTATTTTAGAAAAGAATGTTAAAAACCATGTTTACCTAGCAGGAAACCAGTCCCCTTGCTGTATGGGTGATTTGAGAGGAGAATCCTTTTGGGAGTCTATTGCTGTTCTGTGTCCTAATGTCATCAGTGCAGTGAGTAAACACTGTAAAAAGTTGTCTGCAGAGTGCTCAGAGCTGGGATGGCAGGAGGGAGAACCACTGTATTCATGAGCTCTGAGCAGTGGCAGGAGGTGAACTCGGCACTGGGGGCTCTGAAGCTCTGCCACTGCAGAGCAGATGTGGCTCTTGAGAAGAGCATCACTCTCAAAAGTGCTTGGAGTGGCAGAAAGGCTGGAGATCATTTTAATGTTGCTCAGAGATTCATTATCTAGGTTATGAATCATCTGTCCGTGCAGAAATTCCAGGGTAGATGTTGTTAGTAAAACTTTCCTCTCATAATGTAGCTTTTTGCTACTTGTTCTTTTAATTTGACCCACCCACTCTGGGAAGTTTAGAAGCGTCCCCAGAGTGAGAGTTGTCCTCCTGCTGGCTTCTTTTCCTTTTCCCAACAAGGGAGGATGTTTTGATAGTGTAAATTTTTCATTTTGACATTGTAACTGGGTTATATTTTCCTTAGAAACCATTCACAGGACATCTGTCAACTGTACGTTGCATCAAAGCCACCTCCGTTATTTTGCTCCTGCTTTCCAAAAGTGGGGAAGATGTTTGTTTTACGGCGGAGGAGGGAGTGGAAAACTTCTAAAATGCGAGGTTTATCTTGATGCTGGGGCCTCATGCCTTCAAAATACCTTGTTACAGTTGGCTTTTTCACTACAGAAATCTTGCAGTGACATGTATTTTGGAAGATATTTTGTACAGTATTTAATATGAAATATTGTTCTGTTAGAGATTGGAAATTTAAATCCTATTCTGAACTGAAGCATTTATGCAAGCAAGTTTTTTTTTTCTGAAGTTGCTTTTCTCCTGAAATCACCAAATTTCTTCTATAGTCTGAGTGTCTAAACTGCTGGTGATCCTATCCTTTGGCAGGAGAGGATTCGTGGAAAGGAAGGAAGAGGAGAGAGCCTGTGCAAAAGCAAAGTTAGGGCCCATCTTTGGGAAGAATTAATATGGGGTGCTCCAGAAAAGAGTGGTCAGCTAATTTTTATAATGAATTATTACCTGATATTTATGGCTGTGAGCAGAACTCCTCAGTTTCATGTTGGTGTATTGATAATGTGAATTAAGCAGACAGAGCAGTAGTACGTATATTTTAGTAGTATATACTAAACAGTGGTATATACTATTGAAAGCTTTGTTGTAGTGTTACCTTATGTGTGTTAATAATAACATGCACGTTAAACTTTGTGGTAAAAACTGTGGCTTTGCTACAGTGTTGCTGATTAACTCCTGGTGAAACTGTGCTTGCTGCTGAGGGGTTGTATTGTTAGCAGGCCAGAAACACGTGCATTGTGATGCACAGAGTGACAGCAGACTCTCAGCATTTGAATTTAGTTGAGAGACCACAATACAGACACATCTGCTGTTGTATCTAGCTGTGTGCAGCAGTGCTGTGTTGGATTGGGCAGCTGTAATTCCCACCACCTGACACATCTGGCTGTGTGTTTGTACCATTCATACCCATCCCTATGCAGGGCTCTGGAATCTGCTGCAGTGGTTTTCAGCCAGAGGAGTGCTTTGTTCGGTGTGTTCTGTAGGAGAAAGTAATTTGGGGCCTGTTTTAGAGTTCTAGTTAAGCACAGAAAGCAAAATAAAATGTCTCATTTAGGAAAATGAATGCTGCACTTATTTTCTCCAGAGGGCCTCCACATCCTCTAGTCCTGCTCACTGGAGGTCCATGCTCTGTCAGGAATGATCCAGTGGGCTGTGTTTCCTTTTCCATATCACAGCATTCACAGACATATCGGATGTATTTCCCACCTGTGGTAAGTTTGGAGGTCCAAGAGGGAAGGGAGAAAGAAGTACTTCTGCTCTCACAAACACTGTTGTGCAGACGAGCACTGTCCTTGCACTGTCTCAGGTCTCCTGCTGAATTCCAGCTTGATGATTACCGGGAGCCACTCAGGAATTTCGACTGGAACACAGTAGTAGGCCCTGCATGCAATTTGAGAGAGTAGGAGTTCTGATTTGGCAGCTGCCTCGTTTGTGACATATATGTAAATCTGTTCTGTGTGACAATCAAAATGTGCCTGAGTTCCCTCCCTGGCATGTGTGCCATGGGCTTGTCACCCCGCTGCACGTGGCACAGGATGGAAGGGGAAAACAAAGTACACAGCAGGAGAGAGAAATGTGTGGTTTATTTGTTTATTTAAAGGAAAAGAAAAGCAGAGTGAGAAAAATCTGCTTATGGTAACCCCAGGGTAGTACTGGCAGGGTTCTAAAATGTATCATCTCTTCATGGAAGGTTTTCAGTTCGTAACCTGATTTCCATGAAGGAATGAACGGTGTGTATAAAGTTCATCTAACAATATATATAGATTAGTTTTAAATAATGTTACTCTGGTTTAAGAAAACAAAGCTTGTTTTAAATTTATTCTTATTTTCTAAAGTAACATCAGAAACTAATCCTGCTGTCAGGTAAGGTAGATGTTGGTAGTACTGTACTTAAAGTATTGTGCTTAAAAGCAATGGAAGTCTGGATAGGGATGTGAATGCCCATTTTTGAGCTGGGTGGTGACATTGAGTCGAAGGTCTTCAAGAGACTCAATGGCTGTCCTTACAAATGACTTGTAAGAGAACCAAAACTAAGATTATTTGTGTGCTGCCATAATTTTCTTTGGCAATATGAGCATGTGCCCGGAACAGTTAGAGATAATAACTAATTAAAGGGTCAGGCTTCTCAAGAGTTGGCCAAAAAATAGCTTTGTCTGCTGACTGTATAATGGTGTTTTGTTTCTGGGCCAATAACATTTCAAGCCACTCCACAGAAGAGTGAAAAATCCTAAGAATTCTTCCAAGGTCTGAAGCAAATATGAGAGTCATTGATTTGGGGATTAAATATTGCCATATCATGAAAATAATTGATCTCAGTAATTTAGCAATTTGAAGATGGCTCTAATGAGGGGTATCGCTACTGCAGGGGTCTGATTCTCATCCAGTAGGGACCAGTTATAGGAAAGGATGTTCCATTGCTGCAGAAGATGGAGCAAATGGGTTGGGTTTGGGGCTGGATGAAATTAAATCAATCTAGAGCTAATAGATGTAGTTTATCTTCTCAGTTTGGACGAACATTATTGTTTCTGACTCCTGTAAGACAAGTACTCCCATTATAAACCAAAAAGAAAAAAAAAAAAAACCCAGAAGCTAAGATTTCAGGTTTCTGGAATTGTTTCTTGTCCAAAATTAAAAATTAAGAGATGGGATAGCTGAAAATAGCAGATACTGTTGTTGAAGTTTCATCATGTGCTTAAGCACAATCTTCCATGCATTGAATTAACTTTTATCTGTTTCTTGATGCATCCCTCTGCAAACTGAGCTCAGAGGTCTGAAGTAAAGATCAGCTTTCATGTAAACCTAATGCAGAAATGTATTCACTTTTTAAACTTCGAAATTATCCAAACCATTAAAATGAGAAAAGGTATTTGCTTTGTTGTTTCGTACTTCATATTGACTTGGCTTTCTAATTTTATTGCCTTTTGCTTGCATAGTTAGGAAATGGAGAGTGGAGGAGACTACAAATGAGCCAAAGTTTTTATACAAAGAAGATTAAATGCGGTTGACTTTGAAACTGATGCCTTGATGCCATGTTTGTGTGGTTTTGTGTGTTTGTTTGATTGATTTTATCTGCGTGAGGCATTTGGGTTGAAACAGTTTAGCTGTGGATTGAGAGGATTTCTTACATAGGAAGGCTATTTTCATTTGAGTAGGGAATGAATCAAGCCTGTTACTTGCAGCAATACTAAAGGATGGTAAGTTTGCACGAGGAAAAGGAATATTTTTTTTTTTGTCCCAGTGGCATTGTGCAGGGTTCCACTGCTCAGTGTTCTGAGACTAATTAATCAGTAAGGGTGTCTAATTAAAAAGATGACTGTTCACCAGCTGCCACAGCGGGTTGGTTAATGGACTGAAACGTTAGAGTATTTTTGTAGCAAATATTTGTGCTCAAAATGCTGCATCTGTTTGTCCTGACTGAAAATGGGCGAGTTTGGGCTTCTGCGCAGCCAGGAGCATTTTTTTTTTCTTTGCAACATGATTAGTTCTCTTTACTAATTAGGAATGGTCTCCCCTCACTTTTAGAGAGAATAGATATCAAGGATGGCATAGCTGTATACTTAGCGATTATAGAAGATCCTATTACATAAGGATCAACGATAATTAGAATTAAAATGTGATTTTTTTTCAGTTGACTAAAAAGAGAACTAATATCTGTTATATTGCTTTTTGAATGAGAGGCTTGGATATTAAGCAAAGTAATTCTGGAGGAGCTGATCACTTGGAGATGTACATGCAGCTTTCCCAGTTCCCTCTTTCTTTTAAATTCGGTATCTATAAGCAGTTTCTAGATTTTACTTTTCCCCACCTTTTCTAAAAGGGTAAGGATAGGATGACTGTTCCTTAACCCTTCTCTTAAACTGAGATCATTCATTTCCTGGCAAGTAGATTCCCGATATTTTTATAATTTCATGTGATTTGCAGAGAAAAATCAGTTCCTGGGTTGGTTGGAGTGCTGGGAAGGCTCATTTTTGATATAAGCTGAGCTGTTAGTGCTGACAGTTATAGTCACCTACTTGTTTGAATTATTTTAGTGGTGCTGCAACACTGTGGGACAATGAAGTATATATGAACTGAAATTAATGAAAAATTATTGTCTCTGAAGAGCAGAAGTTGACAGAATTTTAATTCTTTAAATAGCTTAATTTAAATTCAGACTTCAGATAAAAGGTTTAGTTTATGATGAATGTACCAGGGTACCTGGTTTCACAGTAGATGTTAATATTACTCCTACAAGCTCAGGAATAAAATGTCCCTAAGGTGAATTTAATTTGCCAAGTTTTGATTCATCTAGAGCTCATCTGAAGAAAATCTTTCAGTTTTGTATGCACAAAAGGGAAAATCTCATGCTCACTCTTCATCTTCAGAGGAATTCTTCAATATAATGACAGCTCTCCTGAGGAAATAAAGGAGGAGCATCCATTAGTAATTTTTGGTTTTATTATCTTAATTTTAATGTTTATGTGTGGTATTTGAAGTGGAAAATAATGCCATTAATATTTTTTTCAGGGCCTGCATAAAATGATAAAACGTTCTGCCATGTTAAGAATTTTCCTACAATTTCTTTTCTGTACATAGCCACTTATGAAAACACTAAAATGACACTCACAGTACAATTCCTGGCTCTTGGGGTGTTGTGTGACTTCTCTACTCTAGAAGCCACATAAACTGACATATTTGTTCTGAAGGATAGAGTGCAAATGAGATTTGCACGTGCCCTCTCGGAGCCTGTGATGGGTTTTGTGTGTGAGAATTTCTGGTCCCTTTTCTACAGAGCGGGGGAGCAGAGCTGCCCATCGTCTCAAACACTGGGAAAGCCTTGGGTAGTAGCAGTGTTCTGGCCTGAACAGGTTTAATGGTGATTCCTGGGAGAATGGATATTCAACCAGTCTCCTGGGCTTAGGGTGTATGAATATTGATGCAGATAACAAGTGTTTTGCTAAGTGGGATGGAGCGGGGATGGAGATGTGTCAGTGCCTCAGAGCGTGGTAAGAGCTGCTGGTTCTTGGCTCCTCAGAGCTCCTTTGAAATTCCAGGATGTATTCCTAGATGAGGCATGAACAGGTTGAATTAGAATGTCGAATTAGAGTGTTGGTTCGTTGACAGGTGCTCAGTTTTCCTGCGGCAGTAGCAGTGAGAATGTTTTAAACAATGGTATTCTACACCCCTGAGTAAAACGGGATCATTTGGGAAGTTCTCTGCAGGGTGCGTTGTCTTTATGAAATTCTGTGGGTATCATCTCTCCCTGGCAGCACGGGGCACTGCTCACCTGCAGCAAATGGCTCTGTGGCCTCGACCAGAGCTGTGATTCCTGAGAGAGAACTCGATTTTAAACCATCAACTTGATCTTGGTATACCTCTTTCCTCTCAAATCCACTTCTTTCTCACCATCCTCTGCTCTCAAACAATGGTTGCATAACTGTTATTCAGGAGGCTGCAGCACTCCAAAGCTGGAGCTGGAGTTTTAGAAATCCTAGGTATTTTATTGAGGAGGAAGCAAACCACCTTTTCCTGACTGTTAGTTGCAGGTTTCAGTATGTTAATGTTTGATGCCTTAAGAATTAAACAGAGAGCTCCAAACGCTTAGAGACAAACGTGAAGAATCCAGAAGTATACTTTAATCCAGCCTCTTTATTTCTCCTGAGAATTCCAGTTAAATTGGTGTTTAAAGTCACTTCAAATGCCTTTATTAACAGCAGAACTGGCGGCCAGCATTTCGTTAAAGCATGTTTTCCCATAGCAGTGGGCAGCAGTCCAGAACAATTGAAATAGTAACAAAACCCAGCAAGGCTTGAGCTGCATGTGAAGAAAAATCCAGTCATACGTAAGTGATGAATACATCGCTTAAATCTGGACTGGAATTTGGCATAGGGGTGAATTCTGATACCTCCTGCTACCTTACTTAATGTATGACTTCTTTATGATAAAACTCCCCCAAATGCTTATCTGTGTGTTCTTCAGGATATTCTTTTAAAGGGATGAGCCAGTATGAAATTAGATTTAACTGTAATCACTTCAGAAGAGATCAGAGAGCTATATTTCTTCTTTACAGCCTGTATCCATTAAGGAATTTTTTCCCTTTGCAGTGATGAGTATGTTCATACAAATTAAGAGTAATTTCCCTATCAGCAAGCAAATTTGCAGCTGCTGAGGTAAACTAACCAAAAGGAGTTCTATTACAGTCTGCTACTGCATATATTCTTTCTAATAATCACTTCTATAGGTTTTTGTGGTCATACACAAATATTTTGGCAGCTGAGATTTTTTTACTTGTTGAGGGTTTTCATCAGTTGTTTCTTAAGCTGACAACTGAACATTGACGATATGGAGCTTCACGTATTTTAATCTCATCCTGCATATGACAAAGCCATCTTCATATGGCTGGTTTGTCTCCAAAGCAATCCAGTTTCAAAATACCACCTTTTTTTTTTTTTTTTTTTTGCCTGGGTAGTACAGTACACAGCCTGAATGGAAAACTAAATCATTGTTAACAGGGGTTGTGGTTTCAGACCATGGGCTTGCCAGAAGAGGTTCCTTTTGTGTACTCTTACCTAACAATTTCAGGGCTAATCGCAGTAATTTGTGGATTTCTATTTAGAAAACCTCCTTCCCCCCATTTCCCTCTTAGAGAGGTTCCCTGTGCAGGTGTGGGGTGAGGGTGAGGTGGGAGCACAGTGCCGGGATGGGCCTTAGGTAGGTTAATGTAACATCATAGTCCAAGTGTGCTCCTTGGGACCTGTGTGGCAAATCTTTTGTGGATTTGTAAAGGTAATTTCAGGAAGCTCTTTGGTCTTTTTTGGCACTGTCCAGGATTTCCTTTACCTGTCTATGAAGACCCTCAAATTCTTCTTTAATGGAAAATTGAAAATACATCTACGCATGTTCAGGATAAAATGTGCTTGCAAGTGTTGGAATGAATATTCTTTTGGGATGCTTTTAATGTATGTATGCATGTATATACAGTGCAGAATGGCTACTCCTGATATAACAAGAATGATGCTGAATGCCATGGATTTACACAGTTAAGGAGTGGTATTTGGGTGGCTGCTCATTTTCTCTGAACTCAACTTACAGTTGGGGCAACTGAACTTGATTAAGTTTGGGATATTATACAATGAGGAAACTAGTTCTATAGAGGGCTCAGAGGGCTGGTTGTCTCTTCAGGAGTGTCTGCAGTGTCTGGTTGAGTCATCACCAAAGCTTGAAAAGATGCAGCCCGGCTCCTTTAGCCCAGGCATAGGCAGAAAGTCCCTCTAAAACTGTGATTTAAAGCATTGATATTCCCAGGTCCGGGGTTTATCCTGGCTGATGCAAACATAGGTGTAGTTAGTGAGTGTTGTACATGGAGTTGCCTTTGCAGAAGCTGTTGACTTGGTCACGGATTCATTAGGTAACATTTACCTACATTGTTTGCATTTCTAGAAGTACCTGTGGCTTCTCGTGGTGCTTAAGAGTTAACTGTGTATCCACCTCAAGGATTAATATACTGAGGCTGGGGAAGCAAAACTGCAGAAATACCCTTGAATTTGTCAGTATTATCCTTTCTCCACATCCTTGGGGTGTTGTTTGAATTTCCAGTGTATATCTCTTGACTTCTGTGCTGCAGTAAGGAATTACTCTGATTCTTTTCCCTTTAGTGCAAGTGAAGAACCTGACTTTGAGCTGTGTTCTTGGCCATGCTGGTCCTGCATGCTGAAAGCTCTGGTGGACTGGGCTGAGAGACTTTTCATGTGGGTCAGAAAAGAGTTATGAGTAATGCTGGCAGGAGCCTTGATATTCACTGCAGTGAAGCCAAAATACGAAGCACTTGCTGTGTTAAAATATCAGCTTCACTGGGATCCCAGCACATGCCACGTACATGGTTCCAGTGCAAATATTGCCAGTATAAGTTACTGTTTCTAGTCATAACTCTCTGAAGTATCTGTTAAATACTTTGCTTACTGTTAATTAAGGCTTATCTCAGTATGGGCTTTGGACCATTTCACAGTTTTGTTAATTTTTAATAGAAATAGCAATTTTGACAATCTGAGAAGTGTTGGGAGACGGCAGGTTCTCTGAGATTACCGTGGAAGTGCTTGTGTAGTTAGGAGCCCTGTAATGATCATCAAGGATGTACCAGAAATCTAAATATCATAATCTTGTAGTTATAGTCATCTTTATAATTCCATACGTATCAAGGGGCAGAACTCTGCTGCTTCAGACAGATGAATTTTGGTATTCCCTCACTTTTCAGTACTTAATTTAAAATCATCAAGTAACTTTTAGTTATAGAATCACAGAATGGTTTGAGTTGGAAGCAACCTTAAAGATCATCTCATTCCACCTCCTGCTATGGGCAGGGACACCTTCCACTAGGCCAGGTTGCTCCAAACCCCATCCAGCCTGGCCTTGGACACTTGTAGGGATCCAGGGGCAGCCACAGCTTCTCTGGGCAACCTGTGCCATGGTGTCTTTTGGTCCTTGTGGTGACTGATATAAATGATGTCCCGTTGCTGTTGATTTTGATAATAAGCTGATACACTTTGTAGATGTGGGTAAGGTCACCAGGATATCAAATAAGTGCCATAAGGTGTGTGTTTCTTCCTACTGACTGTGAGAACTTGGGATGACTAATTTTCTACTCACCTTGCTCTGCTCCCTTGTACTCTGTGGAGTTCTCTGGAATTGTACTAATTGTGATCTCTAAAGCAGAATCCAAAAAAAACCCCCAACCTCTACTTATCTCTGAAGCTCTTTCTGAAAATTGAGTCACAGACGTTACATTTTAAGCCAGCAGAATGTTTGATTATTCTACTTTTGACTGCCTTTAAAATTCTAGTTGCCATAACAACTTTATTTCTATATTTTTAGCACATCAGTTGCCATAACAATAAAATATAGCTTTTTGAATTGTAAGCATTTTCTTCCTACTTTTTTTTTTGCTTTGTTTTAGAAAGAACCTTTTTTAGGGGGGGGAAGAAAATGTAGCAAAGCTCATCCCCTGTGAGGACTTGGGTTAGAACATTAGCTGAAAAATAAGGGTTTTTTAATCTAGCCTTATTCCATTTCTCTGGCATTTTTTTGACTACTGAGTGTTTTCATAACTTAGGCAGAAAAACGAATGCAAATCACTGTGTAAAGTCTTTCCTTTGTAGGAAATTGCTGTTGGGATTTTGGTTTTATGTGTTGTAGTTAGTGTGTTAAAAAACCTTAACTGGTAGTGGGTAATTTCCATTATCTTTATTTCATTACATGGAATGGCTATAAATAAAGTGTGTGGTCACTGACTTACAGGCTGTGTTGAGTTCAGCCTGTTGATACCCTGAGTTATGGGCAGTTTTATGTGATAGGTCTTTAAAATATATGAATTAAGAGATTGATGTTTAGCTAAAAGCCATAATCTTGAGCAGAGGGGAAAGGTTTATGTGTGAATTTAGTATTGGTGAAAGAAGTTGGACTTGAACTTAATCTGTAGACTTGACTTCTCCATTCCCCCATAGTGTCCTTTCCAAAAGGATTTGCAGATCTCAAATATGCTGTCTTTATATTTAACCTGTTTTTAGTGCTGATAAAGTATATGTTTAATTTCAGCTGTTTTTCTTAGAGATGGCAAATAATGTCAGGTTTGGTATTTCTTCTAGAATTAACAATTTCTCAGCTCATGTAACATTTTACATGTGCCAATTTCTGGCTATAAATATAAATGTCCTCATTATCTAATACAATCAAAGTAATTTAAGACAGAGTTTGCTGGTTATTGGAAGTTGAATGTATTTAAATGTTATTAATCTTGAAACATAGTTATCAGATGTGAGATGATTTTATAAATTTTAATTAGCCAGTTTTTAACTCGAGGTGAGAGGAAATTAAAAATCAGTAATTCCTGCTTTCAGTGGCCTTTTCCAAACATCTCCCACTGCCGGGTTCCATGCCTGTGAATTAGCCAGGAGTCTAATTCCACTGTTATTTGCAAAATTTTCCCTCTACACCACTCTCAGTAGGAAGCTATTCCTTGTCTTTTTGTCTTTTTTTCATACATGGATGTCGATGTTAGTGTGTGCTGATATAGATCCATGCTGGAGGAGAATATGAGTGATACCTCTTCAGCACTTCCAGCTGGGAGGAAAGTTTGGTCTAAATGAAGCTGAGCTTAAAATCCATAAAAAGAAATTGTGTCACCCTTCAGGCTATAAATAGTTTTCGTGCCATATCCTTTCCGTGTTCCTCTTTTCCATTTCTTCACAAAGTGATAGAATAGTAATCCCGAGTAACACTTGGTTTAAAGATAGTCTTTGAAAAAATCACTATTTATTTCAATTGTTCTTAGCTTTATTGTTCTCAAGAAACAATGAAATTGGATTTATTGGGATCTGGGGTTGGTCCCACCTGCTCCCCAGTGGATCCTGCACGAAAACAATAACCACTTCTCAGTTGTGAAGTGATTTTTGCCCCCACTAACAGTCAGAGCTGGGACTTTATCTCCTAAATGATCCTGGTTGTTCCGTGCTTTTCTGAGCCACCTCTCTGCTCCTTGAGCAAGCACTATTTTTAGAAATCTATTAAAGGAAAAGTTTAGAGTGGAATGTGTCAGTTCTGTACGCGAATGAGAAATGAACTGCCAGTGTGAGTGGGCACATGTTTGTAGCCAGCCTGTCTGGATTAGACTGGATGCTCTGGAGGATGTTCCTTGGGCGTTTGCCCCAAGCCACATCCGTTGAAAGTGGATTTCAGTCTGCTCCTGACATGTATCCATGAGTTTGTCACACAGTAGCTGCCACTTCACAATGTTTAGGAAAGGAAGTGGAACTTTATGCTTTGGTGCATCCAAAGGTGTGGCTGTAAAAGACAGACTGGAGTATGTGGGTTTGATCCTCGTGTTCGTGTCTTAGTTGTTGCTTTTGCACAGGCCTTACAGTTGGCTTCCTAATTAAGGCTACAATAAATTATTCATCAGTTGAACTCATTAAATCAAAACTTGTTGCCTTTTAAAAGGTCATGCTGTAGTTTAAGAGAACTCTTTGGCTCCCAGTCTGTGAAAAATCAAAGTAGGTGATCACAGAGTTTGGGATTTTTTTTTTTTTAATAGCCTTAAGAATTCTTATTCTGGCTCTGCTGAAATGGAATTACTGCTATTACTGACTGATCTTACACTCCTGCCAAGTCAGCTGGAATGCTTTTTGACATTGAGATACGCTTTTAGAATACCACTGTCTGTGGAATGGAACTCCTGGCTTGACGTAGACAAAAGTATTAGTGTGTCAAAACACGCTGCTAAAAAGTTTAATGAATGCAGTGCTGAAATCTTTTAAATATTATTTCAAATAGAGAAATGATTCCCTCAGGAAAGGAAAGGGTAATACTACCTGCACTGTGCAGACTATTCTCTCTGTTTCTTCATTTATCATTCTCTTAATTGCTGTGTTCCGTCTTGTGATTTAACAGGTGAATATTTTAATCATCCCTTGTAAGAAGGGAGCAGTGGTAAGTAGTAAGTCTGTGTTCTTTCGCCAGTATACTTTTCTTTTTTAAGCTGGTCCTACTGTTAAGAGCAGGTGGTTTAGTTTTAGTAGCACATGCATGAAACTGAGGACACATGTTTAATTTTTTGCTTTTCATACCATCCTAAGACGTTTTTCTCGTGCTTCCAATGCATTTCTTACCATATGTGGTCAGTCAGTAAATAGCATCCTTCTGTAGCTTAAGTGCTGTTTGTTTAAAGCAAATGCTGTTCAGTGCCTGAAAAATGCTAATTATCACCATTCATTAGACTGCACAGCATTTCCCTGAAGTAGATTCACTTCTTGACAGTTTATTGCGTGGAGTTTTATTTCTATTGATTCGAGGCAAAGGAATTTGGTGGAATTTGTCACTCCGAATTGAGCTTGTAAAGTGGGTGCCGTTTGTCACAGGGGCATCAATACCATCTTGAGGAAAGCTCCTCCTGAAAAAAAAATGTTCATTTTTTGTTTTGCATTTATCTGTGGGTGGCATCCCTGCCCATGGCAGGGGGATGGAACAAGATGATCTTTAAGGTCCCTTCCAACCCAAACCATTCTGTGATTCTATGAAATACAATCCATGAGACTACAGGCAGCAGTGTTAAGGGGAGATTATGGCAGCAATTTACTCCAAAAACTTGCTTCATATTTATTAAATACATGAATAATGTTAAGAGCTAATTTAAAAGCTTCAGGCTTTAGAAATGTTCGATGTGATTGTTGCTTAATGGCATGAAAAGACTGCACAATAAACTTGCAAATGTGAATGCCCATCTCTGTCTACTGATCCACATGAAAAAAAATATTATTTGTCCATTTCTTCTTGTTCTGCATCACAGCATCCTAATTGCCTGACAGTTAGATGATACTGATATTTGCATCCTTAGAAACTGCATTGGAAAAGGACTGAGCTGGGAGTCCAGTGGAGGAACAGGCTGAACCTGAGCCTGCTGGAGCAGTAGTGAAAGGAGAAGGGCTCATTAGCTCCCTTCCACATCCCTTCCCCGTTTAGAAAGCTCTGTCCCCTTCCAACCTCTTTCCTGAACTGTCCCCACCCTCCACTCCAAATTAGTCCTTCCTTCTCCCCCCCTTACAGAACCTGCTGTGTTGCTGCCACCAAATTCAGTTTTGCCCTAATGCCGAAAAGACCTGTGCAGGCTTTGGGGATAACTTTTTTCCTGCATCCATGAAGTTAAGTGCTCCTCAAGAGCATCTGCATTTCAGAAATGCAGCTGTGTCACTGGTACCTCTTGGTCTTTGCTGCAGCACAAGAGTACATGGGCCATAGCACTGTAAAATGTTTGTGGCATTCCTTGGGATCATGGGGTGGGAGGGAGAAGGAAAGGAGCTGCTCTGTGATAGCAAAACCAATAAATGAGACTTTCAGGTGGAGAAATACAAATTTCTACAATACACTGTAGTTTCCTTCAGAACTGACACTTCTGAATTTTCATTACTGGCCCAGAAGTGTTTAGTCTTGATGAGGATGAAGACAAACCACAGCAAGAAAAATCCTGAGTGGATGGTGGGAGTCACAGGCTGTGAAAACTCCATCCTTGGAGATGTTCTCAGCTCAGCTGGATGTAGGACCCAGCACAACAGGGCCTAAATTTGGCATTGGACCTGAATCTGAACTTGGCCCTGCTTTGAGCAGGGCATTAGACCAGATGATATCAAGAGGTGCCTTCCAACAGAAAGGGTTTAAGGCGGCTAAGATTGTTCAGAGGAAAAATAAAGGGTTTGTACATATAAATATATATATATATACACTTCTTATATCTCATCATACACTTGTACTCAGGTCAAAATCCCTGTGTAAGCCAGAGCTCTCCATGGCAGGTTTTAAATTGACAGCTGTAGTGGGTGGATTTGGGGAAGAGGCTTTATATTCCAAATAACAAACCAATTTCTGCCTTAAATACAGCACCATATGACTTCACAGAGCAACTTTAGACGCTAGTCTGATGTAGAATAACCCACCATCTACACATACGCACAATTTTTAAGGCAGCAACTGATTTTCCTTCCTCCTCTCCTGCTTTAAGCTGCACTACAACTGCAAGCTTTATAGGATAGAAGTATTCTGGAGGCATTAGTAGCAAAATCAAGCCATCCATGAGATATATGGGCAAGTAAATGCCAGAGGTAGTTAAACTTAAAAATAAAGCAAACTGAAGAAACACCTTTGTTATACAGACTTAAAAGAAAGTGCATAAAAGAAAGTAGTACTTAAAAAACAGAGTTGGGCAGAAGAAAAGAAGCTGAGGAGCTGGTATATATCAGCACTGCCATTCAGGTCTGCACCTAAGTAAATAACTACTGTGTTCCTCATCTCACCCTCTCAGCTGCACCTCCCTGCTCTAATCAATGCTTTTAAAAAGATTTTACAGAAATTACTGTTGTCCATTTAATTCGAGTGACCGTCCAATAATTTAACAAAGAAAGGCTTTGAACTACAAATGAGTGGTGGGACTGAGATGCTGCCGTGTGCACTGCAGGGATTGTTTCCATCAGTCCTGTTGCCTCAAAATGAAAGACTCGGGAAACAAATATTTCTATTCCTTTCCAAATAGAATGGCCAATAGATTGTTTTCCTGCTTGGAGCTTCTAAATCTCTCTTTGTACGTATGGACTTTTTCTGTCTGAGGAGCTTTATCTGGTTTCCTTTCAGGGTCACACATCACCACTGCTTTCAAAGCCTCTCTTCGCATACACAAAGCTCACGCTCCTACCACATCCCCTCTGTTTTCTGCAGCATCAGATGGTGCAAGTCTTCTGTTTTGGGTGGTAACTTGTGTTGTTTCTAGCTGATGTAATTATAAAGAAGGTGTGGAACTGCTCCTTCTCTTCCGCTTGAAGAGTGCTTCGTCCTTCTGCTGGACATAACCAGCTGTGGAACTTCTGCACTGTGTACAACACTGCCTTGGTGACAGCCATTAAATTCTTCCAGTAGAGCTTTTCTCTTTCTCACTTCCTTTTCTTTATACACAAATTAAAAAAATCCTGAAGAACATTTGTTTAAAACTGTTCCAGAGTCTCAAATGTGTCTCTAAACACAAATCTGAACTTTTCCCAGAGAGCTTTTAACATGCCACCGCTGGTACAACATTCTGGTATTGCCACATCTTGTAAAATTCCATCTAGAATTGCACAGTTTCGTCAGGACTGGCTGATTTCTGCTTTAATTTTCACTTGCCTCCAAATCTACGTAAAATACTGCAAGTTAGTGCCATCAGCCTGGTGCAATTTGCAGTGAGTAGCTGAAGTGATGAAGCCGCTGGCAGCTTGCAGCATGACTGGCTTTTTGAGAGTGAAGGAAGCCTGCTTGTATTCCCACAAAGAAATCCAACTTCCCTACTTTTGAAGCACTCAGTCCCTTTAATTACAATTTCTGCAAAGGAAGTGTTTTACCTGTGTCTAGAACCAACCAGCAGAGGTTGCCATTGATTTTCCCTGTTACCTACTCAGCAGAGCCTGATTTCTTGTACCAGAGCTGAATATTTGGCTGCCACGAGGGCTTGTTGTCAGAGTTTGGCACTCTGGGCACACACAGCCGGCACCAGCTGGGGCTGACCTGGGAACAAGGTGACTCAGTGGTCACTGTGACATCTGGGAGCTTTAGTAGTTCCCAGTCCTCAAATCTGTATGGAGCAGGATGCACTGAGCATCCTGTGGTCCACTTTATGTCACGCTTTACCTTTGCTTAGTTGATGTGCCCTTGTGCCTTTGGGGCTTTCTGATGTCCATTTTAAGGTGTTCTGGCCCTTTATGTCCCTACTGCCAACGAGCCGGCCCAGGGAGGGGGTGGAGAAGTCCAGATTCCTGCCATGCCTGTGCTCACCGTTGTTGTTCTCCTCCTCCCTCACAAGAGTGAAAGAGGAGGAATAAAAATTGCTCTCTGTTATTCTGCCCGTGGTACAGATAGCTCGGGCTTAACGCTATGCTTAGGGGCTAAATTTAGTCATTAAGTCTATTGTTTCAGCCATTTGCCATTCTGAGGTATCAGAGCAAGTTTAATATTTATTAAATCCTCCGATGGAAGACTTTGGAATGATCACACGCCCTTACTGCAAACCACTCTTACATTGCTGCAGTTTGTGCTGCCTCACATTGCTACAGACTTGTCATTCAGCCTTGAATATTCGCTCCAGGCAGTACTCGAAATACAAGATGTTAACCCAGGAGCAGCTTATTAAAATTTTGCCTGTGGTTTGCCTGGGAACTGAAAGGATTTAAATCATTGTAGTTTCTAATGACTTAGTTGGTTAAAGCCTCCAGTACCATCCCTGACACATCTTTTGCTGATCGATAGCCCAAAATGCTGTTCTGTGGTTGGTATTTTGGTACCTAAATCTGCTGTTTCACTGTCTAAGGACGCACGGGGTGGCTGTGTGAGGTAACTTTGATGGTTGTACTTCTGTGACTGGGTTTATTTTTGGAAAGCACGAAGTAAACAAAAGTTAGGAATCCTTAATCAGGGAATAGCAGCATCCGTTTGCAGGAGTAGAGAGCTCAGTTAATTGGGTTAAGTTTGGAAAGTAATGTGCTACTCACAAGTATTTGTATTTAAACTGATGTTGAAGCAATTAGAGATTGGTACAGTATTGAAACCAGGAGCAGATGAGTTTTATAATCTATATATTGAGGATGGAAGTAATTAATTAGGGGAAGTAATTAAAAAGGGGGGAGGGGCTCTAATTGTCTTTTAAGCAAGACTAGAAAATTTGTATCAAACCAGGGCAGGTATTTCGCCGGGCAAAATTGTAACACCTTTGCCGAGGTATTAAACCTCCGCAGGTGACGCCTGAAAAGCGCACCCCGTGGCTCCCGGAGCGGAGTCCCTCGGCTACCCCGGGTCGGTGCGGCGGGCTCCGCTCCGCTCCAGTCCCTCCTCCCCGCCACCCTTCCCGGTGCCAGCGGCGGCGCCATTGGATGTACCGGGAGCAGGGGAGCGGCAGGCACCGCTCCAGCGCCGGCGGGCTGCGGCGGCGGGAGGAGGAGGAGCAGGAGCAAGAGCAGGAGCCAGGAGCGGGCTCAGGTGCAGGCACCGCTCGCACGGGGGAAGCAGCGCCAGCCGCTTCAGCCGCACCGCGCTGACAGAGCTCCCCGGCAGAGGATGCGTGTAGGTGAGAAAGCTTCTCTATTACTTTAGCGGGGAATTAGAGGAAGGAGTGATTTTTTTTTTTTTTTTTTTTTTGGTATCGTTGCATTATAGACAAAGGGAGCGAATAGCCGGAAATATTCTGGGATGTTATAAAACCTAAAAGGACTTTACAGCGTGGTGATACAAGACAGGAAATGAACTCCGAAAAGAATGCTTTCTCTCAAAGTACTGCGACAGAATTGAACATTGAGCTCTTCTGGTGTCTGAAATTCCTCCCGAAGACACGGCAAGGACTATTAAAGTCATCTGAGAGATCCTGGTACTTTTAAAGAGACTTAAAGCAAATGCCAGCATAATATCTGAATGACCTTGGAGATTATTTCATGTGGATTCATTAATTTTCACTACCAGTCTTCTAGTCTCAGGAACTCTAGGATTAAAGATGGTTTTAACGTTTTAGGGGCCTTTCAAAAAACAAGATTGTATACATTTAAGTACCTGCCTAATGGTTCCTGAACTAATCAAGCATTTACTTAGAACTGAACACAGAAGATCCTTTCTTTTAACATTTTCTCTCTCCATAACTTTGACTAAAATGAACAAGGTGATGTCCTGCAATTAGAAGAGCATTTCTTTTAAAGCAGTTATTTATTATGCTGATCATCTAATAAATACAGAAACCCTAAACCCCTGAGAAGATGAAGCTGAATAACAGAATAATGGAGTAGTAAACAATGGCAGCTTTTCTAGTCAAATCAGCATTTCATTAGCTTCCCAGCAGAATGCAGATGGAAGTTTCTGAGCTCGTTGTGTGGGGGTTTGTGCAATGATTCAGGTGTTGCTACAGAGGTGAGCAATATCATGGCTATACCTATGAAATCCTGAGTACTGATCCACTGTAGCAGATATGGCAGAGTTTCCAAAGATGATTATTTTAAATTGCCGTTGCTGCAATTAAATTCAAGAGGATTTATTTTGTCTCTGGGGACATTGAATTATGGGTCTCACATTAATAATTGTAATGGACTATAACTGTTTGAAGGAACTGTGAATATTGACATAAGTCTCCAAATTCTATTCTTAAATTATTTTCATTTTCAAGTGAGTAGACACAATCTTCCTCATTGTATGTTAGATGTATGTTTTCTTTCTTAGGAGTCAGAGGACAAGTCTGCCTCATCCCCCACCCATCTCCCTCCAAATAAAATTCATTATTAATACCCAAACAGTGGTGAGTCTATTGGAATTAACCTTGACAAAAATGTTTTCCTTACCTTTCCAACGAATAGCATGGATAAGACGGAATACCATCTCCTGAATGGAACCAGGAAAGACAGCATTAGAGGATGAACTTTTTCCTTTAGTCTCCAGTGAATCTGTGATTTAAACTGAGACATTATAAAGATTATCTCCAGTAACTGCTGGTCCAGGAAACCTGAGCTGTACTGAGGTTCCTCCTTCCCTTCCTCCCCCTCTCGCCAGTATATTCCAAAGCAAAGGACCTTCTCAGGAAAATAAGCAGTCAGAGATTTCCCTCCCCTCCTTCCCTGGGAAATGAATGTGTCCCTTTTGTCAGTTTTTATTTCTGTATTTCTGGGTACCTGCTTGTTTTAGAAGTGCCTTGTGTTTGCTAAAGATGGGTCAAGAGCACTGGAGGAGCTGATCAGTGGCCTTTCTCTTTCTGGCTTTTGTTTTTCTTTTCTTTCTTTCTTTCTTTCTTTCCTTAAAGCCAAGGTGTGCCAGAGGTGATGCACTGATGCTGAGGAGGCATCAACAGCTATGGGACTGTAATCCCCTCCCATGTAAGCACTGGCAGTGTCTGCAAAGAGAGATCTGGAGTCGCTGGAGCAGAGTTTAGCTGTTGTTCAGCAGGTCACCTGCTCACTCAGGCTCAGATTGCAGTGTTCCCTAAGCACAAAGCATGAACCAGTCCCGATGGATTGAATGGAGGACTCTGAATATGAGCAGTAGTGTTATGAACATATCTGAGCACCTCTCCTGCCCTCTTGGATTTGGTCACTACAATGCAGTTGACATCTGTATCCTTGAGACAGTCGTTATTGTCTTGCTCACATTTTTAATCATTGCGGGTAACTTAACTGTGATATTTGTTTTCCACTGTGCTCCACTCCTGCATCATTACACCACCAGCTATTTTATTCAGACCATGGCCTATGCTGATCTTTTTGTTGGAGTCAGCTGCTTGGTTCCTACTCTGTCACTGCTCCACTACCCGACAGGTGTCCACGAGTCTCTGACTTGTCAAGTTTTCGGATATATCATCTCTGTGCTCAAAAGCGTGTCTATGGCATGTCTGGCTTGCATCAGTGTGGATCGCTATCTCGCTATAACAAAGCCTCTCTCCTATAACCAACTGGTCACCCCTTGTCGCTTGAGAATCTGCATTAGTTTGATCTGGATATACTCTTGCCTGATCTTCTTACCTTCCTTTTTTGGTTGGGGAAAACCTGGTTACCATGGAGATATTTTTGAATGGTGTGCTACCTCCTGGCTAACTAATGCCTATTTCACTGGCTTTATTGTGTGCTTACTCTACGCTCCTGCTGCCTTTGTCATCTGCTTCACCTACTTCCACATCTTTAAGATCTGCCGGCAGCACACCAAAGAGATAAACGATCGGAGAGCTCGCTTTCCGAGCCACGAAGTGGATGCTGCTGGGGACACCGGGCACAGCCCTGACCGCCGCTATGCCATGGTTTTGTTTCGGATAACCAGCGTGTTCTACGTGCTGTGGCTCCCCTATATCATATACTTCCTGCTGGAGAGCTCGAGGGTGTTGGAGAACCCTGCACTCTCCTTCCTAACGACATGGCTTGCTATAAGCAATAGTTTCTGCAACTGTGTGATTTATAGCCTCTCCAACAGCGTTTTCAGGCTGGGACTGCGGAGACTGTCGGAGACAATATGTTCATCTTGCACGTGTTTGAAAGACAGGGATGTGCGGGACCCGAAGCCGAGGAAACGGGCTAACTCCTGCTCCATTTAGAGACAACGGGCGCATGTAATCAAATGCAGAGTTTCAATAGTATCTGCTGTGTCTGGAAACTGGCCAGAGAGAAATGTTTGCTTGAACAGCTTACCGTGGTGTTAGAGGGAGTTTAAAAGGGATCATGGAAAAGGAAAAGGCTGCTGTGAGAGGGGTCACTGGACTCTGGGGGAACTGTGAGGAGAGCAGTTCCACAGAGACGATGAAGAAAGTCAGGACTAAAAACCTTCCAAAGGGCGTGAAGTAACTACCAGTAACTATCAGAGGAGGTTCCTCATAAAATAAATAACTTAGTTACTACCTTATGTTTTACCCCTTGTAGACAAGCTGTCCTACTATCTTTGTGTCAGAATATACTGTAGCCTTCTGAATCTCAATATATTTAAGAGGAAGCAATCAACATCACAGTAAGCAGCTATCCATAAACTATATACCTGAGGACTGTAGTAGATACTGCAGGTTAATAATCAGCTCTGTCTCTGCTCCTATCCTATACAATTTTCAGTTGTATAATGCATAAACCCTGCCCTGGGCATGATGCTTTGGGATTAACCGGCACATTTTGGTACCACTGTCAGAGGAGCTCTCCCTCTCCTTCTCATTTCCCCTCTTTTCCTCCATGCTCTGCATCCCTAGATTCCATTGCGTCCGGGGGGAGTTTAGTTTTAGGGCACCTACGAGGTAAACTGAGTTTCAGACCATTATTCCTGCAGAAAGCACAAGCCCTTCCTGGCTGGCTGAGTGACTACAGCTGCCTGTGCCCAAGGACTCCTTCAGTTGATCCCATTAAATCAGCACACGGTATCCATGTAGTGTCCTTTAAGGTGTACTAAAGCTTTTCCTTATTGGCTCCACAGACACTCCTAATGCAGAGATGATAATGGCACATAGCAGTGTGTCAGCACTGCTTGGAGAATTCAAACTAACCAGCCCTTCTCTTTGGGAAGTCTAAATTGCTCACTGTTGTAGCTGTCAGTCCATTGTGTGAACCTCGCTTGCACATACTGTACTTTTTTTATTTTTTTTTTTAAGGGAAAATGTAAATTGTGGTCTGTGCCTAATGTTTTCCTAGCACATGGAATAGGTCAATGCTACAGGGTTAAAAAAAATTTACACTTGCTTTAAGAGAAACACTTCTGTGCCGTTGTTGAATAGCTGTTTGTTAGACAAGTGTTCTCAGAGGAGTTGAACAAGACAGTTTAGTCTTAATTACAGGCCAAGAGCTTCAGTATTTCCTTTTGTACTGAACTGACTTTCAGGTCCACTGATGAAATCTTTCTGATTTTGCAAGGGCGCACATTAGGTTTGTGTAATAAATTGCCAGGGGTTCAGATGCATGCCAGTCGATACAATATTTAAATTATGATTTTGAGCCAAATGTAATTTTCTTAGATGGTTATTGGCTTTTAAAAAAGGGCCCAATTATTGATTATTGGTGCCTTTTAACACTGCACTATTATTCCTTCTTTCACCAAAATGCATATGTTAAGATTGTGCCTATTACTTTTGTGATGGAAGCTGACCACGTGTGCACACTTGTGGTTTGACTCTAGAGCTCCCTTAATTCTGTACTCTTTGTTCTGTTGAGGTGGTTCTGAACCCCTGTACATTTTTTTTAAACCTGTAAGAAAGTTGAAACAATGGAATAAAGTAGTTTTATGTCTATCAAACCCAGCCTTGGCATTAGTTCCCTGATGTCACCCTCTGTTCTCTGTGAAAATTCTTTTGGGTGAAGGATTTCAAATCCAGACCTCAAAGCTGCTCACCTGTCTAAAACGTTCAGATACCAGTTTCTGGCATTGCACAGTTTTCAGAGCAGGTTCAAACATGACTTCAGACATTCCTCGAGCTGAGCCGAGCTGTTGCTGACAAGCAGCTCTCGTAGATATTAGGGAAAAATAAGTCCTATCTTTCTCATGGATCTGGTAATGCTCCATGTCTGCAGAAACGTGTCTGCTGCCTTCTTGTGACAAGTTGCTGTTTATTTCAGAAGGCTCTTTTTGGCTGACTGCTGCTCTGTAAGGTTGTGTAACCCCAGCTGTTCTTACAAACACAGCTTGGGTTCACTTCGCTTTGTCATTAGTGTGTCACTGTGTCCTGCTCAGTAGGCCCTCGGTGTGCAGGGCTCAGGTGAGGAGCAGTGAAATACCTCATTTCTCACTGCTCCCAGGGCTGCTTTTGTACCAGTAAAGTCATTTCATACCTGTGCTCCAGCGCTGGCCGCTTAATGCTTCTGCTTTTCGTTGGCACTTCAGGGGACAAGTTTCGGTGGGACCTTCTGAAATTCAGGAGGTCTAGGAAGTGCCTGAAGTTGAATTAACACTTAGTGAAGCCAGGCTGGGGGCAGCAGCTGCGTGGTGAGCGTGGTACTGTAACTGCAGACCTGCAGGAGCACCACTCAGCTGTGGCCGTGCCTTAGTTGAACCCTGTCGGTGTGACCTCAGCAGTGCAGTTGATTTTCAAGCTTTATTGCCTGAAAATGGGAGGTCAGAGAGAGGGTTTGGCCTCCAGGGCTGCAGCACGAGGTTTACTCACCCTGGAGGGCAGAGCTAGCAATACATTCCTCTCTACCATATGGAGTTGTCAGGTGGAACTGGAGATTTCCTTTTCCGTCAGGCTGCTCTTGGAGGCAGAGAGTATACTAGAAATCCAGTACCCTGCAAAGAACTTGTAGGTTCCAAGGTTCTTCACCCCCTTTTTTCATTTTTTTTGTTGAATATTGTTGCTGCAAGAACATTAATTCACTTACCTGGACGCTGAATTTCACCTGCTGTAAAATCACATTTCAAACTGTTCTCTATAAATCTCCTGGCATCTGTCAAATTATACATCCTCAGCAGACTTAAATATTGCTTTTCTTCTTGCTGTTTCCCAGGTGACAGGATTTGACCTGGTACTTGGTCGCATGAATCTTTTAAATTTAGTAAGTGTGTTTCATTTTTTGGAAGTGTTTTCTGAACTCATGATTTAAAATTTTTACTTGAGGGAGGTTTGTTATTATTTTACTAATGCTGTCTGGGGGTTCCAACTGGTGCTAAATTCTCTTCCAAAATCATAAGGCTGGGCGTTTTAGCGGATTAAAGGAGTCACAGAAATTCCAGTCCCCCGATCTGTCATTTTTGATTTACATTCTGTCATTATATGAAGTCTCATGTTTTTGTACAAAAATCTGATTAAAGAATGAGACTTTTAAAGCTGGCATTTGGAGCACACATCCCACTTTCATGTGCCTGAAGATCTTTTTGATTTGTGAAATACCTGGTAAATAGGTGAGCAGAGACTAACTAAAGAAGTTGAGAGGAAAAATATGTTGTTGATAACAGAGGTGATAAAAATTAGCTATAAGAAGAAAACATACATAAAATATTAAATGAAAAAATGAAGAGATAGACCTAATAGATAACTAAAATAAATATGTATCTAAAACCCTCCTTTTTGCAGGTAGTTTATATTGTGCTCTTGCATTTCTCTCGAATACTTCTGTTTGCAGTGCCTCAGAGGCAATGTCAAGGGCGATTGCCTCACCATTTTTGGAACCTCATGTCTATCAGCCTCAGGAAAAGTCCCAAAAATTGTGTGATGGCAGCAAAAGCACTGCCACAAAAGTAATCTTTCCTTTACCAAATTTGATGTGCTTCCTTATTTTCTGGAATGGCTAAGAGATTTTCTCCTTAAAATACTATTCTTTAAAGGGAAGAGGAATTGTAGTGATGAAAAGCACGTTGATGTCTTTTAAAAGTTTACTTATTGTCCTAAAGTAAGATATTTTTCCCCTCGCTTTTGCTTAAGAATCCATTTTGTAGCTGTACTTGGTCAAGCACGAGATATTGTGCAAGGTTTATTTTTGTACTTCCTCTGCTGAGAAGTTGGGAAAAGTTACTTTACTGAGCCTCCTTTCACAGGTACAGTTTAGGAAGACCTTTTAGAATTCTTGGTTTTGTGATTAATTTAAATTCATTAGTGTTTGTCAGTGGAATATCCATAAGCACACTTAGTTTTTGCACTCAGCAAAAGTAGTAAAATGTCCTTTTTTGGGTAAATGACCCCAGCGGTTGATATTCCAGTTGACATGGAATGAGGAGTTCTGTCATTATCGATCTCATCGCAGTGTGGGAGTGCTTTCTCTTCCCGTGTGACAGTTGGAGCTAAACTTGTAGATACACTGAGGTTTTATTTTTTAAAGCTGACGTTGGACTGCTGAGGATCTCTAAGTCCCCAAACCGCTGGGAATATCCCTTTAACAGCTCCCCAGCTCTGTTGCTGAGTCCCTGGAACACAATGGTCCTGGAGCTGAGTTTGCCAGGGAGCAGTGCCAGAGGTTCAGCAGGCCAGTGTTGCCGTGGGGGAGGAGTGTCAGCGAAGGTGGCAGTGGCCTCCCCAGCCATCCGGCAGGATCAGCTAATTTGCAGATCTTTCAGTTTCCTTGTTGTCACCAAAAGGAGAAGTTCAAGTCTTTGACTTAATCCCTGCCACCTGTTCCCTCTGACTCCTGTTTTTTTTATGGATGCAGTAGTGCATCGTTCTGCTGAAGAATTGAATTAGATTGATTTGGTTGGGCTTTTTTGTTTGAAATACTTCATGTATGTCATGTGAATGGCCAAACCAAAGGTGAATTTGTTGACAAGATGCCGATGAATTTCTACGACTTTCCAGAAATGGCAGCATCACTGAGGTAGTTTTCCTGTCACCTGCAGCGTTGCCTGGAACATTGCTTAAAGATTTTGGCTAACCAAATGGAGTTCAAAGTAATGCCTGATTTTTCCCCCCTGTTTTACATAGACATGTTTAAATTTTTTTTAAGTTATGTACTGAATTTATATACACAGGTCTCTGCAGTCGTTTTTCATTTGTCAACAGAAGTCTTTACCGTTACAGCTGATGGGGTAAAAGTGATGTAGAAGGGTATTTAAGAGGAGCTTCCTTCTTGCAGACACTGATCTACTCTCTGGTGACCAGGGACAGGACCCCAGGGAACGGCTGGAGCTGTGCCAGGGCAGGGTCAGGTTGGATCTCAGGAAAAGGTTCTTCCCCCAGAGGCTGGTTGGGCACTGCCCAGGCTCCCCAGGGCAGCGGGCACAGCCCCAAGGCTGCCAGAGCTCCAGGAGGGTTTGGATGATCCTCTGGGGCACAGGGGGTGACCCTTGGGGATGGGTCTGTGCAGGGCTGAGGGTTGGACTGCAGGAACCTTGTGGGCCCCTTCCGACTCGGCATATTCAGCGATTTTTCCAGTCATTCTACAGTGCAATGATTCCTTTCTCAATCTAATATTAGGACAATCCTCTGGGCTCTGTGAGCTGTAAGTGCTGAAGGAGTGGGATGTGAATGGAGAGGAAGCCGTTAATGGCTCCTTGCCCCAGCACAGCCCCAAGAAAATACTGAAACCCCCTCACTTCTGCATCCATAGTTTTTGTGGCCTCTTCTTTGTGCAAGGACTGTGAAAGGTAGGATGAATGTAAGGAAACTTTAATGCTTTCAGCTGCACTGACAAGTGGCTAAGAAAAGTGATTTCAGGCAGTAAAATCTTTGGGATTTTATCCCAGCCTTATGCTGACTGCTACCAGGCTTAAACCTTTGGAGCAGGATGTGACAGCAGTGCTGAAGGGTTTTCGTTTTAGCTACTGTGAGATCGGACTGGACAAAGAAGAGGTGATTGAGTTCAAAAATGAAACTTCTGTAAGTGCAGTGATTACCAGGGAGAAGAGTTTTGCTTTTCCTGAGTGATGTTTATCCTTCCTCAAAGCCCACAGTCTAAAGTTTACAACTGGCAGTGTTAGAAAAAGGGACAGACATCAAGGTTTTGAGAAGGAGAAGCTCAGCTGTGTCAGTGTGAATTATGTGAGGGCACTTCTGCGTCTTGACAGAATTGCTCTTTGTTTCTTATTTTTCTTTAAGCGAAATTAGATGTCTTTTTTTCCCTTCTTCTGGAAGTTATTTGAATAAGCACAAATTCTTCTCATCATGGAAGAAGTCCATTTGTCCCTTCCAACTCAGCATGTTCTACAATCCTATGAGGTAGTTAAATGAAGGATACGATGGTGGTTTGGGCAAGTTTAACAGAGGGTCCTGGAGAGAACCAAGTATATTGCTTGTGAAACATGTACTTGGAATTTCATACAGTTTGGGCAGGAAAGTCTTTAAACACCTGTACAGGTGAGGGTTTCCAGTCCTTGTATGATCTCACCAGTGTTATTTATGCTTCTGCAGGTACTATTGACAAGTTCTTGTGTGACATCTAAATTTAGAATTATAAATGGACAAATCTGTGACCAGGCAAATTTGTTCTGCCCTGGGAAAGGCACTGGCAGAACCTCCTCTTCCCTTGGCTGTTTGGGGTCACCGGCAGCTCAGCACAAACCCATTTTTGGGTACCAGGATGAGGGATGTGCCTGCCCTCTGCTTAAACTCTTTCTCATGGAGTTAATCCTTCACAAAGGGGTGAGAGACAGGTGAGGGCAGCAGTGCCTTAAACTGCCTCAGCAAGGATTTTGCAGAGTTCTGTTTATTAGGGCTTTTAATGGTAAGGAAATTCATTGTCATTAAAGAAAAGAGAGATCTATGTGCTTCAAGTAATGAGTTATTATTGGGTCAAGAACAGATTAGTCTGGTTTTCATCTGTGCCCTCAACAGGCCAATGGAGCCTTCCTAAGAATTTGACTGTACTCGGGTGGATTTTGGACGCTGCAGTTTTTATAGGGAGTTTTTATGCAACTGTACGTACAGAAGGGTTGTAAACAGTCATTTCATGGCGAGGTTTCAGTGGCAGCTTTATTTCATTTAGGGGCCTTGGGGACCACTTTGTGGCTCGAGTTGGAGAAGCACTAAGGGTGTGCTAAAACTGCCAAAGCCAAGGCAACAAACACAGCCTAGAAATGCAAGACCTGTATCCGCAACTTGTAATGTTGGATATTCTCCAGGCAATATCTCATGTTGGCTTATGAAGGTGCCACACAGAAAAGCCAGAAATTAGCATGTAGTTCTGCTTATATTCGTTATCATAGTTAAATTTAAGATTTTTGATTTTTTGACTCAGGACTTCTGGAGAGCTTATTTTCTGTGATCTCTTACCTTGGGAACTTGCAACCAATTAATCATTTTCCTTTGCTGACTGTGCTTTACTTGGTCTCTGGCTTTTGGGGTTTTTGAAGTTCAGTTTTAAATTTGAATTTGCAGTCCAAGTTTGCTGTTATGTAGCTCTGTTTTTCACTTGACTCACAGAGGTGAAAACCTTCATGAGAACACTGGAAAGATCATATCCTTGAAGGGAACTACATCCAGTCTGACATCTGTTTAGGCTGCTTTTCTTTGCATCTAAAAGAAGTGTTGGTGTACCTTGTTTACCAGGTTTCAGGTGTCTTGGCAAGAGCCTCAGTGACAGATGACAGGTTCTCCAACCTCTTCTGCTGGGCTGAAACATTATTTGCCACTGATTTTATTTGTACATGTTGCTAGCTAAAGAAACTTTGTTTTGGTGGTGAATGGGTATTTTGGAGATACTTGATCTGTCTGTTGTATTTCCTCTGGTTCTGATGGCAGAATAGGGGGGTTATTGCTTAAGTGCCACTGGAAGTTTTGTCCACCTTATCCCTTTTTTGGGGAAAAGTTATGTCTGTGGTGGTTGGTTGTTGATACAATTGTGCTTCAACGATCATCTTGTTTTATGAATTTCATTGCGTTAGTAATACCTGTAATTTGAAAATAAAAATCGTAACAAAGTGCTCTTGTAATAATGGTATTGGTTTTGTTTAAAAATAATTTTATACCAAGACTAAAATTCTTCCTATTGGTATAAAGAGATTTGAAATGTGATGTGTGTGAGGAGTACCTGTTGGTAATTTATTTTGGGAAAGACTTAGATTTCAAGTGGCAGGTGAAATTCAAGAGATTAAATATTGGTTCTGAAGAAAAGCAGTCTTGGTTTTCATACAGTAACAAAATGAATTGTGTCTGTTTCCTCTAACTTGCTTATGGAGATGGTAGTTTAATGAGCTATGGCTTAGCAAAAAGTATTGAGATATTAGTAATTATAAAAATAATTATGAAAATCGTTAGAAGTCATCTCTACCATCACCACGGTGTGCCCAAGTGTAACTAGTCCGTGTTAGTACAGCTGGAAGGAGTTCTGAGGAATGGCAAAGGGAGCTCCTCTTCTCTAGGGAAGAGTTGAAGTCTCTAGGATTTTCCATCCTAGAAAAGAAAGGATTGAGGTGCAGGGGAGTATGAGAAATCTGAGAGGTCGTGAGTGTCCTTGGGAAGAACTTGGTGTAATCACTCACTGCTTCTCTTCCAGGGAAAAAAAAAAATAAAATGAAAAACTGTGAAAACAAACTGTGTATAGTGAATTGTGGGATGTATTGCCAAAAGAGTCTCTGCATGGCAGAAGCTGACATGAGTTAAAAATCCAGGAAAATTCAAGGAGGAACAGAGTGTTAAGTGGTGTCCTTGTGCATCTGGCCCAGGAGCTCCTGTGCAGCAGGTTCTCCAGGGCTGTAAGCCTGTATGTCCCACTGTGTTTGTCCTGTTCTTATCCTTATCCTTAGGCATCTGTTCCCAGCTGCTGTTGCAGACAGTGTTGATGCCAGAGGACCTACAGCGTCCTGCCCTTCCCTTCCTGCTCCCTGCCCTTGGTACATCCTTATTACTCCTGTACTGCCTCTGGATGTTTCTTTTCATACTTGGTTCTGTCAGGAAAAGAATGCCCAGTTTACCTCAGCTGCTTTTTCTGCATAAAATTGTGAGTGAGGAATAAACATCTGTGGCTGTGTGTCTTTGTGTGTGTGTGGAAGGTGGCAGTGAGAGAAGTGTCAGGATGATCAACTGTCTCCAAGCAAAACACCTCCTGGAAAAGTACCAACAAAGCAGTTGTGAAGTTCTGATGTCAGGTATTTAGGGGTAAACTTTTAACTTTTTAAAAAATTGGTACTGACGAGCCAAGCTATTTTATAGGCAGTCACAGCAAAAAGGGCTTCCTTAACCCTATTAAATACTGGGATTTTTTTAATTAAAACGGGATGCTGCAAAAATAGGATGCCTACACTAAGCTGGGTACCCCAACCAAGCTGCAGCTGGTTCAACAGAGCTCCAGCAGTCCTCTACTTCCTTGTGGCATTGGAAAACTTGTAGTATCAAACCAAGAGGGTAAAAGAAAGGGCAGGGACTGCCATGGTGTATTCAAGGAGGAACAACCAAATCCTTGATGGAATTTCCTTGCCCTGACAGCCTGTTGGGGCTGATGACACGTGACTTGTGGTGCCCAACAACTAATTGGTATTTTCTCAAGTATTTCTGCAGTCCCCAAAGTTAACAGTGAAGCAAACAGCAAAGGCAACTACCTTTTAGAGCCGTGCTGAGGATCTTTTCCAATGACGCTGCTTCCCTCCTAATTACAGCATATTATCTGTTTTCTGAAATAATATATTGAGAAATAAAACCAGAATTCAAACTAGATCTCTGTAGAACTGGAGCTGATGTATTTACAGAGCTGGAAACAGCTCTGCCTGTCAGCAAATCTCCAAAACTCCTATCTCCTCACTAGGTTTTACAGAGAGCTGTTCCATCCTACTCTTTTCATATTGTGATTAGATCAGTTAACGCCCATTTGCCCCAATTACATTTCTCATTTGCTTTTAAAAGCAGTATCAATAGTTCTGTGAACAAAAGATGATTTGTTCGGGTCCTTTCTTCGTTGGGTTTCAGTGGCTAAATCATGAAGTGGATTTTCCACGTTCAGATGTGTTTTCCTGTGTTGCAGTTCCATGTACTCCTACATTTCAGGCTAGCTTGACTTCTCTCCCTCTTCTTCCTTTTGTGGAAAAGATGGGAAAATGTCAGGCGGAATTGCAGCTTTAGATGTCAGCGTTGAAGTTATTTTCATGACTGAGTTTATCTCATTCATTTTCTTAGAGTAGGATTTAAGTGAACTTGCAGAAGCCAGCAAGACCATGGGCATTACTTCTTATAAAGTAATAATAATTTGAAAAATAATGTGCTGGTACAGAAAATGATGACATTTCATGTGGGTATTTGGTTTATATTGTGGATTTGGGGTTTTTTTGTTACCTTATTGGAAATGCTCTTTTATTTAAAACACTGAAAAAGAAAGGTGTGTGGGCATTGGCATTTGTAACATGTCTCCTAACAATGTTTGCAGTCTAGAAACCATCAAAACTTGACAATATTTTAATCCAAAAGCATTTTTTGCAGCCTTAAAATATGATAGCTTGTTATTATTAATTACTATGTACATTTTAGTTCAGCCCTTCATTCCTGCTGCACAAAAATTCCTATTGCCTTCAGGGGAACCTGGGAATTGTGAGGAACTGATATGGAAAGCCCTAAACTTCTGTTTTTTTAGCAAGTACGCATATGACTCATGACCTGTCCCTCCCATAGCCTGGAGTGCAGCGGGAGCATTGCTAATGAAACAAGTGCATCTGTGTTTGTGTGCTCGGCTGGAGACAATATGTTAACATATGTTCCAACAAACTTCTCATTTCTGTTAAAAAATACTGCTAAAAAAATTGTAGACCGTGAAAGGGAAAAGAGGGAGAACACTCATCTCTGCTTTGCTACGCTGCACTTCACATATTCAGTCTGTTTTTTGAATAAGCAAATCGACAGGCAGGATTTAAAAGCAGTATGATTTTTTTCCATGCATGTAAAAGTGCTAGTTCTAGGAATATTGTGCTGTATTATTTCACATTAGCAAAAAAGCTTTAAGTATAGATTGTTGTGGTAAGCACAGGACATCTCAAATGATGTCCTTAAATTATGCTTTTTAAAAACTTCTCTGTCTCACCTCTGAAGACTTTGGGTTAAATTTTATTAGAGTTTCTTTGTCGAGCCCTCCCTTTCCCCCTAATTGTGTTGCTTTGATTTTTTTAATTTAGCAGCATATTGGCCATTTTTTCTTGAAGTGAAATATGACCATATGAACCTAAAAGGCATTAAAACGTTCCATGGCTAGATTAAAAATTGAGATTTAATCTTGATTCAGCCTCATTTTTGCTGCTGTCATCTGTTACTGTCCAGTTTGTCTGGTGAACTATTTGAACATCCAGAATTAGAGTTGGAATCTCAAATGCTGTAGAGAGTATGTGGGGTTTTCTTATGGAAAATGTACTTTTCTATTTATGTAAAAAACAATTGTCCTTTAACTGTTTACTGTTGCGTAGGACCAGTGAGATATTTTGCTGGCTGCTGCTACAAGGAGCCTATTTTCATCGCGAGAGAATTTTTCTCATAACAGAAGGTTGTTGGTCACACTTCCATTTATTATTCTGCTGCCTTTATTGTCCACAACAAAATAACCTCATACATATAAATCAAGGCCAGGTTGTGGCTTGTACTGTTAGAAGTGGCCAAAATGATTTATCTCAGTTCAATCTCTTCAGTTCTTTCTGGTTCTTTGCAGCAGCATCTCTGGTAGTGTTGGAGTTGACCTGCTTTCTTATTAATCGTTTTCTTTCAAAATTAGGGCAATATTAGCATACATTGTGTTATATTTAGATTTCACTCTTCTTGGAGTTCCATGAAATTAGATTTGAAATGGGAATTCACTATTTTGTGCCATGCATTTGTATCCTGGCTTGGTAACTATTCCAGCCTCTTAGGCCTGGTTCAAAAAATTGGTAGCTCTGAACCCTAATTATACATACACTCATAATATTTGTCATAATTTTAATTTTAACACTTAGAAAAACGTAGCTCTAACGTTAAACTTGGGCTGAGTTGTTTACTTCTCCTGACAAATGAGTAGTTTTGATAAACCAGCATGATTGAAAACTCGCTTTCAGCATGGGTAGAAAAGGTACTTTTTTTCCCTTTTCATTTGTATCTCAGTCTCTTGTTTTTAAAGATTTGGATATTGATCAAGTGTATAGCTAGAGGCCTCAGAGTTCACACTCATTACGGGTTAGAGAACTCCCAGGAGGTGAATCTCTGGGTGGGAAAAGGCACAAATCCATCCTGAGCTGAGGTGAAGGAGGACGTCCTTCCTCCCCACCCTGTCACACGCAGAGATACCATCTGGGAGCACAGGATGAATTCCAGATGAGGCTTGGAGCTCTTCCAGTCGGTGTTCCCGAAACCTTGAAGTGAACAGGACAAAGCACAGCCAGAGGAGGCCTTTCCCCAGCACCAGTACCTTCAATGACAGGATGGTTTTTAAAGCTTTAATTCCCTCCAGTCAGGATGGGGTGTTTTGGAAAGGTGGAAATTTGAAGTGTTTTTAAGAACATTTTGCTTAAAACCTTCTGTCTTATTTGTGAGGGTGTTTCTTCGTGTGTTGTTATCAAATATTGGCTTCTGGAGCCATGGTTTTTTACACTTCTGATTAGTTAATTTATCTCACCCAGTAGGACAGAACATGAAGGACCTTGGACAGTTATCTTCACCTTTACTAGTTTTGATTTCTATAATTTTCTTTTTTTCCGTGAAAATCATTTACTGAGACCCGTGAAGAGGAAGATTATTTAGAAAAGCCTCTTAATTTTTTAATTACTAAATTTTTAATAAGTACTAAATTTTTATTACTAAAAATTACTTAGAAAAAAAGAGAAATTTTTTGTATTCCGTTTTTCTTAAATGGTTTTAAACAGCCACTTTTTCTCTTGGTTACACATCCATATTTTCTTCTTGAAGAAAATACCTGATGATGATCCAAATTTGATCTGTTCTAGCGCCTTCTCAGTCTCTAGATTTATGTTCATTTTATATTCCTTAAGCTTCAGGTAGTATTTTTTCATATTTCAGGTATAAATTCCCTATAAATACATCGAATTAAAACAAAACCAACCCCCCAGATTATTAAGATAAGACCAAGAGCTTCTACGTAATTTTGCACTTCTTGATAGTCCTTGTTTGTCTCTCTGAGGTTCCCTTTTCCAGGCTTATCAGTAACCTCCCTGCTCCTTCTTCCAAACCTCAGCAGTATGAGGAAGATGCCCACAGGGTTCAGATCTTTAAATGTAAAGGTCGTTCTCAAGTGGCTTTTAGAGAGGCAATAAATAATCAAGACTTGGGGACTTGGGGAGACAGAAATGATACATCACGGATTTTAGAGCTTTGGATATTGTGATCTTTTTGGAGCTGCAGCAGAGACACAACAGCCCTTGGAAACCAGAGGGGTTTAAAGACTCATTTGAAGCTCCTAAATAGACCTGACCTGATTTTTCAGGATTGCTGAGCAACCCAAAATCTCATTCAGGTAACTCAACAACTGAGGATTTCCTACTAAAACAAGTAAATAATCTCCACAGATAGTCTGTAGACTTACTAGGATCTGAAATTCGATCATTTCCTTCTAACTCAGATGATGATTTTTTTTTTTTAGCTAAGTTAGGGATTGCAGCTATTTAGCCTAAATCTACGTTGTTTCTGATTGTTGTATGGCCTTCCTGGAATTGATGGTTACACTGACAGAAATACTATTATCAGTTAAGTCTGATGGATCCATCAACATAATGGATTGTTTTCATTCCTCCTGTCTTTCATTCATTTATATATTTTTTCATTCTGTTTATTTTGTCATTCTTCTCTGATTCTCCCTTATCCATGTAGTTTCAGTCAGGTGCTTCCAGGCTTTTCTAACCAGTGCTCCATGTTGTCCCAAGAGCATCCTGGATGGAAGCAGCAGGAGAGGAAGAGCTGTTGTGAGAGGGGACTGAAACTCCTTGGAAGTTTGAATTCTTTTCAGAGGCACGCTTAGGGAGTTCTTCCTGATAAAGAGGAACCAAAAAGCACATTTTCTACTACTGCTTTTTAGTTTAAATTCAGAATTACAAGTCTCCAGGGCATGAACAACTAATAGAAAGCAGTTGCAAACCAAATATGTTTTTGTTGATCAAAACCTATTTCCAAGATTCAGCTTTCTACTCCAAAAGAGAGATTTTAACTGGATAAAAGAACTTGGGTGAAAGGTTGAACAAGGTGGGGATAAATGAAATCAAAGGAAACAAATGCTTCAGCATTTCTTTCACAGTGGTGGCACCAATTGCACCATAACTAGGAGAGCTTGGTCTTGCTGGGCTGGGTTTCCATTAAATTAATTTTTGATAAATTTTTGTGCTGTTAAACTCAGCAGTCCCACTTTGTGCAGTGTCCAGGATGGGTGATAGTGTGGGTGACTTAAAGTGCTCTTCATCTAATAGATAAGAAATAAAATAGGAGGTAACAGGTGGGTAAGAATAAATCACATTTCTGCTCTGTTGCAACAGACAATGTTTCTTTTCCTCTCTGTTTCCATCATCCAGTAGAGAATTTTTGTAAGTTCTTGCTAATGCCAAGAAGCAAACAACATCCATTCTTCCACTGTGTTTTTTCCAATTCCACGGTTTGTGTAACAAAACAATTATGTTAGAAATAAAAATTTTCTTGGAAGTTGGCACTGCTGCGTTTGTATGTGCTATCTTATTTGAGCAATAATCACTGGAAAACAGGATGAGAAGAGTATCAGCCAAAATAGCTGTTTGGGAACACCTTGTTTGCTTGGCCCCTGGGAATTCTTGGTGTGAGGCAAAACTGCACCGGAGTGATCGGGAGTGATCAGCAGCATCCATTGCCTGAGGAAGGAACCAGGGTCTGCAGTGGGGCAGGGATGGGATTTTGTCCAGGTGAAACAATGCATTTTTACAAACACAGTTTTAGAACTACACTTCTTAATATTGTCCCCACCAGGCACACAATTCCAGGCTTTTATGGGAACTCCGAGTTAGGTGGCTCCTTTTAAGGAGGCACTGGGTGAAGAAGGGCTTTGCTGGAATTGGTATTATTATTTTCCCAGCCCGTATGAAGCAGGACTAGAGGACACAGCCTCAAGCTGTGCCAGGGGAGGAGGTTCGGGCTGAACTTCTGCTTTTGATGAGGCTGCATTTTCTAGAGGTCAACCCCAAACATACCTTACCAGAAAAAACAGCAAGAAAAATCTTACAGTGACAACAGTGGCAAGTTTGTCCCCATAAAAATAAGTTGAAGAATCAGGAAAGTGATGTATTATTTTAAAAAGCTGTATCCTGGGGTCAGCAAGCCTGAGAATGGGCCTCTGTTTAGCAGTTCCCTTTGTTACAGCCACTGTTGTAAAATCTGCCAGATGCTGCATCCTTTGGCAGAGGTGCCTGCGTGCTCTGGCTGCACTGAGTTTCATTCCCTGACTACTGTATAAGCAATATATTAACAACTTCTTAATACCGCCCTTGCAACACTTCCCGTACTTCCAAGTACAGTTATTTATTCAAACTTACGGCATTTTTAGGTGGAGAAGAAGATACGAATAGTACCCAAGCTATATGGACAGGGCAGCAAAATTCTAGGAAGAGTCTGGGTTGTTAGTGCAGGAAATACTGGTTCCCCACTACATTTGGCTTTCTAAAGCCTTAATAAAAGTAGCAGGATAATTCTAATGCTCACATGGATGTGAGTATGGAGCCTTAAATCCCTGGTTTATAGGAGTGTTGTAGCTTTGCTTACAGGAGGGTTATGTGAGCGATAAATTGTACCGATAGTGTATTTCTGGAGAACAAAGTGGGGATGAATTATTAACTGTAAATAAATGTACTTCTTTGAAGCACTGTTTGTAGTGTAAGTCATGATGCTTTATTCAAAACAGGGAGCTGAGAAAAGCTGTTAGTGTGAATAGGTATCCCTGTGAGTGCTGGGATGATGTTCCCCAGGCTCCTCATGCTGCAGATGATGCCCATTACAGCCCCTTTTACTGTCTTCTTTTTGTAGAACCAAAGCTCTCAGTCCTGCCCTCCCCAAAAGAACAACTAAATCCTTAAAGTTATCAAGGAAAGAGCAGAATTAATTTGTTTTAATTATGGTTAAAACACAACTGACCCCAAAAGTTAAAAAAAAAGATCTATGGGTGGGGGAGTGGTTGTGGTCCTCTTTGTGAAAGAGGTTGTGGTGTAATGTCGCTGTGTGAGTAATTTGAATCTTAGAAAAACAACAAAAGTGAATGATGAAGAAATTTATATGAGAGCAACTTACTCGGAGTTACCTAAATACCAAACAGAAATGTCTACATATCAATGCAGAGGAAGGTTTTGGCAAAACTTTAAAACAAGAGCACTTTTGTCAAGGATTTTAACCTCCCACGCTGCCTCTTCTGAAGCCACCAGGACCACCCCCCTCCCTGAAAACAAAAACCCCAAATGTAGTAGTGTTCTAGCCTTGCAGAAATATCAAGGTGGATTTTAATAAGTAATTAGTTACTTATTCATAGGTGCAAGTATTTCCTTTGCAATCAGTGCTGGGCAGGGCAGATTTGTAGAGAGGCAAGGAAGAACGTGATTCAGTGAAAACACTAATTTTGAAGTAATTTATTTTCTATTTCTGACCTACTGGTGTTTAACAATAATTAAATGAGCAACAGTTAAAAGCGCCAGGTGCCTTTCCTTATGTGCCAGTGAAAATCGTGTTCTGCTGCCCCTGGCCATGGATGTTGAACGGAGGTACAAACTGAGGGAAAGCTGGAACCCACAGAGTAGGTGGGAAAGATTCATTTCCATAAGAAATGAGGCTAAAAATACATTTTAATGCATCGCTAATAGTGATGTATTGGTGAGAGCAAGTTTAATGAAAAGCTGTCTCAGGCAGTTAGGGGAAAACGTTGTTCTGTAATTGGGCACTGAAAGCAGCCTTGGGATTTGTTGCAACAAATACCAGGGAGCTGACAGGATAAAGAAGAGGTCGCAGTGCTGGTGAAGCTTTTACAAACACATTTGAAACAGAAACAATACCCGTGAAGGCTTCCAGTGACAAGGTGGTGTGTGAGTGGTGTCAGTGCCAACATTTAGTCACTGCTATTAAAGTTACTGAAACAGAACATGTTTTCAGGAGGTAGGGAAAGTTTTGTAAAGCCTGCTCAACCAACTCAACAGCAGAACACTTGAGAGAATAAAGAGAAGGGATAATAAATAGATTGAAAGTGGAGGGCATGGCAGACTATGTGAAGCACTGTGTGAGGAAGTCCTTGCCCTCTGCACCTTGCTGTCTTAGCTGTGGGTGCAACACTTTACAGTCTACAGAGCAGAAATTTAAATTATAGTCTTCACTTATTCACAGTTTTAAAAAAGCTTGGGACTGAAGGCAGAAGAGGAGACAGCCTGAGCAGCCTGATAGTTTCTCGTGTTGCCACATCCTGTTGTTGCTCTGCTGAGGGGAGGTACCTGATAGACCACCGATGTGAGTGAGGCCGGGAGAGCGTCTGGTGCCTCCTGTGGCACTTGCCATGTCCTTGTCCATGTTCCCAACGAGGCAGCTGATGGGGCCTCTGAGCCGTGCTGGGCACTGCTGTGGGGAGAGCAGGGGTAGTGAGGGTGAGGATGATGGGGACTGTAGAGGGTTGTCCTTTATCTGAGATGGTTGTTTAGTCTGGCCAAGAAAAGAGAAGGAAGATGTTGCAGTGTAGGCCAGTTGGAATGCTGTCAGGCTACTGCTGAGAAGCCAAAGGGAACAGAGGCCCTGTGCCTGGCGAAACCAAAGAGGTTCCTTTCAGTATAATTTTCTTAGGAAGGGGCAGGAAAAATGTATCACCTTCAATTTACCTTAATTTTATGACTTTACGTCAGTAACCATTTAAAGTAATTTCAGTTTTCCTTGGTTTACAGTTTACACCATCAGAATGTCAGTAGACTCTGCAATGTCTCTCATCTTCATTTCTTGTCTAAACCATCTACATTCCTGGTGCACTGCTTCTGTGCCTCTGTCATTCCCAGCAGTGTAGGTGCTCATAGGCAGAAGCCAATTAGAGACAGTTACTCCTTCTGAATGCTACTGTCTAAAAAAGATAACCTTCATTTCTGTGAACATTGGCCATATTTAATGCACGTACTCACTGCCAAGAGATTTAACCACAGCTAAGTGGAAATGACACCTGTCTACCTTAAGAAAGGTTTTAGCATAAAATGTTCCAAATCCAGTGACAATGGATAATGTCTGTATGCTAAATGGGTATGTAGTGTAGTCATTTGTCTTAATTATAGTCAGTCATTTTCTCCTTGCAAGTCAAATGTTAATATAGTTTGCTTTTTACTTTTTATACTGCTCAGATTCCTTTAGTATCTAATGCGTTTTCTATATATATATATATATATATATATATATATATGTAAAACACAATTTAAATAAAGCGTTACAAGTGTTGCATGAATCTTAATAGTTATCTCATGTTTTCCATTTGTGTTAAGAACGTTTTTCTTACTGTGTTCAGTAACCTGCTGATCTTGTTCTGTAATATATGGATCTCTTATACTTCTGATTCCCCATCGTGCCAGGAAGGAAAATATTTTGCGATGGATGCGTGGAAGCACAGTATTTTGACTTAGTAAAGTAATAGTATTTTGTGTTAAAAAACTGAAGGTAAAACGCAAGAGCAATGCTGATTTAGGGCCCTGCTCAGCCAGGCCGTGTGGAGAATACCAACGGCAAATGGAGCCAGAGCTGGGTTTGTGCTGTGCTGCTCACATGGAGTGAAATGAGGCAGAAACCCCATTGCTATGAGGTTGGAATTCTTTTATTGCTGACCTGGAGGAGTCACAAACAGAGAGAGGAGATGCCAGTGAGGCTGCTCCAGAGACAAGAAGTAGCTTTCACGGGGCAGGCAGGTGGGGTTTGGATAACATGCTCCCTCAAATGGAATGTTTCTCGGTGGTTGCACAGAAACAGGCAAATGGTGATGTGGTAAATGATACAAAAATTGCTACTTTGGCTGCTGTTTGGAGTGAGGGATATCTTGAATCTCTGTGGAAGTATATACAAAAAATAAATCTTTAGATAATGATGGACTCTGCTGGTTGGGTGTATATATTGTGGTTCCCAGACTGTACAGGTACTAATCAATGTAATTAATTTACTTTGTGCATTTCCTTACCAGCCCAGGCTCTTGCCTTACTCCTACTCCTTTGTTTGGGGTTTAGATTCTCTTAGACGTGTATTTGCTAAGAGGAATTATTGGTAGAAATTCTGGAAGGGTAAGGTCTCAGTTGAGAGTTAAGGGAAAAAAACTAATGTGGTAAATAGAAACCCAGAGTCACTTGATTTCCAATTAGAATTTATTATATGATAAAAGCAAATTCAGCGCTGGGTGATCAGGGAGGGGTTTCAACAACTCCCAATGCCTGTCACACCCAAAGAAGACAGTTGTTCTACATTTATTTCCAACTAATTAATGAATATTCATTATACATAAGCATTACACATTATTAAGTCATACATTCAACAGATGTTTTTTTCTTAGACAAGAATATTATCTATAAGTATCCATAATATATTGTCAAGTCAGACATTCAGCAGATGTTTGCTTGTTATCTATATAAAGTTATAAATTTTTAAGAAAGGTGCTATTATCTAGCTAACTAAACAAAATTTCTTCACTATAAATCTTACACAAGGTAAAAGGGAGGTAACTTGTTTTATCTCTTTACAGGGGCCCAATTAAGTTTTACGATTTGTTTTTCTTTTCTCTCTCCAGGTCATATTGACCTTACATGATTTTCTTTTAATTAGCCTGAATCATTTTCTCAGTTTATCACACTAACCTTGCTTTTGTTTCTTTGCTCTTCTAAAAATATCTTCTTCCTTCTCCTCACTGTTGTGAGAAATTAATTCAGCCCATTTGCTTGCCCCACCTCTGGTGTGGGAGTGGGAAAAGTCTGTCTTGTTAGGAATTACTTACATGCCCACAGTCCTTTGGCCAGGGCTATTTACTGTTTCTGCTATTAGATACTTAGGTAGAAAGGTTTGGGGTTTTTTTATTTACAGGACCTAGATGCATTCTTCCTGCTGAAAAATATACTCTCTGAAAAAAAACCCATAAATACATTTACATACCCATTTTATTAGGTACAAACTCTGTTATTTTTCTACATCTACACACCAAACCCATTCTGCATATGATTTTATTACTAAAAACCAGAGGAATTAGAATCCACAAGGTCTGAGCATGTATTAAGGCCTTGATAAAATGTATTTTGGGAGTTAAAATGAATAGTTATTTGATTTTGTTTGCAAAGGATAAACGGAATGAAACATTTAATGATGGAGAACGTGCATAGCAAGAGGAATGCTGTTCTTCAGGAGAAGTTGTCAGTCTCTAATTGCAACAATTCCTAAATAATTACTGGAAAATCATAGAAGTTTGTCTATAGCTTTCAGTAAACCCTTTTATTTTACCAAATCCATCCATAACTAAAAAGTAGAGTAGAAATATAAACAGATTATCAACTGTCTGCACTTTATTTGTGTCTGTTGGTCTCTGTTAATGTCAAAGAGATGTATGTTGTGGTGTTAGCAGGTCTGACATGAATTACTTTCAAATGCATTCCCTTTGTCCTGATTCCCATCTCCTGGGCCTGAGCCCTGATAGAATTACTGCTCTTTCTCCTTGAAGGAAAGAACCTTCAAGAAAAGGAGCCTGCAAGCTCCTTATTTTGCAGCCTTGTGTTTTGTCTCCACGATGTTATTTCCATGCACTTCAACTTGATTTAAAATGCAATTTATTTATATTTGTTCCCCATTTGTATTTCGCTTCTTTCTTTTAAATACAAAATCTTACTTGTGTGTTTGATGCATATAATTTCTTTAAGACTTTCTGTGTTGGATTTGGAGATACTGATTTATCTAAATTTAGAGTTGAAATACAGCATATTCTACATACCATTGTCTTTTAATTGTAGGGAGTGCTGAGCAATTTTTAGTTCTTACAGAATCAGGTTCCTATTCTTCAAATGTGACCAATTATCTAATAGAATTTTTTGTGAGTGTGGGTTTGCATGGATGTGGCACAGCAAGTAGTGACATGCAATCTCCTTTTTCAAGAATATGTATTGTACTCCTAAAGTACCAGCTGACAATAGCTGCCAAAATTAGGTAGAAAATTGAGAGTACCAAGATATTTGAAGCAAAAACTTAAAATCTCGCCTCAGATTTGTAAATGGGCATCAGTTAAAATCTGGTGGTGGACACTGTCATGCCTCTTCTCTTGCCCCATTTTTAAGATTCTCTCTGCTCTTGGCTAATATTTCAGATCATGAGGTCAGTCTAGCAGTGTTTTGAAGAGCTCCATGCACTCAGAGATTTTAGGCTTCTTAAGATTGAATTTTTAGAACATAAACAGGATTAGCAATTGCGGCTGCCCAGGGCAGCGGTGGAGTTGCCGTCCCTGGAAGTGTTCAAAAGGGGTGTGGGTGTGTTAGATTTATTCTCATTTCTTTCTCCCATCAAATGAAGGTGTGCTTTTCCCTCAGGAACTCAGTAGGAATGTGTCACACCAGCGTGGCTGAGGAATGGCAAAGCTCTGGCTCCTCTCTAGTGTCTCCCCACCAGTTTTTTCTTGCCCTTCAGCACTGCAAGTCAGGTTCTGTTTTCCAGTATGGAATTCAGAGTACAGTTGTTTAAATATCATGTTAGAAACTATAAAAGCAACCTAAAAATGAGGAAAAGCCTTTAAAATGTAATTGTACCTAGTAGTGATCTCCTAAAAGCTGCTCAGTTCTACGTGTCATGAGTCTTTAATTACAGACGTTAAAAGGTTGGTACTTATGATTTTCCAGATGATTGAAGGCATTCAAAGCTTTTCAAGTCCATGCCACTTCTCAACTCTCCTCCCACCTCTATTTGTTCATTCTCCTTTGGTCGCCTCAGTGTGTGAGTCAGGGAGAGATGAAAAGAAATAATTATCAAAGCAGAAGAACATGGAATGAACCAATTAGGTATTTTTAAAAAATATTGTCGGGATTTGAGCTATGCTTGGCATTCTTTTAGCTCTCCAGAACAATGGAGGGTTGCATTGTATCTTGAGTTAGCACGTGTGTGCAAGTTACACAATGCTAAGAATATTCCTAAAAAGCACTTATTGATCCAGCTCAACATGTGTAAAAGAGAGAAGTCTTTCAAATCAAACAGCATGATTTTTTTATGTTTTGGGATCTTTGCTCCTTCATTATGTTCTTCACCTTTTAGACTAGTGTTAATAGACTCTCTACCAAGATTTGGATTTATTACAAAGAGTTTTTCATGGTAGTAGATTGATTTTTTTTTTTCTCCCTCCTTTGTCCATCATTTGACCCCCCTTGTGATGATAGTCTGCTTTCTTTGAATGTTTGAGGAAGAGCTTCGAGCCGCCTTTGAGTGCTCGCTGGGGAGGATATGGAAGAATTGAATTAAATTTTGTCCTTGGTTTAAGAAGGATTTAAATGGATATTTCTCATGTCTCAAGGTCCTAGCTTTGAGGCAAACAGCAGATGTGAGATGGGTGTGCTCTGCTTCTCTTGGTATTGTCTGCCATCGGACTTTAAAAAAGCGTAAGGGTTGTTTGGCCAGGAAAAGCCCATCCAAAGATGGCTCTGAAACCTTGTCAGCACCTTTCCTGGAAAAGGAAACTTTTGAAAGAGCTTTTGACATTACTTCCAGTTCAGGTGCTGCTGGTGTGTGCTAGTCCATGACAGTTCACTCATTTTTTCCCTGTATGCCGAGTTTTAGGTTAATTTTTGAAGTGTTTGATGTAATCACTCTCTTGGTTCTTGTTGGGCTGCCTCTCCTTACATTGCCAGTGGGCAACTTTTCCCTTCTTTCCAGTGGGCTGCTCTCCTGCCTTGTTTCAGCATCTAGGGGTACAGTTGGCCTGTCTATAGAACAGAATCACAGAATCATTAAGGTTAGTAAAGCCCTCCAAGACCATGAAGTCCCCCCTGTGCCCAATGCTCACCTTGTCCCCCAGCCCAGAGCACTGAGTGCTACAGCCAGGACACCTTCAGGGGCGGGGACTCCACCACCTCCCTGGGTGGAGGTGTTTAATAACCATTCCAGTGTTTAACAACCCTTTCCATGAGGAAATTCCTCCTGGTGTCCCACCTGAGCCTCCCCTGGCACAGCTGGAGCCGTTCCCTCTCCTCCTGTCCCTTGTTCCCTGGCAGCAGAGCCCGACCCCCCCCCCCCCGGCTCCCCCCTCCTGTCAGGGGGTTGCAGAGCCAGAAGGTCCCCCCTGAGCCTCCTTTTCTCCAGGCTGAGCCCCCCCAGCTCCCTCAGCTGCTCTCCATAGGTTTTGTGGCTTTTTTCTTCTAAATTTCTTTAAACAGTTCTGGGCTGAGGATGGATTCAGTGCTGGACATCTTTTTTCCAGGGCCTCTAGAAGGGCTCATCTTCCATCTAACCCAGAATTTAGATTTATCGAACTTAAAGAACCTGCTTAAGAAACTGAAAATTTTTAATATTAATCATTATGATCTAATAAAAGTATTTAATCACCTCCCATTTCTTTTTGGCAAATATTACCATTTTAGTGACAGATATTAACTCTGCAAAGCAAAAGACTGAAAGTGATAAATAGAAAAGAAAAGGACGTTTTGGTTGTTGGTTTTCCCAAAGGAAGCATAAAAAATGATACCACATAAGTCAATTTATATTTTCATTATCACAAATTGTACTTCTGCCACATAATGGCAGATCTTTTAATGACCACTCATCCCTGCTACTGAAGTGTTTTGTCCTGCTGAATTATTTTAGTGTATCCTCTGGTTCCCTTTTATATTTTGTGTGTGTTTGTCTGACAACTTTAACCTTGTTGCTGTTTTCAGATTGATTGGTGTGTAAATATCCTATGGTACTTTCTGCACAAATACATTAAGTTTTATTTAGGATAGACCTGTGTAAGTAGGGGAGAATAAAATCTGTGTTAAGTTAATATAATTACAGAATCAGTGGAAGGGTTTAAAAATAGCTCATCTCAGATGGCATTTGATAAAGGTAATTAAAGCATGAAGAGTAATGATAAAACCCTTTTGTTCTTCTGCTCTCCTGTAGTGCTTCAGGGTTAGTATTTTACAAGCAAAACACTGGTTTCTGGCCTGGAAACCTCAAGGCGATGGAAACTTCTCATCTGCTGCAGAAATGGAAAAAATGTTGTTAGTGTCCTCTAAATATAGATGTTATTAAAGAAATACACTGTTTCAAAAGGTTTGTGAGCTGATGTGTTTTACCCATTCCTGGCAATGCTGCATTTTTGGAAGGCACAGTGTCCAGAGTGCTAATAAACTGTGTTAATGTCCCTGTGTTAAAAAGGGACCTTTATTAATGCTCATGTGCATAGTTTTAGATATTAGTGGCAAATACACATCAAGGGCATGTTGAACTGAGCCCAGCAAAGGGCCATGGAGGTGATTCAGAGCTTGGAGCTCAAGGAGAGGCTGAGAGCTGGGTTCGGGAAGGGAAGGGAAGGGAGGGGAAGGCTCAGTGAGGTCTTATCCTTGTGTACAAATACCTGGTGACAGGGCTGGTAGGGAGACAAGGCAGACAGTATTACCCAGTGTCAGTGGGCACAGACTGAAATACAGGATATTCTGTTTAATGATCAGAAAAAACATGTTACCGTGAGCACTGGGAAATACAGGACAAGGCAGCTGAATCTCCATCCATGGAGATACTCAACCCCTGCCTGGATGTGGTCCTGAGCAACCTGCTGTGAGCAGGGGTTGGACTGGCCAGTCTCCAGAGGTCCCTTCAAACCTCAAAAGCTCTGTGACTCTGCTTCAGTCGCAGACCTTTAAAATTACAGACGAATTTCACTGTTTATTTCTGTACTGTTAAGAGGTTTTTTTAAGCTATGTTGATTATACCTCAAGTTTTCCGTGAATTATTATTCTCAGTGCTTGGAAGAAACCTTATCTGTGCTTTTTTTTGCTTATTCAGGCAGGTGAATTTATCTTTTCAGGGATGAGCTGCAAGTTTCACAAAGGATGTGTTTTATCCAATTTGGCAGTCTGAACATATAATTGAAACAAAATCATTGGTAGAGTCACGTATGAGAAACTACAATTCTGTAGCTGCCTAGAAAGAGGGAATTAATGTTCCTGTTTCACTGGAGCAAATTCCCATGGGAAGCAAAAGTGGATATTTAAAGTGTCAAGAGTGTGCAAGTTAACAGTATGGGGGTTAGAGTACGTTAGAGATTACCTTGTCAGAGAGATTACCTTGTAAAAAGTAAATGTGAATATTTGCTATCTCCTCCTACTGACTTGCTCTGTAGATACTAAAGTGACTGCTACTCACCAGGTACTCACTCTGCTCCCAGACTAATCTTTGTGTGGAGGCAGGCTTGGTGAGCGCTCGCGCAGTGCAAGTGGGAAGGCTTTGGAAGATCCTGGCTGTTGTCAGGGAAAAAATATTGATCCCCAGCTGCCATCCTTCGGAACCAGTACCTCTGGTGAGTCGCTGGCACAGGCTGCCCAGAGAAGCTGTGGCTGCCCTATCCCTGCAAGTGTCCAAGGCCAGGTTGGACGGGGCTTGGAGCAACCTGGTCTTCTTTCTTCTTCCCTTCTCCAGGTCTTCTTGGAGAACTCTAATCCTTATAACAAAGATCCTAAACAGATGCAGAAACCAGTACTACTGGTTTAAAAGTAGGTTGGAGCAATGCTGAAGACATTTATGTCGAGGCTGTAAAATTACTCAGCTCTTCAAAGATCTTGATAGGGTAAACAAAAGGTTATTACTTCATGTTGTTTTTTCTTAGTGAAAAAGCTTTGGGTAGTTATGGTTTATGGCAAAGCGGTTTTTGTATCAAAATGATAGAAAAATAAAATTTCCAGTATTAAAAAAAATACCATTGTATCAAGACAAACAACCCATTTTCTTCTAATTGCAGAAGAAAAGTGCTGGCCTTAAACAATTTGGAGATTTTATGAGTATAGAACGAGGACAATCATAGAAACATGTCTCCCTCTTGATTGACTATGACTGGGTTGCACTCTGGCCTTCTCTTTCTCTGGTTAGACCGCCCTGGCCTTTCCTCCTGTCACAGGCTCCAGCCTCCAGCCATCCTGGTGGATCCCAGCTGTTCCCTCCCCACAGTGCAGTTACAACAGCGATGGAGCTGACGGGCCTGACCCAGGGCACGCTCGATTCCACGTGCAGGATCCAGGTGCTGAGTGCAGAAGTATTATCAGTGCCTGTGATCTGCATCGTAGGATGGATACAGGAGCAAGCAGGGAAGGGAGAGATCTGCACTCAAAGCATCAAGAATTTTGGGGAATATGTGTGGGATATGACAGATATACTCAGAACCACATTGTTTAAAAAAAAAAAACCAATGTGTGCATTCTCAATCTATTGACTACAACTCTACATGGATCTATTTATAAATATAAGCAATCTATTGATGAATTTTATGTAACTTCTGAATAGCGATGTCAAAATCTTCAGGTAGGGATTACTTTTATTTGAGAACAGTGTGGCCATGTGGCTAAATCAAATTCAAATATAGAACCATTGAATGATTTGGATTAGAAGGACCCTTGAAGCTCATCTCATTCCACCCCCTGCCGTGGGCAGGGACACTTTCCACTAGCCCAGGTTGTTCTAAGCCCTGTCCAACCTGGCCTTGAACACTTCCAATATAATGTCTTTTTCCCAAATTAGCAACACTGTTTATCAGTGCCAGACAATAATTTTGTAGTCAGTTCAGTCTGTTTTGCAGCGAAATCATGTGTTTCTCAGCCCTGCTGGTCGTGTGAGCTCACAGAGGTCACGTCATTCCACAGGGTGGGCATTGCATGAAATTGCTTCCGAAATTCCGAGCTGTCCGTATTACTCTGGAAGGGAAAAAATGCTTTCCTGACATTCTTCTGTCTTGAAACAGCAGCGACAGGGTCTACCCTGGTGTCTGTGAGCTGCTGTGTAGGCGGTGGACAGGGCAGAAGGGCTGGAGAGAAGAGGGCAAGCCCTGGTCTCTTACCTCGCTCCAAATTCTTGGTGCTGACTCACTCAGAACATTAGATTTGGCTCCCCAGCTGGATTATTTTTGGCTACGGCACTTGGTATTTGAGGTTTATTTTTACCCATTCCTAATTTCTGTGAAACTGAAAGCAAGAACAGTGTCACATGAGGAACTGTGGCCCGAGCAGCGCCTGCAGACTGTGCCCGGCGCTATTAATTATGACTTACACAGATTCCCTCGGCCCGTTCCTTGCAGTAATGACTACCAAAGCAGCAGTTAATTACAGCGGTCCCAGCTTTGCTGCTCACCTCATTATGTGTGCCTGGCAGTGCGCTCCTGCAGGCCTGGCAGAGGGTCTGGCTGCGCCGGCAGCACAGGGATGGCACGGCAGATGGGAGCAGCTATTTATAGCTCCAGACGAGCTGCCCGGGGTGAGCGCTGCCCAGAGAGTCTGGCAGCATTGTTTTCAGCTATTATGGCACCGGGAAGCAATTTCAGATGGGGGAAAAAAAATAAAAAGAAGTCAGAATTTGCATTCCTCAGAAGCTGCCCTGGAAACGCCAGAGGCACACTTAGTATCAGTTTTTCTGTGGATTTTTCTATCCTGTATCAATAGTTTTCTGTCCAGTGAAAGCTTTTTTTCCCCTCTTGATCTCTGCCCTCTCTGCACCAGTCACCCCAAAACCTCCCACATCCAGCTTGCCTCCGGCTTTGGAGCCCTGGCCCTGGCTGAGCTGGAAGAATTTATTGTGCTGTGGAAGTTGTGCTGCCATGGCAACTCAGGCACACGGAATCTTAATTGCAAGGCACAATGTATGTTTATGAAAATAATTAATAAAAATGCGAACAGGGTGTTTTTATTACATTAGCGGTATCTTTTGTGCTGTGCTCCTCACTCTTGTTTGTTTGCACAACACGAATTCAGTGAGGTGGGGGGGGGTAAAATAGAATTTATAATTTTACATTTTACTGTTTCCATTGTGAAGTTTGGGGGGTTGTTTGTTGTATTTTTTATTTAAAATCAGATCAGATGAAACGTGGGTTTTTTCTGTGTTTACCCTAAGTGTGGGTGGTTGATTTGGAGTTTTCTGGCATTTGTATCAAAAGTAAACAATATGTACAGAATGATTTCCTACCAAAGCAGTGGGACTCGTGCAGTCAGATGCCTACAGTCCTGCAGATCCATGTGCCCGGCTACCAGGAAGGAGCCTGTGAGGAGGAGGGATAAGGAGAGATTACCCAAAGTTTTGAAGTTTTGTATTATCCGAGGAAGCTTCCCTTCCCTCGCAGGCACTGCTGCCTTGTCAGTGCTGTGCAGGTGTCTCCAGGTGCTGGTGCTGCTGTACCAGAGCCTCCTGCTCCCCTCCGTGTCTCGAACAGCACAGCCATGTTTCCATGGAATAACGCAGGACTGGAGACACAGGGCTGTCGAGAACTCCAAATGGAGATGGAGGCATAAGGCACTGTGCCTAATCTGTGCTGGAGGTGAATTTTCTTGCTTCCTCTTACTGACAATGAAAGCCTGTCATGTGGTTTTGTTATTTTTTTTTTTTACTGTAAGCCATGCACTAATTCTGTCTTCTTGCAAGTAGTTCATATTGTTTGTTATGAAGTATTTTAGATTTCTATTTTAAAAAGAATTACACACAACCCAATAAAATATAGGCTTTTTGTTTTGAATTGAATGTGGCAGTGACATAGTGATGGAGATGGGGTAACTCTATTTAGTTATTCCACGTTTTCCTCATTTCTCTCTGACCCTCAAGCATGAAGATTTTAATGCTGTAGCTGCCAGCAAAGTGAAATGTCATCTAAGTCATTACCATCATTTTCCCCCTGTAAGTGCAATATATGAATTTAAATGCTAATGAGGGGAATTTTTTTTAAAGTGTGTTGCCCTGTAAAGTTTCTTTTAAAAATAACAAAACTGAGCAAGGCTCTTTCCTTTAAAAAATGAATATTATGTGATACCAACTGATCTTTATATTGGGACAGGAAAGTCACCCACAGTTCAATTAAATCTCTGTATGTCATTGTTTGCTACAGACTTTCTCAGGTGTTCACAAAATAGTACCTCTGTTATGTTGCATTGTGCATATATTGTGCTGGCTAAATGATTTTATTGCTGTGTGATAGCTTTCAAATGGCTGGGAAAACAAAAATACATTCTGCTCATTAAAGGGTTGTGTATCAAGTTCAACTTCATTAGTTTTGATTAGGACCGAGTCTGTGCCATCTGTGCTGTCAGTGTCGTACGTCTCTCACAGAAAAGATGAGAGATTGGAAATCCAATTCTCTCCTGGTGTATCGCCCTCTTACTTGGTGTGGTTTTGTACAAAATTAACTTGGCTGGATTCCCTTTCTTTGTAGCTGAGCTTTTTATTTTTGGCTTCAGTTACCTGGCAAGGGAGTCTTGGGGCCAAGTTTTGATCTTCTGTGCCTGACTGGTTACCATGCAAATTTATTTTTTAAAGCTTCAAGTGCATTGGTTTCAATGCAGTTTGAAAACTAAGAAACACCGCAGTGTGATATCGCTGCGTTTGGAAATTAGAACTGTTGTCATTTGGGATAATACTGAAACACATTAAAAACTAGTTAGAGGGGGCAAATAAAATAGTATTATTGGTTGCTAGAAATGCAGACAACTTTCTTGAGCAGAGAGCTCCCTAATGTTATGGGGAGCACTGGGGGAAGGCAGGAGGCACTTAAATCTCCAAGAGATGGTAATGAGCTACCAAGAGTCAGGCAAACCCAATCTCTTTGTTGTTCACAGATGAGCATTCCTGCACTGCTCCATCAGATGGAATTCTTTGGAGAGAGATATATATATTTAAGAGATAAAAGTGACTGTAGCAGATACACAGGTGAGATTGTGTCAAACCTAGTAACGGATCATGCCTGAGCTCTCATTTTGGGGAAGCAGCTCCTGTGCCAAGTGTTCTTTCCAGTACTTCCAGTTGCAGAGGCTCTTTAAACTTTGTCCTGGGTGAAATGTGGAGTGGCACATCCCTGCTGCTTTTTGTGAAGCTGATGGAGAGCGAGTTCCCTGAGAGCTCCAGCTGCTCTGGGTTGGGGTGGCTGCAGTCCTGACCCCTCGCCTGCCCTGGCTGCCCCTTCCCACCTTCTGTTGCTTCACTCCCGCCACCAGAGCTCGTGTGGGCAGCCGGGAGGAGACATCAGGGAGCTGACCTGGATGGAAATTAATGATATATTTTCCTCTGGGGTAGCTGTGGCCTAGATTATTTCATCGTATGATTAGATAAGTGCTGGTGCTGGCTTGGGGGAGCGTGTGGGATGCACAGCCAAGGGGAGGAGCAGCACGAGCTGTGCACAGCGGGACTGCCACGTGCCACAGCTCCGGGATATGGGATTCCAGGAGGGGATGGCTAATCCAGGCAGAGGTTAGTTTGCCCTTTGATTTGAAGTGATGCTCAGTATGATAATCCCCTTAATTTCAAATAGGATTATGATTTCTTCTTAGGGTTAAATTGTCATCTCTTGATCTTTCAAAAGTCGTTCTAAAGTAAAAACCACAATTCTACAAGTTATTGACCTCGGTTTTTGTGAGGGGCCGTGCAGGTTGGCACTGCATGCTTTTCCGTAATGGCAATTAGATCATCATGAATTAAAAGATTCCTTGAAAAATTCTAGTAGTTTTGCTGACAAAAAGTAACAACAGAACCCAGGTGGTATCTTTAGTGACTTCACTCGTGCCTCTGGTGTTAAAAATGCCTTAAAATGTGGGGTTTAGACAACTCCTGGATGCAGTTTTATTTTGACTAGCTGGGATAAATCCCTTTCTTGGCTTTCTCCCTTTCTCTTTGACGTGATGGGTGGGAACTGCTGAGCAGCCTCCTGGAATTGTTGCCTGCTCCTGGTAAGAGCTGCTCTTCTCCTCTTTCTGGGAGCCAGCTGGAAAATAAGTAGTAAGCCTAATGAAGCATGAAGAATTATTGGCCTACAAATTAACAGTTAAATACTTCTGGGTTTGGGTTGTTGGTTTGGTTTTTTTGTGTGAACATCCACAAATACATGTTTGTTCTCTCAAAAAAACAACTCTGCAGCATCACTGACCATCTCTAGGTTATGTGCTGGAAAATAGGTGTGAAAAATACCTTTGAAAAATGCATTTGCTCTGCACCTGCAGTGAGAATAATGCACTTTGGTCTCTATTTAAAGTGTGTTCAGTGTACTTTAAATGTAGTATTTTTGTGTCAGTTACCAGTTTTGATTTATTTCATGAAGACAGAGACCTATCCCAACCCCAAACACCTGCTTTACTGCTGTGATGGTCACAGTGCCAGTGTTGATGTGGGTTACCTTAACTCACACTGGTGTCGTTTGAGAGTGTTTATTTCGTATTTCTCTTCCCTGTTTTTGTTCAGAGGTTTCCCAGTGCTGTTTACTTCTGTCTTGCAAGGTTCCTCCTCTCACCCTGTCAATTATTCATGAGGTCTGCTCTTGGAGCATTTGTTCATAATGAATAATTTCAAAGACAAATAAAAGACCCCTCTGCAAATTTAATGTATTGCCCTTTTGTAGTGTGTTATATTGCTTTCTTGGAACGGTGCACTGGGAAAAACAATCCAAAGCAAAAGCTACTTTGTTTGAAGTTTTATGCATTATGTATATTTTTTTCTATGAAGCTACAATATGTGACATATTTAGGATGACTGTGAATGATAGGAATTATGTCATTTGCAAATGGCAAAACAAATGCTTGTTTTAAGTTAGAATTTTATATTTTAGTATTTTGGGTTTATGTGTTAAAGGACACGTAGCAAAACATCAGGAGGAATTAAAATTAATTCTATGCTTAGAAGTAAAAAAATGTAGTTTGACAAATAGTCTGAAAAGGAAATACTTTCTTATGATAATGTGCTTTTTTAACTTATGATTGACTTCACTGCAGAGAGGGATATCTTCTTAATAATGTAGTTACAATGTAAAATATGGATTGTTTAATTATATGATGAGCCTGAGAACTAAGGACAGCTGGTGCTGTGGGTTGATTTTTTTCCTCTTCATAGCCCAACCTCAGATGTGCTTCCTGGAGGAAGGGATAATCCTTAGGCACCTGGGAAATACGCTGTTAACGTGTCTCCTTGACATCGTGAACCTGCACTTTTTGTGTTTTCAGAGGAAAGGTGGAAACTCCATCTGCTCTAAGTCATCCTTGAGGTGAGCTCAGGAATCAGGGGTGTCCCCTCTTTTCTTTCTCCCCACTTTCATATCACTTAATTTCCCCTTTTTTTGATATGTAGCTGACACTGCTGCTCAGATTGGGAAGAGCTTTTAGGTAATTTTTCTACCATTTACTTTGAAACAGCAAATTTAGCTGCAGCAAAACTATGTAATTTTAAAATCTGTCTCGAGACTAAACTTCTCTATTTTGTCTTTTTTCCTGAACTAAAAATAACAGGCTGTGAACTTTAATGTTGTTAACTGCTGATTGAACCACTGTCACACTGCATCGGGTTTCAGGACCAACAATGTGCAGGTAGATTTAGTGGCGTTAAAAAAAGGTTAGATAAAAGCTTTTCAATTATAAAACCAGAATTATCTGCTAAATGAATAGCTCCCTACCTTGCTCTGAGATACATTTTGTAATTTGTTTATTTAAATTTTCATTATGAATAGAACACTCTAGTTTTCTGAAAGCTTTGCAAGAAATTGTGCATCAAGTAAAATATTTTGGAATTAAAATATTTTCTGATTAAAAGAGAACTTGGGGAAATGGCAGCTGTCACGTAGCAGAGCAGAACTGTAGAATGAGAGACTCCAGGTGTTTTCCTGGACAAGTATTTTTTGCCTATGAACAGCAATCTGTGTTTACACCCATTGATTCTTTGCAGGAAAAGCTGCAGGGACTTCATGGAAAACTTTGTACCATACTCTGTTTAGACTCGGATCTGGTTTTATCTATTTTTGATGTTTTCCATCTTTTATATTCTATCTTGATAGACAGTTATATAATGGGACGTTAATCTTTTCCTTCTGCTTAATCTCTCCATGAGAGGCTATAACCTACTTTCTGTAACTGTAAATTTAGTTTTCTGTCTTGATCTTGAGAAGGTGAAAGTGCTGGTGAGACTCAATATTGCTAATGCCCTGATCAGCGTTTGTTCTAGCTGTTAAGGTAATGAGCCTGGTTTTTGTAGGAGCAAAGTCATTTAGATGGATTGCTAGACCAGGCACACCTGCCTTTTGAGTCATAGTTATAAAGTGGTTTGGGGAGCTTTTCAGTGCCAAAATGCACACTAAGGATGTTCACTATGATGTTGTTGGCATATCCCAAAAGAAATGTGGGAATTTTATTGACTTTTTCCTAAGGAGGGCTCTCTTTGTGTTCCACTCAGCTGGTAGAAATGTCCCTCTGGCTGTGCCCTGAGCTCCTCTGGGCTGTGTGCCCTCAAAGCTGGCTGTGATTTGGAAGCCTCTGTGCTCTCCTGAAGGCATCAAACGGGAATTGCAGGATCAGAGGGGTGAGTAGAGGGCTGAGGGTTGGATCTATGACGTTTTAGAATAAAATGGAATAACCTAGTTCTGTTGGAAGGCGCCTGCAACAATCGTCCAAGTAAATACTTTAGGGCTGACCAAAAGCTAGGGGCATTGTTCCAATGCTCTTACCATCAAAAGCACTGGATACCTGTGTAAGGCAGCAAAATGAGATGCCAGTTACAACAGGCTGTGCAGCTTTATCATCCTTCTGCTCCACAGAGCAGGTTTTCCTGCAACAGTGTAATAGGATGGCTATGCTACAGTCCTTATGATGACTTATTGCAGTTTGGTTTTTTCTTTGTTTGTTTGTTTTTTAATGTTTTCCTCACTGTTTCTTATACATGAGCTAAATTTTCAGCAACTGCCAGCAGCACATGCAGCCTTCAGTAAGCCAGTGTTTTAAATAAGAGTCCCCTTGAGTGAGGAAAGGTTTCTCCCTCCACTGAACTGAGCTGCTCAGAAGGTTTGTCCTGGCCTGAAATGAAGGCATTTCCAGAACCCGGGGCAGGAGAGTCTCAATGTCACACATTCGCTACGTAGGGTTGTTTGTATCTCAGTTTAGATGCACATCATGTTTTAAGGAAAGGATTTCAGCTCTCCTGCTTATTGGTACTTTTTTTGGCACTAACTTGTTTTTATGTCATCGTGTGAAGTAGTTTTGTCTTAACTGTTTAGTCCTTACTTTACCATTGGGAAAAGAATGTATTTGAGTATCATTTGATATTCTTTGGGATTTACTTAATCCTCTGACGGTGCTATGTACTCCTTGAAAGTAATAATATGCACGTTCTTACAAACCTCTATGGTATCTAGTTTTAAAACAGTACTAAATACCAGTTTATAGAAAGAAGGAATTAACACAGATTGCTTTTTATGCTCTAGATTGAACTTTCCATGCTGAACATTCTGAACTGTGGGTGGATCTCATTTTGATAAGCTAAGTGACCCAGAGTATTATAGGTTATTAGTCTGTAAATGCATAGGTACCTAAAGGCCTCTCGGTATTCCAGGAAGAACAGCCTCTGAAAATAGAAAAGATATAAACTGCATGTGTCTCATAAGTATTGCTTACATGGAGATACGGATGGCACATATAAATACATGGAAAGGGATGTACAAATGAACATGTGATGTTACAAAATTGTGGAGTCAGAGGTAGTAAGAAGCTATCTTTACTTTCAGTGTTCTCTGATATGCATTTGTACACTTTTAAATGGCTCTTTTCGATTAATATTTCCCTGAATTTGCCAGTTAAGAGTTGTCTGTGGTGAGAAAAATGGCAAACAGGCTGTTAAAGCCCTGTGAGGGAAGTGTGAGGGAGGGAAGATCATGTAGATAAGGAATTGCACAGTATAACCAGATGAGATCTGAAAGGGTCAATTAAGAAACAGGCTAGGGAAGTGTAATGCAAGATACAGCAATTCCTGTTGGAAAGAGTGATGGCAACATGACCAAGCGGGTTCTTTTCAGGAATACCTGTAAGTGTCCAGATCAGAGAGTACTGCAGTGCACTCCCAGCTTTTTCAGTTGTCCTTTCTGGCTGCAGTAATTAAGTAGAAGAAGTGAGCAGTAGTGTCTAAAAGAGCCAGTATCTACTTTGTACTTAAATAAGTCCAAAGCAGATAAGCAACTCTAAGAAGTTTAAATTTTAATCTGCATCAGCTGGATATTGTAGGAATTGAAGAATTCTTGAACCAGTAGGATTGCTTTAATAGTCTAGTATATGTTTGTAATATTCAAGAAGGAAAAAACCCTTTTTATGTCTCTAATAGCTGTGACTAGATTTTATTAAGTTTATAGTTTGCATATTATAAAGCTAATTTGGATTTTCCTTCAAACTGATTTTAATGGATTTAAATGAAGATAAGCTATTTAATTTATAGCTTCCCTTTGTGAGTCAATGAGAACTAAATATAATCTATCTGATACTTCTCACATCTCCCATCCTTCATCTTGTTTTATTTCTTCTTGGTCCTCTGCATTTCACCACCTCTGCACGTCTTCATTTCTGTCCCTTCTGTTTAGTTGTTTCCCTTTCTCCTGGCTTAGATTTTTCTCTGTCCTGTGTTTCAGTCCCTGCTTGCTGCTCATTCCCCGCTGACTCTTCTGCACAGGGGGAGACCGGTAGATCTTCTTCCCCATTTTGAGATGCTGACCATAAGCACATTTGTGAAGTATTTGAGGTGGTTTAACCACAAGTTGGAGCTTCTCCTTCACCTCAGGCAAATAAACACAGCATACAGTAACAAAACTTCATGAGAAATGTTTTTTCTGGAAAGCCAAAAGGGAAGAAAGGGGAGGAGGAAAAGCTGACTCAAGGTTACCCCTCCCTGTAACTCTGGCTCTGTGTTATCTCTCATTATACGGCAAAACATTTGCAAATAGCAGCTTCCCTTGATCTCTCCTGATTTATGAGGAGTTATTTCTGTTGGCAGTTTGGAGAAGGTCTCAGGAGTCCCAAGTTCCTTTCCAGCCAGCCCTGCTGAGCCCTGGAGAAGTCCCCATTGTGCCTTTCCAGTTCCCTGTTATTCCTCATTACAGGATGCCCGTTCCGTTACTACTTCTGCCTTCTGCCAATACCTTTTTAGATGTTCCTGGAGCTGAAAAGGATATGGGGACATGGAAGTTGCTAAGTCAGTTTAATTCTCTGGGTTTTGTGGTTGAGGGTTTTTTTTTATTTTTGAGGGGGTTTTTAGCAGACTATGCAGTAGAACCTGGTATGTGAGAATTAACTGTTAATATAACCTCATTTAACAAATGGAGGAGGGATTTTTTTTCTGTTCAATGTACTGATCTAGAAAAATGCTAAACAAACCCTGCAGATCATAAAATTGTGGTTAATTGATGGTAACCCTTGAAAAGTATTGTAAGAAAATACACTTCACTCCAGCTGTGGGACTTCTCTTGGGTGGTAAATTTAGTAAGTAAAGTAGAGTAAATTTAGCTTTGCTTAAAAGGTCCATGGTTGCTGGCTTTGATGTAGACTTGAACATCCTGAGTTACATAACTGAGCCATGTTAGGACTGCAAATGCATGGAAGGTGCTTCTGTAGCATTAAAACCAAGCGTTGTGTCATCGTATTTTTTTCAGAAATATCTTTTATATGAAGGGATTAGTGTCTCTTTGTGGTTTGTTTTCATTTTATCATTATAACTTGCTTTATTCTTTCATGCCTGAGGGTTTATGCTGAAATGAGCTAATTGCATCTTGTGATGATGAAAGTAGCTGGTTTTATATGTCTTATGGTTATTCCTTGTTCCTTATGGGATGAGGAATCATCCATTTTCCTCTTTGTATTGCTCGTTGGCAGACATGTCAGAGGTGCCGAGAAGGCACTGTTGGTTCACTTAGAATTAGCATATTTAAACAGATTTACTTCTGTTTTGTCATGGAGAATGTTTGCACAGACATCGACAGAAATTCTGTTCATGTGTTATTCTGAAAATGAAGGGATTCAGTGAGAGATCATTGAGAAGTAACAGGATTATCTGTAAACCCAGATAACCTCCCCATTACAGTCAGAATAATTGGAATAGCTAAACTTAATCATTAAATAAGGAGTGGACATAGGCTGCCTTGGTTTCTGACAAAGAGAGAGAACAGCTAAAATATCCCTTCTTTTTCCGTACAGTGCCTGTATGAAGTGTTTGAGAAATGTTCAGATGCACTAAAAAGCAGTATACAGGAGACTGGTAACTCTTGAAACTAAATGAGGGTTATTTTAGTGCACTGTGCTGTCCTTGCACTGTCTGGTCGTTGTGGTTCTGACCCATGTGTGACCAGATAAATACTGTCTAATGTCAGGGCTGTATTGATCTCAACCTGAGGAGGCACCGGATCGAAAGCAAATTTCAGCTTTCCAACAATAGGAATAAACCAGATCAATACACAAAGGCAAAAGTGGAGATGGTCGTGGTGATTCACACACAGCACCACAGGTCCCAGTTACATACAGAGCTCTGCAGCATGGCCCTTCCTTTGTCTCTCTGCTGGGAAGGGTGGGACTTTGAGGTCTCAGGGAAGCTGAATTCAGGGATCTCTATATCCTGAATGTGCTGGTTTTGCTTGAGAATTAGAGGCACAGAATGAGCTGGTTGGCACAGCAGTTTGTGGCACAGCAAACTTAGAGACTCAAGGCAAGGGCCTTGTGGAGTTTTCATTGTTAGAGACGTTCAAAACCTGATTGCACATGGTCCTGGGCAACCAACCCTGCTTGAGCAGGCAGGTTGGATCAGGTGACCTCCAGAGGTCCTTTCCCACCTTAAACAATTGTGATTCTTCCATTACTTTTGTTCATTAGTTCATCTAAAATTGTATTAAAGACTTCTAGCAATAAGCTTATTGTGAGCCTTGGTAGCATTTGCCTAAACCTACTTTTAGCTGTCCCTGTGTGCTGCATTCCCTCTCCTTGCAGCTGGGAGAAGACTTGAGGAAAGGGTTAAGGGAGATCTGTAGTCTCCTTGTATCAGCATCTCCAAATTGCTTATGCTCCTGATTCATCTTGCAGCCAACTCCAGAGCTGCATTCCCAGTACACATCTCCTGCAGTGGTGGCTGCTCAGCACAGACCTGTGTGGCTGCAGGTTCAGCAGCTTTCTCTGCAGGATTCAGCAAGGAATTGTAGATGAATAGGACTTCTTAAAATAAAGTTGTGTAAAAACCAGGAATAAAATAGAATAAAGCATTAAGGGCACTGATATACTGGCCTTATCTAGCTTTTCCTTTCAGTACAGTGTTCTGGTATCTCCATAATTACATTCACGTTCTGACAGAGGCAGGCATGAAAACCACGTGCTTGTATTCCTCTCCTTTTTGCTGCTGCCTGGCTGGCCTTCAGCTTGTACCATGTACTGTTTCCTCAGGCTGGACTAAAGACTCCTAGATCTTCTTGAAAAGTGGTTTTGATGTTTTATGCTCCCAAAAAGCCAGAGTCTTTGGTCTGTTGGTCTGATGTCTGATGTCAGTGCTCAATGATGCAATGCTTAAATCAGCAAACCCATGAGATTTTGGACTTCTTAGAGAAGAGATTAATTTATAATGGAATTGTTGATTTTAGTAGTCCTGCAAGATGAGTAGTTCAAAAAAGGACATACTTCCAGATAACAGGGTGACTTCATAGAAAATGTAAAGGTGGTGTTGTCACAGCAAGTGTTAAAATTAAGTGTCCAGGATATCAAATGACTGCTGAATTATGGAGCAGTTGTCAGAGTGGGTCTGGGAGATAACTGAGTTGGTGTGTTAACGCTGCAGGTGGCCCTGGGTCTTCCTGAAGTGTTTCTGTCTGGAGTATTGGAAGAACTCCACTGTTTAAGAAAATGAGTGACAGATGTTCCCTTTTTGAAGAAACAGTCTGTGCACTTCAACAACTACAAACCTGAGAAGCTTTCTAAAATCAATCTATTGGCAAATCTTTATCTGAGCATGCTGCAAGGCACTTCCTCCTTGTTAAAATCAGTGGCACTGAACTGGATAAACTTCCTTGATATTGCAGCATTTTCTCTCTTTATTAGCGTTTTGCCAGCAGCAGTACAGATGCCAAAGGTCAGGGAGGCCCTACATAGCTACAGATTTTGTTGGAATTCTTTCTTAGACCTGGAGTCACTCGGCTTGTAAAGGAGAAGTCAAGCAACTCTGGAAAGCAGACCTTCCTTTAAAATCTTAAATGGACTGGTTATATTGATCATGTCATCTTTTGATGGCCAGAAGTAGGTTTAATTTCAGAATTTGTAAAAATACATTGAAAGAAACACTGACTAGAAAGACAGCTCCTTTGTCAGTGAGGCTGCAGGAAACTAATATTCTAAGACCTAGATTTTGTTTTTTAAAGATTTGGGTTTTTTAAAGAGTAACCATATTTTTATTTTTTATACTTCTTGTGGTGAAGATTTCTAGGCACTTATTTAAAAGTAAAGTAAGTTTTGTAGCACCATCAATTGAGGTAGATAAATAGGAGTTGAGGATTCAAATATATCCCTTTTTCCATGTTCCCTAAACAGTTTCCCATGATTTTTCCACATACTGAGGCAGCTAAGTATTGTTTGTTCGAAACAGGCCTTAACCTCTCTGCTTGATTCTGGAAATTACCCCATGAGTTGGTGGTAGAGTCAGAAATATTTGAATTTCAAAATGCAGATTATTACAAGAACAGTTTTTCCAATCTTGACACATGCAGTTGTGTCTTTAACAGAGGAGACATAATCAGAAAACTAATCTGAGAACTGGCAAACCAGAAGAAACTTGGGCAAAATTCCTTGCTCCAGGGGTAAATCTGTGGGTTACCTTTTTGACTTGTCCGATTATGAGGTGGTGCCTGTAACATATCTCAGAGAAAAAGGTGAGATGGTGACGAGTAAACTGGATAACATGGCTTTTGCTTGGGATGATCTGTGTTCATGTCCTCCAGAGAGCCATCCTTCCTAAGTAAGAGCCATTAAAAACCAGATCAAACCTCAGACAAGATCTGGTGCTTAAAACAATTCCCTTCGACCTCTAACAAAAGAATGCTGGATGTCGTATCTGCTAAAGATCGTGTGACCCAAATAAAGCCCCAAACATAATAAAACAGAAACTGAAATACTGTGATTTCTACAATCAGATGTGCATGGCCCTTCCTGCAAACTGTAAATCGTGTGGGGAAAAAAGTACCCAAACCCCATCAGGTGGTGTACAGAGCATCTCACTTCTTGTGAGAAATCAGGGAGCTCCCAGGATAAGGGTGTTAAGCATCTCACTTCTTGTGAGAAATCAGGGAGCTCCCAGGATAAGGGTGTTAAAGAGTAACTCTGGATTCACAGCGCTCCATGCCAGTGGCAAAAAATTCAGCCTGGTACTTTCAGACATTGATCTGTTGCCCAGTAGCACAAAGAGTGTTTTTCTTTTGACAACTACTCTGAGAGAGGATGTGGCAGAGTAAGGGGAATAAATTATGTATCAGTAGCAGAGGAGAGAGGGAGCGTGTCCAGAATGGGAGAGGGAGAAGGAAAACAAACCACAAACATAGTAAAGGTCATGGATATTGTTTGTTTTTCACAACAAGAGAGTTTATGCAGAATTGATTGTTTTGTGTCTGATCTAGCTTTGCTGTGATTTTTTACAGAAAAATGTCATCTCTTCTGTTGCTGATTGATAGCTCAACCCTGTTAAGGGCTGAGCTGTTTCTGCCTTACCTCTGTGACTGCTGCAGTGGAGAATCTAGAATGGTTTGGGTTGGAAGGGATCTTAAAGCTCATCCCGTCCCACCCCCTGCCATGGGCAGGGACACCTTCCACTAGCCCAGGTTGCTCCAAGCCCCATCCAAGCTGGCCTTGGACACTTGCAGGGATGGGGCAGCCACAGCTTCTCTGGGCAACCTGTGCCAGGGCCTCCCCACCCTCCCAGGGAAGGATTTCTTCTGTATATTTAACCCAAATTTCCCCTCTTTCAGTTTGAACCCATTCCCCCTTGTCCTGTAACTCCAGTTCCTGATGAAGATTCCCTCTCTGGTTCCCTCTAGCCCTTTCGGACACTAGAAGGTGCTGTGAGGTCTCCACATAACCTTCTCTTCTCCAGAACAGCTGCAGCTCTCCTATCCTGTCTCCAGAGGGGAGGTGCTCCAGTCCCTTTACTCGTGGCCCCCTCTGGACTTGCTTCGACAGTTCCTTGTCCTTCTTATGTTGAGGGCACCCAGCATAAGCAGGTCATCACAACACATCACTTTCTTTTTTAGAGCTCTTACAGAATAGTATTGACATAGATATCCTTATTAATCTCAGGCTCCCTTTTCCTTCTGTGCAGTCTTCAGGAACCTTGGAGTTGTCATTCTCTGTCATCCAAGTCTACCTTGTCCAGCATGTTGTAGCTGAAAACTGTCAGCACCACTTTCTGAGAGGGTGAAAAACCTTCTGCAAGGCAGGTAGTCAGTGTGTGTCCTCACCAGGGCTGCTTCTCCTCCCAAGCAGCTTTAAGACCGATTTCAGTGTTGAAAGGAGGTGACAGGAGGAGAGGAAATGGCCTCCAGTTTGGCCAGGGCAAGTTTAGGTTAGATATTAGGAAAAACTTTTTCACTGAAAGGGTCATGAGGCATTAAAATGGGCTGCCCAGGGCAGTGGTGGAGTCCCCATCCCTGGAAGTGTTCAGAAAACACGTGGATGTGGCACTTGAGGACGTGGTTTTGTGGTGAGCATGGCAGTGCTGGGTTGTTGGTCAGATTGGATGGTCCATCGTAAAGATTCTATGATTCTGTGAAATACACTGACAGCCTTCCAAAAGGAACATCATTTCCCATTTCCTTGGCGCTCGTGGGTGATGATATAAATAAGTTGGCCAGTTGGCCAGTGCAGTCCCAGTGGTTCTGCATCTCAAAGTGGCAGAGTCCCATCCCACAAGTGTTTTAACAATTGGCTGTTTTGAAGTGATTGGTAATTTTACATTCGTAGTCTAAAAGGGTGCATGTTGTAGATCATTTCTGAGGATCCTGTCTTGGGAATTCTCAAAATTTACCCACCACCTTGTCAAACACAGCTTGAGAAGTATAGGAAATAATTTGATAAAAGATGTTTGCTTCCTTGGGGCAGAGCTTTATTGGTAATACAAAATGATGAGAGAAGAGAGACCTTGACACTAAATTTAGCTCCAGGTGTGACCTGCCAGAAGCCCAGGCCTGCTTAGATATGATCTATTGATCTGGCCCTGTATCCAGGAGAACTGCTGTTCTTTCTGCTTGTGGAAAGGGGTTTTGCAGAAGCAGCAATAAATGCAGCTGAGAGTGAGCCAGCATTTGCAAATTCAGCTGACCAGGGTGTTTACTGAATTATCCTAAATATTATGTTCACTTTCAATATCTTGATACATAACTGTTAAAAAAAAAGTCTCCACAGAATAATCCCCTGCTTTTTTTCTCCATTTCTCTGTTAATTAGTACTGTCTGAGTGTTAGATGCTCTCAGCTGAATAAAAGCTGATGATGATTGCCTATTTATAGGCAAGAGCTGAACTACAAGATATGTATTACGAATATGCTACAGAAGACCTGAGCAGAAGCCAAACATCTTATATTCAATGTTTCTGGAAGGATGAGCTATTGATTATGTTTTTTTCCCCCCCAAATTCTGATTAGTAGGGAACCTGAGGTTTTCTTGGATCACAGATTCTACTTGGAGGGTTATAATGTGCATGGAAAATGAGGAGAGGAAAGGGATTGATAATGTCTATATACATGCTGGCACAATGTGTCCAGGTTCACTGGAAGCAGGAGTTTGGTAGGACATCAGTAATAATGAGGGCAGAGCTTCGTGCCAGTTGTGGAGATCATTTCAAACCCAGGCTGACTGACCTCATCTCTTCTATGTAGTTTGTGTTTTCTGCCTGTTTGTGATTATGTTTTAGAGGGTTTAAAGTAATTACTCATATTTCCTGTGTGGAACTGCACAGAACCACAGAGAACTTTAAGGAACAAAATAAGCAATCTGCAAAAAATCTGTTCCTTCAGCAAACACTTGGGTACTGAAACAATGTCATAATGTCAGGAACGTGCACCTGGCAGTCAGTGTTTCAATTTACGGCTTTTCAGGGTTAAGAGCCAGGTTTATTGAGGGTACCTCCAACTCCTGATACCAGCAGGAGGTGTGTTTTCATGTCTTGGCTGAACAGGAGAGATGAATGAATGCCTGCAGCAGCCTGGGGGCTTTTGCTTTCCATACAACATGTAGCAAAGTTTCAGTATCTGATCCTGAAGGAGCATGACACACCAGATTTCCAGGACATGGTAATTTTAGCTGCTGAAAGCCCATTCTGATTTTTTTTCCCCTTTTTTTCCTTTCCTTGGTACTCTGAATTCTGACTATTTTTAGCTAGTGAAGAGATGAAGTTCAGGTGATACAAATTCAGCTCGTTGAGCCTCACCAGAGATGCAGACCTTTAAAATGGGCCACTCAGGTGAACTTGCAATGAGTCTCCAGCACAGAGAATCCCAGAGTGGTTTGGTTAGGGAGGGACCTTAAAGCTCATCTCACTCCCACCCCCTGCCATAGGCACGGACACCTCCCACTAAAAAATGCAAATCATATATTTCTGTGTAAACATATGTGATAAAACCAACTCTGAAGGATTTTAAGATTAGAGATAAGCCTTTGGAAGTTCAGTACAATATAAGAATTGCCTACTGATATACCTAATGATATATTCTTGATCACACAGAGGTCCATGGTTTTGGGTTGTGTTCCTCACAGGCTCTCTGCCTGGTTGTGTACAAAAGTGCTTATCTAATGAGCTGCTTTATTTTTTTTCTTCCCCCTTACTATTTTGGTCATGTAACCCTGTGCCTTACTAGATACCACTCAGATCAGGATTGGAGGCTGGAGCTATTATTTCCCTCCTCAACGTTTCTGCAGGACTCATCACTATAGCGTTTCAATGCTTCAGATGTTAATTGATTTTTGTACCACCCTACTGAGATGGGAAATTATTATTAACCAGGGAAATGGAGCACAAGGAGATTGAGGTCAGAATTGCTGCTCAGTTGGAATGCCGGGTTTCAGACACCTGTGACCCGGTTTATTATTTCCTTAATATTCACATTAAACTGTTGAATTCCTTTAATTCTGCATCTCTCCATACTGAGCCAGCAGCTGTAATGCAGAAGCTGTAAGGAAAACTGGAATTTTTTTTGCATAAAGGACGTGCCTGGTTTCACAAAAGTAATTTTGGGGCAGAATTGGGCAAGAAATCTGAGTCTCAATACGGCATTGACATGTTATGCCCCAGGAGATTTTTCTTACTTAATAAATTCTTCTGGCTGATCCAATACTTATTCTCCAGTTCTTGGAAGTCTCTTCTGCTCCCTATCTGTAATTCATCATGAGAATGTGTCCACTTGAGACAACAAATGAATTGGAGTGCATGTGAGATGTTCTTAATTCAAAATTCCAGATGTAGGTGCATGAAAGATTGCCCTATGTTTCTACTGTAACATTTATTTAATACAAACAGTTTTCTGTTCTCTTTGTTATTTCTCTGTCCATCTGCCTTCTGGCATCAAATGCCCACACGGAGCAGCATCTTTAGAGCTGGAAGTGGCAGCAATGTCAAGGAGTCAGTTTTCCAGGGCAGTTGCTCCGTTGCAGGAGCTGTTTCAGAAGGGAGATGACTTGGAGCAGAGAGCTCGTTCAGCAGGGTGGCAGCTGTCAGAGCGCTGACACGTGAAGATAATTCTTTTCCTCAGTAGAATATTGTTTCTCTGAGTTGGCAGCACCGAAATGATTATTAGAAGTAAGAAAGATCATTAGAACTCTGAATGCTTTGATAGCCATCTCACCTTAGCTTTTTTATTTTTCCATCATAAATTAACTAATCATGACTTTCAGAAGAATAAAAATCCTCCAAAAGCCTAAATGAAGAGAACTGTAAACCGTGGTACTCCTGAGAACAGCGCTGTCGACAAACTGCCTGCAAAAAGGTAGAAACTTAACCAAGGTATTTTTGGTCTATTTTAAGAAGTAGTTCTACACTCTAGACTCATTGCTTGGTTGTCTGCAATTATGGGTTTATTGTATTTTGAAGGGATATTGCTTTTTGAGAAAGAGTTAATTCTCCAGTCTTCCAAATTAATTTTTTGGGGTCCATTTAATTGTTTTCCTCTAGTTTTTCAGAAGTATCTTTTGTTAATAATGCTGAATGAAGACTGCTTCAGGTTCCTTTTAACTCAGTAAAAGTGACTGTGCACTTGGACCTTTACACAAATATTTTTGGCCCTACCTTGGACATCTTCCTTGTCAACTTCTGTGTGCTCAGTTACATGTTGGCCTCCCGATCGAGGAAGGAGAAGTACAGGGAAGTCAAACACAATGTCCCAGCTTGACAGGAAAGTGATGTGTGTGCTGGACGTGGTGCCCTTCCTGTAATTTTCTCTGGATCTTATCAAGTTTGTGCTGAAGAATTCACATAAATGTGCTGGTAGATCTCAAATGCTGTTTAAGGCATTTCCTCATCTGGGACCCAAATTGCAGTTTTCCAGCCTCTCTGGTGTTTGGAAGCCATGTAAATGAAAATACTCATTAAAGAAGTCTGATTAGAGAACTTCTTGTTATTAAATTTTCATTGTTATTCTGTGTTTTCTTGCTTCGTTGTGTGGTTAGTTTTGGTTGCTCATAGTTGCACGGTACTTTGATGAGAATCATCATGATAACACAGTGAAAGCACAAAACCAGGTTTTATTTTCTCCAGCAGTACCAATTGGCATAATAAAAAACATCCCCTTTCTTTGTAAGCTTTCCTTGTCATAGCACACAACAATATGCCTGGTATTTTAGAGGGCTGGAACACCTCTCCTGTGAGGAAAGGCTAGGAGGGCTGGGGGTATCCAGCCTGGAGAAGAAGAGAAGGCTCCAGGGTGAGCTTAGAGCCCCTTCCAGTACCTAAAGAGGCTCCAAGAGAGCTGGAGAGGGACTGGAGAGGAACAGGACAAGGGGGAATGGCTTCTCACTGCCAGAGGGCAGGGTTGGATAGGATACTGGGAAGGAATTCTTGGCTGTGAGGGTGGGGAGGCCCTGGCACAGGCTGCCCAGAGAAGCTGTGGCTGCCCCTGGATCCCTGGAAGTGTTCAAGGCCAGGTTGGATGGGGCTTGGAGAACCAGGGCTGGTGGAAGGTGTCCCTGCCCATGGCAGCAGGTGGAACTGGATGAGCTTTACGGTTCCTTCCAACCCATACCATTCTGGGATTCTCTGTGCAGTGTTACTCAAGCTAAAATACTAAAGGGGGTCAGAAAACACGAAGTGATGTTTGTGCTCGGGGCATCCATGGCTGTGTCCTCACTGCCATGGAAGGGGATGGAGGAATACAGCGGTGAGATTTCATCTCTGGGGTAGTCTGGTCTGGCCCAGGATGGTGCCTCTGTGTGTGTTGGCTACGGATGGGCCCAAAGGGAGCTGGAGCTGGGAATTGCTGTGGACCTCTGGCTCGGCCCTCCCCAGGCAGCTGCATTTCTATGTGGCACAGGCTCTCTACAGAGGCTTTATGGGATTAAGAAACCACCGAAATTCAGGAGATTACCTGGTTACTGACTCCAGCAAGTATAAAAAGAACTTTTTTTATGGAAAGCCCTGGATTACGAGATACAGTCTGAGGGTTTAGAAGCTTTTCTGTAACAGAGTTATTTTGTTTTCAAGGTAAAAGTATATCTAAAGGATTTATTTTCCAAGTCACAGGTGAGGATTTTGTTGATTTTTCCTTAAGGATTAGAAAGGTAATAGAGAAAAGCACCATTTGATATTTACCAACCTAAAGGTATATCTCGCACTGATGGCAACTGGAACCTGAAGATAATTGATTAACTGTTGTAGTTTCAGCTCTGACGTGTTGATACCACTTCCTCATGCACACAGTGGTGTTTCTCAGGTCTGATTGGAGTGATTCCCATCTTTTTATAGGAATTCTTTATGAATTTTTAGCTATCACTTTTTATGGCCACTTGATACACATTTCAGATTAGTACCTTTGAACTTGCAGGAGAGGGACACTCTAATTCTCTTGGTTTTTTTACTGCCAGAGCAATACAATAAGCATATGATCTGTGGTAATAATGCCCCAACAGTTAAATAACTAGTAATTTCCTTGGAGTTTTAAGGATGAACCTTAAACCTGAAGGCCAGAAAACAATCCATGTTGCTCTGGCTAAACTGTCGAGTTATTACTGCATCTGAGACTGCAAAGGATTTTCAGTTTCTTCTCAGAACATTTCTGGAGGATGAGTCAGTAAAGCAGTTACCTGATGTATCCATGTTGATTACACAGGGCATTTTCTGTTATGTAGATGTTTAATTACACTGTTACCGGGTTAATACATCGAGGTTTTTCTCTCTTTTTTTACAGGATTCTGCTCAGGAGAGTGTCATCAAACGAGATATCCATCGTACATACCCAGCACATGATTATTTCAAAGATACAGAAGGAGACGGTCAGGAATCTCTGTACAAAATCTGTAAGGTACAGTCAGTGCTCTGAATTTTAAAGTGGCTCCATATGTTGCTGTGACTGTATTTTGCCCTACTAACCCTGTTCTGGTCCAAGTCTCTAATCAGTAGGATCTGAAAGCTTTAGGCTGCGTGTGGAGAGTGTAGCGTTTCTGCAGCACTTCCTATAACCTTGCATTTGGCATCTCCTGAGGTGCAGGTAAGAGGAGCAAGGCTTGGGCTGGCTTTGCTGAGGGGCACTTTGAGGTCAGAGATCCTCCTCAGTGGAAGTGTGTAGGAGAACGTGGTTTTGCTCTGAGCTTGAGAGGTTTGCAGAGGAAGAGAAACCCTCAGAGCAAGCTCTGCTGTGAGGTTAAATAGGAATGTCTGTAGATGATTATCCAGAGAACCAAGTTCGCTGACCATTCCATAAGCAGAGCTTTCCACTCACTGCTGCCAGGTCACCCCAATGAAAAAAAAATTCTAATATTAATGTGCACATGGGGAAGTCAAGGTACTAAATGAACAGGTTTGTCTAGCTTGTACAGGTAGACTTGAGTTGCTCAGGAGAGATCCAGAAGGAAGAATACTGCAACTTGGTGGGTAGTTCTCTGGCTGGCACTTGTGGATTCTATTGCGGTTTTGGCAGTCAGTTTTTGTTTCACATTTGTTTCTAAAACTCAGGAAATTCGTGTAGAATATTCTGTAGAATACTATATAATGTAGAATTCATTCTATTCATCTGGAATAAACGATTGCCTTAGGCAAAACCACTTCCACTTCCCTTCCTCTTCCTTGTTACTGTTTCTACTTCCTTCTGATTAATAGAAATGATGGAGTTGTCATAACAAGTACAAAAGAACGTCCTGCCTTTGGGGTGTAATGATACATATTCCTGTTCTCCAGATGAATTCTGTGGGGATACAGACTCCTATTCAAACAGTAATCTGGATGACTGTTATAAATAGAGCTGCTTAGGTATTGAAGTTCATTACTGTGAGTAATTCACATTAAAAGAAGAGATACAAAGTAAAGGAACGGGGAGAACTTTGAACCAATCTTATTGATTTCTCACTGATCTTGGAGGGCTCTAGAGGGCTACAGGAAAACAGTTCTTGTGCCAATCTTGGAAAAGAATAACCAGGACAATACAGGTAATTGTGGCCTTCTCGCTTTGATATCAGTTAAGTGAAAAATGATGGAATAATATTAATCTTTTCAAGAATTATATGTGAGAAATGTGTTATAATGAAGGCCTATGAGTTTACTGAAAATAGATCTTGACAAGCTAACACAAAAAACCAGAAATACAGGTTTCATTGACGAAGGTGATTCTACTGAAATTCTGTACATCATTTAGCCCGAGGTGGAAAGAACACGTAAATGCTGGACAAGTTAGAGCATGAGCAAGATACACATTAAAGAATTTAAAACTGGCCAGCAGGTTCCTAAGCATCAGTACTGAATTAATGGGATTCAGTCAGGGCATCATGGAGAACCCTTGCTCATTCCAGGCACTCTCGTTAGTGCCCTGAAAGAAACAAGAAAGTCATTTGTCGTGAAGGTATCTCCATGACACAGGGAAAAAGGGAATGGTAAATAATGAGACGTGGAGAAGAGAAGGCTCTAAGGAGACCTTAGAGCCCTTCTGGTTCCCAAAAGAGCTCCAAGAAAGCTGCAGAGGGACTTTGGACAAGGGCCTGGTGGAACAATTCGGCCCCGGAGCCACAAGCTCATGGGCTCAGCCAGGAGTTTTACTTTATATATATATATATATATTTCTACTGTCCCTGTCAATGTGAGCTGAGTGAGGGGCTGTAGGAGCTGGGGGGTGTTATAGGGCAGTGTCCTCCCTGTCCCTCAGGAGCTGTGGGGTGTTATAGGGCAGTGTCCTCACTGTCCCCATATGAGCTGTGGGGTGTTATAGAGCAGTGTCCTCCCTGTCCCTCAGGAGCTGTGGGGTGTTATAGGGCAGTGTCCTCACTGTCCCCATATGAGCTGTGGGGTGTTATAGAGCAGTGTCCTCCCTGTCCCTCAGGAGCTGTGGGGTGTTATAGGGCAGTGTCCTCACTGTCCCCATATGAGCTGTGGGGTGTTATAGGGCGGTGTCCTCCCTGTCCCTGTGAGCTGTGGGGTGTTATAGGGCAGTGTCCTCCCTGTCCCCATATGAGCTGTGGGGTGTTATAGGGCAGTGTCCTCCCTGTCCCTGTGAGCTGTGGGGTGTTGTAGGGCAGTGTCCTCCCTGTCCCCATATGAGCTGTGGGGTGTTATAGGGCAGTGTCCTCCCTGTCCCTGTGAGCTGTGGGGTGTTGTAGGGCAGTGTCCTCCCTGTCCCCATATGAGCTGTGGGGTGTTATAGGGCAGTGTCCTCCCTGTCCCTGTGAGCTGTGGGGTGTTGTAGGGCAGTGTCCTCACTGTCCCTCAGGAGCTGTGGGGTGTTATAGGGCAGTGTCCTCACTGTCCCCATATGAGCTGTGGGGTGTTATAGGGCAGTGTCCTCACTGTCCCCATATGAGCTGTGGGGTGTTATAGGGCAGTGTCCTCACTGTCCCCATATGAGCTGTGGGGTGTTATAGGTTTCCTGGGATGTTTGTGACCAGCAGCTGCTCCGAGGCTTCCCCGTGTGGGCTCCAGGGGCTGCCATGAGGGACATGATGCCATCTCAGCTCCGTGAGGTTCAACCCATCCCTTCCTCTCCACCCCCAACCCCCCCCCCCCCCCACACACACACATACACACCCACACCCGAGGTGGTTCCGACCCAACAATTCCTGATCTGGTGTCTGACACCTGCAGTGACAGCACAAGGGGGAATGGCTTCCCACTGCCAGAGGGCAGGGTTAGATGGGATATTATGAAGAAATTCCTCCCCGTGAGGGTGGTGAGGCCCTGGCACAGGCTGCCCAGAGAAGCTGTGGCTGCCCCATCCCTGGAAGCGTCCAAGACCAGGCTGGACGGGGCTTGGAGCAACCTGTGCTAGTGGAAGGTGTCCCTGCCCATGGCAGGGGTGGAATGAGGTGAGCTTTAAAGTCCCTTCCAACCCAAACACTTCTGGGAACCTGCCATCTGGATCAGAGGCCTGGCAGTGTGTCTATCAGGTCAAGGGCTGCTTTTCCTGTGAAGCATTTTGTATTTACCTGCAGTTGAATGCCCTCTCCCACTTGTCCACTTTCTCTTGATAGAACATGATCTGTACAGCAGCTTTGCAGTCAGGTTTTAATTCCCTGCTCCAAGCAGCTCTGTCTCATCAGCAGTCTTTGTAACTGTGCTGTCTTCATGTGTTCTTTAAGGTTTGTGTGAATATTTGCAGCAGCATCAGCCCTAGCACATCTTTCTGCAGGGTTCTGTGAGTGACCTCACCTTCATACTCTGTGTGAGAGCTGTTTATTCCTGCCTTTTGCTTTCTGTCCTTTAACCTATTATTTGAGTGTGTAAGAGGACTTTCTATAGCAACTTAGTTCCCTAAAAAGCCTTTGGGAAGGGCCTTTTGGGAAGTTGAAGGCTTTGTAAAAGTCCTGGAAGACTTACTGACTCTCTCATTCTTTATGTACTCATTGGTTCAGAGAAGGATTTGGGAATCACTGCTTCCTGGTAGAACAGTCATATCCAATCTACAGCATGACATTATTCCTAAATTTAATGATTTTAGAGTTGATGGTTTCTACCTACTTGCCAGTATTGAGATCAGACGCAACTGCTGTGGAGATTTCCAGGGAGGTACTTTTCCTTCATCCTCACATAGTTTTCTTAAATGATTGTGACTGTGGCTGGGTCTGACTGGACCTTGAGTTTATGATTGATCTGGTGAATGTTAGAGAAATATTGTTTAAAGCTAATTAATTTGCGTATAAACTTGTCATTCCACTGGGAATAAGAAGTAATAATCTCTGTTGAAAGTAATATTGTGGCAGCTTTATATTATTAAAATAACTTTTACCAGAGGTGTGGGGCATTCATAGCCTTCTTCTAATATGAAAGCAAGAGGTTTGAAGAATGGGATTATTGAATAAGGCTGGGAAAGGTCTGTCCTCAAGTGGGAGGGTAAAAAGCTGAAGAGCGTTTTCTTCATTCCCCACTGAAATGAGAGATGATCTGAGCTGTCAGATAAAAAGGAAAACCATTAAAGGCTCACTGCCTCATTTTAACAGGTCTGTCAGTTTTCCTTCCGTCTCTTAATCTCACCTTCAGAACAGCAAGAACTCAGGAAAGACGGAAACTTTTTCTGTTGTGGAACATTTATGTGACAAAGTACCTAAAAATAAAGTTTAAGGCTGACAATGGTGATAAGGAACAAAAAGAGTTCCAGATTCTAGACTGGAGGTTTCGCTTGAGGACACCGCACAAGGTAGACGTGCACAGAGCGAATTTTGGGGAAATTTTTTGGGAAAAGAGCTCCTTTCCTACATGCTTTCTGTTTAAATACTCTGCAAATTCCAGCTCTGTTTAAAGACCTGTCTCTTGCTGTTACAATGCATAACTGAGCAGTGCTCTGGGCCTGCTTCCATGCTGCATATGTACTTACAGCTCCATGCTCTGGGGAATCGCAGCACTTGGCACAATTAATCCTCTCAGCTGTTTGCAGTGTGTGCAGTGCAGAATTTAACAGGACATGTGTTTTCCCTAATTTCCTGATTAAAGTAACTCCTATTGGACAAACAACCAGTGTGACTTCAATGGGAAAAAGGGAGCACGGTGCAGGGAAATCCATCGGGTTGGCTGGGTGGGTGTTCTTATTGGGCAGACTGGGAAAACAGGCCCAACGCTTCCCTGGGGGTTCATCAAATGTTTGAATTGCCTCTCAGAGATTCCAAGTTGCTGTTCATGTTTTGCAGTGAACCGAGGTGCTGTGGAAAGATATGAATCATTTGTGTCATGGCATGTTTTGTTACTAAATCCTGATCTCCTTGGTGGCTCAGATTCGTAGTTTGTTCCTAATCCCAGTCTCACTTGCCTGAAGGTTTTCCATGCAGGATCAGTGTGTGGCTGCTTTGCTGTGAGAGCGAACACTCCATTTTAGTTGTCTTTGTTGGTACCCACATTAGCAGAGGGAACAATAAACTGTTTTCTAGCAGAGCTAACACCGACTGGGCTCTGATATGGGTGGTTTTTTTGGCTTTCTTTGCTGTATATTGAAGTGTGAAAATGTCTTTGAGTTGTTCTTCTGTGACCAGCAGCTTCTATGCCTGTGATAAGCTGTGAATGATGGATTACTCTTTGGCAGAGCTGCTGCTCAGTGCTGGCCTCTGAACTGAAAGTCTAATTTTCATCCTTTTTTTTACATTTTCATCTCCATTTCATTGCAGCATCTCTTTTCAAATAGTCACCTCTTCTCACTGTGCACTTATTCTTCCACATTTTTCAATCCTTAGCATCTTCTCAGATTTCCAAATGGGATGTTGCAGTGTTTGTCCACTTTGCTGCTATTATTTGTCAGAGAGGAGTCTATTTGCCAATTTTAGGATAAACATGGGAGCATAAACACGATCAGTTAGGAATTACTTTTCATCTATTTTTAGTTGTTTATTTTCTTTACTCCTGGGTTGAAGAGCAATTCTGGTAAATATTGTTGTCTTGTTTCATGCAAGGGATTTTTAATGTTATCTTGTGTTTATTCTATTAACGTATTAATAAGGCTCCTTCTCCTGCATCTGTGCTCAGCGAGGAGGCAGCAGCGCTGTTCCTGCACTCGGGGCTTCTGCTGAGCCTGCACTGGTGGAAAGGTCAGCACTGGAATCCTGGATGCTGGAAAGAGCCTGTTCAGGGGCCTGCCTGAATAAATGTGAAGATTTCTTCATCCCCTCAGTCCTTCCAGCTCTGGGGAAGGCACATTGTGTAACAACCACGTGCCTCTCCCTGATACTCAATAAATGAGTAACTAATGTCTAAAAATACAGTTTTCAGCTAGCACAGAAATTCCTTGTATAATGTGATACATCCTCAATGCTGCAGTCACAGGAATATTACTACTTTCAGGCTGTTAGCCCTTATGATAAATTTAGGTATGGAGTTTGAAATTGTACTATCACTAAAATTATTCAGCGACCGAGCATGTCAGAAAATACATTGTCTGCATCAAAGTATGGATGTTTTCCTGACAGAACCTGATTTTCAGACACTTTTAACTCTACTAAGCCAGACTTCAGCACAGAGCTGTGTCTGTGTCAAACATTGAGCAGCATCCATAGGTCATTTCTATCTGTGAGAATCACGAGAGGGGAACTGAAAGCTCTGGAATGTGAGACAGACACTACAGGAATATTTTTCATGAACTCTCTTTAGTTTCTGCTGTAACTGTTTCGTTTCCGGTGTTATTGAGTCACTGTGGTAAAGGCTGATATTTGCTAGTTAGTTATTCAGCAGGTGTAACCAGTCCTTTTCATGCTTATGAGGATGCAGAATGATGAGAAATATTTCATTCTGGAATTTGGGACGTACTCCTTTCTCTTCCTTATTGATATCTGCTGGGACCCCTAGGCAGCAGTTACACAAATCCCAGATCTGGGGCTTTAAATTCAAATCAGCCTCCTTTCTGTTTGTCTTTTAGATGCTACTTACTTGGCAGGTTTCTACCTGTAGAAGATTCTGATCTTGGGAGATTTCCCTCCATTAATTGTTTTAGAGAATAATTTCTGTCCACCTCTGGATTCTTCATTCACTTTCCCAACATGTAGGTGGTTCTCTAGCATGGACTTCATTTTAGGAGACTGTTGCTTCCAAAGAATTCACTTCCTGATGATGATGTACCAATACCTGCACAGCAGTTCTCATCAGCAGACAGATAAATATTCAAAATGTGTTTTAATTCTCTGAGATCCTCATTTAGTTAAAATGAAAGAAAATAGGCTTCAACTCAGAACCTCCATTAAGTCCCACTTACAAGACAGAGAATATTTAAAGTCTCAGTTAACTGGGGAATTGTGATTGGAAGTTCCCCAAGAGTTTAAGAAAATAATCAGTTAAAAGGCTGTGACACTGTCACAGGTTGTCATGGGAGAGATCCCATTCTCTTGAAATTACAAAATTACAATGACTGCAGTGGAAAAAGGGGATTTGGGATTTTGCTTTGTTTTCATATTTCACGTGGAAGGAGAAAGTTCCTCAGTTCCTTAAAAGCATAAATCCTAAATAATAAATCTTAGATCTTTTGTTAATGATCTGATATTGTAGTGGTATCTGTAGGCAGCATCCTTATTTCTGAGGCTGTTTCGGTTAATTATGTCATATCTCAGCAATACCAAGTCCCATAGGTTACTTAAAAATAAAATAGTGTAATTGGAAATGTAATATGCATAAAGCTTCAGAAATCTCTTTGCATTGGGTAGATGCAGTGAAATCATGTCGATTTTAGAGACTTCCTTAAAGAGAAATCTTTAGTTGCTGGGATTATAATGCTTTGATTTAACAGGAGAACCTTCACTTCTAATTCTGAAGTGAAGTTTGTGTCCCCATATCTGATAACAGCTGCTTGTCAAGATGAGATTTTGGGGAAGGACCTGGTGGAAATGAATTTCAAAAAGCACACAGATCAAGCAGTTAATGGTTTTTTCCCATGGTTGTTGGTTGCTTCAAAGGTTTGTTAATGATGATGTCCTTTTACTGGGGCCCTCAGTTTTTCACTTATATAGCCAATGTATATCTGTGTCCACTAATTAATTTCACATTTTTATTTAAACCAAATTATCCAGAACTTGCTGATTTGTAGTTCTATGGATCAACATTTTTAGAAAAGTTTCAGTTTAGGCAAGTAATGGTTTACCAGTTTATTCTCCCTCTCTAAGATTTTTGGGTGAATACCATCTGTTCTCAATAAATCTTGAATTTTTTTATTCCCTTTAATTGATCATCCCTTCTGATACTCAGCTGGACACAGATCCTTCAACACACCCCCTGTTAGAAATGGTTTCATCAGGATGACAACCCCTGGGATTCTTCTGGAATAAACCAGTCACAAAGTTCACGGTGATTTTCTGCTGGAGTTTAAATGAAACTTTCTTACATCGACCATGTATTTTCCAAGCAGAGACTTTGCCTTCCTGCTCTGCATGTGTTTGAAGTAGATTTATTACTAGTTCAGATGTGCTCAGGAAGTTGATTATGAGAGAATTTGCTGGTCTTCCTTCATATTTTTCTATTTAACGTGCAGAGTGAGGACTTCCTTCCACCCTCCTCATTTTGCCATAATTTCAGCTTCTTTCACAATCTCAAAAGAAGTATGTTTTTATTTCTGATAACTTCCTGTACTTTTCAATCTATGTCAGTTTTGGAAGCAGTTTGTTGCTTTCTCAATACTTACTTTAAAATAATTCCTTTGGATTAATTTATTGGTATTTTCAGCAAATTATTTGCTATAATGCTTCTCACAAAGGAGAACCCCCAGGCATTGATAGTTTGCTGTTAATTTTTCAGCCTGGAATTTTTAAAGTAAATTAGAAGCGTTGTTATATAGTATGAAGAAATCATAAATCAAATTTCTCATGTTTCTAGGTGGAGTTGGCCTTTAGAAAGCAGGAATAATACATCTTTTAGGAATGCTACAGATATAAAATATTAGGCATAATAACTGATTAATTGGGGGAACAAATAGATAAATACTCATGATGGTGAATAATCAGAAGATGGTTCTAATTAGTCATATGCAACATTAATTTAAGCATTTAACGTAATTTCTCTTAATTTAGTGCTTGGTAACTGAAGAGTAATTTTAAATTAATTTTTTTGAAGAGAACATCCCTTTTCCCCCCCAATCCAAATTTTGTGTTGTGCATTTCTGGAATTATTTTTTCTGTTTGGCTTCAGTGGCTAGAGCTGGTTCAAACTAGTATGCAGATTGAAATGGTTAATTAAAGGGGTTTTTTTCCAATGATTTCTGTGACTGATGTTCGTGAATTTGCATGGCCCCTGAACCTGAGCAGTGGGCTGGGATTATTTTCACTCAGCTCCTGACTAATTCCATGGAACAGCCTTCAAAACAGTGGTGAGCAGTGGAGACAAAGGGCAAAGAGCCGCAGGTCCCAGGGCAGCTTTTCAAAAGGGAAATGTATGGGGGGAGTTTTTCAGAAACGGTGACCTTTAAAGGAATACTCAGGTGGTATCTACAGGAATCCTGTCTCCTGGAATCATTGCAGAATTCCTCACAAATATGAAGTTTTGCCCATCTGAATGAAGAGGGAAAGTGATTTAAAGAGTTTATGCTTTGGCCTCCATTTCAGCATTTCTGGGAGAATTAATTTGCAGTTTTGTTGGTTGGAAAAGTCACATCTCTTTTTCAGTCAGTGATTACCTTCTGGAGAGGCAGCATAGCCGCCTCTGGAATACTGGAGGATGGTCCTGGGTGGGTTTGGTTCCCCAGCACCTCTGACTGTTTATTCCCAGTGTCTCTGATCTTCCATTTGGGGCATTTGCAATCTTGCTTTTACCTAAGACTTAAAAAAAGAAGATAAATGTGGTGTTCTAGGCTATCATGGTTTGAGATCCCCAAAAATCTAATTCCCTAGTCTAAGCCCCCTCCCACATCTCAACCTAATGTGGGATGATTCTTTCCAGACAAAAACACACCAGACTCAAAATGGGGGAAAGGGAATATATTACAATGACTGTACAAATAAATATTATAATACATTACACACGAGCTCAACTATCTCTACCATGACATAAGTATTTACAATGGATCAAATCTCTTCTCCCCTCCAAATAAAAGTCCAGGAGGGAAGAAGGACAGATCCCTTCCACATTTAGGGCAGCAGCTCCTCTTCTGTCTTCCATGCAGCAGTTGCAACTGGATTGTTGTAGCTGAATCTCTTTTCAATACACACAAGGGGGTCTCCAAGCCCCTCGGCTCTCCTTCGACTCCAAGCGAAGGTCTCACCTGTGGACTGCCAGCAGGGACAAGACTCGCTTCACCACAGGTATATCACGAAATGCAGGGGCATCTTCGTGAAAGTCCCTTCCTCAGGGGATTCACTCCTGAGTCAGAACATCTTGGGCAGCTTTCAGTTGAAAGTCTTTGCCCCAAGAGTTCCACCAGAGCTCCTGTGCTCTGTCTCAACTGCCAACGTGGCAGCAGCAGCGGAGGGAGCAAGGTTACCCCCCTCTGCATTCCATCCGACCGTCCCGGTCCAGCTCGGGGATGGCTTTGAGCTTCTTAGCTTCTCTCTCTCCAGTACTGCTGTACTCCAAGACTCCTCTCAAATAGGAGTCCATCTCCTCCTCCTCTCTCTAGGAGGGGTCTCCAAGGGTTTTGGGGGGATCTGGTTCAGTTCTTACCCCCAAAACTCTGTCTCTCAGCTGCCGGCTCTCTATCTCGGCTCGAGCAACTCTGAGTCTTCCTTGGCTGCATGTTTGTTTCGCTGCTTCTACAGTTCAGTTCTTATCTGTCCTGGCTCTCTGCCACCATTTCTCTGGTCAGTGACGGCTACCGCTACTCCTGCCGCTGCCCACAGTGGAGAGAAAACTCCCAGCCTTCATAGCTACAGACACATAGTCCATCTTAACACTGTTCCACGTCTCTGTAGCCCCCAACTGGGGCTGGGGGGTGGGGGGTGGGCAGAGGCCCCGCAGAGGGCTCCTGCCCTGTCCTCGTGGCTCCTACAACATGGCTACCTTCTTCTACTCTCTACAACCCTTCTTTTCCGTTTGGTTGTGATATCTTTATATTTTGCAGAAGCACTCATTGGACAAAACTTCAAAACTTCCAGGACCACCACCCCCTGGGGTTTTACCATTTTCAACTGCAGGGGGAAAACCTGGTTCAAACCACTACATAGGCAAAGTGGATCTTCTGCTTCCTGTGGCTTGTTCCTCCCCGTGGCTCTGCCCTTTGCTTTTGTTTTCCCTGGCTGTAGCCTCAATACCTCTCTGATTCCCTCAGGAATGTCTCTCCCTCTGATGTCAGTCCTGTTGCTGCTCAAACTTTCTCGAGTTTCCTTGAATTCTTAACATCCTCTGACATCTCTTTAAAAACAGGATCTGTCTTCTTGTCTTGGAAAAGTAAGGGGGAAGGAAAGGTTAGTTATTTTAGTTTGGGGGTTTTTTAAGAGTAAGAAAAAAGCATGTCAGTCATACGATAGGAAAATGAGTCTTGTTCATTCTTCGGTGTTACAAGGGCATGGAAAGGCTGTTCCTTATGAAATGTTCGGGCTATGGTAGTTCTTGGCATTTTCTAACTTCAGGTCCTCTGCTTCCATGATGTCAGAACTTGTTTTTCCAAAACCAAACAACCACTCTCCCCACAGCACAAACTACCCTGGGTTTTGTATCACATTTGTGATATCAGTAGAGTGCTCAGCAGAATTATCCTGGGTTTTGGTGAAGGGAAGTTGCATCCAACTCTTCTCGTGCTGTTTGGAAAACAAAAATTTACCAGTAACAGCATCAGTGGAGGGTTGAGAGTGACCTGTGGGTGTTTTCTGAAGAGCCCTGAAAACCTGTGCGAGAGTGGCTGTGGTTTCACCCCATTTATTATTTTAGCCTGAGTAGTGTTACATAGAGAATCATGGGTTGGTTTGGGTGGGAATGGACCTTAAAGCTCATGCAGTTATATCCCCTGCCGTGAGCAGGGACACCTTCCTCTGTCCCAGGTTGCTCCAAGCCCCGTCCAGCCTGGTCTTGAACACTTGCAGGGATGGAGCAGCCACAGCTTCTCTGGGCAACCTGTGCTGGGGCCTCACCACCCTCACAGGACGGAATTTCTTCCCAATACCCCATCTAACTCTGCCCTCTGGCACTCTGAACCCATCCCCCTTGTCCTGTCCCTCCAGTTCCCAATGGAGTGTTGCTCCCCAGCTCCCACAGAGCCCCTCAGATACTGGAAGGCCATACCCTGAGCTCTCATTGCTGGGAGCCCATTTTGGTGGTGGTGGGTGCATGCTAATGAACATGTTAATAGGGATGCTAAACACATTTTGCCTTTCCTTTCCCCTAGGCCTACTCTGTCTACGATGAGGACATTGGCTACTGCCAGGGACAGTCTTTCCTTGCAGCTGTGCTTCTGCTTCATGTGAGTTAATTGCAAAATGAAAGCTTTGATATCTGAAACCAAAGCAGCTGTAAAATCAGTGGTGCTGTTTGACAGATATTTACTGTTGTTTATTTGCCTGTATTCATTTTCCTCTTGTTGCTTTTTGGCAATAGTGACTAATGGCTTCTATCTTTATGAATCTAGATTTGCTTTATCTGAGAGAAATCCATTAAATTGTCAAGTACTTCTGTGTCAAAACCTGAAGCTGATTTGTTACATATTAATATTTTCTTTTAATTTAGTTGTCACCTTGGTGAGCTCCCTTTGTGTTTATGGGGGATTTAACTCTGGGAGGCATTCTCAGAGTAGCTCAGCAAAGCAGGCAGTCTCATTAATTTTTAGTGAGACTTTTTCTCCTAGGGACACTTTATAATATCTTGTGTATGAAAGCTGAATTTCAACCTTGATATTTTAGCCTGTAACCAAAAACTGCACAAAATTTGATCCATTACTTCCTGTATAAATGCCTGCACATATGTCTGGAGATAGATAAATAAATACACAGGTTTTATAGTTTGCAAGATGCTCTGCCTTTGATGTCTCAGTGGAAAATCTCTGCAGATTCAAGTAGTGTATTTGTTCAAGTATTTATTCAGATAAAGTAGATCAGAATAAACCACCCCAAACACAACTCTTACTCAGGCTCTTGCCTGCTTTTCCTGTCAGGTTTTAATTAGTAAATTATTAATCATGATTAAAATATGTTTTGGATTGTGGGCTTGAGTCAGCTGTTGGTATATATGTTACACATACGCTTCCTAAGGCATTGAGAACTCAGATTCAGATTAATTTAAGCTGTGATTCCTAGGGAGAGCTATAACTCCTGGAAGATTTAAGGAACAGGATACAGAGTGACAGTGTTGCAGAGAAGCTTTAGATCCTTTAAGGATAAACATGAATTAGTCACATTATTGCAATCCCACATATACTGCAAATTAGCTTCTCTTAACAGTTATTTTGCAATTTACTTTTTACCCAAACCAGGATTTTGAAGTTCCACTGGAAGAATAAGCCATTTTCAATACCAGAGTTGTTTGGAAACGTGTGGGTGTCGCATTCTTAACATGTGACTGATACTTCAGCTCCTCTCCCTCGGTTCTTTGCTGTCATTACTACAGAGAATCACCTCTGTTTCCAGTGTTTCTGGAGTTGGAAGAAATTACCCTGTACACAGGGAATACTAAATGGAAATTACACTCATTTTAATATGCCCTTTATAACGTTTGTTTTCATAATAGGATATTAAAGTGAAATTCTCATAGAAAGGGGGGAAGGGAAGCAGTCTCAATGAGCTCATGTAAGTTGGCAGCTTCCCAGGATGTCCTCAAACTCTTGTTTTTCTCAAATTCTCCAACCAGTCTGTGTGCTGTGATTGCCTGTAAGGCCCTCTCTAACTCTACTGTCTTTGCATGGATTTCTAGATCCCTTCCTTTCCCTTTTTTTTCTGGGACAGGGTATCCTTCCTCTCCAGTTAGATATCTTTCAGGGGTGGCTGGGTAGCCTGCACCTCCATCCTTGATTTTTGTGATTTTGCTGCTTTGATGAAATTCCCATCAAGGATGAGCAGGTAACTTCTAATCACAGGGGGACAGTGTTGCCAACTCTAATCATTTTACTGTAAGTCTCATAGTTTTTGACTTTTTTTCTTGTCTATTTTTCAGAGCCATTGCTCTGTGAAAAAAACCCGAAAATGTCAAAGAATAGATATTTGCCCTTTGTTATCTTAATGCTAAAAATCAGACTAGCAATACCCAAAGTTTGTGTTCTGACTGAATAAAATAATTATTGAAAACCCGACGTATGATTCTGAATTCTTAGGGTTGGTAATATTGGAGACCCTCTGTCCCCTGAGAGCAAGGACTTGGGGACCTAATTGGCCTCTGTTCCCTCTCCCTGTCTCGGGGGAACAGCTGTCACTGCACGAGTGTCTGACTGAGCATGCAGGGGAGATGAGCTTGTGCATGAGCACCTGTTTTCTATTTCATTAGAAATTATTGGAGTTTGACCAAAAACCCCCGAAATTTGCTTTCATCATCCTTCTTACATAGCAGGTTTGAGCCTTTTGGTCAGGATAAAATCATTTCTTCCCTTTACTTTGTCTGCAGCTTTTATCTGCTGTCAGTGGGGATCATTGCATCCGGATAAATCCAGATAGAATTGCGATTAAGAGCTTTGAGATGGCTAAGAACTTGTCCAAGGTGAATCAGCCTTGGACTGGGAGCCAGCAGCTGAGCTGGCACTACTATGCTAACTAGTTACTTTCCTTTATGGTGTCTGAAAATGAAAATGAAAGTGTCTGTCCATGGCCCTGGAGACAGGCCCTAATCATGGGCTGAGCATAAAGGATGAAACCCTGGAGGTAAATATCAAGAGACTAAAATTCCCTTTGAAGAAAATACCAAGCTTTTATTTGTCACTATATTGGATAAGGAGTTGGCAAGAGACCGAATGAGTGAATACACTAAAAGGTCAAGAGTTCTTGATCCTCAGTAATTGTTTTCATTTCCTACAATCTGGTGCCTTCAAAAGAAAGGTTGTTTTTAATGTCTTTGAAAGCTTGATTTGGGCTCTGCAGTGAACCTGCTTGTGCCTGTCTTATTATGGTGTTACCTGAAGGCACGGGGGAAGGGAGGGAGATGATGGGGAGGTTTTGTGACACAGGGCTTCCCACAAATTCAGCATTCAGTGGGCTCAAGCCAAAAAATGTGAGTTTAGAGTGACTCACACAGCTTCTGTTGGTACCACCTCCCAAATCTCTGTTGGATGAGAAACTTTGGTCAGAATGAAATAGAGATTATGGTGATAGGGCTTCTGAAAAAGTCAGGATGTTAATTGGTGGAATCGTGGGAAGCCTGATTTCAGAGTTCAGTGTCCTGGTGTTTGGATGAAAGCAGATGAGCATTATTCTCAGTAAGGGTCGGTTGTACCTTAATTCTCCTGAATCTTCCCCTTTTAACCATATCTCTCTCAGTGGAAATCACTGTCATGAGTCGTTGCCTTTTTATTTTATTTTTGTTCTCTCTTTTTTTTTCAGTTTTAAATTGTTCTGTACCTGTGAGTTGTGTACTGGTTGTTCTCATCCCTGTTTGGCAGAAGGAATGCTACTGCCAGTTGTGCTGCTGTAGGGATCTATATGTACAGGAACCTGTGATTTGATCCTCCATTTTCTTCAGAGAAGGCCTTAAAAGAGCCAAATCCAAGTGCTCATCAAGGAGAACAGTGCCCTTGATATTTTACTTATTCAGTTCTACATTCAGAGGCTTTGCTGAAAGTTTTGATATATCCCTGTTCTGAATTCATCGTGCCTAAGGTATTTAGGAGTGTGTATCTGTGTAAGGCATTTCCAGCCTCAGCTCTGATTTTAACCTTGTTTTTGTGTATTTTTCCCAACAGATGCCAGAGGAGCAGGCATTCTGCGTATTTGTGAAAATAATGTATGACTATGGCTTGAGGGACCTCTACAGAAATAACTTTGAAGATCTCCATTGCAAATTTTTCCAGCTGGAGAAGTTAATGCAGGTGGGGCCAGAGTTAACGAATTCTCCTTCTGTCATAAATGGAAATGCTGGGATGAAGAAGAGATTCATGCTTTGCTTCCAAAAGCTGCTGGACAATAAAACCCCTCTCCTTTTGGAGGTGGGACAGAACCAAAGCAAGGAAGGCTTTACAGCTCAATTCAAACACCATGAGTCAAATGTATTTCCAGGTTTTTTTGTCTTTCAAAGACCAGTCTTACTGCTAATCTTTGTATCCAAGCAGAGCGGGTATCTGTGTTTTTTCCCCTCTCTCTGTTTGCTTACTCCCTCTCTTCCCTGTTCCCTGATGTTGCTTAGAGAGGATGTCTCTGTGCTATTAAGGCCAAGGTGTATCCTTTGTACTGCCACCATCAGTGTCCTACTTTCTGTGAATTGTGCTGGTGGTTAAGAGATCAGGCAAATCAGGACACCCCAATGCCTATGAAATACCAACCCAGTGGAGGACATTTGGCACGTTTTGCTGTCTCTTCAAAGCACTGCTCTTTTTTCAGGTGGAATTATTTCATCGAGCAGTTTAACAGAATTAAACTACTGCAAGTTTTACACGTTGTTCTGACTAATAAGGAATTACTAACAGTTCATTAAGCCCTGGCCTTGTGTTACCACAGTGAAGGCTGATGAAGTCAGTTGTCACAGGTGACCGTAGATACCTCTGTGGCATATACTGAAACCAAACCAAACAGACCACTGTTAATGTTTTAATTTAATGATTTTTTTTTCAGATGTCAAATCTACTTTGTAGAGTAGAATTACTAATTAATGTGATACTTCTCAATATTTACATATGTTCACAAAGATTTTTATTAACAAATAAAACAAATTTTATTAACAGATATACTGTTAACAAAGATACTTTATTAACTTAATATGTCATCACTGTACAGTAGCATTTTCAGTGCTTATTTTGTGGTGTTTATATATGCTCCTAGTTAGAGAAATTGTCTGTGCTCTATTGCTTTCAAGCTCAGCAAGGTGATCTGGTTCTAGTATCTGTTATTTTTTGTGGCAGAAACATTTGTAGCAAATCAAGAGCAAAGGGATAACTTAAAAATGCACACTCTGACATAGGTTTCACAACCTCTCTGCCTTTTGACTGCTGAAGATTTTGTAATTCCTCAGGATAATCTCAGTACCTTATTTCATACTATGATAGAATCCACTGTGGATATCTCACTAAAAACTGTAACCATGAGCACTGAAATTTATCAAGAAACATATTTCCACTGCTCAAAAGAAGCCAGGATTTCACTTTGTTGTGGTTTTTGGTGTTTAACAACGTGGTCCTTACTGTCAGTGTAGATGAAGAACTTGGATTAATGGGTAATCCTGAAACATTTCTTTTTCTCCTTTGCTCCAGGAGCAGTTACCAGACTTGCACAGCCACTTCTCAGACCTCAATTTGGAAGCTCACATGTATGCATCCCAGTGGTTCCTCACGCTCTTCACTGCCAAGTTTCCACTCTGCATGGTCTTCCACATCATTGACTTACTACTCTGTGAGGTAAAAAAACTATTGAGTCAGAAAGCCCTTCTTCCACTCCACAAATGTGTCCTCTTGTTTTATTTCATTTAGTTGGAGTCATTTGCTGTTTGATTTCAAAACGTGTGTAACTAAATTATGTAGAAACCGTGGTTATATAGAAGATGTTCAGTGAAATGCTGGTTTGGTTTTAGAATGAGAACTGTGGATTGCCCCATTCTTTGTTGAGGGATCTAATTAAGAATATCTGATGCACTCATCTGTTCTTCATTTAATTTGTTAAATGACTTTTCAGAGTTAGAAACTGTAATTTCTTGAAGACACTTCCTAGGAAAAGCTCTCCAAGTGCCCACAGACAGTAAGGGTGTGCAGGTTGCTTTGGTGACCTGATATGAAACAAACACAGCTGAATGAAGCTCCTTCCTTTTGTTTTTTCCCTGCTATTCCAACTGGGAACACACTACTCCTGGTAAAAATGGTGTGTGTCTGAACCATAGATATACCTGCACTTCCTTTAAAAAACCGGTCAGAATAGATGGGCAGTCTGGAATGTTTATTCTGGTAAAATACCAGTACTTCCTTTGGTCACTGGGAATTCCTCTCTGATTTAAATGGGTCACAAGCACAAAAAAGTAAATAAATAAATAGAATATTTTATAATTTTAAATGCCAAGGGCTTCTTGAGTTTGAAACACTGCTGTCTCTAGTTCCTTCTGTAATTTTGATTGTGAAGTATTTCCTTTGAGAATTTTCAGGCCTGTGCACATGCCTTGATAGGATTCAGTGTTAAACAAATACTGTCCCCCACTCATAACTCAATATTTGTTTCCTTAAGAGTATCTCTTCTTCTGCACATTGGTGCTCAGTTATCAAAAGGAGGTGGGGTAATACTGGCGGTGTTTATCTCAGCATGTCTGAAGGAATTACTGTGGGAAAGAAGGTGAAAGAATCCAAGGAGAGAGTGCAACACTAGAGCCTGCTAAGGAAAGGGAAACTTGTTAATGCTTGTGGAGGATAATCACACACAGCTAAGGGAGCTTCTTTTACTAGAGCTAAAAATAAGCCAGAAATGGTAAGAAAATCAATTTCAAGTGAGAAGATACACACAGACATCTTGAGAAGTGGGGTAGTGTGGAGACAAGGTCCTGAGGCACCAGTGAAGTCTATCAGAAAAGTGCTCCTAAGATTCAGGAGTCAGCCAGTCTCAAGTAACAGGCACTTCTGAGAATTTGTGGGAGGAGTGTAGATTAAAGTCCTGTTAAAATAAAAGTATAGCTGGCTGTCAGCATAGAAAGAAAGTCAAATCTGAAGGTGTATGGCCAGAGGCAGAACAAGAAACAGTTCCTTGACAGAGGACTGAAGCTGTGTGTCCAGTCAGCCTCTGGAAGGAGTTATGGGGAAATCAAAAATAAGTTTTTTTCTGCATTAAATTGTTCTTTATCTCTGAACAACCAGCATGCCGATAATTCCGGCAACTGGAAGGACTAAAAACAGTGGCAGCTGCAAACAGTGGAAAGAAAATGTTCTCCTGCAGAAAAAAATCCTCAAAAAATCAAGAAGCCTTTGAAGTGAACTGTCTTAAGTTTTTAAAAACAAGCTTCCAGCCTTCTCCCTAATTTGTCATAGATACAGATGAATTTTAAATACCCTTCAACTTCCTTCCTGACTGTGCTTTCTCCACATCCCTGACCTGTCTGTCGTTACAAAATGTTTACATCCTACACAGCTCTTTTATGAAAGAAAACATTAAGGGATGAAAACCAGTTAAAACCATTGCTGAAGGGATGCTGCCAGCTGATCGTTCCAAGGAAGCTTCTCTGGTCTCCATGAAAATACTTGAATTATGGATGAACAATTTATGTCTTGGACTAGGAGATCTCCAGAGGTCCCTTCCAACCCCAACCATTTGTTGATTCCATGTCAACTAATAGGTTTTGTTTGGGGTTAGTTGTTTTCATTTTTTTACTGTGGCTGGGAGAGTGAAATTGGTTGTTAAAGATACTCTTCAACCCTCAATCCAGGGAAGAAAAGTATCTGTTGGAGGTCCCATAGTTCCACAGCTAACCAGGGAGGCACATCCCCTTCGTCTGCATGCACAAAGGAACAGTGGCACAAGCTGGGGATGGACCTCCTGAGCAGAGGCATAACCTGTGAAAAAGGAACTACATTTATGATGGAATTAAGTTTTACGGAGAAATTTTTAGAATCCCATCAAAGTGAGTGCCATTCTCGTCATTCTCACATGATATATCACATCAGAGCAGTTTTATGTAAGTTCACACAAATTTGGGACTTGCCATGGCCTCTGTGGGACTGAGTTATTTCACCCTGTTGTCTTCTTAGGACCTTTTTATTTTTAAACTTTTCTCCAGGCTGTTGAGGATGTGCTTGAACCGCCCCAAATTGCTTACATTTCCAGTGGCCTTAGAATATTGCCTCAATAACTCTGTGACAGAATCTGTCGCCCATTCTCATCTAGAAATGAAATATTTTGGAATTATTTGTCTTCCCTTGAAGAGAATTTGGGGCTTGCAGGCAGGTACTCCACAGTGCCTGTAGTAAAAACCCAAACCTATTGATGCTGTAGAAAGTTTTAATGTGATTCCAGAAAACTGTGTGGCTTTGATCCGGCAGGTCTTTCTACAACGTTCCTTTTAGCTGCCTGTTTCAGCTGCTTGGTTTGTCTCTTCCCCTTTGCTATTGCTGTTTGCTTTGAAGAACATCTTTGTTGATGAAACCCAAGAGTTGTATTTGGACTTGTCAGTCTTATCTATCAATATGACACCATGTTATCGAACACTTTTCGAGCCTGCTCTGTTTTGCTGTCTCTTTTTGTTCCATTTTAAATTATTTATTTAAAGTCGTGCTCAGAAATAGCAACTCGTCTGGGTAAAGCTCTTGTCACTCAGAGCTCTCCCCAGTGCAACAGCTGCACCTGGGTTATGCTGCAGAATATCAAACAGTTGACATTTCACTTCATTTTGCTTTTGAAAATGCTCAAATTAAAATGAAAATACGTGTTTTAAAAGCACTAAACAAATGACCTTCAGTAGGCATTTAGAAGAGGAAAAACAACCCAAACCAGTTGGCATGCAGTTTATAAGCATTTTTTAAATTTTCATTATTTTTTTCTGCTTAAAAAAAAGAAAGTACTTTAACCATTTGTGATATATATACAGTGCTGCCAAAACTAAAGGAGTTGCAGAGCTCAAGCTGCCATTCCATTATTAACTTAAAATTCGGAGACACTCTGGGTAACCTCCTTTTTAAGTCAATCTGTTTGTGTGTGCGGTTTTGGGGGATATAAAATACTTTAGGATGGTGCTTCTCTCTTTTTAGGGAGTATGTGAAAACCCCTCCTGCACGGTGCCCTTTGTGGGCTGCCACAGAAATAAAAAAATTGTGTTTTTTCATGTCATAATACCTAATTTGACTATGTGGTTTGACTACTAAGTTAACATTTTGACTACTAAGCTGCCATTCTGTGTTCAAGACTGACTACAAAGGGATGCAACTGGTTATCTATCGCTTTTGAATGTGAATAATTTTGAATGTGAAAAAATTTAATGTTTACTAATACAGCTAATAACAAAGAAGGGAAATTACCTTTCACAGGACCAAGTAGCACTGTGGAAGAAGTGGGAATTGAAAGGTAGATACCATCACTCCTTGGCCTTTTTTTATCATCTGTTGCTTTCAGAATATTGAGTAAAATAACTTCTATGATTGGTTTTGAGGAACTGTCAGTGACAATGAAGGCTGCGACGGGTGTTTTTAAAAACCTTTTAAAACATGGGTGACTTGGTGCTGGTAAATGAACACCTACTGATACAATAAGTGTGGCACCACACTGAGGAGATGTGGTGCCTGGGAGCACTCCTTCCTAATGAAATGATGAGAATCCCAGCAGAATTACAAGTATTGGCACTGGAGATTTGATTTGTGTCTCGTGTGTGTCTCGCTGGGGATGGATGTGCCAGGAAACGCCGTATGGCACCACTCAGACGTGGGGCCGGCGCTGTGTGAGTGCTGACTGAGGAGGAGAGACCATAATAACCTGCTATTTTTTATCTGTCTCTGTCAGATACTTCTGTGATGCCTTCAGCAGAGTTGAGAAAGAACAGATTAACATTTAAATTTATTAAACTTCCTCAGGAATTGAATCAGGAACAAGCCCACTTCCTCTGTGAATCTGCTCTCAGATGAAACGTGAATTAAATAAAAAGTTGTGCACAGTTGTTTATCTTCTGTAGATCTATAGGGGAGGAAAAATTGAACTTTTTTGGAATTACACCATGTTGTCGACATGGTGTCTACATTTGTTAACTCTCCCAGTTATGAATGTTTTAAGAAATCTTCCAAAGCAGTGGACTGGGCTTGCTAGAAATAAAATCTCTTTCAGTAACAGCGTATTAAAAGCTGGGCTTAAATTCTAAATAGGCACGAATCTGTGCTGGAAGTGCCTGCCTTTATATTTTGGATATAAAATTTCAGTACTATTTACAAATAGTACAAATAGTCAATGGTGTACATGTGAGTGGTAAAAGGTTGGGGGTTGAGTTTGTTTTCCTTCTTAGCAATACAGGCAAATAAACTTAGGCATTTAGTCTGTCTGTTCCCTTCAGCTGCAGAGCCAAGCCTCCTTGATGAAGTCTTTATCAGCCACTGCTGTTTCATGTGAAGAGACTGGAGAGGATTTCTTCCCCAGACTGCTATAATTCACTTTTAATTAATTTTAGAAGGAGAATAGGTTTTCTCAGGCTCCAGATGGACAGCTGGAATTGGGACACACGTGTCCAGTAGTGCTGTGAGTTTGCTGCATTCAGACAGCTCTTGATGTGTCAGCCATTATAAACTTTTGTGTTGCAAAAACAGGGGGGTACCTTGGGTTTTCTAGCCCTGGATGTTTGGCTTTTATGGAGTTAGATGAGTTATTTAAATCCATGCTAAAAGTAATTTAGCCTAATTCATCTGGTGACTGCAGCTGTAACCCACTGTGGGGGCTTCTCAGTACTGGAACAGAAATTCAAGTGAAAAAAAAGAAAGAGTGATGTATGATTCAACTGTGTGTTTGCTGCATGAGGAACTTTTTAAAGCTTCTGGATGTGTTTGTTTAAGACATTCAGATTATAATGATAATTTGAAGTTCTTTTCAGAGTAGAAAAGGTTGTAAGTGCTATAAGGTGTTTGGATATAAAACTTCAGTCAACACCACAAACCTGGAGGTGTGTAATACCATATTATCACCACGTAATACCATGTATCGCCACAGGGACAGGGGACACAACACCTCCTAAAGCTGCACAGGATTTATAATAACTCAGACTTGGACTGAGGAGAAGAGTATTTTAATAGAGTAATCTAAGGGGTTCTGGGAGAGCCACAGGGTTAAGCATAACCCTTTCCACGATGTTGTCTGGCTCCTCCTGTGAACATTCATAATTTATGTATCTTCCATTCATGGCTGCAGCTTGTTTATTCCCAAAATAATGAGGCTGGTGATAAATGCTCAGCAGGAGCAAAGAAAAAACAGCCTCACAACAATCTGCAATTCAGGATAACTCATGGGAACAGAAAGTACCTTTCTGGGCAATGTTGATAAATTTTGTGGTCCTAAAATGTTGAGGCTGCTTCTGTTTCAGATAATGTTCTAAGATTCAGTTAAAAAAAGGTGCCAAAGATGAGGGACCTGTTTGAATGACCGAGCCTGTGCCTTAGAGGGATGGCACATCTCATACCATGTCACACTATGTCTCTGAATTACTTTCCTCATTGCTCCTGAAATATTTTAGCCACCTACTAGTTGATGTTCACTTGGCTGGTTTTTCTAGGAATACAGTAAATTTCCATAATGCTTACTTAACACCAGTGCCATCTGCTGTACTGGAATAGCAGCATATCCTAAACAGTCTTGGCAGGCCTCAAAAACGCTGTAGAAATGACTGAAGGGAAGTATCACAAGCAGGAGGGTGATATTCCGTGAACAAAGCCGGGAAGCTGAGCTAATTTGGTGGCTGTTTTTAAGGAGAGGGTGATGCAGTCTACCTGTGCCAGAACGATTTCTGTTGCTCCATGCCTGGAATCTGAGACTGCTGCGAATTTTTCTACGTACCTAAAATCAAAATGTGAGCTTTGCATTTGAGTCATTGTTGGGAAGGGAAAATGAACATCAGGGTGCAGAGAGGAGAGGGCCAGGGCCGTGTTGTGGCAGGGAAAGGGAGAGGATGAGCAAGGAACCCTGGGAAGGAGACCAGCCAGAATGCTGGGAGGCAGACATGGATATAACAAGGACATGCATTTTTCTTTGTGGTTTGTGACCACACATAGAGGGGGAAGGAGGCACAGCTCTTTGTCGAGACGTTCTGAAACCCTCACCTTGCCTCCTCTCAGGAAAACTGGGATCTGGAAGATTCCTGCACCTCTGAGCGTGTCTAACAGCCGTTCCCTGCTTCCAGAGGAGAGCTGGAGGACCTGTCTTATCTACAGAAATACGAGGCCTCTCTTTCTCTCCCTGGATGTGATAAGGCCCTTGGTGCCTATTGTGGATTCAGGCCTCTTTCTCTGCATTAATCAGGTTTGGAAAGAGGGACAGGAATGTCTAAACCCCCTGTAATTTAAACTTGTGCAAAGCAGACAAGTAGTGTTACTGTAGGGCTGGATTAAAAGATGCTGCCCGCCCATAACCAGCTGCTGCTGAACTGGGGATGTGCCGCTGCAGAAATAGCCCATGTCAGGGAACAGTTTGATGCATAGGAATGACTTAAAATCCTGTGGCTGTGATTTTTATTCTTTGCAAACAGTCACGGAATGTGGAGGGAAGAAAGTGTTAATCTCACAGCAGCCTCTACCTTCATTCAGCCATAGCAACATCTCAGCAGCAAATGACATGGAAATTGCCCAAAACACGTAAATAATCACCCCTAAATCCCATTCATTTCTGTTAAAAGGAACCAACCAAACAAAAATTCATGCAAAATCCTACTAATGCAGGTTCATGGTTGCCTGGTAGTTCTTATTGTGTGCCTTTTTATGCCACAAAATACAGAAGGGACACAATCTCCCTGAGTCCGCTGGTGCCGTTTTTACCCTCTCCCTGCTTCTCTAATGATGCAGTCACCTGGCTTTAATGGGGTTTGTGTATTTTTCACAGCATCACAGGATCAGGAGGGAGATTTCTGTATTTTCTTTTCTCCTTTCTGGTGCTGTAGCATTTTCTGGGGTGAGTAATTGTGTAGGCACTGGGGGAAGCCCAGCCTGAGAACTCAGCTATACCTCATACACAACATCTCTTTGCAATTTGTGTTTTACTTTTTTTTCCCCTCTAATACAACTGTTTAGTAAGAAAGCTCTGTCTGTTGTTTACACAAAGCTTGCTAATTCACGTTGTGCCTTATTTGAACAAGAGTTTTAACCTTCCTTTCCTTTAGTCATCTTGTCATTAAACTAGAGTAAATGTACAAGCCTCACAGACCCTGCGTAAAAGATGTTAATTAACACATTAAGGCAAGGCTGCCCTGCTTACAAAGGGAAATTGGAGCTTCAGACCATATATTCATGTTGTCAGCAAAACAAAGACATTTGTGACATTCCTAAAGTTTATTGGGTGTTCTCAACACACTAGAGTTACCAAATAAGTGTTTTGCTGGAAGCCATCCAAAACATAAATAGAATTTTAATTCTCCTTTGGAGTCTCTGTGACCCCAATTACCCTCTGTAGCTCCTTTGAAAGACTGTGCAACTGAACACATAATTATGAAACACTTTTGAATTACAAAACAATGTCAAATTAACTTCAGTTGAATAGCTGGTCTCTCTTTAAAAAAGGAAAATTCAGTTATTAGAAAACTGGAAGAAGTTCATGTCATGTGGGGCTTGAGACTTCTCAGCCCTTAAGCAGGTGCTCAGTTCTTTTTACCTGGTGCTGAACTTCAGAGAATATTGTATCAGTTTCCTTCTACATGTCATGCATATCTAGGGAAAAAACCCATAGGTGAGGACATTGATAAATTAAATTTCTTTATATTTTTAAGGGATTCGTTTCCCTTTGTTGGTGAAGAGGGTGCAGAGGCTGTTGCTGTGTAACCAGAGGAAGGTCCATCAGGGGCTCTGGTTGGAGAGGGAGAGATGCTACCATGGAATATATCCTGCCTTCTCCTGAGACTTCTGCCATTGAGGAAGAGCTTTAAAACAGGAGAGGAATTCCAAGGTCGTCCCCTGTGCAAATGTTGTCCAGATCCACGTGATTAGATTGTTTGGCCTCACTCAGCCCCACGCTGGCTGCTGAGCTTTGCTGCCCCTTTGCTTCCCTCTTTCCGGTCCCTGGGCAGATTTGCCAGGTGGGATGAATAGATCTGCCTCCTCCCTTCCCAGGGAAGCCACAGGCAGCCTTTCTGTCACAGACATCGCCCTGAATACAAACTGGGCCCTACAGAATCGCATCTTTACCACTCTCCGTCTGTTCTTTGTTCCCAGCCGCCTTTTCAGGCCTTTTCAAAACTCATCTTGTTGCAGAGTGTACAGGGACTCAAAGGGAGGACTCCTCAAAGAGCCTTCTATCTGCACAAGGAATCTTGGCTCCGAAGGGAGCTGAGGAGCTGAGAAAATCTGTCACTAGACCAGAGTTAACGTAATAAGATTTCACTCATTTTAATCCAGTCTTAGTTTCAGTGCACATGTATCATTTCATTTTTGCAGTCCCACGAGAGAGAATTTCACGGATTTACCTGTGAAAATGTTCCCTCCAGTTGTGGTTGGAAATGATGGTCTTTTGACACACAGTGCAAAGAAGCAGATGCTTCTATGAGGCACAATTTTTATGAATTAAAAGGGCACCTCCTGCATGATGAGTGTTCATCCCAGCACCAGTAGGTGTGAAAGGTACTCCCGCAAAATGATGCTCTTTCTTCTGGAGTCAGTGCTATCCTATGGAAGTGTCTGTAAAGCAGAGGAAGGTCAGCAGGGGCTGTAAGGAGACTATCAAATGGCACAAACTCCAACTTTTTCCCATTCCTGACCCTCATCTTACCATATTGATTGCTTTGAGTTCGGCTTGTTCCTTCTCTGAAACTGTTGAGCTTTGTGAGATCTCTTGAGATGCTCTTGGCCTCCACACAAGCATAGAGGGTCCTTAAATAACACCAGCTGGAAAAAAGAAGCTGCTGTGCAGGTGTTTAACTAGGCAGGTAAGTGAGGGTGTCGCAGAAGCTGCTGGTTAAGAGCTCCTGGGAGGAGGATGTCCACCCACCTCATTTCTGGATCTTTGCCTGTGAGCTGTGCAGGCCACATGCTCCTTCATTTCTCTCTGGCAACAAAACCTCTCAGGCTGACAAACAAGAGAGGGCCCACATTATGGAGAAGAGATTTGGATGCTGCTTGGAGCAACCTTGTCTAGTGGAAGGTGTCCCTGCCCATGGCAGAAAGAATGAGAGGAGCTTGAAGGTCCCTTCCAACCCAAACCCTTCTGGGATTCCACATGAGGATAAGCCCCTCACCATTCCTGTGTCTTCTAGGTTCTTGTTTATAAGTGTATATTTTTACCTTTGACTGTTGTGTATTAAAAAAAGCGTAATTATGAACAGCTTTCACACATGCAAGTCTTTTAAATATCAAGATGAGATCTGTGTGATATCATAGCATTTATTTCAAAATGCCCAGTTAACCATATGACCTTTGCTTTTAAAAAGTAATTATCCAAAGCTCATTTCATGTGAGTTCCCTCCTCTCTCCTCTTTTGGATGATTTGTATGTTCCTTCTTGTTTCCATTATAAAATTGCTGGAGGGATATTGCTACCAATGATTTATATGTCTGGTGCACATTGGTATTTTCAGTCCTTCTTCCAAAATAGCTGGACAAGTTTAATCTGAAGCTTATAAATCACTGTGTGGTAAATGAAGCAGGATTTTAAATAAGAGATTTAAATAAGAGCTGAGCTTTCTTTTTCATAATCATAATCATTAAATTTGGCTGTGGTAGAACAGTCTTGCATGAACTAGGAAAAATAACCCCGGGATGCGGATCAGTGGTTGTGGAATGTGTTGTTCACAAGGGGGGTGAGGCACTGCATCGCTCTGCCATGGAGAGCATCCTCCTCCACCTCACTCAGCTGGCAGGGGCTGCACTGACCCTTCAGGGCTTCACTGCTCAGCACAGAACTGCAGCAATTGATGCCTCAGGTCTGAAACACTGCCTTGATTTGGGAGACTTCCCTCTGCCTTGGAGGAAAGAGGAGGCTGAAGGCTATTTTCTGTTGCCAGGACAGCTGGATAGGAACATTTTAAGTCATTTTATGTTCTGATTTTAGGGTGCTCGAGCCTTGAACGGGTTATCTCAAGTAACAGGAGGAGGTCTGTGAGCTGCACCTTGCCCAGGGGGGCTTGAAAAAGAGCTGGGGATTCTCAGTGCAGGTGGAAACCTCTTTGTGCTGCATTTGCTGTCCATGTGGACAGTGGGCAAATCAGAGAAATACCAGGAGAGAGCTGGATTCCTTTGAATTCAGGAACAGTGTGAGTTTCAGGCAGGGCAGAAAAAAATACTTGGAAACTAAATGAGAACTGGTTTGCTTTTCTGTTTGGTTGTGCCAGAAAACACACAGGGCACTAATTCTTGAGTAATCCAACAATTAGACATAATATTCCTGCTCATAAATAAACAAAGTCCAACCAATCAGCTGGTTAAGAGGAAAACCCGGGGTTTGTGATGGCTTGTAGATATTCCTCTCATTTTTAGATGTTCCTGTCAAACCCTCTCTGCTGGGAAATAAAAGTTGTGACTGTCAAGACTGTGGAATGAACTCTTGACATCAAACTGATATTTGGAATAAAACTGAGAGGACTGTGGACTGATTTGAGTGCTGCTGGAGCTCAGTGTCATGACTGAAAGTCACAACCGGACATTTTTCTATTACAAAGAAGTATAAAAAGCAAAATTGGAATAAACGTTATCCCATTTGGAAGAAGGGTTTCCTAGTGATGGAGCAGGATTCAGTCCTGCTGCAATTGTGACCTCTAGTGGAAAACCAGTTTGTTATCACAGTGATTATGCAGTGAATTGCAAAGTAATTCAGTGTTGCAGTATTCATTATGTCTCACGTCATAGCGTTTCCAGGACTCATGGATGATACAATCCCTTCAAGGCACCATGCTATGTAAAAAAATACAATTTATTCCCACTAATGCTTCTACAAGGTCTCAGCAGGTTTTTATAAAAGCTAATTTTTATAGAAATATGGTCTCAGGCTTTCAGGAAGAGGCTTGAAAAAATAACTGCAGAAGCAGAAATTCCTTGGAGAAGGTTCTCTTAGCAAAAGTCCCATTGTTATCCCATAACAATATGTAATGCAGTACCAGTACTACTTGTGTGCAGATCTGTTGAGACATTTCTAGAAATCAACTCTGAGAGCCATTATAAGGAAAGATTCATCCTGCCATTAAACAAGTGGGCAAGAAGATTTGGAAAACACAATCGAGGAAAACAGTCTGAACACAAAGCCCATGGCACAGCAAATGAAAGTTACATATGGTATTTTTCATATTTGGATGAAGACAAAGCTCTTTATAATCCTAAATATTTAAGATAGGTAGGCAGCAGACTTTCTTTAATCTTTAAATAAATGCATGTTGTCTTTGTGTTTCTCACTGAATGCATTTCTGTACATTTGAATTTCCAACTTTTGCCCACCAGCAAGCACCTATTTGATACAGACAGCAGCTTGTTTTGCTTTGAAATAGTTTTGAATCTTGACTAATAGCAGTAAAAAAAGGTGTGTTGTGTACTTGTAGGGTTGCCTTTGTTTTCCTTTGAGGGTTTTTACAGCTTGAGCATGAAGGAGTGTACGTGATAAATCACAACTAAGCTCAGGTACTTGACAAAAATCCCATCCCCCAGAATATTTCTTGGTGCCCTGCTCATTCCAACACCCTGCCCTGTTCATGGAAGCATTGAAAGGCACTGAAATGATGGAAGAGGGAGCACCTCTCACATCTGTGGCACCTGACTCAGTCAAGGTTCCCAAAGCTCCAAGGAGCCTCATCTTCCCCAGCTGGAGTTTGGAAACTGCACCGTGGGGCTTTAACGATGAACTTGGAAGTGGAGCAGCGGAAATGGAAGCATTCCCTGGGGACTTACAGCATCTAGTTTTGATGCTACATAAAGATAAGCAGTAGGGAAGAGAGGTTTGTGTGCTGGGACTGATTGAAGTCTCTTTCTTCTTATTTTCAGGGTATGAACATAATCTTCCATGTAGCCTTGGCTCTCTTAAAGGTAAGTGATTTTTTTAGTAATTTATTTTGTTTTATTAAACTGTCTGAAATAGTTTTTAGCGTAAGGTATTATGTCTAAAGGAACAATAATAGTGGGACTTCTGGAGTAGGGAGTGTAAGAGAAATATCATCCATTTGGGTAGAGATGTCTTCAAAATTGTACTTACGATAGATCTGTTTTTATTAAACTTAATTGTGTCATGAAGTTTGTGGAACAGGGAGTGCAGTCTAAGGATCTGAATGTCTCATGTAATTACTATTAAGAAAACAATTCTGATTCATTTCACAGCGTATCTGTTTTGTTTCTGGTCTTGTTTGTAAGCAAAGTGACTGAATATTATTTGGTATCAAATGTATTTGTAAAGAGAGAAATGGAAATCTTTTGTACCATGGGGAATTTCTGTCTTTGCCTTGGGCACAGAGTTTACCTAAACAAGTAAAGCTGTAGGTGAAGCACTGGCATTTCGGATGGCAAAGTTAACTTACACTGACCTCCATGAGTTGCCTCTAGTTCAAATCCAGCCCCATGGTGAGGAAATGTCAAAAAGAATGTGTGTTTTACACTAAGCCAGCCTGTATTTAATGAAGTCTCCTACAAACAGGAGGTTTGTAGGTTCAGTGTACATTTCCAGGGAAGTGCTCCTACAGAAATGTGCATTTGTAAAAACGAAGGAGGGAAGTGTGTGCTCCTTCCTTCCTGTTTCATGTTTTATTTGCAACTGTGGGGGTTTGTTCATATTCTGGTGTTCAAGGCCAGTATGGACAAAGGGAAATCTGGTGGGTTATGGCTTGATCTGCTGTTGAAGAAGGGAAAGGAAGCATCCAACCAGCACCCAGCAGATATGATGGTGGTAGAACAGGTTCTGGGAAGAGGTAGAGGTAGAAGTTAAAGTATTTTGTCACTCTTATTGCAACTAAGAGCTTCAAGAGTTGGTTATAATTTTGCTTACAGCAGTTCATGTATAATGTATGTGTGTGCAGTGTGCTGCATGTGCCTGTTCCAGCAGTAATAGGCTCTGAGGAAATGGGAGGGGAGGTGTTATCCTGAGGAAGTATTTCTATAGTGCAGCCAAAAACAAGAGCAAAGAAAATCCAGGTAAGAAAGAAAAGATTTTAAGTTAGAAATATTCACCTAAGAGCACAGCTCCACAGTGGCACGGAGACGGAGCTGGTGCTTATATGGAACTGAATCAATCAGCTTTATGATCTGCTTTCAGCAGGAATTACTCTCTGTTGGGGAAGGAAATAGTTTTGTACTGTGAGACCCGAAGTAATTTTTTTTTCCTACTCAAATGTCTCCATAATTTCTCCTAATCATTAGGAACCAAGTGGTTTATTGCACTGCTCTTCCTGAGTGACAGAACCTCAATGTGCTGCAGAAAAACTACCTTAAGAACTGTGTTTCAAAACTCTTGTTTCTCTCTAAGTCTGAAGTGAATGAAAACAACTCCTAAGGATTGTTACAGTGATTATTCTCCCATCCACAATCTCTTGGATTATTATAAGTTTGGCTGAGGGAATCCTTCATCAGTGGAATATTGGAATCTTTATTGTGTAAATGCCATTTTCCTCACTCCCAGTGAAGTGTGTGCATCCAAATCCCTCATTAAATAGCAACAGAAGAGGAGCTTTTATCTGGAACTCAGTGCTGTGTCTCACTGTTCCAGCTGCTGGTGTTCTCAGGGAATGCCTGTGAGTTTGGAAGTGACAGTGCTACTTCTGTGACCAATTACCAAGACATCTTGATGCAGTCGTCTCTGGAAAATAAACACTCATGACACGAGGGGACTCCTTTCCCTTTCCTTCTCCCACACTCCGAGTGTGGCTGTAGCAATGAACAGTTAGACGATTAGCTGTGGAGGCCAAGGTTTGTAATAGGGCATTATTCTGATTTCTTGTTGAAGGGAAAGCGCTGGGGTTTTTTCTGTAGCATCCAAATGTTGTGCTTTTCTGTGCTTTTCTGCTCTCCCCAGCCTGCTCAGGCTCCCCGGCTGGGGGCACTGTTTTACAGTGGGAATCAGTCATGGATTTACAGCATGGAGCGACTGCACCTGGATTACTGCACGGGAAGCTGAGTTGGTAGAAAAGCAAATCCCTCACCTCTCATTTTCTGAGCCGTGGAAAATGTAGTGAAGCACTGGAGCGTGAAAAGAACCCCAGTGTGAAAAAAGGCGGCACAGAAGCCTGTGGTTTAGAACAACTCAACAAACGGCACTGATATTTTCATTTTAAAAATCCCAATTTAGACTATTAATTGAGAGTGTCAGGAAAATGGAATGGGCTGCCCAGGGAGGGGGTGGAGTCACCGTCCCTGGAGGTGTTGAAGGTGAGACTGGATGTGGCATCAGTGCCATGTGCTGGGAAGCATGGCGGGGTTGGAACAAGGGTTGGACTTGATGATCTTGGAGGTCTTTTCCAACCCAGCTGATTCTGTGATTCTGTGAAAATGTGCTATTCCCAATCTCTTGTGTCATCAACTAGTTTGTTTCTTTATTGGAAATTAAAAACACTAAAATCTTCATATATGCTAAGAAAAAGAAATCAATTATAAGCTTTCTTTCATGTTTTAGTATTTCACAGAATCATAGAATATACTGAGCTGGAAGGGACCCCCAGGGATCATTGAGTCCAACCCCTGGCCTTGCACAGACACCCCAACAATCCCCTCCTGTCCCTGAGAGCGTTGTCCAAACCCTCCTGGAGCTCTGGCAGTCTTGGTGCTGTGCCCACTGCCCTGGGGAGCCTGGTCAGTGCCCAACCACCCTCTGGGGGAAGAACCTTTTCCTGACATCCAACCTGACCCTCCCTGACACAGCTCCAGCCCTTCCCTGAGTCCTGTCACTGGTCACAGAGAGATTTCACTGATTAATTCTTAAATGTTTTGTTTCTGATCCTGCAACTCAGCAAAACCAGCTAAAGGCATGCTTTGTTTTTGAATTATCAAAATGAGGCAAGTATTAAAATATATGATTGTGGAGAATTCAGGCTCTAGATTAACTGCTGTTCTGGCTGGTAACTCCTGGAAAGGCATATTTGTATGGAATATTATTCCTCAATAACCAAAGGGTTCCACAAATACTATTTCTCTTCTTTAGATGGGGATTTGTATAAGAGCACAAATTCTGAATAAAATTATGCTGCACTTCTGTATCCATTTTCATTTCAATTTTTAAGGAACATACAGTGAATTGTAGGTTTTCTTTTTTCCCTTTAATTGGGACGTAACATCTGACCTAACCCCTCCTGGATTTTGCCCATCAGCAAAACTTGCATATTGTCAATGCAGATAATTAAAACATGTCAATTGTCTTAGAGTTAGGAATGAAATTGTGACAGTTCTTACAACTTTTTGAGAGGTATCAGATGAAAAGTGCTCTGAGTCTGTAGGTAATATGTCTGGTATCCAAGAGATAAAACAGCTGTTTCATTCTCGCTCTGTTCTTTCTTTGTATTTGAATGGCTCGAGGAGCCTGAACTGATTTTGAAGTCAGCACTTGCTTTGAGGCAGAGGTTGGGTGAAGTGACATACAGGGCTCCTTTCCAGCCAAAACTGGGTTTGATTCCAGGGGAGCTAGCTCAGTCCACTCTGGGAGTGCATTATATCTTCAAAAAGCTCTTTTCAAGAGAACCAGAAGCATCCACATTAGAATCTAAGGCAAGAAAAATATGTTCCTTATATCTATACCCCATTTTTTATAGCCTCTCTGTGTAGCTGATCCCAGGGTAAGAGCTGACACTTCTGGAAGAGAAGAGGATCCTGGCTCTTTGGTGCTGGAGATGAGAACCAGCTGTTCTCTTTTCAAGGCCTTCTGCTTTAGGCAGAGGGCAAGAAATTCAGTTTTTAAGAGTCTCAGATCACTGTTTTTGTATTTCTAGTTCCTAAATTGAAGATGTCTTTAAGCTGTAGGTTTTTTTGGGCTGAAGAATTCCTCCCCTACCCCAAAAACCAGGACTGGGTGATGTATTGGAGATGATCTCTTTAGAAACAGAAATCTGTGCCTGAAAATGTCGAGAATCATTCAACTTCCAGACTACTGATTTTCCAACCTTAATAGAACCAATTTTCTGTTTTTAAAAGTCCACATTTATCTGCATGCTGAAAATCCATCCTGTCCTGACCAGTTAATATCTTAGCCCATTTGATCTCCTCCTCACACCTAAAATCAGCTCAATTTCTATTAGGTGAATGTTCACCATAAATTTTGAATTTTGGGGGTGAAGACGTGTTCTCTTTCAAGGAAGAGTAGCCTGATAGCAGAGAAAATAACATGAAATTTGTTGACCTGCATTTCTTTAGCAGCACTGAACGCTCCTCTAGATATTGATGATTCCTCCTGCTATATTGTCTGTTGGTGATTTCTAGATGTTGGAAAGTGAAGATAGTGTTTTCAGGGTTCCGTATTATTATTTTTATTATTAATTATTATTTCTAATATTATGTAATACATGTGTATGTCCCATGTACCTAGCAAATCTTGTCATTCTGTGGGAAAATGTTTCAGGAGCATGTGATTGAAGTAAATAAAAACATACAAATAGTCATTCCAGACCACACTTGCAGCTTATCTACCCCTATATCTCACTGCCAACAGTGGATTCATGGGAGAGACTTGTAAGAGCAGGGCAATAATGCTCTTTTCTTTTACCTCTGGCAGTCTGTGTCTTGAAGACTCTCTGAGAAAGAAGTGGTGTCTCATCTTTAATAACTCTGCATGGATTGTTATTCCATGGGTTTTTCTGCTGGCTCTTTAAACACATGAAAATGAGGAGCTGCAGGGATTTTCTCAGCTGAATGATCATTTTGTTTGCTTTGAGCTGTCACCTATGACTTCCACGTCAGGGTCCCATGTTGAGAGGCATTTTGGACACAGTATCTCTTCACACACCACCCAGGATTTCATAGGTCTACATATCTCTCATCAACTTCTATTTTCCAGGCTTAATAACCATAGTCTATTTTTGTCTCCTCCTCTGGAAGCTTCTGATGAGCTTTATCCGCTCCCTAAATGCTTTTCTGTCTCTATTACCTCCTTTTTGAGATGGGAGGACCAGAGTAATGCATAATATCAGAGATGAAAACACACCCTGCAGAATAATGGCAATCTCTGTTAAAATCTCTGTTCCTTCCCTCTTAATTCCTGCCATTTGGTGCATTTTGTTCACCTCTGCTGTGCACTGAGCCGGTATTTTCATAGAACTCTCCGCAATGACTCCCAAGATTTCATCCTGAATAGCAATTGTCAGCTCACAGTTTGTCATTAACATGGAAAATTGATGCTGTTCTCCATATGCATCAATTTACATTTATCTGGATCAACTTGCCTTCAGTGTTCTGTTGCCCAGTCACTCGGTCTCTTACTATGGTTCTTCTGCAGTTCTTTACTGTAACCCCTGTCTTTAACTCCCTGAATAATTTAGGAGCATTTGCAGACATTGTCACCTCATCCTTCACTCTCTCACAGACCCCAGCAGAGATCTCTGCTGGAATCTGCTATGGACATTAGTTGGTTTATCATGTTCTCTCTTCATAACAATCAAGATGTAAACTTTGCTAAATCCAGATTACACACTTGTAATTAGCCCTGAAGAACAGAAAGGACAAAGTAATGTCTGATAAGGTAAGAGATCAAGTTCTTATTGTGGCCATGATGTCATTTGTATGGATTTTCAGAGCTGTTCTGGTGCACAATGCCTTACCCTTTCATAGGAATAAGCTTGAAGGACAACTTCCTTGTTGTTATACCAGTTTTAGTCTATTTAGCTTTTCCAAGTCATTTTTGTCACTGAAATACAGAGATTTAATATTTGTAAAGGACTCCCCATCGAGATCCTTGGTATCTTGCTAAAGAATTCAGAAAATATAGATTATTTCGAGTCATGGTTTTATTTGCTTTGAGACTTTATTGGCTTTAGCCACTTCTGAGTTCAGTGGGCCTCAGCTGTGTATGTCTGAGCAGCTCTAAACTGCATCAGCACCACCTAAACAGGCATTTCATGGATAGGAAGGCCAGGAACAGAGTTTAACTGCACTTAAAGTTCAGATAAGTCCTTGACATGGAAATCAAACCATGAGTAACACGTTTGTCCTCAGACATCCTACTTAGTTACTGCCCTTTGGGCCATTTTTAGTTTTCAAGTTCACTTCACTTAGGCCCTTCTAAAGAATGTGGGACAGCAATCCAGTCTCATGGATAAGAGTTGTGAAGTTTACCTAAAGGAAAAATCAGTTCCTGGTCTGACATGGACAAAAATAAGAGAGAATGTGGAAGTAAGAATGGTAGGGAGTATAAAAATGTTAATGAGGGTTCACTGTTCTGCTGTGTGAAAGGAGCTCCTGGACAAACACAGAGCAGTGGATTTCAGCTGTTAATTAAGGGAGGTTTTATCAAGCCTTGGAAGTTTTTGGATTTGAGAGACCTCTTTTTAAACAGAAACCCAGGCCTGATGTAAAAATTGTAATAGTGGTAGTAAACCACATCTCTTGGGAAGCTAATCCTGTAGTTAATTTTCCTCATTACTAAAAATTGGCACCTTAGTTATAACCTGAATTCATCTAGTTTTAGCTTCTAACTATTAGATCCTATTATAATTTTTTAAATTAAAGACTTTATTTAATAAGCAGTTAATTCTATTTTTCTTAAGCCTAGACCTTAGTGAAAATAAACCAAACCTGAATTTCTGTAAGGATCAGAGCTATTAGCTGATTAAAGTCTGACTTATGCAATAAAGAATTTAAGGCTTTTTACATGGACAGGGCTCTGAATTATCTGTCCTCTTGCCTGTTTTGTCCCCAGGTCACTCTTGACTCTGCTCCTGGTCAGTTCTGTAACCTGCTTCCCAGTACCCTCAGTATAAGGCTCTTATTTCTTCCTTTTTAGTGTTTTGAGCAGTGTTTCCATTTGTATATAGAAGATGGAACCTGATGTTTCTAGAATATCATGTTTACCAGCAGGTGTTTAAATTAGAATTCAGTAAAAACAGGCAAAGCTCCTTCCTTTTCTTTCCTTTCCTCCCTTTCACCCTGCAAACAAAATCTGGTGAGCTGGTGATTTAACCTGTGGTGGATAAATGCTGGGCATTGTGGTGTTACCTAAGGCGGAATAACAGACTGGAGAATGAACCACAGTCTCTGGAACTGCATGTGGGGGGAGTTTGGGAAGAATGGGAGAGTTCCCATCACAGTCTTCACCAGTCTTAAACTGGAATGAAACTTGTGTTGGTTGTGGCTTCTTTTTGCTGAAGCGAGTCATGGCTTCCCTCAACAGGGATCTCAGCAAGCACCCAAATTGCTGTAGCCTTTGCAGATTTTCATCTACAAAACAGTGTTTTGCAACCTGAGCTGTTTAAATCAGCTTTCAGAGCACCACCGGTATCAAACAGCCTGTTCACTGCTGCACATTTACAGGTGCTTTAGTTGTCTTCAGTTGGCATCACCTGTCATCTTTGACTTGTGACTTCTGCTTTAACTCTTTTCCCACCTGCTTCGTGTCACTGTGGGCCAAGGTGACCTGCAGGGATGGAGCTACTTTGGTGATAATCCAAGCAAATTTGCTGGTATTTGAAGGGAGTTCACTACGGGTTGTTTATCAGATTGAATGTAATTCGTTTATTTCTCTTATTTTCTCTGCTTTTTGCAGTACTTACCTAGGCTTGTTCACCATAACTTTAAATTATTTTCATATTTTAACTACTCATGAACATGTTTATTATTTCAATTCAACGATGCTACAGATTTTTACTTTGGATGTTTTTCATATAAATATGTTTTTTCTTGATACATTAGACAAATTATTTTTAGAGCTAAAGATACATTTGTTTGCCATTAATGTGATTTAGATCTGTAGAGCTCCTCACAATATTTTAAATTACCACCGTTCAGTTTGTTAGAAATATATGGAATATTGCTGTCAGCTCCAGTGGGAAATGGGTATTGTTCAGTTGCATATCCCATTTTATGATGAGGCAGCTCAAAAACGAAGGAGCGTGAAGACACACTTTGTAAAATGCAGCCCTGTGACATGAAACAGCAGCAGATGGCAGAGGCACCTCTGCTGTTCCCTGCACGGGAGCAATGCCAGGCAGCTCCAGGTGTGACATCATTGCATTTTCCTCCGGAACATGCAGCAGGTTTCTAGAATCCCTTCAAAAACGTGTGCTGCCATCATTCCCTCTCTGCCCGTCGTCAGCACGGTGCTGGAAATGAGCGCCGTTTGAATTATTTAATCCCGCCCTGCCCAGGCGGTGCAGGGCCGGGCGGTGGCTGCCCGGGCTGCTCCCCCCATCCCGAGGGCTTTGCCCCTCTCCCTTCCCCGCCTGGGAGGGTGGGGGTGTCCTGCCCTATCTCCCCGAGCCTGTCATCGTTCGGTAGCCCATGGAATGTAGTCATTGTGTCGCTGGGAGGCCCCTTCCTCCCACCCTGGAGCGCTGGAGGATGCGGTGGATGTGCCGTGAGCCGGGATTCAGCAGCCAAGCCCCTCGCAGGGATCTGATGGAGGGTGTTGGGGCGGGGGAGCCCGGCTGTCCCCGCTCACCATTGGCTTCTTATTACGGCATTTTCCCCCAGGAGGCTCCCGGTGCCCAGGCACCCCCTCCTCCTCCTCCTCCTTCCCAGCCCCCTCCTTCCCACCCCTTCCTCGCTGATGCTCGGAGCGCTGGTCACGGAGCACGGATTGCAATGAGCTCATCCTTTTCTCTGTGCAGCCTCCCGACTGCCCGGGCTGTGCTGCCCTTCCCGGCGCTGCTCCCGGCTCTCACACACCCTCACGGACACTGAGCCCTCCCCGCTCGCCCTTGCTCTGCTCCCAGCCCACCTTCCCTGCCCTCATTCTCTGCCATTTGTCTCCTTTTTACGTGCATTTTTTAGATCCATGTTCTCTCTGGTTTGTTTTTCAAATCTCCTTCGGACTCTAGCTGAGCCAACACGGTGGATCGTATTTTTCCTCGATTCTTAGCAAAGATGCTTTTCCCTTCTTCTTGAGAGACCGAGGGGCGTTGCTGGAGCGGCCATCCGAGCCCATCCCAGGGATTGGAGGCTGGCTCTCCTAATCTTGCACTTTTGGAAATTGCCGTCCACAAAGGCTGTTCTCCTCACTCTGGATACTTATTACTTCCTGCTCATGGAAGAAGGGGTGCCTTGCAAAAGCCCGGCTGCCAAGCTCACCCCTCCTGCCAAGAAGTCCCAGGACATGCACGACGAGAGGAGCAAGCTGGTGAATGAATATGCGTGTCGGGTGCTGGAACTTCTGGGCATGGGGCATCGCCTCTTTGTGCCTCGGCTGCTTGCGGTGAGATCACCTTTTCTTGACATTAATTCTGTGGGAATTTGCCATCCTCCCTCCCAACTCTGCCCCTGCCCCCCGGAGGGGTGAGAGAGCTCTTATTTTTTCCTCTTGGCTTCTCATAATCCATCTCCTAAGCACGGAGTCCTTTTTGATGTTAGATTAGGAGTGCTGGACACTGGTCCTGCTAATGGGGACCAGTGCCACTCCTTAGCCAGCTCGAGGGATCCAGGGCTGCATTATAAAAAACCATCTTTCCTAAAGCTGTGAATGCTTTTGTTCTCAGTCCTGAAAACATTCCAGATAAGCAGCATGCCCAGTCAACTTCTAGGTACTGATGCAAAGTGCATTAATGCTCAGCATTTCAGATTTTATACTTGTGACATCAAAGGGTGGCTTTGAACTTTCATCGAAAATCAAGCTGTGTTGATGTCTTTAGGCGTTTGACTGTTTCTGTGCTTCATTTTGAAAAGACAGTTGACAGCATGTAAAAAAGTTGAAAATACCTGCGTGGAATGCTCTGGGAGGTAAATTGTTAAGGGTGTTTTCATCCATCACAGCAAATGCTGCTAGTGTGTGGAGTGGGCTGCAGTCGGTGTGGCACAGTACAGCACAGAGAACGCACTTCTGCCGTTTCTCCTGCTGTAAGAGCAGCCTCAGAGCCACAGAGCAGTGGCAAACCCAGGAGTCGGGCCCTGGTGCTGGCTGGGTCTGCTCGGGTCTGTTGTCACCACACCTGGCTGCAGCTCTGAGGGTCGCTCACTCCATGGCCTGGGACACCAGCGTAGCATTTTGGTGTGATCCACTGGTGTGACAGTTCTTCCCTGATCCCCCCCATTTCCTCTGGTGCCTTTCCTTTATTCCCAAGCCCATATTGTGGTTATACACAGTGACCTGTCTGGCATTTTCGTTGCACTCCTGACTCCATCTCTGCAGCGCTCCCAGAAATGCACGTGCTCTGCATGTTATAACCTGTTCGGTGTAAAAACAAGGTGGCGAGTTGGACCAACATGTCCCTGCACTGGGAGGTGGCAGATAAAAATCAAAAATTCACTAACTCTTTGATGGCTGCTAAAGTTCCGCTGGATTTGGGGACCTACAGTCACTTGTAGAATTGAGTCCAGGGGCTGATAACGTGTGGTTTGAGCTGTTGGGTGTGTTACCATTACTCCAGTTATCTCCCAGTGTACCACAACACTCATCCAGCCTATATCCCATGCTGCTGCTGGTCTCTTGAGCAAGGGCTGCCAATTCACTCTGAACTGTGCTGTGATGAGCTCCAAGGAAGGTCTTGTTCACTTGACTTAATCAGCCTTTGTATCTGGCCTTCCAGATGGAGAACACCAGGGAATTTCGCAGCCCTCCTCTCCCAGGCAGCTTGGCCTTGCTGATGACATAATATTGTTTATTAAAAAAGAAAGAAAGAGGGTGAAAAAGGCAAAATAATACAAATAGCCCTTTTGTTGTTAGAGAGACGTGACTTGTGGAATCAATGTGATTCCCTGTCAGGCTTTATTAGCTAAATATACCTCTCCTGACATACATCCCTTTTGACACACACCCTTTGCAGAGAGGCGAGACCGTGTTTCTCATAATATTTTAAAAGTGAGAAATCTCTGAGGACCAAGAATTTGTGCTTTAATCGGAACTGAAGATACTTCAAAACCTCAGCATTTCATAAAATTAAGCACTAGATTTATTTTTTTTGAATGTGCATAAGCTTCTCTCTCTGCTGTGATTTTGGAAATAAATGCCTGTGATGGGCAGGAAATAAATGCCTGTGATGGGCAGAGTATGTGCCATTGCAGTGTGAGGTGAGAAATATCATCTGAAACCTTTATACCAGTCTTAAAAAAAAACTGATCACCTCCTCACTGCATCAGCTTCCTGTGCTGATGGACAAGTGGAACAGCGCTGGTCCTGGGAGGGTTATTCCCTGTGAGATGACCAGGGGTGGGTGAAGCCAGGGGATTTTCTTGCCCGCATTCATCAGTGTTTTGTGTGGCAGAATGAACTTTGCCTTTTAAGTCTGGAGCTACAACAACCAGGAGTGAATTGCTGAGCAGAGGGATGTTACTGGGTGTGCACAGGATTAGTGCCGTGTTTGTGGTCCCAGCTCATCGTGTGCAAACCCAGAGCTCCTTTGTTCCCATAACACTTTTGTACCAAACAGTGTGTTACAGAGCATGGATGTGATTTAGGAAAACGTGTTTGATAATATCTGGGCATAGGGGATGCCAGTAAAGGACTCATTTGATGTATTGCCCTAGGAGTGTGTGCTGATGTCACTGTGGCAGCTTAGCTTTATCCACTGAACTTCTCCAGGCCTGGAGCCCAAGTTTATCCAGGACAGAAGGTCGGGATCATCCTCTGGGAGTCACTGAGCAGCTGGTCAGGCCTGTGGCTCGTGTTTAAGGGCAGCACAGAGCAAAGTCGTGCAACATGCAGCACTGCAGTGGGTTAGACAAAAACAGCCTTGATTTTACTGCACATCTTGTTGAAGAAGTTAAAGCCACATCTGTGTGTTACAAGCATTAAACAGATAGAAGTAGATACCTTTATATTATATGTATGTATATTATGTTCTGAAAAATTGGAGGATCCTTTTAAACATTTTGAATTTCCTAGAAGCAAATTAAATAGTAGAGCAAAGCACAGCCAGCTCTTTTCAGCCTTTAACTTGGCCTCGTTCCTGACACATGTTCATTAAAGTGTGAAACAGGCAGTTTATGCTCACTGACATTCTACAAAAAATCTAAATATATATGTAAAATTCTGTGGAAATTAGTGATTTTTATCTGTATGAAGGAGGAAGTATTAAATTAAGGAAGTGCAGTGTGGTTGTTCCAAAATTTATTCTGCTTTATGAGTTCCCAGTTGGGAATAGGAGTTTTAGTTGATACAGTCAGTAATAAATGAGGCTGCAGAATTAATAATTGAAGACAGAGAAATTAAATTAAAGAAAAAAGCCAAGGCTTTGTCCTTTGTCTTAATCACAGTTTCCTAAATATTTTTGAGAACGTAGCAGTAACATTATTTACTAAAAAATCTAAAAATAAACATTGTTTAAGTCTCTCAAATTCTCTTCCTGTTTCTTGAACATTTACATTTTTTCCAAACATTGCCTTTATATTTGAAAGCTTTGTTAGAACTTGTGGGAAAGGGCTTTCCCTTGGTTGTGACTCATCCATATAAGATAATTTTATGAATATATTGAAATACTTAAGTGATGGGGGAAGGACATTTGGGGACATATTTAGTCAAACCCTCAAAGGTAAACTGAGCCTTTTGACCATAGTTCTCTCTGTGTTTCCTTGTTTGCCTGGGGTTAAAAATAGATTTTAACCAAAAATACGATTATTTAAAAATTACATCTAGAATAATAAAAACTGTCATGAAGTCACCAAGTGCACAAAAATGAAATGCACTTGCCAAACTTTAATTATTGGCTCATTAAACTTACAGATGGTTTAGTGAAATCAGCTGTTGAAGAGTTCCAGGAGCTGAGTGACACAAACCAAGGGATTTACAAATCTCTGCCTCTCAAAGAGCTGCCAAAAGGTCCTGGGGATGTCTTTATGAGTTATTGATTAAAATCACAAAATGTCAAGAAATGTCAATCCTGGGATGCCAAAATTTCCATTTTTATTTTTTCCCTTGTGATTTTAATAGTGAAACTAATTTTTTGATCAACAGATTATTTTAAGGAAATGAAAACATAGAAGGAACTGACAAGTCTGGGCTCCACCACTCATTTAACGATCAATGGGATGGTTTACAGTTTTCATAACTACAATATGAGTTCAGCAAACTCTGTCAGTGAAGTTCTTATTTCCATGATCTTGTGGGATTTTCTACAGATATTTCAGGGTTGAGAACTCAAAATTGTCTATAGTTACAGTTTAATGAGAGTAATTTGTTGGGGACTGTTAAAATAGTATTAGAGATTCAAACAGGGGCCTGGGAGAAATAAATCTGACTTTAAATGTTTTACATATAGTTCTGTTTTCTGACAATTATATGTGAATATAATTTTTCTTTTATAATAATAATAATTTACCTTATAATTTTTTCTTCCCGTCTTTTTTTCTTGTTTATTTTTAAATTAAGTGCTGTGGACATAAAGATGAGGTACATCTGCGGTCCTGAAGTTTGACAGGGCTATTTAATTGTTGACTGTTACCTTTTTAAAAGTTTTTTCCTTCTCTGCTTTCTAAAATAATTCCAAATCTCTAAATGCATTTTGCTAATTTAACAAAAAACATAAATTAAATACAAAATGAAAATAAAAATGCCTGGTCAGGACCTCTAGGAAGAATCTATGCAGTGGACTTGGCAGTGCTGGGTTAATGGTTGGACTCAGTGGTCTTAGAGGTCTTTCCCAACCTTAATGATTCCAGGATTATGAAACCTTTACTGCTTTTCCACCACCTTTATCCATTGAATTCTACCTGGAAGTACTTGGTTTCCAGCTGGATTTGTGGTTCTGGGGGGTGCTCCCACTGCTCTCTGATACTTCAGAGAATCCTAAAACCAGCCCATCGGGAGTGTGAAACGGTGATCTGGCCTCGGGTGTGGCAAAAGCATTCCTAACCTCAGGAAAAGCAGTGCAGGAGCAGTTGGTGTTGGATCTGATTCAGTGGATACCAAGTGCCCCAGCTCTCCGTCAGCACCACCCTGGCCTCGACTCACTGAGCCAAGCCCTGCTGCTGCCAAGTGCTCGTGGACAGGATCAGATGGGAGAGCTTGGGAAGCTGAACATTTCTCATCAGCATCCCACAGGCAGCTTTTCCTGTGTCCCTCCAGGGTTGACCCAGCTGCTTCCTTGGCAGTGAATGAAGGGAGGATCAAGCAGGTTTTGGGAGAACTCTAAGGAAGGAAAAGAACAGAGCTGGAGAAAGACTTTGGACAAGGGCCTGGAGTGACAGGATGAGGGAGATGGCTTCAAACTGACAGAGGACAGCATTGGATTGGATAAATGAAAGAAATTGTTCCCTGTGAGGGTGGGGAGGCCCTGGCACAGGTTGCCCAGAGAAGCTGTGGCTGCCCCATCCCTGCAAGTGTCCAAGGCCAGGTTGGATGGGGCTTGGAGCAACCTGGGCTAGTGGAAGGTGTCCTTGCCCATGGCAGGGGGTGGCACTGGATGATCTTTAAGGTCCCTTCCAACCCAAAGCATCCTGTGAATCTGTTATTCCGAGTGGATTAACAGCATCAATTAAACATGAATGAAACTTTACGTATATGTAACATACTTACTGCCTAAAATGAGGCAAAAAATGAACACAGAGTGTTACTCCTGAGAAAGCAGAGGATGCCCACATGGAAATGGTGGTGGTGGTACTTGAGCAATTAATTCAGCAATTAACCTTAACCAAATGTACCTGGGCTGCTCCTGAGGTACTTGCAGTGAGATCGTTACACAAGGTCTCCACTTCATATTGACACAGATTTGTTTACCCTTGCTGGGTAAAAACCTTGACATGCACATTTTTGAGATGGTGCCCTAAATGTCTTGTGCGGACACTCAGCTTCTGTGAACTGTTTAAAGGCTTGGGATGTCATACCTGCTGGATCTCTTGGGGCAGGTCTGAGTAACCCTAGGGTGAATACATTTGTCCCTTTGAATTGCTCCGTCAGTGGGAGAACTGGATTAATGCTCCATGTATAACATTTTCTGACCTGTTGAGCTTGATTCCACACTGAGAGGTGCAGGACTGTGGCAGATGTAGAAATAAGCATGTAAAACATTTTCTGGCATGGTGTTCTTTGAGAAATTGTGTCACAGACTCCAGCACATTGACTTGCTGATGCCTCCTATGAGTCATATGTTCTGCTCTTCATGTTTGTGCCTATATATATTTAAAAAAAAATAAAAAAATATATATATACACATACAAATTGTCTTTCTAAGGCAGCACTATGAGAATCAACAATGGTCTAATGCATAAGCTTTCCAGAAAATATTATAATTTCTCTTAGGTTTTTGGTGTTTGCTTGAGTTTTGTTTCTCTCCTCACTGACATCCTGACAGGCTGAGCCAGAATCATTTCTCACCGGGCAGGTATAGAAGGATAAAATCCATTCCCAGGTTGCAATCCTTTGTGCTGCCCTGCCTGGGATTCCTTGGATGGGCTTTAGTCTCTGTTAGTTTTACAAGGCAGGGTTAGAGATCTGATTTCAAGGAGGATGGTTTTGAGCTAATGTGAATATTGGTGGCTTGGGATGCACCCAGTAAATGATAAACCCAGTAAAAGAGCGTGGCTGCAAGTTCCCAGGGCTTACTGTGTTCCCTGTGTTTATTTGCAGACCTCCAAAGAGGACCTTCTACAAGCTGATTTTGAAGGAGCTTTAAAATTCTTCAGGGTTCAGTTGCCCAAGAGGTACCGAGCTGAGGAGAACGCCCGGAGACTCATGGAACAAGCCTGCAACATTAAGGTAAGCGTGGACCTCACTGCTGCTCCTTTGCCCGGGGTTCCTGCAGGAAAACTGTGGAAAATAAAGATGTCAAATCATTAGCTTATTACTTTCTATATATGTTTGTGTGCATACTTTTTATCTTTGAACAAAGTGAATCTCTGACCTTTCCCTCTGTCTGCTTGGGCACAACCTAATAATTAAAACAGAAAAATGATGCGTTATCAACAAACATTCATCAGAATTCACTAATTCATTAATTGATTTATAAGCAGTGATTACACTAAACCAATTAATCACTGTATTATAATCATGCAACCAAATATGATTTGTTTTGCTCAAAAGCTATTTGCCAAGTGCTGCTGTATAATACGGTTGAATTGGGGTTTGTATATCAAGCTTACCAAGACAGAATATGTGTTCATATTCTATCCTACCCAAGGCTGTCTGTCTGTCAAAAGTCAGGCTTCTCTGAACATGTGGACCAGAACCATTGGACTTGTCAGGAACCAAATTCGGGGAGCCTGACTGTAAGTTTTGAGGTTGGAAATCTGTTTAAAATGGCTGTAGAGGTTCATAAAGCCGTCATTTGAAAGATCTAGGATTTCTTTTTGTTGGAATACGTAGAGCTGTGGATGGACTTAACGTTTGATCTTCGAGAAAAGTGTTTTTTCTCCTTCTTGGAGTGTGAGCACTGATGAGAAATACACGTTTGGTGTGGTCCAGTAATGCACTGAGAACATCTCACCAGGAAGAATGTTCCTCTAACTCTGCCTCTTTTAATCTCTTAATTTATTAATTTCCTTTGTGCTGCTTAATTTCATCATTTATTAATCAAGGGCTTTTTCCCTTCTGGTTAAAACACTGATCTTATGAAAGAATGGGCCTTGATTCCAGCCAGGAAAAAGAAGATCTGTGCAGAGGTTTTAGTAAAATTGAACTTGGATTTCAACTCTGCTGCTGAAAGGAATTTTTGGGAGTACAAGGCTGCAGTTTCATGTTTAGTATTTAGTGCTCTGCTTGGCTGTTAAAAATGAGTAGTTTAAGGACTTACCCAATACAGGAGAATTATCTTTATGTCCTTTACTCCGTGTGTATTTTTCTGATGGGCGGTTAAAATAGAAGTTCTCGTGGTACTTTTTGGAAGAGATATTTGCAATTTTCTCATGCCTGCCTTTCTCTTTTTCTCATGCAATATATTCTGTGCCACATGCTGTTATTTGTCATTAATTTTTCAGTCAGTACTGGGTACAAGTGTTTGTGATGTGCTTTGCTGGGAAAGTGTTTTGAGATGCACAGAGCAAAGGGGGTGAGTTCAGCACGTGGGGCCTGTTAAAAGCAGAGACTAAATTTCCGAGCTGTGTGACGTGAAGGGAAGGCAACTGAAAGGTTTGACTGTGAATCCACTGCATACACAGGATCTCACACATTTTGGATTCTGGTGTTTAAAAGAAAAGCTCAGGTGAGTGCAGCAGATGTGGAGTCAGGGCACTCCCTTGTGTATTAGAGGATTAGTGGGAATTATTGAAAAGCAGGGAGAATTCAGAGCCAAGACCCCTGGGTTATCAGGGATAAGAAAAAGTTGAAGATTGAAGTCACCTTCCGCTGTGTTAGTAACGCCCTGCTCTGGTGTAATTAGGGAGCTCGGCTCTGCTCACTCACTGAGCACACAGCTCATCCCTCATTCACTGTGAGACATAGCAGGGGATCTGAACTGTGTCCTGAGCATCTTGTGATGGTTAAGAACATCTGAGTTCATGGAGGGGGGTGTTCTGAAGCCCAGGTTGTTGTCAGGATTAATGTCATAGTCAGGAAAGATACTCCAAAGACTCTGAACACAGGTGGTGAGGTATTTAAAAGAAAACACAAAAAGCTTCAGGAACTTAATGGGAGGAAATTCAGTGCAAGACCCTGTTGGAGGGAGGGTGACGTTCATTTTAAATGATTCTGTGCTCACTCACTTGCACTCCCTCTGTCCCAGGTGCCCTCATCCCCATGGCCTCATGCTCCCTGACACCGGCGTTACTGGTGTGGGACGAGGGTGAGGGACAGTGGCTGCAGAGTTCCTTGTAATTGGTGACAATAAACTGGCTTTTGGACACAATTTCTGTACTGTTTGAGAGGGACAGGAACACGCTGCCCAAAACAGTTGTGGAATCTCTGTCAGAAGACAGAGTGCCCTGAGCCAGCTGCTGGCGGTCACTGCCTGCGGGGGGTGCTTTAGACAAGACGTTCTCCAAAGGTCACTTCCAGCCTCAACTACCGCGTGATTCTATAATTGGATGTTGTAACCATGGGATTTATTTACCGACAGGTGCTAATAATTGCAGGAGTTGACATGCTCACACAGGAAATTACAGTCTTGATAACCATCACTGCCAAAGTCCCAGGGAATGCAGAGGTTGGATGAAGAGCACTTGTCTGTCTTGTTGAATGCAGCAAAACTTGTTCTGTTCAAAAACACCCAAACCAGGCCCTTAACTATGCTTTTTTGTGCTGCATGAATGTGGCACTGTGAGTCTTTCCACTGTTTCTGGGCTATATTAGTATTTATAGACTAAACACCAGATGTTTTTAGAGCAAATATCACACAGTTAAGTACCAGGGAGGATTTTCTTTGGGTTTCTAAGCTAATTACAGAGGTACAAAAATGTGAAAACAGAACTGTGGTGTGGCCAGGTTTCATAGCCTTGTTATATCTTTTCCAGCATTTATTTTGTTCCTGCATTACTGCAAAACAAAACAGGAGTTTAACATGTACTAAAAAATCTATCTCTCCTTGCTTCCTTTTTTTACCTTGAGCTCTAGCTGAGCTACATAAAGTTCCAGAGGAGGCAAATTTAAAACTAGTTGGTGTTTTTTCTCAAGTAATTTCGTAAGTTTTTGTGTGTGTCTGGAAGCCCGATTTGATAAATGAATGAATGAATGAATGAATGAATGAATGAAGAAAAAGCCTATTTTAGGTTAATAAAGGTTGATCTTAATGGTGCTATTTTATGAAAACAGCCAACAGATTCTGCACACTCACCAAATCTGCCTCAGTTGCCTTTTGATCTGGTAATGCAGTTTCTCTTGTAGAGATCCATGTGTCCTAAAGAAGTTGTAATGGTGTTGGATTTTAATGGAAGAGTTCTGTCAGCTCTGTTCTTGCACTGACTTCAGGCAGGTGAGGTGTAGAATGGGAGAAAGTCACTGGGAGACTTTCTCCCTATGAAAATTCCCTGGGTTGCCAGTTGTCAGGTGGGATCAGGGAGTTGTGCCTGTTTCTCTGGGACATTTGGAAATGGAGCAGAGCTGACGTTTAGAATGTGTTCCGTTGCAGCCTGGGAATGCCCTGAGGTTGAGTGTAGCAGACAGGTAGGTGGGAGATCCTAGGAAGTTCCCTGTGGGGTGTTCCTGTTGTGCCCAGAGAAGGTGGGGGAACACATGGGGTGGGATACACAGGAACCTGCAGGAAGGGTTGTTCTGTTATGGGGCAGCATCTGTAATCACACCTTCTCTTACCTGGCTCAGGGACTCCTGGCCTCATCTTTCACCATCAACAGTGGCAGGAAAGACCTGGAATGTTGAAGTTCTTCTATGAGAAGCTCCTCCCTAACCCTGTAAATCCCCCCTCTGTGGAGGAAATCAGGCTCCCCAGCAGCATTGAGGCCACTGCTCTCAGCACCTTCATTGAGAGGAGCAAATGGCCCTGAGAAAAAAAGGTGCCTTTTTCCAATGCAAAGCAAACATACACATTTTTGTCACCTGTCACTGTACTGACAAAGGGTGGGGATCCCCCCTGGGTGCAGCCACAGCTGGAGCTGGCACCAGGACCGTGGGGAGTGAACTGGGTATGGCAGCAGGAGCTGTGCCAAGCTTGCTCTCATCCCAGAATTGTTCTTTGAGTGATTTAAAGCAGATTTACTTTAAAATGTTGCTATTTAAATGTTTGTAATTCAGAGTGGTGGTTTGAAGCTCACACCTTCCTGATGTGGGTGACTGGCTTCATTCACACTTCTAATGCTGGTTTATCTGGAAGTGGTTTTTTGCAGGCATGGTTTAACAGGGAATTAGGTATTGATTTATGTGAGTTTCAATGCACAGGAGTAAAAATAGCTGGCTTGCTCTCTCCTCTCTAGAGCATTCTCTCTCTTTGTGCTTATCTGTATATATGTGTAGTTATCCAAGTACTTGGGGGTTTTGCTGTCATAAGTCAGCACAAATGCAGCAGAAAAGCAAAGGAGGGATCTGCAGAAAGGCCCTGAGACTGTACAAGCCTTTTATTCCTTTGGTTCTACTGATGGTGTATCTGATTAATCTTCCAGTATAAAGAACAGGGGAAAAATTGCTCATTTATCAACTTCTCAAGAAAAGGCCAAAGCAAATAGAAAAGGGTTGGGTTGGGACCTGTAGAAGCCCCTGCTGTGGGTGTGTGTTATTCCTTATGAAAGCCAGTGATCAATTCCCCTTCTTCCATTATCTCCGAGGTGCAGATCCAATTGTCCTTGTGAGGAGGGTCATGGTTTTTAATGCCTGTTCTCTTTGCAGCTCCAGCTCCCTTAGTTCTGCTCAGCTTTGTGGTGTGGGGCAGCACTTGGAAATCAGATGAGAGTGCCTGAAGAGGGGTTGGATGTTAAATATTTTTGTAAGCTTGGTAATAAGTGTTAACAGGGTAGAAAGGGATGTTGTTAATTTAAAACAACAGTTTCAGCTTGGAATGCTTATTTATTTAAACTTATAATTGTTATTATTCCAGTGAGCAGGCATGTTGCCCAGTAGTGATGTTATATTTTCATGGTGTTTAAGCATTAGTAAAACTCTTCAGTTGTTTTATTTTGTTTGTTTTGTTTGGTCTTTTTTGTGCTGAGTTGACGTTGTAAGTGACATCAGGTACATTGATAATTTTTCATTAGTAAGAAAGGAATGGGATTTTGCTATTGATAGCTAAGTATAACCACATTTTAACCATCTAAATTAGCTTTTCAACCTGAGTACAAATATTGTGATGTCCTTATAGTAGTCACTTGTTGGCATATATAGTAAGTAATGACATCCACAAGAGCAGTGTGAAGGTAAGGATCTTTAAAATAAAAGTTTGAGGTGGAAAAGTGGATTGGAACATTTATTGTCTGTATCCCCAGCAGTTGTATCACAGTGTATATCGTGAAGGGTTTGCCCAAATTACTAGTGGTTTCATTCAGCAAGGCGAGGGACATCTGAAAGCTGCTCCATGGTCCAACAGGCCACCTGAATCTGCCTTGTTCACCTTGGTGCCATCAGGAGTCAGGACTTCCCAGGATAACAGATGTTTCCCATTCCAAACAGAAGCAGACCTCAAAAGGTCTTTTGGCTTAAGGTTTTCCCGTAGATGATTTACAGCTCCTTTCCATCCCTGATTCTGAAAATAGTACAGAGAGCACGAGATGAAGGTGGCAGGGAGTCGCACTGTTTGACAGCTCTGTCTTCTGGCATCTTGGCACCTTTGCCAGAATGTGTCTAAAATAACTCAGCTCTAGGCGTAAGAGGAAGTGAACGTTTTTCCCAAGCTGAACTGGACACACTTAAATCCCAGGTGTGGGCTGGCTGGAGCATGGAGTCACCTCCTGTGAGGTGACACGTTAAAGCATCTTACAGACAGTTTTACAGTGGTCTTTATGTCTGTAGCAGGGAGTCTGGAGTTCCTCTTGACAGCACAGTGTTCAGCTTAGTTGTTCTTTAGAGGAGAAAGTCTCAGCTCTCTCTTCCTTTCAAGGAAACAAACCCCGTAACTGATTCTTTTGAGGGATGCCTTGGGTTTGACTATGGAGAAAGCCTGTGATGATGGTGCCTGGCAGGTTTGCAGCACCTCTTGTTCTCACAGTACGATGATGGCCTTTTTGAAGACACTTTGGTGATAAAAAGAGGCCATAGAGGAAGATCAGCAGGGTCCCAGGATGAGCACTTACAACTGTAATTAAGAGGAATAAACCCACAGGCTTTCACATTTTGTGGAGAAGACATGTAGGTAAAAGTACAGATGCAGAAATGAGCTCTGTGCCCCTTATTTATGCTGGCCAAGAACTGTTCCTTGATATTGTCTTCAGCATCAGCAAAACTGCTGAGGCTAAAGATGGAGAAATCTCCCTGGAGGTGCAAATCCCCCTGTGCTTTCTTGGGCCAGGTCTGAGGAAGCAGGTAGCAGCTCAGCACCAGAGGAATTCAGAGGAAGTCTGTTTCTTCACATACAAAAGACCCAGGGGCCAAGGCACGACCCTTGCCAACCAAAGTCTCTGTGTTGTCTGTGACCCTGAAGAGTATTATGTCTTTACTGTTTTAGAACGCAATTGCTGTGACATGAGAAACTCTATTCTTCCCTCTGAACAGTGGAGGAAGAAGTTCTGTCGTCTAAAGGCAGTTCAGGGCACCCAAGGAGAATGATCTTTTATTTCTAAGTTTCGAAATCTTAGAATATGTGTGTTGGGAAGTGATTGCATTTGAGCAAAAAAAAAAAATCAAGCTGCCTTTATGTCTTTCTTGATCAGCCTTTCTCATATATGGCCTTTTCAGAAAGGCTGTTGTTATTTTATTTCTGCAGATGCTACAGAATAAAAAATTAAGTTATTGGAAACAGATCAGGACTATGGTTTGGTTTAGTTTGGTTGCCCAGAGACACTTCCGTCCCTGGAAGTGTCCAAGGCCAGGTTGGACGGGGCTTGGAGCAACCTGGGCTAGTGGAAGGTGTCCCTGCCCATGGCAGGGGGTGGAACGAGATGATCTCTAAGGTCCCTCCCAACGCAAACCATTCCATGATTCTGTGATTCTGTTCTATGATTCTATCTTCCAGAAAGCTCCAGTAATACAGATCTAATGGCTAATGCATGGAGTGGCTTGGGGGAAAAAAGCAGTGATTCACTCTCAGTGTAGCACAGAGAACAGTTGGGATGGAACATTTGTTTCATTTCATTGGATTTTCGACAAATTAAATGAGGTGACAAAATCTGAAGCACTTGTGCTATCCTGAGACCTGAAGCTAAACTTTTAAAAATAATTGGGAGGAGAAGGAAAAGAAAAGGCAAAGCCTAACAATGTTCCCTTCTTTCCCCCAGGGCTTTTGCAAATAAACAAAGAAGAGGCACTGGGCACAGTGTCTTCATGAATTTTTGCTGGCGTTTGATTTCTCAGGCACCTGCACTTGAGTTTCTCTGCTTTGAAAATGAGCGAACAAACAAAACTAAGTATAGAAAGATGGTGTCTGCATTTCATAAATGCAGAGCTCTGCAGGGACAGCATCTTTTAGAGCTGAAGGCCCTATTAATAACTTGCCATTACGAACCCCAGGCATTGTTTTTGCCTTTATCAATGCTGTTACAAGTTAAATTCGGTGAGTAGTTACTTGGCTATTCTCTGAGCAGTGTGTAGCTGCTGGAGCAGGAGTGGATCTGGGGGCTTCAGGAGGGCAATATTCACATTTTTAGGATCTCCTGATGGCTTTGCCTCAGGATTCTCTGGGTTTCTGCAGTTAATTGCTTATGTATTTATAGTATTACAGCTTTGTTTCTCTTGAGGAGAATGAGTAGTGTGGTAAACACTGGGTTAAATTGTTTACGTTAAATTTGGTTGTTTGGGCATAAATAGATTATATCAGGTTGGTAAACGAAGGTGAAGAGCTGCATGCCAGCGGCTTTGGAGAATTCAGAGTAAGTGCTACATAGAAACATCCCAAGTATATTTATCTCCATTTTTAGAGGTACTTCATTCTGTTTAAGAACAACAGTATGCCAGTCTGTTCTTCCATGGATATTTAAATAGTGTTGTGGCATTTGGCTGTTTCATGTTGCTGAAGGCCAAAATAATTCCTCTGTAAATGATTATTTTTCCTGCAGTGCTGTGAACTCCTGGGCAGGGAGGTGTGAACTCACTGCCATATCAGCCAGCAGAAGTTCTTTCCTGCTGCAGCTGTTTTAGGGGAGCACCCACAGCCCTTCAGGGGCGCTGGTGAGTTGTGGAAGCCAGGAGGGGGATGACGGTTCCTTCTCTTTGCTCTCATTCTCCCACTTTCCTTACCTGCACAACAAAACCTTCAAGGATAGGAAGGAGTTCTGAAGCATTATTATGGGTCTGTTCACTGGGAAGCCTTGACCATGGACCTCATTGTCCTATTGAGTTGTTCAGGCAGCAGGTGAACATCAAGTTCCCTGTTGTGTTACCCTGTTTGTTATTCTTTCAACTTCCTTTGCTTGATTAATTAATGCAATTTCCTGGACAATAATTCTTAACCAAAATTTGATTCTGCAAATTAGTCAGAAGCCATGGAAAAAACAGAAAATCTCATCTCCAAGTAATTAATCAGCATAATAATCAGTGTAGATGTAGAAATCTGGAGAGGGACTGTTTACAAGGACACGGAGTGATAGGACAGAGGGGAATGGTTTCAAACTGACAGGGGTTAGATGGGATATTAGAAAGAAATCCTTCCCTGTGAGGGTGGGGAGGCCCTGGCACAGGTTGCCCAGAGAAACTGTGGCTGCCCCATCCCTGCAAGTGCCCAAGGCCAAGTTGGACGGGGCTTGGAGCACCCTGGGCTAGTGGAAGGTGTCCCTGCCCATGGCAGGGGGTTGGAAGTGGATGATCTTTAAGGTCCTTTCAAACCCAAACGATTCTTTGATTCTGTGATAATAAATAATCCCTTAAATCTGGAAGTATAGGCAGGAATTCAGTGTGCACACACAGCTCGGGCCAAAGACAGTGTGTCAGGTTGAGTCACTCAGTTGCTGTGACAACAGAGCTGCAAAATCTTCAGCTTCAACAGTCCCCCAGCCCAGCTGCATCTGCACATGGTGCCAGCCTGGAGGGCCCTTGTCACTCCTCCTCTGAATAAGAAATACAGGGGTACCTTCACTAACATACCTACACTGGGGCTGACATAGCTTGGAGAGGCTCAGAGCTTAAGGCCCTGACTTCTGGAAAAAAATATAAAACTATAGCTGAAATTCTTTGCAGAGTCAACTGATTGTCTGAGCAGCCCCATTAGGGGCTTAAGGCATCACCTTTTTAATCCCAGAATCCTTTGGTTAACCCATAGCTCAGAGCACAGGATCAGTGACCTTATCGTGCATCCTGGCAAGGAACAATTCCATGGCAGTCGGAGTAAGCACCTGCTTGTGCCACCTTGGGACACTCCCTCTTCACACAGCAGGGAATGTTGATTCTGTTTCAGCGAGTCAGGAGCAGTGGATAGAATGGGAAAGGGGTCAGGGCTTTGGTCCCTCGTTGCCTAACGAGGGTGCCATGCTCCACTGGCTCCTGCGCTCCCCGAGGCGCCTGTTGCTGGATTCAGGAATTCCTTCTCCATCTGGGAAACTGCTTTCCCCACCTTGGGCTCCTTTCCCACTGTCAGTGGCACACACAAAATTTATGGTCATGTGGCTCCTCTTGATGACTTTGCAATCTACCAGCCCTGTCAGGAACGAGGAGAAAAATTCCATCACCTTGTCACCACTGCACTGCTTCCAAATGTTAAAACGGTCCTGAAAACAGTCGGTGTGATGTCTCTCCTCGTGCAGTAGAGAGGAAGGGGGGTTTCTCTCGCTGGAAGGAGCTGTATTTTGGTGCCTGCAAAATATAGATCCCAGCACAGTTTTCTTTATTCCAGCCACTCATCCGGACTGTCTTACTCATGCTGGCATCACATGGACACAAATCCTGTTGCTTTTAGTAGCAGCAGGAAGCTCAGAGGCAAATTTGGCCCTCGTTTTTCTTGTAGTGCAGAGTGAAAAGTAGGGTTGTGTAGTAATGAATGTTCTCCAAGAGGACTTGCCTTGTTTTTCCCTTTTCCTAAGCACAACGTGAGGTGGGGCCTGTTCCTTTTGGAGGAGGAAGGACATGCGGTAGGAAAGCAGCACCTTGCTTGAGACAGTTTGTTTCCCAGGATTCTGATGAGGGGTTCTATAAAGGCAATGACTCTCCAGCCCAGGGGGCTCTGTTTTAGCCATGTGGTTTTTTTGTTTTGCCCTGAGATGCACCAGAGCCACTTCACCAGCTGATATGACAAACCCAAGGGCTTCAATACTTGATAAAAATGCTTCTGGTCAGGGCCAGGGGTGTGAAGGGGAAGGGGGCACTGCCTGGACTCTGGGAAAACTCCCCATCCTGCTCTCCAACAGCAGAGGAACTCCAAGCCTGAAGCGAAAGGGCTCCTCCCAGGCACAGCACTAGTTGCTGGGGGGAATTGGGAGCACAGCTGGCTCTGGCTGTGCCAGAGTCCACCTCCGCTGCCCTCATCCATCTCTCTCCATCAAGCAGTGTCTCCTCTGGAAGTGGCTCTGATGGAAAGGAGCAGCACATTTATAGATCCAGCACTGGGCTGGGAGCTCACATAGGGGCTTGATGGGATCTCTGGCTCCCCTGGGAACAGCTAAGAGTCCCTCTCTGTCTTCCTTCCATCTTTATTGGGACATCCACAGTGTCAGTAATGATCCTGCCTGGCAGGAGGACTTTGCCAGACTCAGTGTTTGCAGGCTGCCTGTTTAAACAAGGGAACAATTTACCCATACAACTTGGGGATTTTCAATCTTTGATCCATCAGGCAGGAATGTTATACAAGATTATATACTGCTACAGGAATTTGGGGAAGAACTGGTGAGAAGGTGGACAAAACTGAGAAATGTTCAAGGCCCCGACTAAGAGATTTCACATGTTCTTACTCACTGATGAGGGATTGAGTAGAACCTGTCGTAAGGTTATATGGGGTTGGGGTTTGTATTTGTTTCCTTTTTTGTTGCTTTTATGATATAATGTGAATTGTAAGGATTACAAGAGGATAAAGACATCTGTGCTCTGGGAAGCTTCTCAGAAAGATCAGTAATGATGCCTCTTAACTTTTTAATGCACCTTACACTGCACCAATGGACCTAAACCAGCATTTTATTCTGAAGACAAGTTTGTTACCATCAGAAAGGGAGGCTTTGCTGCTCCAGGAGTGTAAGAACATACAGCAACTGTAATGGAGGAAAGTACTGAGCTTTTCTTTTTGTGACCTTGTCCAAATAGGACATAATTACAACATAATTCAGTTCTGAAAGTCTGGAAACCAGGGCATTTGACAGAGACTGGCATTTTAAGAGAAATCGGCCTATGTTTCAGTACATCTTCTCTTTCAGACTTCTAAGCACTGCTGATGCTATTTGCTCTTCCTGTTTCCCTTTTTCCACTCTTAATACACGATCAGAACACAAGATTCTGGCAAATGGGCAGAACTGGGTCGAAGTTAACCTTGTAAATCAAACCCGGTGTGGTGGAGAGTGGTGTGAACCAGTTGCTGTGTGCCTGGGTATGGTTGTATGAAGAGATTAAATCCTGGAATGCACACCTGCAAGGACTCATTTAGGAAAGCAGAGATTAAAATTCTGTTTGGGTTTTGATATGGTCTTTGGTTCTCGTGACCTAATTCAAGACTCTCCTCCTTCAAGTCACTCATTTTGCTCCAGTTCAGGGAGCACCAACAGTTCCACCGGACTCTTGACTCTGCAAATATCCCAGAGACCAATGTGGCACAGCAGGATTTTATCATCCCCCGTTGGCAGGAGGAGAGGCTGGAGCTGTGAGCTCAGGCACAGACAGCTGCAGCCTGCAAAAAGGAGAAGTGTCAGGGTATTCTCCATATATGTACTTCTCCAGCACTGGAATCACACTGTTCCACATTGACTCTTGTAGCCTGTGCATTGTTCTCTTGTACACTAGGAATGTCTCAGGACAGTCATCTCCCTATGTGTCTTTCCTCTGAGACTGGTCCTTACAGCATTAATAGAGTCACTTAATTAAATCCTCATAAAGGAAATGGAGGGCATTTCATCTGAGTGTTCCCCACACAGTGGGCCTCAGGGGCCTTCCTTTCAACCCTGGACAGAGGGAAACAAGACATTGCCAAAGGCATCTCTGTGCAGTTCCCAAGGACCCAGAAATCATTTTTACAACTATGAGGACTGAAAAACAGCCATCTTGCTCTATACTGTGTGATTTCCTGCCTATGGAACTGGGGAAGGCTTCTACACGCTCCACCCCGGTCACAGGAAGGATTAGGGTCTTTGATGGGGCACAAAGGAGGATGAAATGGAGGTGGGAAGTTTCCCTGCTCCAAGCAGATTTGGTTCCCAGTTGGATGTCGCTCTGTTGCTGAAGTGCCACACAAATACAGGCTATCTGTAAATAAGGAGTAAAATGAGTTATCATTGCTTTGTTTGTGTATAAAACAGGGGACAGGCACACTGTGTTTTCCTCCTCCAGTTGGATGCCTGGACAAGCCATTTAGCATCTCTGCTGACCCCACCACCATCCCACACCACCTTTCCATGGATCATGTGCCACACGGGTCCCTGGTTGTGCCTCGCTGCCAGGCACCAGCTGCATTTAGCAGTGGAAAAACATTAAGTGGTACAATCCAGCCCCCAGGTTTAAATGACCCAGAAAAATCTTTCATTCAGAATTCTCATTTAAGTCCTCCATGAAACATGTTCTCATGTTGTTCTTGCTGGTCTCATAGCTCAGTTCTTGCTAATAACTGCTTTTCTATATAACAATCCTTCATGTCTGCCCAGAGTTGTTCCAGAAGGCTGGAGAAGCAATAGGATTAAGAGGAATTACCTGGCCAGAACAAGTGGATCTGTGCTGTTGAGGTTCAGTTACTTAAAGATTCACAGGGTCCAAATTCCTTTAATGAATGCAGAGATGACATGGAGATAACCTGGACCTGCAGTGATAGGGAAATGTATTAGATAACTGCCACTGAAAATATGCCCTATGGTCAGCTGGCACTAATACAGCTAGGGGAGTCCAGTAGGATTGGGTTTGAGCTTTTTAGGATCGTTAATAAGTAATTAACCCATGAGGTGACTGTAACAGACATCATTTTAATCAAAATTGAGTTATTGGTTTCCCAGGCACGCTTTGGAATTTATCAGTTTGCAGGCAGGACTAAGTCCCTTGGCCACATTAATTAACAATCCCTGCACTCAGGAACTGCTCCAAAAGGATGCCCACAGGACCGGATTCACCAGTTCCTGCTTTCCTCCCTACTGCCAGGCAAAGACCACCTCCCCACATTTCCATTCAATTTGTCTTGTGTTGAAAAGCTGCTGATTTCATGCGCCCTTACCCTGCAGCAGCCAAGCCTGTTGCTAAGCGACCTCAGCAATACCAATGGGGCCACAGTCTGGCTGCTTTTCCTCAGCCCACCCCTCTTCTTACTTATTTATTTATGCATCTTATTTACATAGCTCAACAGATTCTACTGTACCAGGGAGGCAGAGCCACAAGCCTCCAGGTTGCAGCAGAGTGCCTTGACTTGCAGAGCTGCCTGTCTTCCCTCCAGCACCATCCTCTGCCCTGTTTTCACTGGTGTTCCTGTTCATCAGCTGAGAAAACTCATCGGGATATTTGTTGAGCTGGAGTGGCATCCAGGAGTGTGCTAGAAGTGTGTTTTAAAGGCGTAGCTGGCCATGGACTGCTGTACCCGATGTTTGGATCCAATAGTCCTTGATGGAAGAAAAAAGGGGTTGGAACAAAGATGGCTCTAAGCCATTTCTCTGCTTACTTTATTTCTGGTGGCTTTAATTTCAGCTGTGTCCGCATTCCAGGCTTCTTGTAGCCTAACCAGATCTGCAGAGTGAGAGGATGGTTATCCTTCCCTGCCCGGCAGTGCTGGGGAGAGCCCAGCTGTGGAGGCAGTTCTGCAGGACCAGCTGCATTTTTGTAGGGTGGGGTTGGGATCCCAGCCAGGGCACAGCTCTGCCTGAAATTGTGTCCAGGACAAGAGCAGGGTGCTGGTGGAGTGTTTGGCGTTCAGATAACCTGGCAAAGTGTTTGTAGTGGCTGCACGTGGGTAGAGGAGGACAGCAGAGCTGTAACGGAGCTGTTACTGCGCCGTTTGTTCCAGACGTGCTCCCAAAACCAGGGAAGGTGGAAGTGGTTGGTGTGCTCTGGTACATCCTGTGTCACCCAGAGAACCTCCCTGCCAGGCAAAAAATCAGGAGCACTGACTGGAATCACTTCTCACAACCAGGAAAGCTTTAAGTGGGGATGCTGTCCCAGAGCCTGGCTGTGTTTGTTGTGTTTGTCTTTCCTTGATGAAGGAACTGCCACACTCTTCAGTAAAGGCTTCAGGGACAGCTCCGAGCCTCTCAAAGGCCCAGTATTTTGAACCTTTACTCCACCTAGAGAAATCTCTACAGGAGTGAATCCTGTAGAGATTTATTTGGAACAAACAAGTACCAACTGATTTTCCCCCTTTCTCCTTTTATATATTTCTCCTTTTTGTTTCAGCAAGCAGAGCCAACAGCCAGGAGCCGAATCTCCGGACTGTACTTCTTGCACAGCTGTTGCCTTTTGGGTCTCTCCTTACAGCCTTTGGCTGCACTGACTGGCAGCTGCTTTGTTACCTGCTGTACCTTTCACTGTGGAATTCTTTTGGCTAAAAAAAAATCATTTTTCTGCTTTGATGATCCAACCATTACCTGACCCTCTCTGGAGAAGAACAGAGAGAAGGACATGAACCCTTGGTTTTGTACAAGCAGTCCTGCAGAACAAGGGTTGTGCACAAGGCCATATGTAATTTTTTTACATCACAGTGAGATGAGGAAGATGTGTTTTAAGTGCAGATTGAATTCTCCCCTTATTTACTTAAGCATTCAATTACCCATTTAGAAAACTAAAATATATCTGAGAGTGGCTTGGCATGCTCATTCTGTATTCTCTTTTTTTGAAAAATGGACCCTGCCTTTTTGTCATTTATGACACATGTCTGTCACTGAGGTGTCCAATTCTTGTGTACACCCAGAGAGGTGCTGATTGTAAAACCTTTGCTGCCCTGCAGCTCCCTGTATTTTTTCAATATGGCTGAGATTTCACAAGCCAGGCTGTGCTATGTTAGGTGTACATTTTGGTGCTGTTGTTCACCTGCTGCTCAGGCAGATGTGGAAGTTATCTCAGGTATCCTGTTTGTGAACAAAACACAGGAGACTTGGAACCAGCTCAAATGCCCAGGAATTATGGTCTTAAGCTGTGCCAGGGGAGGTTTAGGTTAGATATTAGAAAGAATTTCTTTACAGAGAGGGTAATCAGACACTGGAATGGGCTACCCAGGGAAGTAGTGGATTCTCCATCCTTGGAGGTTTTTAAGATAAGACTGGATGTGGCACTTAGTGCCATGGTCTGGCAACTGCAGCGGTGTTGGATCAAGGGTTGGACTTGATGATCTCAGAGGTCCCTTCCAACCCAGCTGATTCTATGATTCTATGAATAACTTCTGTTGCCCTGAGAAGTTGTTTTGGGTACATTTAAAAAGATGAGTCAACAGATCTTCATTCACTGAAGATAGGAAGAAAAGGATCTTCCCTGTGGGGAGATTCAGGTGTTTAGGGACTGAAGACGATGAGTAAAACCTTGAATTACACCCAGAGCAGGTGGGTGCTGGGGTGAGCAGGGATCTCTGTGTTTCTGGTTCTGAGTCTTCCCTCATAAGTCTAGCTGTCAGCCTCAAACTTTCAGAGAAAATGTGGGTGTTCTGCAGTGCTGGGAAGGGGTGAAGTACCCCAGAGCTGGCACAGACATTGCAGCTGCCTCGTGGTTGTGTGGATCACTGCTCTGTGCTACCAGCTCTTGTTCTCTCTTTGGTGGTGTTGGGCCCAGCCAGCTCTGTACCGCAAAATCCTGTAACTCTGGAAGATCCAAGAATGCAAACAATACTGATAAAGGGAGCACAGGTCGTACATTCCTAAGGGAAAAATAATTAAAAAAAAAAAAGGGAGGACAAAAATATAGTATTGCCCAACAAAATACCCCGAATGCTTGGCAGTGTACTGCTGATAAGGGATGGCCAAAGGCACCCAGACAGTGAGTTAGGGTGCTCCAGCTCCAGTGAGCCTTTGCTCTTGCTGCTGTTATACTTCAGGAGAGATGATAAAAACCTGACTCAGACCTGTTTTTGGTCTTTCTTCTCAATTTAACAGTTCTAACCATTGTCAAAGAAACCATCCTTTTGGCTGGATTTTGTTCCCCAGGACAGTTCCACAGAGATGCCTTCGCAGTCATGTCGATACTGTGCAGTGTCAGGGACAGGCTGTGTCACAAGTGTCAGCAGTGTGACTCATTCATTTCACTCTCCCTGAAACTGGGGGTGTCCAGTTAATATCCCGATAAAGCAGTTGCCAGTCCCCAGGCAGTTCTTCCAGTGCCAGGAGTGTTGCTGAGCCCACGTGTGGTTGTCCGGTTGAAGTTCTGCAGTGAGACGTGTGTATAGAGGAAAAATACTGTGTGGCATTCCAGGAACACCCACCGTACCTTTTCCATTATATATCTAGGATTCTGTGGCTGAGAAAGGTGATCAAATCCTTTACCACTTCTAAAGATTAATTAGTTTTAAAGAAGATGTCCCTGCTCATTGCAGCAGGGTTGGACAAGATGACCTTTAAAGGTCCCTTCCAACCCAAACCATTCTGTGATTCCATGATAAAGAGTAATTGGAAACTGAGTTATTCTGTCACAAATGCACCAGAGAAGGACATCTCTAACCTTTCAAACCATTATGTAGGTACCTGGATTTTCATTACAAATAATACTCACTGGAGACAGCAACATAGCTTTTTTTTTTCTTGTTTGTTACTTACTACATCATTTTGAATTGGTTTATTTTTCTTCACTTTCAGATCAGCATCTCATTTATACATATTAAATGGTGCAGTGCAAATGGCTGTAGGCAAAAGAATGAACCCTTAGAGGTTATTCTGGCAGTCCCCAGATGAGTGAACAAATGCAGGCACTGATTTCCCCCCTATTAATTTGAACTGTAAACACAGGGTGGGCTGTACTGCTGCCTTCTCATTCATACCCGGCAGCAAAACTGAGAGGAGGGAAAGTGGTATCCCCTACTGTTTTTTGGTTACAAACTTTCCCATTTTTTAGCAGTTCTCTCCTTTTTTGCTTGATAATCTACTTTCCAAACAGTCAGAATAACAATGGTGATTTGGAAATACATCGAGGAATTTTACGGTGGTAGAAACCTCTTTTTAATTTTTTTTTTTTTTAAATCATCCTAAATTTTATCCTCTGTTTGCTGTTGTGGGGTTTTTTTCCTTCAAATCAAGCAAAAGTTACCTCTCATTCATTCCAGGCACTTCCCTTGCATTCCTTGCAGAAGGAATTTTGTGTAAACACTTCCCCTGCATGAAAGACATGTTAAAAAATGAAGAATGGATTAGAAGTTACAGCTCAATTTTCTCTCTAAATATATAGCCCTTTAGTTGGATGTGGAGAGGAGTCAAAGGAGCACTGGGAATGAGGGAGCTTCCAAGGGAGCTCAGCCCTTGCACTCAGCTTGAGCAGCACAGGGTGCCCAGCCTGAGCAGGCGGATATGAGGAGAAAATGTTCCCATGCCTGGTGAAATTATTGGAAGATGAGATGATTCCAATTCCTGATTTATTATTTTTTTAGGGAGTGTCTCATTTCTTTTCATTGCACAGGTATCATAGTAGTAGTAATACAAGACCTCTAGTTTAGATTTTATATAAGAGACAAGCTTGGAATAAGATAAATGGGAAGGGTTATAGAAGAGTTTATGGAAATATCTCTGAAGAAGTACCTGACTATCACATAGAGAGCTCCTTGATAACTGGTGGCAGCACCTGCCTTCTCTGCCCCTCTGTAGCATTTGAGCTCTTAAAATAAGCTTATTAACAGTCAAATGAAGACAGGGTAATCTTTAAATCATATGTAAATACTGAAGCTTTTCTCATTGTGGTATATTGGAACATTAAACAGAGATACAGATTTTCCCAGTGGGAGACTAGATCAGCACAGTTAAGCACTGGAGTGGTTTGTCTCCCAAATCATCTTCTGAGAACAGCATTTCCCTTTCACTGGATGATAGTGAATAGGGATTTAGCGGCAGAGGATTATGTGGAGCTTAGATTAGTGGATGCTGCTGGCAGTCTTATACAGCTGATCAGCTGGCACAGTCCTGAGCTGCTTTCCTCCTCTGGAGCTGACCTGTGCAAATTCCAGGGCAATTTGTCCAGGGGAGTACTGAGACTTTGCTGCCTTCTGTCTTCCCCAGCAAATGGGTCTCGGGTCAAATGCTGTCTGTATCAGCTGGCTGTTCACCCCCTTTGGTATCAGTATCTACCAGCCAGTGCCGTTTGCTGGGCTTTTTTGTCTGTGAGCTCCAAGTTAACACTTCCATTTTCAACTTCGGCACTGTGGGACACGCTGTTCTCCTGGAAAGTATCAGTAGTTTCTACTTTAATGTATAATGCATGAAATAATCTCGTTTCAGAGTCGCTGGCCATGCCTCAGTCTAGACTGTGTCTCAGTCAAACCGACTTCTAAAACTCAGAGAAGGTGCTCGGACTGGTCTGTCTGGTTTGGCTGACACCGGTTCCATTTTCTGCTCACCCACATCAGTTCAGTCTTAATTGCTCCTTATCTCATCTTCCAAGCAATCATACTGCAGATTTATTTTTTGTTTGGGGAATATGCCATTCCTGTAGTGCAGTTAAACACATAGAAATGTCTCACCTTTTTCATGAGGCTCCTGCCAGGGTGTCCTATGTGGAAGACGTGGCTCCGGGCGTACCAGCACAGCTGAGGGTGTTGCAGTGGGTTTGTGCCTGGGCAGCTCCTGTGGGTTTGGTGGGCAGAGGATGTGCCGTGGTCCTGCGTTCTTCCTTCTGTTATTTAACTACACGAATTCCTCACAGTGCCTGGCTCTCCAGCCTTTCCTTCTTTCTCCTTTTTTCCTTGTCCTAGGCTAAAGGTCAGGTGCAAAGTGACTGTCAGTACAAATACTAAAATCTGACACAATACACTTGTGCACAATACACTGGGCACTTCAGGTCACCCAGGTAAATGTGTCACTGAGCTCTCCCTGTGCAGCGTGGCTGGCTCAGCACTCTGGGGGAAACTTGACAGGCAACATCATAGTAATAACAATAATAGTACCCCTTACAGTTTTGCATTTTCCATTAACTTTACCTTTATTATTCTTTCTGTGGCGGTTAGATAAGGACTGTTAACCCCTCTTTGGGGAGGGAATGACGAATATGGAGAGATGTATCTACCTTGAGAAAGAAAATCAGGTGTGGGTTTAGAGTGAGGAGGCCAGAATCCTGGGCCCTGTGTGAGTCTCTTTGTGTGACAGATATCACTATTTAATGTGCTACTTGATGTTAACTAGTATCTTTTGTTTGCTGATCTTCTGCTGTAAGTGATAAGACATGGGGCTGTTTGGGTGAAATCCCTCAGTCAGGCTGTACTAAACCCAGGCCAGAAATCCGTATAAATCATTGGAAGTGCAAAGCATTCCTATGCAACTGCTGTGCTAATTTTCTTGGATAATGTGCTTGACCCATTTTTCTTCCTTTCAGTACCAATTGAAGTGATAAATGCAACAGGTTTAAAATACATCTCACAGGTAGTGCTGGGTTTATTATGGAACTTAGCTCTCAATGGCATTTGCATGGTCTAAATGCCACTCAAGCATTATCCAGCTGCTGGATTAGAAGCCCCAGGGAATACATATCAGAGACATTTACAATTTCAAATGGGTTGTTAAAGTCTGTCCCTTCAGCAGCTGGAGAGACCTGTTGGTAGTGATTTGGCTTGGAGGGCACAGGTTCAGGAGCCACTGGCCGTGGCCTTGGAGCAGGTGTGGGAAGAGCCCTGGGACCTGGCCCTGCTTCGGAGCTGTCACCACAGCCCTCAGCTGTGGCGTTGTTTATGGGTGTCTGCTGTCTTGGAACTGGGAGGAGATAAAAAAGGGGTCCCTAAAGAGGAGTGACACAGGAGACAGGTGGCAGAATCCTGCTGTTTTCCAGGAAATTATGCTCTAAGGCATTATTAGGAATTTCTGGCTGTTCCTTCTGCATGGTTTCTGTGGGGCTCTCTCTGGTCCAGATTAGCCTGGCCCAGTCAGAGGGCATTAGGCTGGAGAAATGTTTGTCTTTTGAGGAGCTCACTGGTACCACTCCTTGCTTTTCCACACAGGAAAAGAAATCCACTATTTTTCCAATTTAAAAGGATGGGGAAGGAGGAAATATGCTCAGCTCAACTGGTTATATTGGGCATATACAATGTATGCTTCAAATATCCTGTAAAATATGGCTTTCAACACCTAAAGGTTGAGATTTTCAAAATCTCACACTGAGATTCAGTATTCCTTTACCTTGGTAGCAATGCTGCCTCAGGGGTGTCTGGCCCTTTCCTTGTTCCTCCATCACCCATCACACCACAGCTCTTTGTGGGGCCAAGCAATAAACTGCACTGGTAGTTTGGGCTGGTTGGAGCCCTGTGCTTTCTCCACCATTGGAAAACATGAACAAGCAAAAGGTCATCCCAACTCTAACCCAGATCCTCAGCAGACAAGAGGGAAGTTCGTGAAGCAAAATATTCCTGGCAGGCAGGTGACTTCTGAAGGAAACTTAGATGGAACACCCTTAGAAAGTGACAGTGGCAGGGTGGGAAAGACATATGAAAATACAAAGTAAAAATGTGAATTTAATTACTTAAAAAATCAAAAAGGGCTCATGAGTTCATGTAAAAGGCTTCAAAATAACCTTGAATGGACTGAGCTGAACAATGAGCGTGTACCTGTAGGCTGGTGTCCCAGCTATGCTGCTGGTTTGGGGAGGCTGGGAGAGGGGAATTTGGGTATTGGGCACCATAAAGTGAAGAGTCAGAAGCCCTCAGCTCTTCCCTAGGTGGGCTGCACAGTTCCATGGAGGGGGAGCCCATGCCAGCATCACTGGTTTGTCAGGAATTCCTCAGCCTCAGCAATTCCAGCCACGCTGACCTCTGCCACTGCTGGGAGAGCACATTTCCTCTCTCCATCAGGATGGCCTTGCTGGCTTTAATCCATGTAAATGAGTTTACAGTCATGCCTGCTTGCAAACCAGGAGCAAGCAAATTGGGAGGATTTACCCCTCTAAGTACATATGCTAAAGCACATCAAGCCCAGATTTTCCCCCACATTTGGAGGATTATTTTAAGAGAAACACAGGTGCATCCACCACTCACTTCTTGGGGGGGGGGGGGGAGGGGGAATTAGGCCATGCTAATTTGACATTTCAAATAATAAAAATAAATCTTGGAGGAGCAATGGCAACCGTGTTTCTGGAATCTGGAATGGTGTGGGGCATTCCTGGGAGCAGCGGCTTCGTGTTCGGGTCTCATGTGGAATCCCGGAACACATCTCAAGGTATTTACCTTCTGATGCCTAAAACTGGAACACATTCCAGTTCCTGCTGCTCTCTGATGGTCGACAAACCCTGTGTGGGTGAGGAGAGAGCAGAGCTGTATCTGGGACTCACAGCATTGGACTTGTAACCAGGTGGTTTCCACTTGCTGGTTGTGCCTGATAAAGCGCTCCCGGGTCATTAGTGGGGACAGGAATTACAGGAAGAGCTGTTATTACTGTTATTTATTCCCTTTGGGGGAAAAAGACCTGTAAACTTATCCTGAAGACTGCCAAATGCCATTCCAAGTGCTCTGAAAGGAGTTTTACGTTTCCTTCTCTGAAGATGGCTGTGATCTTCCCGGATTCATTAATACACAAAAGGCAAATTGCAGAAAAGGCCTTTGTGCTCCTGGAGCTGGTGGCAGGAAGGGAGGCTTAGCAAGGAGCTGCACATACCTCCCTTCCCCGTCTGTCAGAAGATCCCATCTCCGTCAGATAGCAGCAAGACATTCCTGGGGGTGGAGTGAGAATGAATTTATCTTGGGAGGGAGTAGGATTTTGCTTTGCTAAGCGAGCTGGTTTGCTCAATTCAGGAATTTTCCATTCACCTCTATTATCCACCGGCATATAAATCCCAACAACTGCAATTAGGGCTACTTACCTTAATCAGTTCACAGCTTTCTACAGCCCACCTGTCCTTCTGCTGCCTCTCCTCTGTCTCCTGACTGCTTGGTTGCTCCGCTTCTCCAAAAATTCCTGCTTTGGAGGTATGCTTTCCCAGCTGTGTCGTGGAGGGGGCTGCATTCCTGGTCCTTGAGGAAGGCTGCTGCAAGGTAGTTGTGGTGTTACACAGAGAAGGGCTCTTTGCTTTAAGGAAATATGAAGCTGCTGTGTGGTTTTTATTGCCTTTTGTTAGATTATTCATCACTTCAGCACCCAAAAATCCTGGCACAGGGGAGGGCTCTGTGTGAAAGCGCTGGGAGGAGCGTGTGGTGCGGCCTGAGGAGGTGGTGAAGGGCATCTCTGCTTGCCCTTTCCCTTCCAGTTCCTCTGGCATGAGCATGCTGCCTCTGTGTCTGGGTGGACATGTTGAGTCAGTCACTTTAATTCAAAATATTTAACTGGCTTGGTAGTTACAATTTTGTGCGCCGATTCAGAGATAGCACAGGCTGTTTACAGGGATGTAAAATGCAGGTTTGGAGGGATTTGCAGGCAGCTCAGCTCCATTAGCTTGAAAAAACAACTGAAAAACATCCTATTTAAAGAGATGCATCAGCCAACGTCACACTAGTCGTTAGTTCTTGCAATTGCTGGTTAGAACATGCCAAAATTATAAGCCCTCTGTTATGAATAGATACGAGAAGAATTACTCAGCCAATAACATGGAGATTTAGTGCTGTTAAATCATCATAACCTTTCTGTTTGAGAGGAAAAGCAAAAGGTAATATAGGTTCTGGTCCATAATTCCTTATAAATAGAAATGCCTGTTGGCTAAATCTGGGGAAGGGTTTAAGTAGCTGCAGCTGTGTCTGATAATTTGCCTTCTCCACCTCCTGCCCTTATTGCAGAATTAAAATGGTCTCTCATTAACATGGGGCTGTTTATTGTTGCACTGCCTGCTCCCTCCCTTATGCCTACCTGCCTGTTCCAAGGTAATGCCTGTCCCCATCGGGAGCCCCTGGAGCAGGTGCCAGCAGGGTGGGAGGGGATTTGGGAAAGGACTGTACCTGTGGCAGCAGGTGCCTTTGTCAGCCCTCCTGGGAGGAGGCGGGGAGGGGCCACTCCCAGCGCTGTGCTTGGAACTTTCACTGCTAGAGGAAACCAGCCCTTGAAGGAAGGAACCGGGTCCCCGAGAAGAAACCAGACCCCCAAGGCAATGGAGCTGAGGAGGAAGCAGTGTTTGAAGGCTTTGGAAAACCTGAGTGGGGTTTGGCAGAGCAGGTAGGAGTTTCGTGCAGTTGACACAGAGCCGTCCTGTGAGCTGGATTGGAATTGGAAGTTTTTCTACTGTGGGAATTAATTGGAAAACATTTGCAAGTCTTTGACGAAAAACAAGGAAAAAAAATGCACTGTAGGTGCATTGCAAAGGTACCTTTCTTCCTCCTGCAAGGGTTAAGCACGATCAGAATCTGCTTCAGTCTCAAGGGTTTAACCTCAAGTGCCGCATTTTTTGTTTGCCATAAGCCTATTAGAACTCTCTCTGTTTCCTAGCAATAACATGTAATTTCTCCCCCTGTTTAAGTGGAGGAGATGTTGGGGTTTTAATCCTGCCTGCTACAGCTGTTGCTCAAGTTCCCTATTCAAACGCAAATAGCACCTGGTGCTATTTAGATAACTGCAGTCTTTGATAAAGATACTCAGGGAGCAGAGGAAGAAGCAAAGCAAGGTGTGTCTGACCCTGTTTGTTCTGGAAAGCAAGAGTGTAACCATATGTCACCACCAAGCTGAACTGGAAGCTTCTACCAGATCTGCTGCTTCCAGCACAGACTCTTTTTGGAGACAAATGGCTGGAGTGCTTTCTGTTTCTTGAGCAGGTATGATTTTTCACCAGGAAGAAAAGGCTTCCAGAGAAGAAAAAATGTAGTGGATGTGTCTAAGCAAAGTGTTATGCCTGAGTGTCCTGAAAGGAGTTGCGTTTGGGATATTTTGTTTATTTCTTCAAACAATTTACTGTTTTCTGCATTACTTCTTGATTAAAAGAAGAGCAGCACCAGATTCAGGTTAAAAACCTTTGACTGTGGGGAGTTTTAATTGCATAAATTGTTTTTATTTTTATTGTGGAGGTACAAGTTTATTCATAGAAGAGCTTTACAGCCTCACTCCATTTTTTCAGGGCTGTTTTACCCTCTGTTACGTGTGGAAACGGAAGGACTCTTTTTGGAGGGTTGTGATTTGATGCCATGATCTTCTGCTAAAATCCAAGTGTCTACAGGGCACAAAATGCAGTTTGTGGAAAAACAAAAGTGAGTGTTTTTAAAGACTTTTAAGGGAGAGATTTAGAAACTTTTGGAAAATTTCAAGAAATGCCTTAGAGAAATCAGCATTACACTGATCTCTGTGAACTTACAAATAAGACAGAAGCAGCACTTCACTGGAAGGAGAGCCTCTGCTCATATCAGCTTTCATGGGAGAAAGCTGGATATAAAGAATGAACGTTTGCTACCAAGTTGGAGAAGAACAGCAGTGATTCCAGTCCTTCTATCGAGCGCTGACGGATCTTTTCTTGCTTAACACTCCCCTGGTTTGCCTCCTGCTTTCTCATGCTCAGCCTAATCCTGGAATCAGCACAGGTTCCCCGGCTTCCCCAGGCTGCAGCCCATCCCTTTGCAAGCCGGGTGTTGGCAGTGTGAGCAGGTGTGCCGAGTGTGCTTCCCATGATCCCAGAGGCACCCCGGGCAGGACAACCCCCTGTGGGAGCCGATTTGCTGGGTCATGTTGTCTCTCGGGACACTCCTTCCCCAGTAGCGTCTCCAGGTGGGTGTGGACAACAGCCACGGAACTGAGCCAGGGCTCAGCCTGGGATTGTCAACCTGGCCGGGCCGCTAACGGTGGCTGCGGCACCATGATGGAAGAGGTGTCCATCGTGGTGGCCTACAATGCCCATGTGTTCAGCCAGCTCTGCGAGGAGGACTTCCTGGCCAACCTGGTGGCAGTCAGCAAGCCCAAAGCTGGGGTAGGTGTTGCTCTTGCTCCTTGCCAGTAATGCTTAAGGTTATACTCTGTCCTGGAGTTAGGTCCTTCTGCTGAAAACTATTCATTCCTTAGTTTCTCTTTTCATTCCTTTTCCAGAAAATTGCTGTCATGCATCAACAAAATAAAAACGTTTCAGAAGAGATGAAATTATTTAAAATATCTTGCTGGGCTGCTAAATTTACAAGAAAGTGATTTGCTCAGTAGGATCATAGTTAAAATAGTATTTTTTAAATAATTGAAATAATTAAGCCAGCAAATGACTGAACTTCTCCAGCTGTAGGCGCTAAGTGGTGCAAACACTTTCTGTGTCTTAGAATGTCAGTTAAAGGGTCAGCGTAGATGCTGGTTCTGGGAGTGCAGGTTACTAAATCTAAGGGAGTCTATCACTTCCCTGGGAATGCTGATGTTCCCCTTCTGTGTTCTGCAACCAGCATAAATATCTGTGAAAACCTTGTAGCTGAACAACCACTTTGTAAGCAGCATATCTCTTTATGTAAATGCCACGTAGAGTGTGGTCATCCTCCTCCCTCCTGGAGGGAGCGCTTGGAGGGAGCTGCAGGCTCTGAAATTTGGTGCCGAAGTTCAGCTTTGGTTTCAGATTCTCCATGTGGGAGCCAGGCTACCTAGAAGCAGTCAGAGGAAGTGTTTGGAAATAAAGATGCGTGCGTTCAGCTTAATGTACAAGCAGATATTTCAGGCTAAATACAAATCAGTCTGTTATTTAGCAGCCCAGTGAAGCACGTGTTTGTGCAGATTTGAGGTTGTGTGTGTGTTTGTATCCAGGTGGTTCCTCAGCTGGGACAAAGGGAGGTATTCTATTATGGTGCTTTTTTCCTGTCTCTGGCCTCCTCTAGGCCAGAATTTCCAAGGTCCATTACAGCAGTTAGGCAATAAATATGGAAATTCAGCATAGACAGAACTGTGAGCTTTAATATGACCTGGTTGGAGGCTGGGCTCCAAGCAGGCTTTGATTAACCAGCACATCAGGAGTCACATGCTTTTCCCATGCTGGATATATTTAATTATCCCATAATTCACCATCCAGCCACCATTCCCCATCCTTTCCACTCGTTCTGCCTTAGCTGGTTGCTGTGGCAGCAGATACTGCTTTGCCTGGAAGGCCAGAGCAGTGCCTTCCCCGCAGACAGGTCCTGGTGTTGCAATAGGATTAACTGGAGCCAGGACCATCGGTTCTGGGAGAGGCTCCTGGGATGAGTCTCTCGGAGCGAGCGATGACAACAGTGGGGTTTCCTGGGAGCCTCCTGCCCTGAACTGCTGATGTGTTCTAGAGCCAGCACTTGCAGTTGTTAAAATCCCTGTGGTAAGAAAACATCTCATGGGTGGTTTACCCTGCAGTTCAAACCTTTGGGAAGTGCTGCTGTGGTGGGCTCAGCGATGGGCTCTGCAGGGCACAAGTAACAGGAATCGCGTTGTGGATCTCTGGATTCTGCTGGATCAGCTGCGAGTGACCAGGGGAAAGAGGAACTGGTGTTGGAAGCACCACATTACAGCTCCAGCTGAGTTTTGCCACTCTGAAAATAGAATGAACTAACATCTTTTTAAAAATTACTTCTCTCCTTGTAAACAGAGAACAACTGTGGGAGGAACAGTATCGTTATTACTATTATTTAGAAGATCTGAATGACAGACTTTAGTGTAAGGGTGTCTTCTGATCAACTGGTTTTTTTTCCTGAATCAAAGAGCATGAACATGTTTGGGTGTTAACATGGGGCTTTGAGTAACCTGGTCTAGCGGAAGGTGTCCGTGCCCACAGCATGGGGTTGGAATTAGATGGTCTTTAAGATCCCTTCCAACCCAAAACCATTCTGGGATTCTGTCTCAGTGCATTATGTACTAGTAAATAAATTAAGAAATATGTTTTTTGCTGGGTTTACACGGGAAATACTTAACTGCTCTTTTAACTGGTTTTGAAGGATATTAAGTAAGCAAATAATGGTGCAAACAATCTGAGGAGGTTTAAGATGAAGTTCATCAGGATTATGATAGGATTAGACAATGTGTGGGAGTCTGTCCTGCAAAGGGACAGGACTTGACTCAGTTTCTCTCAGTTCTCTGCTGCTGTGTTTAATCATGGGACAAACTGACAGTTGGGATAAGTTGGGGCAAACCTTGTTGACTCTGTCGTGGTCATTTCACCAGCTTGCACTAAGGTATGTACTGTATGTAAAGGGACGTTCTGCAGGAAGGATTTGTGGAGGGTTTGTTTATTCTGAGAGTTCATATTAATAGCACAGGTATTTTGCAATCTGGGGTTCATGTCTTGGTTTGCAAAATCTAGTTTTGTTTATTTTTAAAGGCGTTTCTAACATGCTGCTCAGGTTGCAGAGAATAGTTTAAAAAAATACTTCTGCAAAGGTTTTCATCCTGTTCCGCGGTTCGTATGCCAGGATGGTCTTGGTGCAAGATTTCTGGCACTGCTGGTGACCCTTGTAGTTCCTGCGGGTTGTGCAGTGGGCCAGGGTGCACAGGAGTCCCTCTTGCTCAGAGAGCCACGTCGCGATGTGAGGTGATAAAGGCTTAACTCCAAAACCAAGCCAGGCCAGGTGACAGCTGCGTGGGTTCCTTGTGCTTTAGGCCAGCCCTGCATGACCTTCTGACACGTCCAGTGCCACACGAGTGTGAACTCCTTGGGCACAATCAGAATTACCTGCTGTTGGCCAGGTCCTATCACTTACAGCTGTATTTTTCAATGGAAAACGTGGATTTTTCACTGGAAAGCATAGCAGTGTTTTTGTAGCATTGCTCTGGTGCTTGTAAACAATTAAACAAAACGTGGATGAGCTGAGATAAGGTTTTGTTAAATCTGCTCCAAAGCAACACTGTGTGACAGCAATCCCCCAACACATATTTTAATAAAATTAGTCATGTTGCAGTGTGACCATGACACACAGTTGTTTTGCTGTGTGGTCTTGCTTTCAAAATTTCAAGTTGTTCTGAAACTACCTTGCACAGATATGCAAAGCAGCACATAGAATGGACTGCTGCGCAGCTTGTGGAAGAATTGAGCAGCTTTACTCTGCGGAATTTCAATTCTCAGCTTATCTACAGAAAACTTGGACTCAAGGGGTTATAAAGATGCTATTCTAAGTGGTATAATCCTCTTAATCCAGAGCTGAAGGACGTTCTTCTGGAAAGCTTCATTGTATTTCCATTTGCCTGCCTGCCTTGCTGTGTTTAGCTCTCTGTTCGGGGAAGTTATCGGCCATTCCACAGAAATAATTGGTGGTTACATGCAAGATACTCTGCTACAAGGATTTTTAGGCTCTCAGCTTCCCATTGAAGCCAAACTGAGGAGATTCAGAGCAGGTGATGAACTGCAAAGCCAGTGAAAAACTCAGGTGGCCTTGGAAGAGCACAGGGTGTAGTGGTCCATGGGTTGAAGTCTACCTGGTAGCAGCTGAACATTTCTAGGTGTTGATAGCAGAGCTGAGAGTATTCAGCATCTTCAGGCATAGACACACCCTGATTTTTGGGTGGCAGAAGCTGGAAGGTAAGTGGTGGGCTGAGAGGAACTTGCTTGAGGTCCAGCAAGGCAAATGCAAAACCTTGGGAAGGAAAAGCTCCATCATCTATGCAGGCTGGGGGCCAAATGTCTGGACAGTATCAGTGCCGGCTGGGAGTAGTGTGGATGACCAGAGCAGTGAGCAGTGTGCCTGCAGTGCCCAAGGCTGGCTGTGCACAGGCAGGTGCCAAGTGGGATGGTCGTCCTCTTCCACCCAGCAGCTGTGTGGCTGCACCTCACCCCCTGCATGCAGTTCTGAGCCCCCTGGAGAACAGGGATAGTCACAGCCTCAGGTGGGTACAGCAGAGGACCGCTGGGAAGGCAGGGCACTGACCACAGCGAGGAAGGATGGGGGGGTTGGGGCAGCTTATATCCCTCCTGAGCTTTCTCTTTTTCAGGCTAACTGTGGTCTGCCACCTAAAGGAAGGTCCTAGAGAGGAGGGAGCCAAACTTTCAGAGTCATGCAGTGACAACACAAGGAACGCTCATGATTTGCAGCAGAACCAGTTCTGGCTCAGCACAAGAGAAAGCAGTTCTGCCCAGGGAGACCTTGGCATCTCCATCCTTGGAGGCCCTCAGGAGGAGCACGCTCTGACTATGAAGCTGTCCCTGCCTGAGCTGGAGTTTGGTCTGTGTGCCTTCTGGAGGGCCCTTCCAATCTCAGTTTTTCCTTGAGTCTCTAATTCTGCCTGTGTGGAGGAGTTGGCAGCACTTAATCTTTTGGAGCCCATTTTTCCCTGGGTGGCATTTCTGCTGGTGCTGCTGCCAGAGGAGGGAGAAGGAAGTTTGGGTGGTCACTGTTAGGAGACTTGACTCTTTCCAGCAAGGATTATATCAGTCCTTGTCTGAGCCTTCCCCGTCCAACAGAAGGAAGGATCCTGCTCTCAGGCTGTCTCAAGGAGCTGTCTCATCTCTGTCCCTCCCTTCTCTGTGGGGCAGGAGCTGCCAGATCCTTGCCTTTGGAGCAGCTCCCTTGTGCAAACTGAGGATCTTAAACCTCCTGCTGCAAGGCATTTACACCCTGCCCAAAACAGTTCAGTGGCTCTGCTCCACATCCTCTTCATTTCTTTTCCCAACTGCATCTCCCAGGTCTAAATGCAGTATTCCAGTATTGATCTTGGTGATGATCCAGGGTTAACCTTCCCTAGTCACCTTCCTTTTCCCCCTATCCTTTTGCATCCCCGGGTTCCCATGAGCTGTTCTTCTGCAGCCTGGCTCTGACAGCGGAGTCACATTTTTGGCACTGCAAAGGTGGTGTGTTATTCCCTGCCATTCTCCCTGTGCCAGTGTTTATTCCCAGTCCCACACTGCTCTGTGTGGTCTCCTGAGCAGTGCAGATGCTGCAGCTGCTTGTGGGGCAGTGCTGATACAATTACCATTTTTAAAAACAATGAAATGAACATATTTCTGCAGGATTATTTTGGTCAGCTTGCCATCAAGCAGTGAGGCAAGAGGGAGAGGGCTGTGGAGGAAGAGCTAGGCCTTGCCTAGCCGAGGGCAGGCTGCTTTCCCAGCATGTGCCTCCCATCCCCTGTGCTTCCCAGAGAGCACAGAAGTTTCCAAACTTTTTGGAGAAGTCCCAAATCCCTGGGACTGATCCCATCTCTTTATGGGATTCCACCCCAGCTGGAGAACTACTGCTCCATGCTGTAGTTAAGTCCTGTGGGCATTTGTTCTGGAGTTGGCACAGTGGTGTGTTTCAGTTGAGGAAGCTATTTCCAGGAATTCAAATATATATGTGTGCAGTTTCTGGTTCTTCTTGTTCTTCACTGCTCTTTCTATCCGTGTGTCATCCCCAAATCCCATTAGCAGGACTGTATCTTTCACTTCCAGGCTTCTGATGTAGTATTTGATATAGCTGCATCTTTGATGATTCCCAGAAGACACCCAGAATGTCATTAACCAGAAATGAAAGCTGTCATTGAATAATGATTCCTTTTGTCAATAGCTTTTTGACCCATTTCCTGAGCTTTTTAATTCATGTTTGTGGCTGTCAGATACTCCTCAGGTGGGGGGGTTGGGTTTTAAGAAAATAAATCTCTCATGTGGCAGTGAAACCAGCGCTAGAGAAGACTCTTATAACTGTAAAGCTACTTTTATTAATCAGACCTGTAGATAAGGAATAAAATGGGACCTACAGGTTATAAAATTATGCTGGTGTGGAGCCAGTTTATCAGCTGGATCCTTATCAGCTCTGTAGAGCATTTGTGTGGGTTCCTGGTCTCAGCTCACCAACCAAATCAACCAGATGGGTTGATTGGTGGAGCCTAAATGTTGGCAGTGCAGGGTGTTCTGCTCTGAGGGAGTCTCTGCTGTTTTAAGGATTTACTAAAAACAAACATGAGTGGCCCAGAGATCTTGTCTGCTATTTCTGTCCGTGCTTGTGCTCTGCATAAAAACTTGCAGCCTGATTTCCGACAGAGCTTAGCTGTTCTCTGGACAATAATGACTCATAACTACTTTTGAGCTCTAATTATTAATGCATATGAGCAACACTTAGGGATCTTCTTCTTTTCCATATGCTTATAATCTCATCCAGCCTAATGGAACTCAAGAAAGAATTCGAACTTTTTTTTTCTTCTGCATTTGGTTTTAATTACTGCTTTACTTGTTCCTAATTAATACCCTATATTATTTCCTGATGATTTTATTTTTTTAGTCATGTCTGAAAGCATTTCTTCTTGCCGCCTCTTTATTGTCATTGTATCAAGAAAGAATTATTAAATCAATGTCTCAAATAGACATTTTTAAATAAGAACAGAATATTGAAACATTCAAAAGAAGGATATTTTGCAGCTTCCTCAATTTCTTCTTAAAAGGAATTTCAGGAAAATCGAGTTTTTCTGGGCACTTGAGAAACTCGGCTTCTGTTTCTGTCACCATTACAAGCCCATTTGGGAGAAGAAACTTGAAATAAGTTTTTAGACATTATTGATCATATATGGTCAGTACAGTCATGGACTTTGAAAGGAGTACTGAAACTAAATGAAAAGGCAGTTTATGTCTTTATAGAAGTCCAGTTTCTTGATTCCTAGAAGATGCAGGTGAATGTGTTAGTTACAAACATTCTGTCTTCATTGTCTACAACTGTTTTCATTCTCTTTGAACCCAATTCTCAGAAGAATTTGTGTGCTGAAGTTGGAAAATGTATTTCAGTGGTTTTACCTTGTTGAGCTTATGCTTTCAGGCACTGTTTAATACACACATTTTTTTTCTTTGTTGCTTCCTTCTACCTATGTCAACACGAGCTCACCAACAGCCTCCCCTGTTGACTGGAATGCTGGTGATGCTGGTCTTGTAAAGCTGTGGGTTTCCAGAACAATCCAGGTGGTTTGTTTTGGAGCAGAGTGTTAAGCTGTGCCAAGACAATGCTCAGGGTGTTGTGCTTTTGCTCCAAGGTAGAGTTGCCAAAGTAACCCCAAGTTCCAATATCAAGGTACAAGTAAGATGCCATATTTATTTGTCCATTACCTTGGAGACCACAGAAAAGCTGAGTGTGTAGGCAAGAATAAGCACACAGATTGTCCACACTCAGGCTGAACTTCCAGAGGCAACACTCAAATGGATGAACAGTGCAAATAAGGCCGAACCTGGATTCGTTCAAGGCGTGGAGGGAACTGGCTCAGCAGATGAAGGATTAGAGAGATAACAGAGCAGAGCACGGATTAGTTGTTGCACTAAAACACTGTGCCATGCTTCAGTGAGCCTTTCTGGTACCTTGGAGTTGGGCACTGTCCCACTGGTATTTTCAAAATGCTTATTATTTAATGTGCAGCTTGAAAGAATGGTTTTTTTAGGGTTTTAGCAGTTTTGTTGATAGAGCTGGGCAAGCAGAAAAAGCCAAGGCTTTTGAGAGGATGTGGTAAAAACTGTGTTAGTTGCTGAAATGCAGACAAAAGTATAGATAAAACTATACAGAAGGGACCGTGGAGCCCTCGGTGTAAGTATAGAATCACAGAATGACAGAATGGTTCAGGTTTCAGTGACCGCAAAGTCCATCCCATTCTAACCCTGCCTTCTGTCCATGGGAAGCTATTTCCCTTTGTCCTATTCCTTTCCAGCTCTCTTGCAGCCCCTTTAGGCACTGGAAAAGGCTCTAAGTTCCCCCTGGAGCCTTCTCTTCTCCAGGCTGAACAATCCCAGCTCTCCCAGCCTGTCTCCGTGGCAGAGCAGCTCCAGTCCTCAGAGCAATTTCGTGGCCTCCTCTGGACCTGCTCCAACAGGTCCATAATGGATCAGCTTTAATATAGAAAAGCTATCTATTTTCTGTTAGTGGAGTAATGCACTAAAAAGTAATTGGTCTTAATACGATGTAGGTTTGAAATACTGATAAAAGTAATGAAAGATGTTTGAGCATCAAGGACCTCCCCACACATCAGAGAAACCCAGCGCTGATTTTAAAGACGCGATGTGAAGTCTGACAACATTACAGTTTTACTGATACTGTGGCACAGAGTTAATCTAAAACAATATGAACACATAGGACATGGGCTGAAAGAATGTGAGGTTCTTTGCTTACCTGGCATATGGTTCAGAGTTGTGATCTAGCCCCCATCCTCCATCTCAGGAAGGAGATGATTTTTCATGCTGGGCACAGAGTGTGACAGGGACGAGACATGGCTTGATTACTCAGGAAGAGCTGGAATCTAGTCTGGCAGACAGCTGGTTTCACCAGCCTTGTGGTGGGTTTGGATGACATATTGAGCCAGGGGTTTATTAGCTAAAAGCTGTGGACTAAAAATGTTGAATGTGACAGGTTTTACAGCCTTGGTAAACCAATAATTTGAACCTGGTTACCAATCAGTTGCTGGCCTTGTGTTGGCAATTGTGAGACAGGTCTGCGGTAGTTCCAGCGTAACCAAGACTGGAAGCAAACCCTTAACACTGTGTAGCTGGGAGAGGCTGTTTCTCTGCTAAGTGATGCAAGAAAATCCCCGAGGACTTTATCCTGAATGTCTGATCCTGTTGTCACGGGGATGGTGGTGAAGGCTGTGCTTGTCTTCCTGCTCGCCCTTCTCTTCTCTTGCTGTGATGTGCTGAGGAATGCAAGCCAAGCTCTGAAATTGTTGTGGGTATGGGTTAGATCGAAATCAGAGTGAATGATGTGCACCTTGAATTTTGCATAGTCACCAAGGAGACATAGAAAACCTTCATCACCAAATGCTGTGTGTCAGAATGTGTGTATGTGAGACACACAGAACCTCTTGGAGCTGTTATGTTGTGAGGAACAAACCACTGAATAAATTCTGTGCTGGAAAAACCGCTGCTGCCCACAGGAACTGTGTTACCCAGAGCAGGGCCTTGTCCCGGCTGACTGGGCAGTGTCACTGCCCTGTTTATCTGATCCTCATTGTGGCTGGGGGGATATACAGGTGGTTTCATTTAGCCTAGACAGTCTTTGGTAGCAGAGATCTCATTGTTCAGGCATTAAGTTATGTTGCATAACAAAAATGACCTTGCACACAGATATTTTCCACCCAGAATGTTTCTGATGGTGGTACCCTTCAGCACAGTGCTGCTGTTGACCAGAGCTGTTGAAATGCAGAGCGTGTGCTGGGTGGCAGAGTGGATCTGGCTGTTCCTTCCCAGTGTGTCTGTGCTGCAGCCCTTATCTGTATGTGAGAGGAAGCTCCCATGTCTAGAGGAGCTGCGAGACATCAGCTGTAAGTACGGAAGGTAATCAGCTGTTCCCAAGCGCTGCTTTTCAGCCACTCAGGGTGTCTCTTCCTTGCTAAAACAAATAGACTTGAAGGGGATAATAAACCCTCTGTATCTCAAAGTGAAAATGAATTTTTGAATGCAGAAAGGCAGTTTGGGGATCTGAAAAGGAACGTTTTTGAGACATCTCTGCCACAGGCAGAACATCATTTCCTTGACCCTTATTTTTAGCTGCAGGTGTCCCTGCAGCCTCTCAAATACAAGCACTGTGGTCAAAGTGCACATCAGTGTTTGGAGTTACAGCTCAGGGAATCCAAATTCCATTCTCTTTCCGTGTATTACTGCAGGATCTCTGTACAATGGTGCTTCCTGAATATCTCCTGGTCTCAGTTTACCCTTAACTGTTTTGCTAACTGAGCCTAACTAAGCAGATATTTAAACAGCAGGGCTAGGGAAGAATGATGTGTTATGCCTGTTTCAGTAGGTTTAGGTGAATGGAAATACATGGTAGAGATTAAAATCTGACAAAAGGATCTGGTGTTGGAAATGATCCAGTGTCACTGACTCTGCCAGTGCACTTCTGAATCACGGGAAATGGTGCAGATGCTCAGTAAATTTTGCAACCTGCCTTTCCCTTGTTTTTATAAATTTCTGTGGGTGTCTCATTTGCAAGTGAGATATTTTCATAATGAACTGATATGGAAGAATTAAATAGAAATAAAAATTCATGGCAATGCTGGTTTCCTTTGCCTCCAGCCAGCTTTCAGGTTGGATTTGTGTTATCCCAAAGACTCTCTTCAGGAATTGTTAAACCTACAGAGCTGGCTTGCAGAAGGAAGGAAACTCTCCCCCTGGAAGGAAGGGATACTCTCAGGTGTGCCAGGGTGGAGTTGCTTCCCTGATGTAAAAAGAGCATTTCTGCCAGTTCTGTTTCCAAACACAAGGTGGAGAGATGCTGTTCTGCAGCAGCACTCAGGCACAGGTTCAGCAGGAGATCTCTCCAGCACAGCGTAGGCTTCCAAGGGATTTCAGGGAACATCTCCTTCCTTACAGCTTAGATGGTAAAACAGCATCTGACACTCGGGGCTTTTGTTGTGCCCCAAAACCAGGGGTGAGATGGTGTTGAATGAACTTTATGGCGTGGGGTGGAGTGGGGGTGTCTGAATGTGGCGCTGTAGCGTGGTGAAACACTGATGGGGCTCTTCCACTGCATTTCAAACCTATGGTAAACCAGCCTGGTGTCAGTGAGCCCTTCCCTGCATGGTGTCAAAAGGAAAAACAGGAATTCTTCAAGCTGTGCTCCATCCTGTGACTTTCCTTTGCAGACTACCCAGCACAAAGAATTTTGTGAGAAATAATGATTTGCCCTCTTTCCTCTCAGATTTCATGCTTGTGGGTAAGATCTCCTTGGAGATCCAGTTGTTTACCTTGTATTGCATAATAGCCAAATACGACATCTCACTGACCTCCTTTAAAGACTAATCCAAGAGACAAGTCTGTTGTGTCAACAGGTACTGTGGGGTTTGTTCTTTCTTTTTGGTAGCTGCATCCTCCCAAAAGAAAAATGAATGACTTATCTACTTCTGAGTCTTATTCCCAGTGACAGATGTGACAGGATACTTTTGACAGCCCCATTTTAAGGAAAGATCAAAGTAGAGTTATCCATAGCAATGACTGCACAGACCAGAAGAGCACTGATCAGTTTCTTCATCTATAATTGTTACATTAAAGCCTTCATTTGGCCTAATCAAGTGTTTAAATAGAGCTGTATTTCTTAAAATAGAGCTGATATAGTTGTATTTTAAATATGAAGTATTAACTAGAACAAATTGGTACAATTTGAGTGTGAACTAAGACAATGTGTGTGATGGGAAATTTTTTGTCAGTAATCTGTTTTTGGAGGGGCACAAGACCCTCACCTCAGCTTGAAATACCAAGCAAATCCATCACCAGTGAAACAGAAAATTGCATCACCTGCTTCAAGGAACGAGAAAGGAAAGCACTGCACACTTTCTTAATTGCTCTTTTCTTTCCTTTTTTTTTTTTCTTCCACATTGAGGCAAGAACTAGAGAGGAAAAAATGTCAAGAGTGGAGAGATCACAGAATATTGGCTTTGTTGTTAGTGTGGTGTTAGTGTGTTTTTGAAGTGTTTACGCTGTGCTAGATAGAGAAAAGAAGTGGGAAGCTGGGAAAGAGAGACCCTGCTCAGTCTGGCATTGTGGCAGTGCTGGAAATCAGAAATCAGATAATAGGATTTCACTGTCTGGATCAGCCTCTGGCTGTCTGCAGTATGTTCCGGAAATCACTTTACAACTCTGCTTCCATTTCCTTGGCTGTCAAATGAACATCATGATAACTGCCTCCTCCGAGCACTGGGGTTGCACTAGAGCAATAAAGCATTTGGGAGGAAGGAGTCAGAGGTGTGTGATTTATGAATCCAGCAGGGTCAGGCTGAACTGCCTGTGAACAGCCAAAGGAATCATGGAGTGAGGGGAAGGGCTCCTGGAGCGGATGCCGATGCTTACCATGCTGCCCATGCCCAGGGGTGCCCGAGGAGGTGAAGCAAATCTTTCCAGCCTTGTCTGAGCAGAGACAAAGTATTTTTGTTTCTCACCTCACTGCAGTGAGTCCTTGGAGCGTTCGGTGCCTTGGAGTTTTTCAGAAGGAGGGTTCTGCTTGTTCAGTTCTTCTGCATGGATGTTTTATTAGGATGCTCTGCAGGGCTCTTTCCCCACGTACAACTTGTCGTAACGTGATTTTATGCTTGAAGACAATAAAAATAAAATGAGTCAGTGAGATAAGATATTGAGATAAACAGATGAGCAATATTTATAAACCATAAGAGTCTCCTAAATTTGATAACCATCAGTTTGAGCCAATATACCCCATGGTGCTGAAGAAAGAAAAAAATCAATGTTGCAGAAGCTTTTACAGGGAATTTATGAGCACTTTGTTCAGGATCAGTGCATGAAGGCAAGCATAGCTAGCACTATGCACTTACTTATGAAAGGGCTTACTGAGAAATCCCTTGTTGAATTCACAAACTGTTCCGGGGAATTAAATTGAGGAATATGGAAATGGGCTTTTAAACATTTTTTTTTTCCATTTATTAGTGTATACTCAGAAGAAGAAAGTGCTGTGATAAATTATCAAACTCCTCTGAGTAATGTGGCTGAATAGACAATAACAGTGAAGCACAGTCCCTGCCAAAGTTCCTAAGCATACCTGTTCCAGTTTCTATCTTATAAGTAGATTAGTATGGGCTGGTTTCTAATAGGAATTCCTTCCCCCGGCCCCTTAAGATAGACTTTCACTGTATTTAGGTACTACTTCCTAAGGTTAAGGTTGTAGCATAAATAGCTGCTAGCATGCATCAGTCACCGTATTCTCTCAAGGAGCATAGAAGCTGTTTTGTGTGTCAGACCTGATGCTTACACTTTTCCTGATCTGATCCCGGTTGCAGGTATCATTTACTGTCAGTATTCCTAAGAAAGTGTTGCTGTGCTGTTTGCCTGGAGAGTGTGCCAGGCATGTGGGCCTCCCCTCAGCCCAGGCCAGGGCCATGGGTGGCTCCTGCAGGGGTGAAAGAGGGAGCTGATCCCCCATATAGCCCCAGAGCACCATTTTTATGGTCCTACTCAGGCTGTGAATTAAAAGATAAGAAAATAAAGGAGACCATATAGATGAGAACGGTTGTTGGGATGAATTACCAGGCATTAAGAAATGGTTGTGAGTTGTTTGTGAGTGGAAACAGGTGAAAACAATGGGGAGCAGAGTTAAATGAAGCAGCTGAGGCTTGTTCTCCAGTGCTCATCACACAGTTTGGGATGTGACCTGTTCATATCAATTTATGGTATGGTTGAGGCAGATTATTGAGTGCCAGATAGATTCCGTGTGAGTTAAATGCTGCCTCATCTTGGAAGAGAATACAAGGTGAAGCCAGAGAAATAAGGCTGCTCTCTGGCAGGGTAAAAAGTTAACATTTAAAAAGGTACTAGAAGAGCTGCAGGCCACTGGCTGCTGAGTGTGAGCAGTTGTGTCAGTGAGAAGCAGCAGTGACCTCTTGGTGCACAGGCTCAGTTGGTGAGGGGCAGCTGTGGCATAGTGCTGCTTTATGTCCCATTCACTCTCTTGGTAAGTGATTTACTCATATCATTACTTTTGGCTGTATTTTGTCTGTATCTTCTAGAGTATGGAGAGAAGCAGGATTTTTGTTCACAAGCAATTTAAGCAGATCTGGCAGCTGAAGTGCAAAGGGGGTGCTGCTCCAGGCAGCTGTAAAGGTGAGGCTGTTGGAGGGTCACTGGAGGCAGTCCCCACCACCCAGGGCCAGGCTGAGGTGAGCAGCACTGCTCACTGAACCATGGGGGGTAAAGGGTTGTGAGTGTGCAGTTTTTACCTTTGCTTTACATTCTTTCTTCTATTTGCACACAAAAAAATCTGTCTTACATCTCCTATCCCTAAAGACGATGGGATTTACTGAAGCATTCGTGTGGCTGCGTGGATGGGAGGCTTGTCTCTCTCCCTCTGTAGTGAGACTTAGTTCTTACATGCACTCTAAAGGTTTCAATGAAAAGCATCAAGAATCAGGAAAATCTTTGATTGAACAGCTCATCTTCTAAGTTACACCTGTGTTGTGCCTTTTGGCCGTGCTGCTCCACGATGTCTCCCTTGTATTTCTCTTTATTTCCTGCTGGTTGCATATTGGAGCACAAAACTGCACAGAAGCACCGGAGAACTGGGTTTGGAGGGTGTCCTCAGAACACCCCAGCCTGGGAGCCTTGATCTGCTTCTCTGAATGAGAGCCAAGTAACCCTGGTGGAAGGAGGGGATGGCTCAGGCTTCAGATATGTGATGGGTTCGCTTCATTTAGAACACTACTGTGAAATGATTCCTTATCCCTGACTATTAAAGTAGCCTCAACAGTTCCAGGTTGCAGCTGAGACAAAACTGGCTGGGGTTGAGTTGGGAGTGTTGTTCAGCTGAAACGTATAAAAGCATCTCTGATTTGGTCATTTTCACTGCATGGTGTTTTGCACTATGAAGTGGAATTTTCTTGTATGTTTGCCCAAAGTGTTTCATGTTTTTATCTCTGCCCTCTTCTCTTTGCTTTCAGATTCCATCAGTAATTGTGGGAATCGGTGCTGCTTTAATTAGTGCTCCCTGTGCACTGTGCTTTGCAGATTACAGATTTCACATTTGCCACCTGTACCTCCCTCTGCAGCAACACCAAGCACTTGCTTTGGTCCCTCCCTACGCTGCAGAGCAAGGAGGTATCCCTTTCCCCAGGAAAGGGAAAAACAACACCAAATCCTATCTCTGCTCATTGGCATTTTTTGCCCTAAGGGAAGGTGACAGTGGCATGTCCTCACACCAGGAGGCAGCTAAACACAATCGATACAGGCAAGAGGAACAGATAACTGCGTAACAGATCCAGGAAAAGCCTGTGCTCACAGTCCCGGTGGTACATGGCGTTAGGGATCTCTCCCGCTGCCAGCAGGTGTTCCAAGTAATGCTGTCAAAGGTCTCCAGGCAGAGATGGGGTTGCTCATAGAGCTCTGCCTACCCAGGTGATATGAAAGCAGAGGATCCCCATGCCCTGCTTAAAAGAACACAGGTTTCTCTCTGTGCCATGCTTGAAGTGGAAGTGGTGTTTTCCCAGGACGAAGCAGCCTGGGATTTGACCTTTCTGCATGGCTGTTCACTGAATTTGTTTGTGGTTTCTCTGCACTGCAGTATCTCCACCTGTGCCTAGGAGGGCTCTGATGCCAGACTCCATGAGGGCATTGGTCACAGGCTGTAATTTAGACATTAATACTCTCCAGCAATAAAAACCATTACTCTGATCTCCCCCAGGGAATTGTCCTGTCCTTTTGTACGAGCGCTCCTTTATTCTCCTCTCACTTGTAACAGTTGTCTTGCTAAGGCATTGTTTTGGTGAATCATACATATCGAAGTGTGTTTTCTTCTTCCCTGTTCTCCCACCCCTGTTGTTCATGCTCTTTTTTTTTTTCTTGTTACTCTTCTTAAAATGTCTGTACTTTGCTCTTGTTTCCCTTTAAATGTTTGAATAATCAGCAGCAGTGGGCACAGAAAGATTTCTGTCGATGTGAGCTGTATTGGTAAGTGTTTGACACGGTTTGCTGAATAGGGAAGGGGGGGCAGTGGGGAGAGTCTTTTATTCAGCAGCAGCTTTCCATCACTTCCTCAGTTTCTTGTTTGCAAGGAGAGCTTTCAGACAGCCTTTCTGGTGTTCCTCTAATCTCTAAATGCATGTTTCCCAAATCTATTCCACAGGTGCCAACGAAAAAGCTGAAGAAATATGAGAGAGAGTACCAAACCATGCGAGAGAGTCAGCTGCAGCAGGAAGATCCTATGGACAGATATAAGGTAGGAGATGCTATACAGGAACCTGTTCCACTGGCAGATCCCATGGGAGTGACCCGTTTCCAGCAGCTAAGCAGAGGTGTGTGTACCACACTCAACTCTCTGGGATGTGCTGGTGCAGACCTTAGGGAAGTGCAGTGCCAGGTGAAACTCAGCCCGTTTCTTGAACAGGCACTTTAAACACTTGAACTTAGTAGTTCTTTCCCAGGAATATTTCAGTCACAATTTGTAACTCTCAAGACATCTGCAAGTAGCCACATATAATATTTTTCTTCTTTCAGTTTATATGTTTGTAGGTAACTCTCCTGCTGTTGCACTTTTATGGGAGATCTTCATGAGCCGCAGAAACAAAGGGGGATTCTCAGCTACAGACACAGAAAGGAGAAAATACGCGTTGTTCTAGCGCAAGCTATGTGCAGTGGCATCCTCAGAGACTTTGGAAGATGAACTCTTCCTTGGCTGATATGATCCTTGTTGTTCATTCCTGTTTATACCAAGTGTTAGTAGTTTTTTGTTAAGATAATGCCTGGTATGGTGGGACCCGGGGGTCCCTGGCACTGCTGCAATAGAATTAGCAGTGATGGATATCCTGCTTTAGGGCAGCAGAGAAATAAAGGTTCAGTTGGTAATAATGATAGCTCAGTAGTTCACCAGAAAAGAATAGTTTTTTAATTTTGGATTAGCTTTGCTTATCTCGCCAGTGAATTTGCTCTCATTGTCACAGCTGCGCTCCTTTGCCATAGGTTCTGTGTGCTGGAGGCTTTGCCCCTGGGCACAGAGTTCACTGAGTGTTTGGGATCTGGTCGTTGGTCACCCTAGTTCAAACAATTCAGGTTTCTCCAGGTGAAGCTGCCGGAGATGAAGCACTTTATTGCCCACTGCCCAGGATGCCTGGGAACTGACAGTGCTTACATATCCCTGTACTGTTTGCCTCCTGTTCCTCACTGTGCCTTAGTATGTTCAGTGACGTTGCAGTTGGTACAGAGCCTGCCAGGAGTGTGGAGTGGTGAATAATCTTATTCCAGTGGTCTGTGAATGTAAGGAAAGTGCACCGTTTTCAGAAAACCAAAGTATGGAAATCTGTAGTGAGAGACTGTGCCTTAATTCGTAAATGTGGCAAGGTAGACTTACAGGTACAGAGAAAGTCAAACTCACTCCTTTTTTAAAAAGCATTTATCTGTGAAAAATTATATTTTAAGTGTAGTTTTTATGCTGTCAAAGAGCGTAGATTTCATTGTTTGTGAGACTTGGGACTGCTGAAGCAGCCAAGAACCTATAGCAAGTATGACCTATTTAGGAAAAAACACAAATTGCTGCTGATAAACTTCTAAGGTTTTTTTTCAGTGGTTCACTTATAGTACTGTGGAATTAAAATAATGCTTAGAAAACAAATAAGGTTCTTTAAAGCTCTGTGAAAGCATATTAACTAGTTAATCATGGGCGATGGATGGTGAAGAACATTATCCCAAGCTGCAAAAGAGGATATAGAAAGCGACTCTTGGGCCACTGTTGATGTGAGTCACTGTCACAGTCAAGATCACAGCCCAGGATTTTGGCTTGCGCTTCTGAAACTCAACGTGGATTTTTTTATTAAGCTGGATTGGGTCTGATCCTCTTAGCAATGCTGTGATTAGAGAGTCCCCATACATAACTGGTTAGATGAGTTCAAAGTTCAGACACATTCTTCAGTTGATGGGTGCCATGGAAAAATGCTTATAAGTGTTCTTTGTTCCTTGTCTTGCTTGTTAAGATTTTATTCCTGTGTCAAGCAGAGGTTGGTAGGAATTGACATTTCAGGAGCGTTTCTGAAGGTCATCAAGAAACACCTCACAGGCAGCAGGTGGAGAGCCAGCCTTGCTTTTTGCTTGTCCTTTCAGTCAGTGCTCTGCAGCCCAGGTGGTCGGAGGTGCATTTCAGTGGGGCAGCACCAGGGCTGGGCTTGGTTTGGGAAGGGACAAAAGCCCTGCCTCTGAGCACAGCCCTGCTGTCAGCTCCCTCTGTGTGGGCTGTGCCCCACAGCCCTGCAGCCTTGGAAGTTTTATAGTGTCTCTTCCCAGAACAAAGCAAAGTTTTGGTTTGCTGCCCGGGAAGAGGATGTTTCATGGATGGGATCACTGGAGTGGAGATCCCTGTGGAATATTCCTCAAGAAAGAAATGAGCTCTCAGACTGTTGATACTTTTTAGCTGTAGTTTTTAGAGTGTTTGTTGTTTGCAGCATCACAGTTTTTATTGCCAGCAGAGGTTTGTCAAGACTGCAGAGGCACAGGCCCTTGTGAGCTGCAGTGGTGGAGGATGTCTGAGTAAGACATCCCCTGTGGCCCTGCACTGGGAGGAAATGATGGTGTGTGGAGAGAGGCAGATGAGCTGGGTTTGCAGCACTGGGCCCACCAGTAACCAGTCAGGTTTGCTCGACATGTTCAATTCATGTGGTCCCATGAGCTGTTACACACACAGGAGTTCCTGCCCAGCTTGGATTTTACATATTGATTGTGATTTGACTTACCAAAAGAACAGTATTAAAGAGTGTGTTATTTTTGGTGTTTGTTTCCTGCTGTATTTCCAAGTACTATTTAGGAAAAGCGTGTGTTTTTATGGACATTTTTTCACTTTATTTTCCATTGCTTTTAACAAATTATCACATTTTTGTCAGATTTTTTAAAAGGTGCAAAAGGGAAATACGTTCTAAATTGCTGTTTGTCACTGGATTTCGTAAGTTTTGGTTAAAATAAATTACAAATTGCCTACAGAAGCCAGGAAGAAAAGTGAGTTGTATGTAGAGAAAAAGTAGTAATATAGTTTAGATTGATATTTTTCTAAATATTATGGGGGGTGGGGGGGTCTGTGTTTGAGAACACCTCATGTAACAGGGTTTGGGTTCGCTTGATGAGAAATTTCCAGAATTGAGCTTGGGACTTGATTTAAAATAAAGAGAAGAAGGGCTGTAGTTTTGCAAGCAGACCCTGCTGTTCTGTTCTGCCTTTTCCTCTGTGGACCTCGTTGTGCAACAGAGAAGTTGTGTGTCTGAATAAATGTGTAATTTGGACATAATAGCCTTTTGTGTGTTTGAAGTGGAAGCAAAAATTAATACATTGCTCATTTTCATTCAGTCATGGTAACTGAATGTTAACATCATGAGGAAAAACATGATGATTCTTGATGTGTGGGACATTGTCTGTGGTTTCTAACAAACCAAATGTGCTGAGGCAGTTTGGGGGATGCTTCTCCAGAGTCACCAAATGGAAAACACAGCCACCTCCAGGAGCCTCTATGTTGCTTCCCATGGCAGGTTTTCCTGGATGGTTTGTTGTTAAAGCCTTTTGGGTTTCTAGATGGAAGTTCAAAGGGTTTTCCTTCAGAGCTCCTCCACAATCAAGAGCCCTTTCCGTTGGGCTTATGAAGAAGCTGATGGGGAGGTATCAGAAGTAGAAAAGGCCTTGACTCTGTGCAAGCCCTGCTCAGCAATAACAAAACCATCTCTATCCCATCAACACTGTTTCCAGCACAAATCCAAACCACAGCCATGCCAGCTGCTGTGAAGAAAATTAATTCTACTCCAGCCAAACCCAGTGCAGGGTGTTGCTCAGCAGAATTGCTTAAGGAGGTTGGTGACTCGTTCCACCCCACTTGAATGCAGCTCAGAGAGGATGCATCATCACCACTGTTCTCCTCAGGAATTGCTCCTTGGTGCAGGCTGGAAGGGAGTAGAGGGTGGAGTTCAGCCTTTCAAGTCTTCCTGAGCTGAGCCTTGCTTTCAAGTTGGCCTTCTTCTTTCCATCCAGCGTGTGATGGGAGCTGGAGTATATCCTCTCTAAAACTCAGAACCAAAAACCCACTGAAGAATCAGCAAAATTTTTTTTGTTGTTGTTGGTATTAAAAATTATTTTATATCCTGTTTCAACTGTCTTTACACCAATGGTTGAAAGCAGTGTTTGGTCTGTGACTTTGCAGGAGGTAAGTTTATTTGTGTTTGTGTGTATCAGTGGTGTTTGTCCTTTTTGGAAATGCAGTATCCTCCTTTTAACAGTTAACTCGAGCTCACCAGCCGCCTTTTGTAACCAGAAGGAGGAATTTGGGAAAGAGGGATCTCTTACTTTACGGATTGTAGAAACCGAGCAATGCGGAGGAGAAGGAAATGGTTGTCATAGTCAGTAATTTAGTGGTGTGGAGAGAAGGGCAGGAAGCTGTCTGTTTACACCAGGGACAACTAGCAGGTCTGACTGGTTGGCTGATGCCAGGTTACAAAATGCTGCCTGGGATGTGAGTCCTGCTGTAATGAACCAGCTCCATCTGTTGAACTTCTTGTCATTGCGAGCGTATTTCATAAAACCCTGTAAATATTTCAGAGCCATTGGAAATAGTTTGCTACACATGAAAAGCACTATTTGCTATTTCTGTCTTTACTGTGTCACGTTAGGTTTTATTTAGAGTTAAGCAGACGTAAGAGTTTCCTCCTGAGGAAGGAGGCAGTTTCTCACTGCTAGATCTGGGGGGGAGGAGCTGGAAAAGACAAACCGTCTCATCGGGCATTCTGCCCTGCGTGGAAGGAGAGTAAAGGTGGCCCTGTGAGAGGCTCTCATCTGGACTAAGAGTATGGTGAATGGGCTAAAAACATCTCTTAGCTATTGACCGGATGCCCAAGGTAAGAGATCTTTGCCTTATCCCAATGTGCCATGTACGTTCTCATTTAAGAGGAGGATAGCGCATTTCCAGCATGGAGCTTGCTTACACACTTGTCTGCCAATGCAAAGCAGGAACTCTCAACTTCACACTGCAGCTTGCTTTGCAGACACTGAAGCTTTTGGCAAAGGCATAGCAGAAATGTTAAAGCCAACTGGGTTATTTTGTGAAAGTCTTAAGAATTTGCTGCTTTCTCCTTCTAAGCAACATCCCTATGGAAAGGTACCGGTGCTGCAGCACCTGGCAGCAATACTGTCCTGATCTGCTCTCAGGTTTTATGTGAAGCCAGGTCTGACAGCTGCCTGCTGGCAGAGCTGTGTCTATAAAAGCCAACATTTCTAAGGAGGTCTGAATAAAATACAGGAAAAAAGACGTTAGAGATGATGATGATGATGATTGACTGCAATTTGGTTTTATGCTTTAAAGTTTATATTATCCTTACAGAAGAATTTTACTTTTAAAAATTCCCTATCCCACACAGGCTACAGTGCAATTAAAATAAGAAAGATCCCCAAAGTTGTGTGTCTTTTAGCAGTGATTATCTTAACTGTGCTAAGATAAAGGCATTTTACTTAGAGTTTCTGTACAAAACAAGTTATTCAAAGTATAATCTTTTGGAAGGGAAACAAACTTACTTTCCTGTACAGGGCAGTGCCTGGTCTAGTTGCACAATAGGCTCACATTAAGGAGAGAGAATTTGTAGAAGTTCTGCTTCCTGCCGCAGAGGAAGTTCCCACATAGAAGAGACTTCTTTAAGCATCCTCTTAGAGCTCTACTTGTCCTGTTTTTGTTTAAGCCGAGCATGCAAAATCTGCTTGCAACAGAAATGAAAATTGCAGTTTCATGGTGGTGATTTTGGAGACAAAAAGTATCTAAGCACAGCTGGTAGGCAGGAGAAAGTGAAAACAGGTGAATAATGTGCTTATGCAAGAAATCACATTTTGTAGGAATGTGTTCACTGAACAACTCTTGGAAATGTTTTTGTCTTAAGTGCTGATGTATGCTGACTTTTATTGTTTTGTCTTGGAGAACATAACTTACCTTTCAAGTGAGAAGAGGTCCTTTTTGAAGTCTCCGCATGTAGGTTGCTGCTCCTCCACCTACGAGTTTCCATATGAATGTGGTGTTTTTCCTTGAATTTCCATAGTGCACAGATTCCCTTTGCAGCCTGTTTTGGTGTGAAAGATACACAGCCATTTTGTGACTGAAGGCCAGCCTAGTTTTTTCCTCTCTTAAAATCCATTTGAGGAGGGCACCTCTGTCTGTCCCACCTGGCTGTGTTGTTCTGAAGATGAGGATTAGTATTTGATGTTGGACCCCTGGGAGTTCACTGACCCACAAGCATCTTTTGATGCTTGGTTCTGTTTCTCAGCTGTAGAACAGTCACTGAGACTGATTTTTAAAACACCTGAATTATTATTCTCATTATTATGAAATATCATTCTCCCGTGCACTTCCCTTCTGTGGTTAGTGCTCCATGGAGTCGTTTCTGCCTGTGTGGAGTGGGCAGGGAGGGCAATGCAGCGAGGGCCTGGAGTACTCCATTTGGTGTTCCCCTCACAGCCCACTCGCAGGTCCTGGGCCCGTGCTCAGGGATGAACTCCCCTCTTCCCCCTGGCACTCTGGCTCAGCAGGTTTCCTGTAAAACACACACTGGTGTCATTGGTGTGAGTTACAGAGGAGGGCACAAATGGCAGTACAGGATATACGAGCTGTAGGGGCTTCCAGGCTAAATGCTGTGCTCTGCTGGTTCTGCAGGAGATGGGAAGTTGGCACTATATCATCTACGAAATGGACTATTTTTATGGATCCCTGCAGACAGAATTTTGTAAAGTGGAGTAGGACAGCTTTCTACTTCCGATTGGAAACATTATGAGTAACTCTTAATTGGTCCCTGTTCACTGCTGCTGGGTGGGATTTTATCTGACTAATTTCTTTAGATGATGAGCAAGCAGAAACCAAGTGCTTTTGTGAAGAGGTCTGTGTTTACTTTTGACAGGGAAGTGCTACAATCAGTGTGTCACTTGGTGACACAGACCATTGGGATGTAAGTGAAATAGCTGCATTTGCACTGCTGGCTTAATTCACTGTTGTTTCCCAGAGCAGCAGCCCTGTCTGAATGTGCACTCTCGCCTTCTCGGTGTTTTACGCACACAATGCACTCTTTTATTGCTCTTCAGTATTGATAAGGATTAACTTCCTTTCCTGGTTGTTCCTTTCTTTCTGCAGAGGGAAAACCGCAGGCTCCAAGAAGCAAGCATGAGGCTGGAGCAGGAGAACGATGACCTTGCTCATGAGCTTGTCACAAGCAAGATTGCCTTACGGAATGACTTGGACCAGGTAATGCTGACACAGATGGGCCCCAGATCAGGCTTGGCAACACCCAGTTTTAGGAACCCAGCTTTGTGCTCCACTGAGAGTATAACACAGCATTAAAAGTGTAATTATTTGTGCCTTTATTTTCCTGACAGCCTCACTCGTAGTTGCAGTCAGCTGGATCTTCCACATTCAGTGGTGTCTGGCCAACACTGACTGCACCTCCTCTGCTGGGGTTTGCTTAGAAAATGTAAACCATAACCTTTAGGCACATACCACAGAATGAACATTTCCTTGAAAAAGGCATCACATACTCCTTGAAAGACTAGTTTCAAGGGAAGTTGCCTTGCAAAATGTCTACGTGGATCTGTTTTTCACAGTAGTTTTAGTACAGCCAACAAAGCTCAGAGATAATGAAGTGGTAGGGCACCAAAAATTAGAAGGGCTCCTGTGTGTTTGTTGATAACTGCTCTTGTTCCCTGTGAAGACAGGAATGTGGAGGGCAGCAGCATTCAGAGCCCTTTGCCTCAGAGATGGTTTTCAGAGAACTACACATTCAGCCCTCTCTTTCTGAGGTGTTTTATGTGGTATTGATAAATGCTGTAACAGCTGTTGTTAAGGTACTAAATAAAGAGGGCCAAACTCCACCACATCTTGTGATTAGTCCCTTGCTGTGGTACCTTTTATAATGTAAAATCTTTGCCTGCAAGGGCCTCTCAGTTGGATTTCCCACCGGTATTTGGCTTGCTTTATCTAACCTCAGAACTGTAAACATCATTGACCACAGTTGTGCAAGCTGTATTTCTGCTTAGGCAGATCCTGGACAGATAGGCTCTGCTGATTTGGATCCATGGGATTCTAAAATTTTGAGCTGTCTGGGTGAGCACAGAGATGTGCTCTGCATGATGGAGCAGGCAGGCTCGTGTGGAGGCCAAAAGCAATGTGCTGAGGAGCTCTGTCTTCCTGGGAATTCCAGCTGTCCATGCAGCAGCTTTATGTCTGCTGCTGCCCATGATTGTTTCTCCTCAAGTGTCACAACAAGGCTGCCAAGCACATCCCTGTGCCAGTCCAATTCCTTTCTCTCCTGCACTTTCTCAGTCTGCCTGTAGACAAGAGTGGCTCCGTGAAGTTTTCCCACCCCCTGCCTTCATTCCCAGGCACTGCAAGAAAAGCTTTGTGCTACCGTGCTCCTCATCTGCAAGGACGGGACACCAAACACCACTGCAGGTGCTTGGAGAAACTGGAATGCACACATAAAAGGAGGAAGGATTTGCAGTTCCTTTAAAGCATATCAGAAAACGGGTCTTTCATCAAAGATACCCCTGTAATCCCTGAGCTCTTTTGTTTTAAGATGTCAATCTCATTGATTTTCCATTCTTGCACTGCTTGTTTTCCTTTCTCCTATACAGCCTTATACATACTAAGCCGTGCAGGGATCCTCAATCCATCCCTTCAGTTGTGGCCCTGGTGGAGCTGCTTCTGCTGCCCACAATCACCACTAACACCCTCATTAATAATGAACACTGTGGCAGAAAGATAAGCTGATACCACCAGTAGTGGTAGAAAACCAAACTGCATCTTGTAGACAAGTTCTGTATGGTTACTTGTTGTTTCCAATGCCCTTTTCCCTCTTGGATTTTCAGCAAACTCAGTATTATTTGACTGAGGAGTGGTGAGGTGCCCTGTGTATCTCCCCGCTGGGGAGGGCAACACAATATATCCAGACATTGAGAAATACATTTCTCTCCTGGTGATTGGTGAGGACAGTGCTCACAAAAATAAAGCATTCCCAGTATGTGTCACCATAAGCTCGGCCCTTACAGGAAAGGAGAAAATTCCTATTCCCTAGTGCACACACTGTATCAAGTTTCTCCATGTAATACTTATTTGCACTGATAAACAATTTATCTGGTGGTCCTGTTTGTCCTACACTTGTCTTTGCCTGAACACTTTGTAGGGTACAGTGCAGGCACCAAAGTTTTTTACAGTTACCTGTTTTCCCTGCTTACAGATTAAAGAAATGGAATGAGTTATCTGAAGTTACACAGTAGCTAAATCATGCTGCCCTGACTTAGATTAATATTGGTGCCAACAAAAATATTCTGTACATCATTGTTCGCATTAGGACAGAGTATCTGTGCCTATGTGGGCATAGGTAAACACTTGGCCAAAGGGTCCTTTTGCACAGTTTCCCAGTTTCCACAGGGCAGGAAAAGGCAATGCTAGAACCTGAATCTGCAGAATTTCTGAGCTGCATATCCCAGTGTGTTTGTATTGGCACAGATAAGATCTGATTTACACCAGTGTCCCTGATTTTAGGCTGAAGACAAAGCTGATGTTTTGAACAAGGAGCTTCTCCTGACCAAACAAAAGCTGGTGGAGACTGAGGAAGAGAAACGGAAGCAGGAGGAGGAAACTGCTCAGGTAAGGCATTCTCCAGCTTTCCCCATTTAGCTAGGAGATGCAAGCAGAAGGATATGCAGAAAAGTGTGGATGTGTTGCAATTGCAGAAGAGATTTTGTCTTCAAAATGCAGTTGCAATTTAAAGTTTGTAGTGCCAGGGTAATTTTTTTGTTCAGTGTTTTCCTTTACTTGAGCTCTGAATGTTTAGTTTTCCATAGGCTTATCGTCTTCCCAGTATTTAACAGTCATTGTCACTGGCAGTGAGCAGTCGCAGTTAAGGAGATCAGACCTCTTTTAATTATCTAAATGAGGAGCTGGAGGAGCTGTTGCCTTGTAAGAGTCTGTTCTGGATTCAGGTGCTGGATTGCTGAAATAAAGTGTTCCTGCCTGAAGCTGGAAGCAACAGCAGAACAGGGATAAGGGCTGGGAGAATTTTGCTGACTAGACCTGGCCTCATACTCATTTGCAAAATATCTGGTCTTAGTTTTGTAATCCTCTGTAGCTTAACGTGTACGTTTCAAAAGTGATACCCTGACTTTTATTTTTGCCATTTTGTGTTCTGTGGACCATAATGTACCACCATTTAACACAGAGAAAGGGAATTAAGCTACGGGAGAATTCTCTAAGCAGGGATAAAGGGTCACAGTATAGACTTTTTGGTTATCCCTGATACAGTAAGGATTTTTATATTGAGTAAATCAGACGCTGGAATTTGGTGAGCAGTAGCTGTAGAGCTGCTGTAAACACAGTGAGACACAGAGAGAACAATCTGATGATGCATATTGAGAACTTCTGTCAGTGTACTAGGTAACTTCTCTCCTTCACTTCCTAGCTGAAGGAAGTCTTCAGGAAGCAGCTGGAGAAGGCAGAATCTGAGATCAAGAAAACCACAGCCATTATTGCAGAGTATAAACAGGTACCGTTCCAGAGACTCTTTCTTGTATTTCTCCTTTCAGCCTGTTCCGAGAGCTGAATTTTCAGCGTTGCACATCTCATCCTTTAAATAAGCTCCACTACCTCTCAGGCTCTCAGAGAGCAACGTTGTAATTTGTCATAAATCTTTTTGTGGGTTTCCTAATAGTCTCATAATTAGGCAATCAGGAGTAACCTGTCTTTCAGCTAATTTTAGTACTTTTGGGTGAATGCTTCTGTACTCTGTGACATAGTGCAGTAAAAACATCATAAACCAATTCATCCACAAAATGTCCTGGTCTCTGTGTTCAGGTTCTGTATTGAATGCTGCTGGTTTTTTACCATGATCAGCAGCAGTGGACTTGTTAAGGGGGATGCACATACCTGAGTGAGGCAGAATTTAAGTAATGTTTTTTCTAACAAAAATCATTGTTAAAAAGCACAGGTTCTATTTCAGTCCAGTAAACTTGAGATAAGAGGCTGCTTTCTCTGTTTCAGATCTGTTCCCAGCTGAGTACCAGGCTGGAAAAACAACAGGCGGCCAGTAAAGATGAACTGGAAGTTGTGAAGGTGAGAACAATGCCTCTGCATACGGGATGTTTTGGGATACAGACAGAACAAAATGTTAACTGAACTTTAAAGTTCAGTAGCCCCACATGCATTTTTCAGCACATTTAAACAAGGAAGGAGTTTATTTCCTTTCACAGTTCTTTATCTTATATCAGAGAGGGTGAAGCTCTCAGACTGAAATGCATGTAATACTTGGCTTTTCTTTTTCCTGTAAAAATGTAGAGAAAAGAGTATTCACTTGGATGTTTTGATAAACTGGTGGGGAAAAAAGGACTCTCTAGAAAACAAAAACCCACGTGTTGGTTCTCCAGTGTGCACAGTGGAGGGGTTGAAATTGGCCAGATTGGACATGGTTTTTATTTGGTTTTCTGTAATTTAAGCAGAATTGGTTTAAGTAATTGAATCAAATGGCACAGCTTGGGCCATCCCCAGAATTTCCATAGGGTTTGTCTCCCTTCTCTAAACCCCTTACCAAGAACATCTGTATAAGAGGTGAACATTTCCTGATCAGGTAACAATTCCATCCCACTGCTCTGTCACTGCTGAGTAGGCAGAGTTGTTTTCCCTCTGCTGTAGGTTCTCGATTTTTCTTTAGTACTGAATCTGAACTGGATTTGTTGCTTTTTAGTGACTTTTTATGTTATTGCTAATAACATAAATAAAATAATTCTAGGATTGATATTCCTATAATCTGCTGAAATAGCTCAATACCTTGTTTTCATTTGTGTGAGCCAGGCCAGCTTTTTAATCTTCTCAGAGTTTAATTTACTCTCCTGAATCGTGCTGACAAAACACTCGCTGCAAAATGTTACAAAGCTTTGGTAATAAGAGGGCTTGAGTAATTCTAACATAGGAGCAAAGTCTCTGTGATTAGAGAGAGTGTAGTAGGTAGATTTTAGGAATTTTTATACTGGTTAACATACCCCAGAAATTGTTTGTGAACTTCTGAAATTCTTTTCATGCCAAATCGGTAAACTGCAATATTAGATAGTTTGAGATTGAGGCAGTCTGACACAAAAAAGGCTCTTCCAAGAAGCACAACAGCTCCTGTAACATGGATTAAAGGGCTTTCTGGGTATTTCAGGGTAAAGTGATGGCCTGCAAACACTGCAGTGAGATTTTCAGCAAGGAGGGGGCTCTGAAGGTGCCTGCTGTAAGCACAGACAACAAAGGCATTGAAATAGATGATGAGAAGGATGCACTGAAGAAGCAGCTGAGAGAGATGGAGCTGGAACTTGCACAGACCAAACTGCAGCTTGTGGAAGCCAAGTGCAAAATTCAGGTATGTGGAATCCAAGTACAGCAGGGCGGTCACATTGACCTCGTTGTGCTCAGTCCAAAATTACTCTGAACCCTGCAAAAAATTGTTCCAAAAGATAGCACATAAGCGCATGGCTGTATATCTGTGAACTTCCAGAAAAAAAATCTGTCCTAAAAAGAAAAAGAGCAGAGGTTTTTATTTGTTTATCTAAATATCTTGTGCTGTTTCTGCAGTTTCAGTCTGTCTTCTCTCCCCAGTCCCTGGGAGGTTGCAAGGAAAGTGCCGGACTGCAGGGACTGAGTGTGTGGATGCTTTTTTCTTGTTAATTAATTGGTTTTTTATCAATTCTGACCATTCTGCTTTCTCAGGAGCTGGAGCACCAGAGAGGAGCCCTTATGAACGAAATCCAAGCTGCCAAAAACTCTTGGTTTAGCAAAACCCTGAACTCAATCAAAACGGCCACAGGCACGCAAGCCCCAGCACAGCCCCAGCCGCCCCTGCCCCCCAGAGAGGGCAGCACATAGTTCCGGCCACACCGGCACAAGAGCACAAAGAACAACACAGCTGAAACCCTGCAGGGTTCTTCCGGTGCTCCCTCCTCTTGGGGAAAGGACAAAAGGCAGGAGTGCAGGCTTGAAGTGAAATTCTTCGGTGTTTTTCATTCATTTTCTGATGTGACCCTTTTCAAAGGGGGGGGGGAAGTAATTCCTGGTTTATGTTGAATTCTTACTTCCCAGACTGCCTTGCTGAAAGCCAAGTTCTGATACCGTCATACTTTTACACTTCATTTTATATGACTAGATGTTAAATAAATACTTCAAACCTAAGTCTTTTATGCAAGATAAAAATAATTTCAAATTAGTCATGTATTAAAGGTTTTTTTCTTCTTCTGGAGGAAGAGGGAGACTGGGAAATATGAAGCACTGCAGCATAATCTCTCCCTGGAAAGCACAGTGTGCTCAGTCCTGGCTCGTGTGCAGGTGTCTGGGATGCCACAGGCCCTGGGACCATCCCCGTTTATCGCAGCGACTGTGTCCTGCAGATAAGCACTTTTTGTAAAGCTTAGGCCATAGCAGAGATGGGCTTGTGCTCTCCTGGCACAACCCTCATGGGCTTCCCTGACAATCCCTTAGTTTGGATTGGTTTTCCTTCAGAAATGCAAGTAGTGCAGTTCTTTATAGCGCTGTTGTTTGATGGCTGTTTACAGCTCAGCTGGAATTTAACATAAAGTTACCTAGTTCCCTTTTTTTTTTTATTTCATGTTTATACTAAGAATTCCGAGGAATAATTCCTTCCACTGGGATAAAGGGAAAACTGTTCAACGCTCATTTGATGAGAAGGAGAGTGAAGACCTTGCATAGTTTTGACCTTTTGTAAATCCTGTGCAATAAAGGGTAGGTTTTATGAATAAAACTAATGAAAACCTTTCCCTGGGTCTACATTCAAATTCCAAATTTGACATAGAAATGAGGTATCAAATAAAATACCCAAAAGGCTTGTGCTGCACTGAGGAATAAAACATCACAGAAGCAAGATCTGTTTGCTAGAAGTATTTGGTTAGGAAATGCTACATTGGTATTACTTATTTTTTTAAAAACAAGCATTTTCAAGTGGAATACAAACCCTAGACTTTCCTGTGGGGCAAGACTTCTCTGGCGATTCCCAAACCTGTCTGGTTATTTTGTATCTCTTAAGGTAAGAAAGTTTAAAAGCATTTGTTTTGACTGAACATAAAGTGTTTATAGAAATACTTATTTCATGGAAAATTAAAACTATTGCTTGAACTGATGGAATATTTTTTTAATTATACCTGTCATGTCTAAAGATGGTCTTGCAGGTAAATGTCATTGCTGGACTAAAGGTTGTGTATTAATTGTTGCATTTGCAAAATTGTTCCAGGGACATAAGTTCTGTTTTGTTGGGGTTTTTTTAATTCTAAGGAATGCCATACCTTGTCAGTTTTGTACAATAAAATTCAGTGATACCCATCTTGTGCTTTGTTGTCAAGCATAATTGTGAATTATTTTCAACAGGGTAGTACAGATTTAATGTTACCAGTGCCAAAGTAAAGATTCTGAAACGCAGTCAGCTGTTTGAAGTAGAGATCAAAATATAATCAGCATCCTGACATCATTCTATCTTCTAAGAATAAGGGGTTAAAAAATTAGGTATTTTAAAATGTACCTGCAAGAACAGTGATTATCTGTAAATATTAATACAATGAGGAAAAAAAGAGGGGAAACAGAAGGAATTTCTTTTGCAAACGTTAGCAAAGGTCTTTTTCCCTCATGGCTTTTTTGCTCATAATATTTGCATAAATGTTTCCATTCTCTTGTCTGACTAAACCCAGCATTAGTCATTCAGTTACCAGTTCTGCTTCACACATCCACAGATGCGAATCTGAATTTGTAATAAATCTGAAGTGACATTTAAGGATACCTGGTGAACATCTGACTGTTACATTTGAGAGTACTGTGCCCTCCAGTGACACTGGTGGTTTGACAAGTGTCTGAATTTCTCATTTCATTTATCTTTAATCACATGTAGGAGTGGATTTAAAACCTTGACTGAAAAATGCAGTAACAGGAATAGAAAAAATGTGTAATACTGTGATTCCCTGAGCAGATGAGTTAACAGCTCACAGCTGCTCAAAGATCTCACCCCTCCAACTCCCCCTTGTACAGTCCTGTCCCTTGTCCTTGTTACAGCACTTACTGGAGAGGATTAAAAACAGCAACAAAAAAATATGTGGGTGGATTCTCCCTCCCTCCCCCTCGCCCCCAGTTTGCCTTTTCCCAAGTGACTGAGTTTAAATCATCTCAAAGGGTCCAGTGAGTGGAAGCAGATCATGGGAGCGGGACTTCCCCAGTTCATCAGAGAGGAACTGGGAAATAAGCTCCCCACGTTCATGGAATGAGCTTTGAGGCAACATCCCTTTTCTCAGTGTAGGAGCCCTCTGACTTTGGAAGTTGACTTTCTGGAACAAAAGTACGTTTGCTACCTGCTAGCTGTGATGCTTTCAAACCCTGGTAGGATGGAAGCTGGCTTACATCACCTAAAGGAAGTTTCAGAAGGCAATGACATAAAGGCAGTAAATGAATTCCACCTTCCAGCTGTAGATCCAAGGTAGAGTTTGTAGCAGTGGCATTAGGAAGAGTAACATTTTGCTGGAAACCGTGTCTTCTCAAAACTACTCAAAGAGTAAGGAAATAGCTTTATGGCATTTTCTTGGTGAATATTCAGAAACAAGGAAAGGAGTAGGACTGCAGGATTAAACCAAGCAAGCTAAAATTCTGCCTGCTGACTGTAGGTGCTGCAGGAAAGTTTAGCTTCCTGCAGGAAAAATGTGTGTGTGACAGAGCTACCTGCACACTTATTCCCGATGGATCTGTCAGGGAGAGCTGGCTCCTTGTTCAGCTTTTCAGCAGGAAACATCATCAAAGTCTCACTGAAACTCTTATTTCTGTGTGGCACTCCGACAGCTAACAGAGTTTGTAAGTCTGGAGTGATTAACTTTTTTTCCCTGAGTCAGTATTAAACTGTGTGTCCACATCAAACCTTTATTAAAAATAATTTGAATTTTATAAATATATATGTGGAACTAAATCCTATTTTTTAATGTTATTGAGAATGCACCATTCTGAAATTAACCCTTTACTTTGATTAGGGACAAACCTCCAAAGAATATTTTTACTAGAACTGTTTTATGTTGTTGGATTCTAATCTGTTCCTGAGATGCCCAGTATGGTGGGCAAAAAAAGGAAAAAAGTACTTTTTTCACTTTAAACAGTTGTTGTTTTTCCTTTGACTGTAACACTTTACAGGCTAAATGAAGCAAGGCTGATTTAGTTACGTGGTACATCTGTGAGCTAGTCTTGTATTATCTTTGTGAACCAAACATAATATTCTGAAGTAATACGACTTATTTAACTTAGTTTACATTTCTAAATATACCTGGAGAGAATTAAAAAGAAAAAATATAGAAAATATGATGTGTGGAGTTAAGCCAAGAAACTGCAAAATCCCTGAGGTCCATGTGCATTGATGTTCAGTAAAACCAATCTCAGGGAAGGTAGTCAGCCATATAATCAGTACTGCTAGCTGACAAACCCACCCTTGTCCTGCCCGTTAATTAGGATTTAATTTGCTACAGCTGAGTTACATTGCTGCAGCTAGGTTAAAAGTGCTTACAGAGGTAAGCAATACTTTTTTTCCTTGTTAGACATTTTAAAGGACTTCTCTTGGTTGGCCCTTGAAATTTCTTCTAAGATAAATGATCATCTGTGCCATTGTGTTAAAAACAACTCGAAATCAAAACAGTCATTTACAAGGGGAGAGGGAGAGTCAAGAACTGCAAGAATTCAGCCCCTTGACAAAGCATGAAGTATCTCATTGACTTCAGGGTCATGGTGCCACTCACTGACCGAATGTGGCAGTTAAGGAGTAAATAAAAATCTGCATTTAGTGGCACTAAAGTCTCAAAAGCCACATTGGAAGCTACATGCCACACTTTCTCACAGGATCAAGGTGAGTCTGTTCCCTTCCTTCTATCAAGTAGCTGCAGTGAAATCCATGAAACTACTTGTATGTATAGGAGAACTATACCTCTGATTTTGATTTACTGTTAGACTCGGGGATAATTGGCAACTTCTGCATCATTTAAGGCTGAACACCTTTGGCTTTGAAACCAGAAGCACTCTTGCCTTACAGTGCTGGTGTTCTTCCAGCTGCTGGAGAGAAAACCACAGCGAGTGTCACTGATTGCTTGTGAAGAGAGGGCAGAGAGGTTCCCCTCAAGGCTGAGGGGCTGCTGTGGCTGACAGGGACCCTGCTGAAGGGGCTGCTGTGCACACAGCTGGCTGTCCTAGACATGCAAACACAAAGGGTAAACCCAAATTATATTTCTGTCTGTTGTGCTAATATCCTACTGGGAGTTGTCCCATTAACACTAAGGGGAGACACGATGAAGCACTCAAGCTTGGACCTCTCAAGTTTTAGGGTAGGTGCACGTCACAGCTGCCTTTAGAACTGGGCTAATCCACAGATGGCTTTTGGGAAATGCAAGGAATTTGCAACTGGATAAATAATGCTCAGCACTGAGCAAGATCCTATCTTTCCCAAGTCAGAAGTCTACACAAATTACTTCAGGATTGTGACTTAACACGTACAGGTTAATTCTCCAGGAATACAGTCTCTCCGTTTCTCCTGGATTCCAACTGCTTTGCTACTGAATGTATTTCATGCTATTTTTACCTGAAAAAGAAAAAAGATATGGGTAGAGAATTAGGACATTACTTCCTCTTATTTTCTTATTCAGTGGGACTTGCTTTTGTTTAACCTGTAAAGGAATAGACATGTATCTTTGGAGAACTATATCTTATATATAGAATAATATATAAGAAACTGAACAGCAAGGGGATAAATACATTGAAAGGATTTGGTATCATAAATTTCATTTGTGATTTGATACCACCTGAATCCTGGGCTGTACTAATTTCCCTACAGTTTCTCTTATTTTTGTATTTTATATAATACATGGATGGTACTACCAATGCAAACAAGAGCAGATGTTTCCAGATTTTTCTCCAGGTGTCAATTCCCTCTTTCTAGTAATCCCTGGATTTGCATTGCTGCTGACCACCCTCAAAAGCTGTGCCAGGAACTGTCTGGAGCTTTGGGAACTGTTGTTTTCCAGGGAAGAAGATTCCTTGCCTTCTCTGAACAACTGGGAAAAGATGGTACATGAGTACAGAAAAGGGTCTACCCAAGCATGATCCAGCTCCCTCCGTGTCTGCCATTTAGGTGGATTCACTCCAGCCCACTGAAAACAGAGCAGCTTCAAAGCTCTGACTCCATTACAATGAAGTTTTCCAGGTCTGGAATTGCCTTTGTGATCTGTATGTGTGCCAAGTTCACAAATCTTTCTAAAGAGTTAGCAAAAAAAGAGCATCACAGAGAGATCAGACTTTTAACTGAGAACAATTCAGTACTGCCACTACTTGAGTAAATAATCCATGTATTATATAAAGTATGACATGGAAATATAAGTGTAATGCTTGTTATTAAAAGTGCAATTCAATGTACATGGTCACAAAAAATGTTTACTTTTTTTAATTGTTACTGAATTGTTTGGATCAGTACCTTGTTATCATTGTGTTAACAATGCCTTGTAAAATAAATGGAAATGGACAACAACATGGGAATAAGGTGCTTATTTTCCTGAGCCATTTGCTTAAGAAACAGCTTCAATCCCTTGGCAGGAGTAAGCAGCTGCTGTGTCAGGTTTTGTGATGCAGGTGGTTCTGTTCAAGCAGCTCTGTTGCACCAGTGACTCAGCAGATGAGCTGTCCAAAACGTGTGTGTTACTCGGCTAATTCCAACCCAACCCTTAGGGAACCTGTTCACAAGGAGCTGTGCCAGAGAGCTAACGGGTCACCCTGGTCCTCTGCTCCAAATATCAGTCTGGTTTCCAGCACAGAGAATGCTTTTTCTAAAGGCTGGGGATACTTACCAACAGTTGATATTGGTAAGGACTTCCCACTTCCCTGGAGTACAAGTGAGCCATGAGGCAGCAAGCCTGCAGGAAGAGACACAGGGAGCAGAAGGAAACAGCAAGACACTGGAAACGAACTCCAAAGAGAGGCACAGCTGAGCAAGAACAGGACTGAGCAGAATGTGTCACAGTCAGAAGTATCCAAGCGATTTATAAAACCATTTTTCCACGTGAGCAACTGCTCTGGGATTTCTTTTCTATTACCTGAGATAAACAGCCATTGTTCCCAGATAGCTGGAAAAGCACACAGCACTTCAGGGGAAGATAAGAAGGCAAAGAGGGAGAAAAGCTGAAGATTAAATTTACCAGGCGTAACATTTTGTATTGATTTACCTCCACATCACTATCCAAAGTGTTTGTCAGGAGAGGATGCAGCATCCAGATGCTGCTGCAGCTTTGTGCACAGGAGACCTGTGTGGAGCTTGTTTTTACATGACAAGAGTGGTTAACTCTTCCACGTGGAAGCTGCCACTCAAAGGGAAGTGCCACGGGTGCTGAAATGCTCCCGATTTAAGGAAACAAAATAAACACTGTTGTGGGTTTGTTTGTTTTTTTTTTAATCTCACGGGGAAAAAAGCAAATTGCAGGCTCAAATGCATTTATGGAGTAATGAAAGCATTTTCCTCCTAGAAATTAATGTACAAATTTACCAATTTGAATTGTAAAAATAAGAGCACTTCCCAATATAAGACCACAGCTGAGAGTGGAGAGACTCAAAGGAAAAAATATAAGGGAAAAAAACACAGAAGTTTTTTTCCTGTCTCAGTGGCTGTTCAACAGAAAGATCGTAAGGAAGCAATTTCTGAATAAGCAGAAATTGCTTATTCAGAAATTGAGAAATCATGCCATGGAAGTAAATTCCAGTTGACCATATTATATTTTCTGGATAAAATCAATTATCCTGTCTCCAAATGCTGTTCCTGAAGATGGTCAGGCTTAAGCTCATTCCTGTGAAAATTAATCATAATCACAGTTAATTTTGCAGATCTTTCCCAACTGCAGATTCTGAAGCACTGCAGCAGAGGGTTATAATAAACACCTCACTACCACATCTGTTAAAACTGCTGTGGGGAATGCAGACTTGAATATCAATCCTTGGCTTCAGGGTTTCTGTGAATTCATCATCAAATTTCTCCATACCTCTGCAAAGTAAATATCCTCACAGATTAATTAATTCCTGGATATTCACTTTAGAAGAGAAAAAAAACCCCAAAACCTAAGCCCATAAACTGGCAAATGAGCTGGAATTCCCCAACTTGGTAAAACAGGTGTTCTAACTGGTACCCTTTTTTACAGAAATTGACTTTTTAAACACTGAAGGGCTGTGTCCTGCCTTGGTTTCCACTGTTTATAAAGGACATCTGGAAGCAAATGCTCCCTCCTCCACATTCCTACTGAGAGAAGGATTGATGTTGCCTTGTCTGTTTTTGTTTTTGTGGGAAATCTTAATGCCCAGCAGGAACCTGGGGATATAGACACTTTTTTTGTTGGTGCTCAAAGTGCTGATTTAGTAAGAATTGTGAGAACCATCTTTTTCTTTCAATGAGGAAAATGCTTAAAGAGGATTTTGGTAGCATTACACCGGTGTATTTTTACACACATATAGCCACATTTTGTGAATAAAAGCTACATTTCCTTCCAGATGGTTTGATAAGTAAATCTTCTCTTACTCCCAACGTCACTCCCTGAGAACACATTGTGACATTACAGGTTAGGAAGAACTTCCCAGCAGTAACTTAGACTCTGGTTTTGCTCTAGAAAGCTCACTGTGCATTAGTTGTGGGGGTTTCCCTGAGGCAGTGCGTGTTTGGGGAGCTGTGCCATCTACCCAACTGCTGTTAGTTTGAATTGGGTTTTTTTATTGATGAAAGCTTAGAATTTGAAAGCTTAAACCGTGTTGGAGTTACCTTGGAGGTCTTTTCCAACCTTAATAATCTTTTCTGTGAAAATGAGGAGCCAACAGAGAAAGGGGCACTCGGTTTGTGAGCCTTGTTCCCTTTAAAGGCTGGGAACGCAAATTTCTTCCCTTTTCATCATTATTAACTCCACTGCATCAACCTGATATTCTTTACCTGAAGGAAGAAAACAATATATCGTTTTGCAAAACTATTTGAGGCCTTCACAGTCATGAGCTCTGTGGCGTCTGCCATAAAACCAGTGGGAGAAATCTGATGATCAAAAGAAAACATGCTCCCTGCCCGCTGCAGGGAGCTCCTCAGCCTCCGGCCCCTCACAGAGTTATAGCAAAGTCCTCTTACAAAACAAGGTGTGCTCTCACACATGAGATACGAGTGACCGGAGCAAGACAGGTGGCAGTTACAGTGAAACTCCGTGAACACGACATAAGGTTTGAAAATCGAAACAAGGCTTCTCGTAACCAAGTCATTAGATATAGATATTCATGCAAACCACTATATAAACGTTACTCTTGTTGCCATTTGTTTTTTGAAGAGACCAGAGATAGCAGCAAGGTCAACCTAGACCATGCTGTTATGTCGCCTTCAAAGGATAAATGGTTTCCTTCCTAGACCCTTGCAAATTCAGTAAATTCAGGGCGGCACCGCCCGCCCCTCAGAGCCTCGGGGCGGGGAAAGCTCCTCGTCCCGCCCGCCCCTCAGCGCCCGGGGACGGGCCCCGCCCCATGTCCCGTCCCATGTCCCTCGTACCCCTCAGCGCCCGGGGGCGAGAAGGCTCCATGTCCCGCCCCATGTCCCTCCTACCCCTCAGCGCCCGGGGGCGGGAAGGCTTCATGTCCCGCCTCCTGAGGGGCGGAGCGGGCGGTGGCTCGTCACTTCCCGCGGCCGGAAGGTTCCAGAGGTTCCAGCGGGAGCCGCCATGGCCGCGGCGCGGGAGGAGGTGAGGCAGCTTCCGGCGGCTCCGGCCTCGCCGCCCCCGGGCGCTGCGATCCGTGCCCGGCCGGGAGCGGGGTGGGAGCGGCAGCCCCCGCGGTCGCTAAGGGCTGCGGGGGTCTCCCCCTGCGGCGGGGCGTGTCGGGGGAGCCGTGCCATCCGCCCGGCTCCTGGCGGTTCGGGTCGTTTCTTAAATGATGAAGGGTTAGACATTGAAAGCTTAAAACTTGTTGGAGTTGATGATCTTGGAGGGTTTTCCCCAGCCTTAATAGCCATGTGCTCTAGGGTGGCCCTGCCTGAGCAGGGAGGCTGTGCAAGGTGACACATTGTGGTTCCTTCCGACCGGGCCCGTTCTGCCATTCTGTGAATTAAGATTTGATGGTTCTATATATATGGTTATATATCCACAGGACATATATATGCATATCTCACAGGGGGTGAGGAAGGGATGGCTCTGGGTTTAACAAAACTAATGACTTGATAAACGTGAAGCTTCTGGAAAACGGGAAACTGTCGCAAAGAGCTCAGCTGGGAGCCCTGAGGACAAAGAACTGTGTCTAATATATATGTGACCTTTTGGTTTTGAACCAGCTGCAGAAAGATCTGGAGGAGGCTAAAGAACTGCTCACGAAGGCCACGAGGAAGCGGTTGCGTGATGTCCTGCTGGCAGAGAAACACAAGCTGGAGATAGAAATCAAGAATCAGCCTCTGCCCAAGCCCAAAGATGTGGCAGAGGAAGAAAAGTCGTCGCTGGGAGGGTACACAGTGAAAATAAACAATTATGGTAGGATTATTTTTCTAGCATCTTTCTGAAGAGAAGGCAGGGTGGCATTACTGTGAGTTAGAGTTGCCACTTATCATTATAGCAAAACCTTTTTAAGTTTTTATTTCATACTGGGGACCCCACTTTAATGATACCCTGCCATGCCAACCCCAGTGTGTGTGATGGTGCTGGTGCGATGCATTAAGGATCCCTGGTGTACCAGCTGGTATTTTTCCATTACCTAGTGCTTAGCAGAAGTGAAGGAGTGAGGTTTGGCTTCTCTGCTTGCCATGTAGGTGAGAGGAGAGGGAATTGCTCAAGATGCAGGGAGGAGGGGAAAAAGTGGGTCAAGGAAACTGCACCAGGAACAGACAGCTGCCTCCAAGTCCCCCTGCACAGATGGGGTTGCTCGCCTTTCACCTCAGCTGAGGCATGTTTTTTCTCCGAATTTGCAGGAATTAGGGAACAGGGCTACATGTGAAGACCTCCTTTTGCTCTTGAGTTATTTCTGAATAATTCATGTTTTCCCCTATCCCTCTGAAGATTGTTTCAGTAAGGCAGAGTTCGTAGTCATTCTGGGGGAGTTTGTGGAGGGAGCTGGAATGGAATGTATGAAGTTTATGGAGGAAAAGTAGAAGTTAATCTCTGTTTTTTCACTTGCAGGTTGGGATCAGTCAGATAAGTTTGTGAAGATTTACATCTCTTTAAATGGAGTCCAGAAGCTTCCAGCTGAGAATGTGCAGGTGAATTTCACAGAAAGGTGAGTTCATCTGGTTGTACCACAACAAGAACGCTGTTTGAAATGCAGGAGTGTTGGATAAACCCTTACTCCCCACTCCCTTTTTCTTTTTTAAAACTTGAGCTGTGTTAGCTCTTAGTAGCACTCTGGACATACTCTTAAGTACAGCTCTCCTTAGAGGGTATCAGGATGTTTTCATTTTGCAAGTGCTTGTTGCACCTCACCACGCTTGACAGGACGTCTCGTGTCAGCCCTGGTTTTTTGATGCTGATAGAACTTAAATATACATTAAAGAAATCTGCCTTTCCAAGGTTGTAGAAGTTTAGTAGAAAGGAACCTGAAGATCTTGATTTGTTGTGAAGTCAGGATTTGTCCTTTTAATTTCTTAGTGTTAAAATTCAACTGAACATTTGAGAGCCTTGGGAAGAAACTAATCCAAGCTTGTTGACCTGCTTTCCCAAGAAATACACCTGCTTTCCTAAGAAATAGATCTGCTAAAGGGTTTTCAGACATTGCAATGATTGGAATATTTGTGCCTTTCCTCCCTCCACTTTCTGGTTCCAGGTCATTTGATCTACTGGTGAAGAACCTGAATGGAAAGAACTATACCATGACCTTCAACAACCTCCTGAAGCCCATCTCTGTGGAAGGCAGCTCTAGAAAGGTGTGTTTGAGACACCTTGTCTGTTAAAAGATAATTTAGGTCCCTCACAAAGTGTCATGTTCATTGCCTGATTATTTCAGGAGACTCGGTCCTAACCTTCAGTCTCTTCCTTCTACTGTAAAGTCTCTGCACTGCGAATGTGATTCTTATTAATCTATGATTGTCATAACTGTGGAATTAGTCTCTGGAATCCTATTTCAAAAGATTGTGTCTGGATATACTATGCTTTTTTTTTTTTTTTAATAGCTCTCCAACAGGATTTCAGAAATAATTAAGCAGAAAATTCCACCAAGCATCCATTTGTATCTTCGTGCTTTTAAATACCGCTGAGAAATTTTCTGCAGTTTTAAGGTCTAAGAGATTTGTCTGCAGAATGAAATCTTGGGAAGCCTAAAGAGGCTTAATTCCCAAAGCAAAGTCTGAGACGTGCTCTGCCTTGGTAAGGGTGTATTGCTCCAGAACTGAACACTGGTGGTGTGGTTTAACCCCCGCTGGGGTTAATTTTCCAAGGGAAAAATTCACTCTATCCCCGCTGAAACCAAAACGTTAATAACGGTTTACAGCTGCTGACTGCAGCTGGTGATATCCACGCTCTGCTACTTGTAGCAACTTTCCAGGCTTAGGGAGGTGTCGCACACCCCCTCTGTGTTCTCTGCTGCACGTGGTGAAGATGCTGCATGATGGGAAGAAATGATGGTTTAATTTGAAATTGCCCTAAAACTAGGATAGAGTGAAATTGAAACAGCTGAAATAAATAAAGGTGATGCTCTGATGATTTTTTTTAATATGGGCTGAAAGTGAGCAGTGGTCACTTTCTTGCAAAGCAACAGCAGACTCTTGTCTGCTGTGGCAAGTGGGAGTTCTTTGTGAAATTTAGGTCAGGGTTGCAATTAAACAGGCTTTGTTTGTAACTTGCAAACATGCTGCAAGATTAAGCAATACCCTAAAACTAGTTTCTTATCCTTGGAGAGAGAAATTGGAAGAGTGTCTACCTGAATTTGGTGTGCTTGGAGAAGTCCAGTAGGGAGTCTAGACCCTCTGCAAGGCAGCCCTGGGTACCTGAGCATCCCGAGAATCACTGAACGGTGTTTATGCAGCACTTAATGTTCTTCTGTATTGGTACTGTAGTTCTGTACTAGAATTCTAATTATCACACCATTTAAATTGTTCACAGTGAGGTTAATACTTCATGCCTTAAAGCTGAGCACGTGCTATAATTTTTGTAGGCTACATAATAATGAATAACTGAGAGAAACCTTTCAGGAATTTGTGCGTGTGGAAGAGGTTTATGTTATAAGCTAATCTTATTCATTGTAACCAGGATCCCTTCATGTAGCATTCTAAACTCATGCCTTGGTGTTCGCCATACAGATAAAGACAGACACGGTCCTTGTGATGTGTAAGAAGAAGCGGGAGGAAAAATGGGATTGTCTCACTCAAGTGGAAAAAGAAAGCAAAGAGAAAGAGTAAGTGTCCTTTCAACCCTCCATCTTGTTTTCCATTTCTTGTTCTCCATGTTCCCTTAGGACTGCTGGGAGAGGTCTGTACTGTACTGACTACAGCCAGAGTCTGAATCACTGGGCTGGGGGACAGACCCCTAATATGTTTGAGGTTTCTTGGGGACTTTTTTTTTGGTGCTTGTAGGACTGGCAGTAGAGGAGATACACTTTCAGTAGCTGTTTGGCACTCTTCGACTGTTTTATTGCTCATGATGAAGGCTGCATCATGGGAAATACAAGAGAAAGACCTGCAGTGAGATTGGTAAAGGGAATCAACCAATTAAGGATTCATTTGCACTTTGATGGCTGCATTCACTGCAGAAGCTGCTCTAGTGAGGTGACTTTTTCAGGCAGGTATATTGTATAGAAATACATAGATATATTCCCTGCAGCTCTGCTGGTCTAAATAATTATTGTCACCTCTGTGTGAAGTGCCTGCACAAAAGTCCTAGCCTGCTTTTGGCCAAACAGGTCTTTATTTACTTAGATGATTATCCAAAGTCCCAAGCCAACTTGTATCACTCAAAGTGCTTTGGAGCAGCAGGCAGCTTAGACATATATAGGCATATGACAGCAGGAAACATCTGGGGACAAGAAACTTTCATATATATATATATATATATAAAAATGTGTGTATATATATATATATATATATATATAAATGTGTGTGTATATATATATATATATATATATAAATGTGTGTATATATATATATATATATATATATATAAAAATGTGTATATATATATATAAAAATGTATATCATATAATGATTTATATACAAACACACCTGCCAGCTTCTGAGCACTGGGGTCTGCACAGCTGGTGCTTAGCCCAGGGCGTGGGGAACTTGCTCCCTCTGCTGATCTGTTGTGCTCTGCCATGTTTTGCAGCTAGACTGCACAAGGAGCTACCTAGAGGATTTTGGAAAACGGGATAGAGGCAATTTTGCCAGAGAGGGCATTGTGTATAGTTGGGTGGTAGGGGCCGTGTCCTGCCTAGGTAGTGACTGTGCAGGTGGCACAATTTCTCAGCTGAGAAAACTGCTTTGAAATGCAAGGTGTTAAAAAGGAGCCAGTGAACCTCTGGAGGCCAGCTGAAAAATGGGAAGCAGAAGAAAAAAAAAGCCTTTTGGGTTGTGAATGTGGTCACTTCAAAGAGCTCAGTGTGGTTGTTTCTCTGGTTTTATTTGCCTGTCATGTAACACTTATTGGCACTTTCTGTGTCTGTTCTATTTCACTTCTGCTTCTTAAAATTAATGTAGGGCGGTGCCTCCAGGTCATGTTTGGTGCAAAATGCTTCCCATCAAAATGCTCTCCCGCCCCACAGGACATCTCTGGGTACACCAATCAACTTGGCTCTTGGTTTAAGGATGCTCCTTAGGATTCTTCCTGCTTGGAACCTGAGTGAGACCGCCATGATCTAAAGACATAACAAAAGCAAAATCCTCACTGTTACCAGGATATTTCAAACAAATGTTAGCATTTAATTTTTTGCCCAGAGTTGCTGGATATACCTGACCTCCTCATGTGTGTGTCTTGCAGGAAGGCTGCCTACGACACAGCAGATCCCAGTGAAGGGCTCATGAACATTTTAAAAAAGATGTATGCGGAAGGGGACGATGAGATGAAGCGCACCATCAACAAGGCCTGGGTGGAAAGCAGAGAAAAGCAGTACAAAGGGGACATACCAATGGATATCTGAAAGTACTCTGAGAGCCGCCTTAATACCGATCTTCCATGTGAGACATGCTGTGCTGCAAAGATCATCGTTTATACGACCTTCTTCCAAGCAAAGACAGTCATTTTCCATTTCAGGTTGGAGAAAATATTTAAATAAAATAGCTTATAAAGCATTTCCTTCAGTCAAGTGGTTCACGGTTTCCTGAGGAGTGGAGCATAGGTATATCCTTACCTCTCCTTGAAAAAGCATCTCAGATGAGTGGGGAGTGCTGTGAGACCAAGAAGAGAATATAAAAGTAAAGGAATCCTAAAGTAGGATGTATCAAGGCCTCTGTTGCCAGTACACATGGCAGCTGTACCCATGTGGTTGTTGGGGCTAATGTCATGCTCACTACACAGGGTGTGGCTTTTTTATTAGATGTGGGAAAGTGTTGAGCTGTAAAGCATGTCACAAAGGGAGAACTGAAGAAAGCAGAACCACTGTGCTGTGCACTTGATACTTAAGCATTGCACTTGATACTTGTGGTGTTAATCCTGTGGTATTAAAATTTAATAATTACTCTCAGAAATGAATTACTGGCTGTTTAACCTCTTAGGAATTTTGGAAATGTAAGCAGCTCTTTAGTGCCAACTCTAAGCTCCCTGGGGTGTCTTTGAGGTGGCATCAGTCACAGGAGAGCAGTAAGCTGTTGATGCTGGACAGGGAGTTTGCCCTGGCTCTAGCAGTGTGTGAGGAAAAGAGGGATCAGCTCCACTTTGCCTATCACCTCTCAAGGGTTCTAAGGAAACAGAGTAAGAAGTGTATTCAGATAGCTTATACTCCAAAATGTGAACGCAGCTGGGGGTCATGGGTTGCTGTCACTTTGCTGCTAGTGGTATTTGGCCTCTTTACTGCCACCTCTCAGCCCCACTGCTGGGGAGGGGGACAGAGCAGCCACTGCCCCTTTATTGCATTGCTTTGAAGAAGAGTACAGGGCAAACATGAGCTTAGCAGCAGGCTTGTTACTGTGTCTTTCCTGCTTCCTTCTCATGAGTCTCCCAAGGGCAGATTTGTTGTTACCCTAGGAATTAAGGAAGCCACTACTCTCTTGTTAGGGTCTGGACTAGGACTTACTTGCTACCTTGTTTTTGAAGCACTGGACCAAGCACAGGAGAGAAATGGTAGCACATTGTAGTTTCTAACAGGTCCTTTAGCCACTTTGTCTCGTTGTCAATATAAATATATATTGCATAGCAAGAGTATCTAGAGGCCATGTTTTATCCCCAGTCTGTGCTCACCCTTGTTTGTGGCAGAATACCACTGCCCTGTTGTGCAGTTTCATTTATGCTTTTACCCAAATTACTGTGAACTTACCATATGGTGGCAAAAAAAACTCAACTTAAATGAGACTTGTGCTGTATGTCTTTATTTCTAACACTGCCCATACCACAAACCTCAGCTTAGTTCTGCAACCATCGGGTAAGGAACTTCCTCAGAATCAAACTGCCTCTCACACAGACTGATTTAGTGCAGTTTTGCTGCTTGTCAGCTGATACCAACTGCACTGCAGTGAGGTTAATGACTCAGCACAACTTCTTGTCCTTCCCTCATTTATTTGATGTTGATGCTGGACTCTCAGGCAGGACAGTCTCGCTTTAATTGCTCACATGCACAAATGAGCCTGCTTTGTGTTTTCTGCCTGAATGCACGTCCCCTGGTGATCACCACATGGCCCTCTGCACCCCGGACACCTGAGCATGGTCAGCAAAGTGGCGGAAAACGATTCTGCTGAGCCTCCAGCGCCGCCTCACGCCCCGGGGGCGGGATGTCAGGACACACCTGTTGTGGATCCTCGAAGGGCAGCTGTCCCTGGGCAGGGCCGCGATCTCCTTGTCAGCCACTTCCTAAAGCAGAAGGCCACAGCACTGAGTTAACCTGTGTAGGTACCACCACAAGCTTCTCTACCACCTCACAAGTGAACTTTGCTGTCTTCCTCACTCAGCCCTTTCGTTCTGGGTATCCCAACAGTGAATGTAAACTGATCCACAGGGAGACCCCAAAGTTAGCCTTATTATACAGACAGAACAATCTCAAGCCACTAATTATAGTCAAATCAGCTTGTCTCTGTCCATGTGCCAGGGTGGGCTAGCCCTTCAATAGACCCAAAATTTGACCTTATTACAGACTGAACAACCTCAAGCCAGGAATTATAGTTAGTCAGAAATCCGCTTGGCTTTCTTCTTGTTGCAGGGTGGGCTAATCCTTTAAGATAAGCTGAATTAAATACGTGGTTTTTATTAACTACCTGCCCAGGTAACATGCTTTGATGTCAGTAAAAGGAGTCACATACAGTGTACTTTGGAAGGTGTTACAGGGCTTTCTTTTGGGGTTTTTTCTCCAGTGTTTCTTGGTTTTGTCCTGTAAGAACATCCAACAGCAGTCAGACTTACCAAGAGAATGGTACAATCAATATATAAAAGCAAATTCATACATTTTCTCTCTCAGGCTGTTTTAAGTGTAAAAGGATCTTGCCATAACTAGGTATAGCCAGATCCAATACATACAGGAATAATCTGATACTTGCAAATGTTTTTAGTGCTTAGTAAGGCACTCTGCTGAGAGCACAGCAGTGAATATGTGCATTTTTATGAACAGATCCAACAGCCAGATCTGATGCAGCCTTCACATGCCTGTAGCTCAGGCAAGAAGTAAAATTAAGCACTTTTAATTGATCAAATTGCTGGTTTTGGCTGGATGAGAGGCTTCCAGGTCTTTAAATAAGCAAAAAAAAAAAAAATCTAAAGTTTATTTAGGAAGCTATAAAAGTAACCATGTAACATCACATATTATCAGAAATAAGGAAAATAGGTTTGTGAATGTATAGTAGTGACAGCATGAGGAGGAAAAAATGTGATTTCACTGTATTTAGCGTTATATGTGCTGCTTACATGAGAAGCACTGTTTTCAAAAACCCCACAACCCAGCACACACATCCTCCAGCCAGGCGAATAGTGTTATTGTACACACCCCCAAAAGGCTGAGGTAACTGCAATATGACATTCTGTGCTTGTGAGCTGGGCAAACACAAGCACTTGTGACCTGGCACAGCCATCTGGGTCTATAAAGTGACCTGGAGCACATCACAGTAGTGAGAGCCACGCATGGGCTCCTGCCCTGGCTGCTGGTACCTGCAGCTCCTTGGGAAGGATGGTGTTCTTCCGGATGGCATTGATCCGCAGCCTCTCGTCAGCGTACTCGTAGGCCAGCCTCCTCCTCTTGACATCCCGCAGCATCCTCCAGTCCACGTAGTAGGTCCGCACCTGCCCTGGGCAGGGTAAGGGGAGAACCTAGTTCAAGAAATGAAGTTTGTCACACCTGCCTGCTGCATGTAGTTTGCCCCAGTTACATAAGAATTGTTATTTCCATGAATCATGGAATGCTGTGAGTTGGAAGGGACCCACAAGGATTATTGGGTCCAACCTCAGCCCTGCACAGACACCCCAACAATCCCCCCAACCCTGAGAGTGTTGTCCAAACACTCCTGGAGCTCTGGCAGCCTTGGGGCCGTGACCACTGCCCTGGGGAGCCTGGTCAGTGCCCAACCAGCCTCTGGGGTAAGAATCTTTTCCTGAGATCCAACCGAACCGTCCCTGGCACAGCTCCAGCCCTTCCCTGGGTCCTGTCACCGGTCACAGGGATCAGAGATCGTGCTGCCCCTCGTGAGGAAGCTGCACACTGCCATGAGGTATAAGAAGGGTAACGTGTGACCCAGCTTGGCTGTCGAAGGCGCCGAGGAGTTCACGGTACGGGAGGCACAGCGAGCCCCAACTTACACCGAACCCACGTTACACCCGACCCGCGCAGTCCGGGCCGCCGCGGGGCTGGGGCCGAGCCCGCAGCCATCTAACAACACCGGCAGCCCCCCTGGCCGCTGCCCGGCGCCCCGGCCGGGCACATGGCCCCGAAGAAGAGCGGGGAGGGAGGGATGAAGGGAGGGAGGGAGGGATGGATGGAGTCGGTCTGACCTGCCGAGCCGCCCTCAGCGCCCAACCTAGCGCGGCCATCTTGTCGTCGCGCCGCGCGTGCGCGCGGGCATGGCGGGTGCGGCTCTTCTGGGCGCTCCCCCCTCCCTGCCCTCCATTCCCGCAGTTCCCGATGGTTCTGCGGCTGGAAGCGTAATGAGAGCCCCAACTGGTCAGAGGGCTGTGCTGTGTGCCCCAGAGCTGCTGTCAGGGCTCGCTGGCACCGCCCGTCGTTAGAGGAAGCTCTGCCACAGAAACGTCAGGGTCCGGCCGCGGGTGGAGCAAAGGGATCCCGGATGTGGGGAAAGGCTGTAAAAGTGACAGGGAAAGCTGTCCCAGAAGGAAAATGTGATGCAGAGGCATCGCCCAGCCGTTGTGGGGTCCCTGTGTGGAACACCACGTGTCCTGCCCGCCTGTCCCTGCTGTGGGACAGGTTATCTGCCAACAGCTTTCCTAAAGGCTGGGTGAGTTTTGTTTCTTGGGAGGTTTTTTGCTTGCTTATCACCTAGAAATATTCCTTAATTTCTATCTGTCATTTGTGGGTTTTTTGTTTTTGTTCTGTTTTGGTTTTTTCAACTCATGAATTTTGAATCATAGAATCACGGAATATCCCGAGTTGGAAAGGACTCACAAGGACCTGACCTTGAACAGGACACCCCAACACTCCCACTGTGTCCCTGAGAGCGATGTCCAAACACTTAATAAACTCTGTCAGACTTGATGCCGTGACCACTTCCTGGGGAGGCTGTTCAGTGCCCAGCCACCCTCTGGGGGAAGAACCCTTTCCTAATACCCAAACCTTTGGGTAAGTTACAGCACTTTACAGAAAAAATTGAATAATCATAACCCCAAACAGTGAAAAACATGGGAAATTCTGCTTCTGTTGTTCTTATTCCGTGAGAGAAACTGTCCTGTTCACTGACTGGGACTTACGCAGCATTTTAAATAAGTCCTGATTTCAGGGAGAACGTGCATTAAGGTTTTGATATTGAATTAATAGTTTTGATTGAATTTTCCATTTGTATCAGCTCGTTAGCTGTATCCAAAAAGTCATTCAAGAAGCTAGATTCTCTCGGTTTGTCAAGCTGCTTGTTGTCTGCGTGCCCGGTGTTTAACTGAGATGCCTGGTATATTACTCTGATGCAGAAGTATGGAATAATCTGGAAGAAGTGGCCAGGTTGGCAGGCTGATTCAAATTTTATTATCCACGTCAACAGCTTCCCCAGGAACTTGTTCACCTGGGCTGATGGTGATGAGTGGAAAGAAATAATTTTTAGTGCTGATAAAGTGGCTAATTCTCTGCAGCCTGTCCTCAACCCAGGTGTTAACTACCCCGAAGTGGTTTGTCCTTCAGAGGTGCCCAGCCGAAGCCACTAATACATGTTTACAGAGCACTAAGCTAGCAAAGGGATAGCTATTTTCAATTCTCATTGCATTACTTGGGTCTCATGAGCCACAGAGAGGTGAGATGATGGTCTGAGGTGAGATGGTCTCATTTCCCAACTCCCTTGTGCTCCCTTCATATCCTGAGGAGTCAAAAGGCTGCTTTTAAACTAGCATGAAAGTCTGTCTATGGAGGGGAAACTGCAGCAGGAGAAAGAGCTCCGCCTGCCCAGCCTGTGGGCTGCAACCCTCTGTGAGCATCCAGTTCAAACCTCAGACTGTTTGTGACCCTGGTTCTGGGGTGTTCATGCATGGCTGGCTTGAAAGCAGGTTTCTGGTGTTTGCAGGGAGAGAATTTCAAGCTTTGGTCCCTGATGTAATAGCAAGTCTGTTGCCAACTTTCCAGCTGGTAAAAGTGATCAGTGGAATATCATCCCAACAAATAAAGCAGGGAGTGTGATCGAAGGGTATTTGGATGTTACAGCACTCATTCTTTTTTACAATATTTCGTTTCACTTCCCCTTTCGTGTTTGTTCGATGGTCCAGATGTGGGAGGAACTGGTGAGTGTAGGAAGAACTGTTTCTTCAGCCAGGGCTGAATCTCTCCCTTGCTCACCAGCATCACCTGTGTGATTGGCACTTCCCCAGCTGAGATTGGCAAGGGCTAGTGATGTGCATTGATATTCCTTGGGCTGCTGCCTTCAGCTCCCTTAGCACAGCTTCTGGTTGTAGCAAAGCAAAGGAACTGATCAAAATCTGGGAATTTGTTAGCTGAAAATTGGGCTCAGTAATTGTATGTGGTTAAAATAATCGTGTGGGTACCTTAATGGTGCCTACAACATGTATATTGCTTTCTTTTAAGTTCTCAGGGGAGTTTTTGTAAGTATTGTGCTGGATAAGTACAGTGTTGTGTTTAACTACTGCTGACTTTAAAAAGTGTTTTCTTTTTACTTTCTGATTTACTCCACCTGAATTTCTCATCATACTATAAATGTGCTTGTCAGTATGGGAGTCTCAGTAACATTCCTGGGATGTTTTCAGCCAGATTTACCAGGCTGGAGAGGCTTTCTGGCTTTTGACTAGTAGCAGAGCATAAAACAAATGGGAAATGGTTCTTCCTGTTGGTATGCAAGACTGATACTGAGTAGGGGACTGAGTTAAACTGGAAGTTACTGATGTAACAGAGGGGAGCTGAGTCATTTGTAACAAAATACATATTTATACTAAGGAGGAAATATGCAAATAGTGTTAAACCTCTCTGCACATGTGTCATGGTTTGAGATAGCCCCAAAATCCAATTCCCTAGCTCCATCCCCCTCCCACATCTCAACCCAATGTGAGATGGGCTTTTCCAGACAAAACACAACCAGACTTAGAATGGGGGAAAGGGAATATATTACAATGACTGTACAAATAAATACTATAACACATTATACACATGATCACAACTATCTCTACCATGACATGTAGTATTTACAGTGGATCAGATCTCTTCTCCCCTCCAAATAAAAGTCCAGGAGGGAAAGAAGGACAGATCCCCTCCAGTCACTAAGCAGCAGCATCTTCTAAGGCAGCAGGTTCTCCTCATCTCATGCATGCAGCTGATAGCTGGATCTCTGCCAGCACTCACGAGGGAGGTATCCAAGCTCCTTCGGCCCCTTGACGCAGGCAAAGGGGTCTTCCGTGGGCTTCGTAACCCCAGACAAGGTCGTTTCACCACGTCATATCACAAAGACGCAGGGGGTCTTCGTGACGATCTGGTATCTCCAGGAGATTCAAGCTCCTTGCAGGGCCTCTGTGCCCTGTTTCAGGCTGCGAGCTTCTTTGTAGCTTGCAGCAAGGGAGGGCCCCCAAAGCCAACCTCCCACACCGTCCTGGCTCAGCTCTCAGGACGACCGAGCTTCTCAGCTCCTCTCTCTCTCTCCGCTGCTGCATGTACTTCAAGGCTCCTCTCAAATAGGAGTCCATCTATTCCTCCTTCTCGGAGGTCTCAAAGGAGTTTTGGGGGGTCTGGTATCAGTTCTTACCCCCAAGAACTCTGTAGAACTCAGCTGCTGGCTTCTGCTGCTTCTCTGGTTCAGTTCTTACCTGTCCTGGCTCTTAGCCAGAGTCTCCGGACGCTGTGTCTGCTGCTGCTGTCTCTGCTCACATTGAAGAACCATTCCCCAGTTCATAGCTACAGATACATAGTCCAGCTTAACACTGTTCCACGTCCCTGTAGCCCCCAACCGGGGCTGGGGGGGGCCCAGAGGCCCCGAGGGGCTCAGAGCCCCTTCCTCGTGGCTCTACAACATGGCTACCTCTTCCAACAACCAAAACTACAACTCTTCTCTTCCAGTCTGGTTGTGGTATGTTTACATTTTTGCAGGGGCGCCTTTTGGGCAGAATTTCAAAACTTCCAGGGGTTTCCACCCCTTGTGGGCTACCACTTTTTTAGCTTCTGGGGGAAAACAAAATCCAAACCACTACAACATGAATATGTAGGATTTTGGAAGCAATCTCTCAGTCATGTATGAGCAGTCAATACATCTTGCTTATCAGATGTTGAAGAAGAATTGGCATGAAAGAAGAGGTTAATATAAGGATGAATCTAGAACCACAGTACCTCCCTGGCTGATTATAATTCTGTTTTTCTGTTAACCATTTCAAATAATCCCAAAGTTCTGTAGTGATAGATAAGGCTCATACAGTCTGGAAGTAAAAAAAACGTAGACAAAAGAAACAACCCTGCTAAATAAATGATGTGGTGTTTTTTTGTTGGCAGTCATTGATAGCATTCATTGCAATCATTAATTTAATTAAAATTGCATAATATTGACAACAGAATGCTGGCCGGCTTATTACAGCAGCTCCATGGAATGGCTTCTGTGACCAATCCCAGAAAAAAAATCTGATGCAGAGCTTTCTAAAGCAGCTGAGGTTTGGACAGCAGAGTAGTTTCACCATAGCAAAAAAAGGCAAATAATCCATTTGGTTAAACTAAATTATACTTATGGAGAGTCTGTAAAATTAGTAGTTTGTCTCAGCTGAATGCCTCACTGAGAAAAGTGTGTATCCTGTGACTACAATCCCCCTTTCTGTTCTCAGTCCCGTCTCCATGTTACCTAGACACACAGAAGACCTATCCCCCAAACCTTCAGGCACTGAGCTGTAGGATGGAAGACATGCAGAATTGGATTATTGGAATCTTTCACACAAATACTGCAGGTTGTCTCCACTTTTGATCATCCCGTGCTTTCCTCTGCAAAGGCTGGAAAGATATGAGCAAGGCTTCTTCCATCCCTTCCCTTAGGATGATATTCTGTGCCTGCTAGATCTGACTGTTAGGCACTCTTTCCTAAATTATTCCTTTCCCTAATATGCTATTATTGCCAGTTATATGTAAGACATAATATTCTCTACAAAGAGTCAGTTAAACCCACTCCTTTTAGCAGCAGGGAAAACTCTCTTTACTGCATGATGAGGAAGCCAAAAGAAGCTGTTCTCTTTTATTATGCTTGACAGAAATGCTTATGTTTAGAGATTTTTCCTCCTGAGTGATCTCTAAGCCCAGGAAAATCCGAGATCAGTTTGTGGTTTCCATGAAGCCCTAATTAGTCATGACATCATGGTACAACCCAGAATGTCATTAATCACTTGGTGCTGAGTAAAGGGATTTTGTGCATGTGTCTGTCTGTTTGGGAACTTCATCTAGAATTTATAAGGTTGGAAAAGCCCTCTAAGCTGAAGTCCAGCCATTAGCTCAGCACTGCCAAGCCCATCACTAAACCATGTCCAAGAGCCACATCTACACGTCTTTTAAATCCATCCCGGGATGGTGATTGCACCACTGCCATGGGCAGCCTGTGCCAGTGCCTGACTGCCTTTTCAGTAAAGAAATTTTTCCTAATATCATGTAAGGCTATAAGATAAGGAATTGTAGACTGAATCTTGAAATCCATACCCTATTTTGGTTGGTGTCAGTGATGATTTTGCTTGAAGAGATGCACTAGGGTGGCCTGCAAAACACGTGTAGTCAGGTGTAATATGTATTTTCAATGGTGGTGGGGCTTTGTTTTGTTTTTACAAACCGAAGCATAGTGTTTCTGAGCAGGAAGGATACCTTCCTATAGCTGTGCTGCCAATGGGAGATAGGAATCTAATGGTAGGGATATTTCCCGAGGTTTTGCAGATATTTAGGAGAGATAAGGATGTTTATTACTGAAAACAGTTCATTTTCATCATCACTCAGGATTGCATGACTCTCAGAAATGTGATTATAAATTATTATTATATATTATATATATATCAGAGCAGCACTATTATCTGAGTTCAGATGTGCTGTTACTGTGGATGCATATTGGCCAAATGCTTTCTAGTTATCACATTACCTAATTTAGCACTTAAATAATATTTTTCTTCCACTTGTGCAATGAATAATATGACTGCTTAGTAAGTCACATATGGCGGCATTTTGCATTTGGATCCTGTGGTATGAAGTTCTAACTTTTTAACCAAGTGAATATCATCTCCTGTACAGATTGACATCTACCGTTAATGCCAACACTTAGTGTGTAACGTTGAATAAACCAACTGATGAGTTTAGGTTTCTAACTTTATATTTTATCCTTCCACCCCTGCTTGTTCAGCTTCTTCCTTCCTGTTATTCTTTTCTATGAGGTATTCATTTAGTCCAAAATTCTTGCTTGGTTGACAGCACAAAACTTTTACAGAAAACAGTTTTGTTTCTGTCAAAGATTAGACCCGAAGGCTTTAAACACTTGAAGTTCAGTTTTGACCTCTAAATGTCAATGAAGTTTAACAGTAATATTTTGTGTATTTTTAAGTCTTAGTTTTGAGCCTTACTCAGCCTGAAAACAAGCTCTACCTATCTATTTATGGAGGGTAGGAAAGAACTATTCTTTCTGAAATAAAAACACAGGAAAACAAATAGGTTTGCAGCACATCTTACTCCGTGTGTTAACAGATGTGCTCTAGTAGCTTCTAAATGAACCTTTCCCAATGCTAAGATGATAAATCAGATAAATGAGTCAAAGAAAAATAAACTTGAAGTCCCTCAACTGAATCTAGTGTTCAGGCACACAAAATGCCAGCGCATTGGTGTCAAATGGAGGGAATTTTTTAATTCTCCCAAATCCAAATAACAGTGTGGGCCATGTGCTATGTTAGAAGAGTAATGTAAAGTGGGTAAAACTACTTCCCAAACTTCCTGTACCAAAAGATCAGTGCCAGCTCTCTGAATTCTTCATGTGCACAGCATCAGCACAGTTATCAGGCTTTGAGGCGAACACTATGCAAGGTGCTGGAGACTGAAGGTCGCAAACTTAGAGCTCCTAGTTGGAGGGTCTGGAAGCTCTTTAACTCATCCAGTGTGACTCTTTCCCAGGTACTTGCCAACCTAGTTCTGAATCAGGGCAAAACAGATGATTTGTCATTTAGAAAATCACGAAAACCAGCTTTAGGATCACACTTCTTATATTTATTTATTTTTTGATCCCGAAAGCAGCTGTGCTGTTTGAAGGGTCGGCACTTCCCCTGAAAATGTGCCAGATGGATTTCCAGAGGCGGCTTGCCTTCCCAGTGGGGTTATTGCTGTGCTGTGCTCTTCAGACATCTGCTGGTCAGCATCTTGCATCTCACAACTGCTCCAGTGATGCTCAGAGAATACCCTTCAGCCACTCCTGTAAGATTGACCTACCCACGTCCTCCCAGATTAAGGTGGAAGCAGATCCCTTACAGCATGATGAAGACAGCAGTGGGGTGCAGCTGGATCCTGGAGAGGCTGAGGAAAATGAAGAGCAGAATATAATTTTTAGGCGCAACATCTATGTGCACACAACCAAAGGGAACTGTAAAACTTTGACCCACATTAAGGATCTCTTGGAAAGGATGGAGAAGCTTGAGAAGGAAGTGGCAGAGCTGAGGGAAGTTTGCAGCCCTCAGAAGTGCTGTGGGAGAAGCCAAGGTAAGCCAAAATTCTGGTATCCATTCTTACTTCCCAGGCACAGCCTATTCACTGCCAAGATCTGGGGACTTGAATCATTTGTCAATGATATGGGGGGCTCTCCATGAGCAAAATACTTGAGTCCTTCACTTGGGATGGTGCCCTGGCTTCTGTGATGTGAGAAGAAATCTGAAGTTCCCAAAATGTGGTACTACAATAACATTTCTGGAACCAGCACAGGGGAAATCTCCCCAGCTATCCTTCAGAAGTGGGAGGGAACACGTTCCTGAGTTTCATGTAGGTGGAAGGATTCAATAGAAGATTTTCTGGTGAACAGGAGGGTGAAAGATGAGGGAGGCACTTCTTGTTGCTGTCTTTTTCTTTCTCAATTTTGCCTCCAGAATTTAGCAATTGTTGAGAATTTGTCTTTTTCTTTCCTCTTTGCTAAGTGACTAACAGAAGAGCAGAGTTTATAGGATGATGATGATTGCAGTGGCCACTGCCTGGGATCACAGTTCTATACTGCATGGCCTCTAAGAAAAGATTTAACAAACTGGTGGTTTTTGTGGAATGGAGACGGGGAAAGTGCCAAGTCTTTGGTCACATGAAAAATACAGGTGTATGGCAGATGGGAAATCCGTGCTCTCCCTCTTAATAGTGACTGTGGTGAGAAATGGTGAGCTTAAATTACAACAGGAAGATTCAGGTTAGAGGTGTAAAGCTTTCTAATTGACTCTGGGATGGTCATGGAACCTGCATTCCTGCTGACCACAGAAAAATGTGTTGGGAAAGGCAGTGGTGGAGCTGGGGCAGATGGACAAGGTGATGCCATCGGGTCTCTTTTAGTCCCTATTTTCCAGTGATAGTTATGCTTTCCCCTTTAATGACCTCAAACACACTTTTGCACGACCGGTCTATTGCCGTGTTCCTCATTTTTCCTTTAGCTTTATTTTTGTTTCCTCTCCTCTGTGTGTCACCCTTGCCGTTGTGCCTCCTGGTGCTGCCGTGGCCAGGCGTCCCTCCCTGCAGCAGCCGTGGGACTGTTCTCGACAGACCTGCGGCCGTGAGTGTGCCTAGGGCCGGCAGGGCAGCGACTGCTCCCACCACACCTGCCCCGGCCACTGCAGCGGCCACGGGCCTGGGACAGCGGGACGTGTGTCTGTGATGAGCCTTTCTTTGGGGAGGATTGCAGCCTTCGGCTCTGCCCAGAGAACTGCAGCGGCCACGGGACCTGTGACACGGCCACAGGGGTGTGCCAGCACCACGAGGAATTCACGAGCGAGGACTGTGCCGACAAACGATGTCCCGGGGACTGCAGTGGCAATGGTTTCTGTGACACAGGAGAGTGCTACTGCCACGATGGCTTGTTTGGCCTCGACTGCTCCCAGGGTAAGACCTGCCTGTGAGTTATTTCTCCCTTCTTTCTAGCAATTTAAGTTTCCCTCTCCAGATCCCATACACTTTTAGTGTGACCCTGGAGGTCACTGTGTTCCTGGAGTTTCTGCTGCCTGACTGGCCCTTGTCTTCAAAAATTGCCTCGAAAGCATTGCTGAAATGGGAAAAGGTGGAAATGCAACTAAAGGTTGCACTAGCAGCAGCTGTGTGCAGCAGCTGAAGGAGAGAGCAAAATGGGCATGGAGCCTGTAATTAAAGAGGGAGACAGTCTGTTTCTTGACGTGCAAATGAGACAGTATAAAATCATGCTTGCCGATGAGGTAGTTGATTTAATAAAACCTGTGAGACAAAGGACACGTAAATCCTTTGAAGTGAGGTCATTGGGAAATTCTCCCTCATCCTACTTTGTTACAAGGCGGTAGGATTTGCCTAAGACCTGACGGAGCTGACCTTGAGGGGTGTGTCCAGCAGTTTCTGCTTCATTCTGCAAAATTTACAGCCTCCCTACAACCACAGATTGGTACTCCAGGCTTCAGCACACAGTCTCTTACCCTGGAAGTGCCTTTCCTCAGCACATCACTGCTTGATTCTAATCTTTCTCAGCTCCTTATGAAGGAGAAGTAGGTAACAGCCACACACTGAGCAGCAGGTGTTGCTCAGTAAGGGTTTGCAGTGACCTGACTCACAGGTTTGTTCTGCTCTGGATCATCCTTGATCTATCTGTTTAGAGACTCACCTTTTAAGTAAAAGATTATTAGCTCAAATTCTTCACTCAAAACAGAGCTCTGTATCAAAACTTCACTCCTCCTGCCCCTTCCACACTGTCCAGAAGTGTTTCCCTGTGGCTCCAGCACTCTTTTCCCCTGTCAGTAGGCTGAGATTTGCTACTCAGGGAGCAACACCTTTACTGGCAAGAGGTGGCAAGCACAAGAGTTTCTCCCAGAGGAGAAACAATTCTGCCAGAGAGCTGTCACCCAGTCAGCCTCTCCCAAAGAGCTGGCTGAGTCCAGCCTTGCACCCTCTTCCTCACGGGACACCTGCAGCTGTTTTACAGGCTGAGATAGTCTTCTCTGTTCTGAGAGAGCAAGGAGTTAATGCATATAGCACAACCCATTTTGTTACTGTTTCTGAGCGCTACACATCCAGTCCTGCTTAAAAACTCCAAGTCCTAAAGGCAAATGGTTCCCACCTCAGCAGCTGTAGCCAAGTGCTCCTCTTGCAGGGATGTCAAACTGCTTGTCTTGTTCTAGTCTGGGTTAGATTTCTGCATCCTTTGATACTTACACTGAGCACTGTTTTTATTTAGATTATTATTGTATCCTATTTTTATGTGTCTCAGATCATGAAATGACATATTTTGTTATGTATTACCTTGGTAACTGAAACGTCTGAGCATTTAGAAGTTGCTATCAAGCATGCAACAGTATAATTAATGCCTTGCAGTTCCTTCTGAAGGAGAAATAGAGGACAAGGACATGTTGAATAGCAGAGAGGAAGATACAATCCTCTTCCCAACTATGCTTAGACAAGGAATAAACCACACCATGTGTATTTAGGTTCTTTATTATTTTACTGCGAAGCTGGATTATTCAAATCCAGCTTCTATATCAGAAGAGACAGGATGAACAGTCTCATGTTTTGTACAAATTTTTCAATAAAAGCAATGGCATGCACATAAGTGAGGGAGTGTTTGGTGAAAGCTGTGAGTGCCACATCGGAATGAATGCTGCCTTTCAAGTGAGAAGAATCTCCTGATGTTATCTGACCTCGTGTTGCTGACACATGCCTTTTTACAGGCGCTTACTATCTATTTTTCACTATCACTTAGTGCCTTGCTAATGAAATACAGCTGTAGACGGTTTGATCAGCTTAGATGTGCTCACGTGTAATTAAAATCATGTAAACTTGAGGGTAAACAGATGCTCTACGTTGACTGCTTTCAAGGGCTGCTTCAAGACAGTGATGAGCTGTCTGTCTTGTGGCAAAACAGTTAAAGCACTGTTGGTGTTCTGAAATATAATGTAGGCAGCAGGTCTGCCCAGGTCTCCTCCAGGCACCAAGTATAAGCTTCCATCAGTACTCAGTCAGAAAAGTTCAGTTTTCTGCCTCTGCCATGGAGAAACTGTGTTCCCCAGTTTTGGGGACCGGCTGACATTTTGAAATGGCTGACAGTGATAGGAAAAGAGGCTTTTGGCTTGTCTTTCTCTTCCTAGATGCATTGGAAGGGACAGCTTTATGAGAGAGTTTTTCTTGTGTCAATGTGAGTTTAGAAGCTGTAAAGAGTCGCCCACAAAATTATTGTATTTGTTACTGCAGTATTCATTTGTATTTAATGGTGTGCTGTTGAGCAGAAAGATATGGATATATCCAAGATGACTAAAGACTGGGAGCTCCACTTCTGCATTTTCATATTCAAAATAGGTCTGAAAAAATGTCATGCTTGGCCATGTGACAAGACATCATCCTCATTGCAATGTTTCCTTTGTTTCTCTTCTAGTGCTTGCTCCCCAGAACCTGCAGCTGCTGAACTCCACTGAGAGCTCTCTGGCTCTCAGCTGGGATCCAATGGCTGATGTGGATAATTACATCCTTACCTATTATCCAGCTAGATATGAGATGTTGGTGAAACAAATCCACGTTCCCAAAGAGCAGCTCAGCTACAAGATTATGGGACTCCGCCCTGGCACCACCTACAATGTCACACTTTGTCACCTGAAGAAGGGGATTGCCAGTGAGCCCAAGGATCTAGAAGCAAGTACAGGTAGGAGGAGGCAGTATTTTTCATCAGTCAGATGTTGTAGATCTTTAAAGTTAGATTCCAACAACTGGAGCAAACTGAGTGCTGGAGAGCACTTTCTCTTCCCAGCCTACAGTTTTCTGCCGTCGTTTTCAAGCATGTTATTAAGAATAATGCACTGTTCAACTGGATGCAGAAGACACTACAAGGTAGGCAGGATGTCGGTCCTAGCTTCTAGTTCTCCAAACATGTCTGCAGCAGCAAGTTCTCCTAGTCTCTTCCCAGCACTGAATGAGCCTAATCCTGCTGAGTTTAGGAGATTGTGTGGAAAGACTCTGTATTTGAAGCAGTCTCTCAAGAACTGAAATGCCATTTGGTTAGCAGCTGTTAATATGTTATGCTGTCTGCTTGCACTTGGCAAAAACAGTGAAGAGTTTGGTGATTTTGACATTTTTCTTGCTTCTAGCACAACAGGTGGGAGCTGAGAGCCAGAAAACTCTAGAGTTGGAGTGTTACCATGGATAAAACTAAGCCTGGTGAAATAGTGATTGTGCTGTACTTGCTTAACTCTTCAGTGTGGCTGAGGAAAATGTCTCAGGTCTCAGAAAGCAGACTGGGCAGGGAGGAGGACTTCCTATCTTATATTTACCTTTTTACTATTTGCCTGATGCTGCTTCCTTGTGGCTTTCTGCTGTTCTTCCCAGTCCTGTCTGCACTCAGTGCCATCTGGGTGACAGAGGAGATGGAGCACTCACTGGAAGTGGAGTGGGAGAACCCACCAACAGATGTGGATTATTACAAGCTAAAATTCAGATCCCTAGTGGAGATGGATGAGAAGCAGGTCATGATGCCCAAAAGCAATGACCCTAAGAGCAGATACATCCTGACTGGTAAGTATGTGTGGGTATTCCAAACTGGTCAGGGGCAGGGAAAAGTGACAGGAATGATTGACAGTCAGACCACAGTCCTGAGACAATTCTTCTCTCATGTGTGAATGGCCAGTGTTCCTTCAGTTTGTATGAAGGTGAGATGACAACCATAAGGATGGCTGTCTCCACAGGGAGAAAGCTATGCTCTGTGGATAGCAAGTTTCAAGGCATATTCATTCATTCATTTAATTCTATCTTTGTCAGGAATTAAGTGTATTTTTCTGTTTCAGAATTGGTAACACATATTATTGGAAATCCCCGCTAGCTGTAGCCTATATACCCTAAGGGCAAGCCTAGACCTATCAAGACATTCAAAAGACAAAAGGAAGTTGGATAGAAATCTAAACTCCAAGTTTCTCTCTCCTATAAATCTAGAACTCGATAGACTAAAAATCCCAGCTTTCTTCAAGAAGAAATACTGCCTTCCCTAATTGCTGTTAATGCTCCTTTTTGCTGTTTGTAGGCCTGAAGCCTGGCAAAGAGTGAAAGACAACACAGAAGGGAAACCATCCTCCATGACTGTGAGGACTGGTACGTGAAAAGTTGTTTTTGCTACAGAGTTTGGGGACAGATCTGTCAAGATTCCAGCACAAAAGGTGCACAGTTGGCTGCTTCTTCATGCATCACCTGCAGCCAGGTCTGCTGATACCTTCTTTGAGCTTGCCTACGCTGTATACTGGGCACTAAACCTAGGTTGAGCTCAATCTTTTGCCTTGGTTTTTAAACCCACAGTAGCTTCACCCTTAATTTGACTAACAGCTCTATCCAGACACAGCATAAATGTAATAAGTTGGCCTCTCTGTGTAGTAACAACCCTCTTGGATTATTGACTCTTTAGAAAAAAAGGCAGAATATTTTTGAGCTATTCTTTTCCAAAAGAGAGCTTGAAGAATTTTGAACTCCTATTCTACCTGTAAGATTCTGGAATCTCTGAAATTCAGCTCTTACAAAAGGGTAGGTGTGCTGCTTCCAAAGACTGAAAAATCCCTTATCAGGCTTGACATTTTCCTGAGGTTGTTTTGTAGATTAGTCCATTAAAAGAAAATTAATTTTAAACAACAGAACCTACAACCTCCACACTGCCATTGTGAGGTTGCTCCTCTGCCCTGTGTAGGTTCTGATTATTTGGAACACCCTTGACTTGTGTTTTCAAGCTGTTCTTGACAGACATAGGGGCTGCAAAACTTCTTTAAAAAGGAAAAAAAAGTCCACTATGAGTAATGCTGCTCATGTTCTTATGTAACCCCTGGAGTCTAAGAACTGCAACTAAGACAAATACCAGCTTCTTCAAGAGCTACACTGAACTCTGATTCACCACCTAAAATAGCAAAGCCTTGAGGGAGTCAGATAGGTCTGCAGGGTGGGCAGAAAGGGAGGAGCAGCAGACAGCTGACAGTGGAGCAGGGGAAGGGTGAGCCCTGTACTTGGAGCTGGGAGAGGGCAAGCTGGAAGGACATCCTCGAGTTGGTTCCTATGGAAGGTGAGACAAGTAGCCTGCAAGCTCGTCTTGCAGTAAAAATGGAAAGTTTCATCTAAATGGTAGAACAGACCTGCTTTCTCCCCACCCTGGTTTCTCATGGATGCCTTTCTTGAGGGGATGTAGTGGGAAACCCAGGTGGCTCTGTTTTAGGTGGCCACAGCAGCAAGGCAAAAATGAAGGAAATGTGTACATGGAATGGTTTGAGTTGGAAGGCACCTTAAAACTCATCTCACCCCTGCTGCGGGCGGGGACACCTTCCACTAGCCCAGGCTGCTCCAAGCCCCGTCCAGCCTGGCCTTGGACTCTTCCAGGGATGGAGCAGCCACAGCTTCTCTGGGCAACCTGTGCCAGGGCCTCACCACCCTCTGGGTAAAGAATTTCTTCCATAACATGCCATGACAGGTATTGTAGTGGTTTAATTAATCTGGAGATTCCTAATCTTGCACTTTGAAATGCTTTCTCAGGAGTTGATAGCCCAACCAATGTGACAACTGACCAAGTGACAGAGGATACAGCCACTGTCTCTTGGAATAAAGTGGAGGCTCCTATAGACAGGTACATGGTGAGATACACCTCAGCTGATGGGGACACCGAGGACACAGAGGTGGGGAGTGACAACAACATGATCACCTTACTGGATCTGAAGCCAGGCATGGAATATGTCATCCACATCTGGGCAGAGAAGGGGCCCCAGAGGAGCAAGAAGGCAAGCACCAGGACTGTGACAGGTGAGCTGTAGAAGCACCAGAGGGAGCTGAGTTTGAAATTCAAACTCCTTCATAATTTTTACTTGTTTTAGGAAAGCTTCTCCTGCTCTGGACATGTTTTCTGTGAGGCAAAAAATTCATGTAATTCTTACTAGTGAGGCTGAACAGGTCTCTAGCTCAGATTAAGACTCTGAGTCCTGTTGTGGACAGACCTTATGGCAAGGGACCGGTTACTATCAGTACAGAGAACAGTGAAATCCAGCCAAAACTAAAACCTCATAACCAATTGGAATGTGTAGTTCATGCCTTGCCTTTAAAATGCCATAAATCATTTCCAAGCTTTTCTTTGGGTGACTGTTGTGGCCTTTCCCAACAGAACAGGGGGCTCACACATTTTGCGCATATAATCAGAGCGTTTGTTAAAATGGAAAACCATATTTATTTGGATCATGGCATAAATTAAGAATTATGGAGGGTATCAAATCTCCCAAAGAGTGGATTTGGTCGCTGTCCTTTGGTGACAGGGAGTCTCCATTGGAAGGGTGCTTGCAGCAGCATCTGCAGCTGGGTTGGGAAACTCCCTGAACCACTGTCTTGATCAGTTTGTCCAATCCAGCCAGCTGTGTGTGGCTGTGTGTACAAGAGCAAGTTCCACTGGCTGTTTACCAACGTCTATGTACAATCTGCACTTCTACACCAAAATTACCTAGGGAAGTGCTTGGGATGCTCCACTCAAGATGTTAACTAACACATTTAAACATACAGATTGGACTAGACACAACAGGAGCTGCCTCAGGGAATTTGTAGGACTGTTTGAAGTCCAATATGAGGGGATCAGTCAATCCCTTACTTCAGCCAGTCCATGTTCTCACTGGTACGGGGGACTGGCTGGGAAGCTCCTGGACCACCAGGGAGTTAAGGAATTAAAAGCACTGCACACGAGGAGCAGCACAGCCCATACCCAGCTGCAGTGCAATTAGAACTAAAGAACAAACTTGATTTTCGTATCACACAAGAAAATAATTCACTTAATTTTTTCTTGCCACGGGTGAGCATCTCATACTGCTAAGGAGCTGAGCTGTGATTATTCAAATTCCCAGCTCCCACCTGGTGCCACTCTGGGGTGGCACAAACAAGCCTCAGTATCTTCCATTAAAATGAAAAGTAATGTGTTTTTGTCTCACAAAAGAGGTGAGATTAGTACACACAGGTGGAAAATCACAACTTTTACCATAGCTAATGTGTGGTAAATCACCGTGCAGCTAAGCTGGCGTGTGGTAAATTATCGTGTGGCTGTCAGATGGTTGTGCATTTGTGCCCTGGAGTTTAGAGCCTCCAGCAGAATAAGAAAGGCTGCTCCAATAATTTGAGAGGCATCTGCAAGTCCTTTATTGGTCAGGCTGCCAAGGTATATTTAGCAGTTCAGCAAAGGAAAAAAAAGCCAAACAGAAACCATATTCTGTGTAAGGTCGTGGGGCTGTAGGGCTACCCTCAAAGGGCCACATTCCTGCAGGCTGTGTTGGGATAAGAACTTAATGCTCCTGCAATCTAGTAATGTGTTTCCATCTGTGAACAGGGCAAGGGAATGATTGTAATAGTGGGAGGAGATTGAAAGAGAAATGATCTTGTTTCAGGAGAGCTGCATTTCACAGATTGTGAGCAGGTGATTTGTTATTTTTTGGGTTAATTTCCAGAACAACGCAGGCAAGAGGTGGTGATCTTCAGGAAGCAAAAGACGGTAACAACATATTCTGCCTGGGCTCTCTCTCTGCCCAGGCAAGGTTGGCTGTGCTTTTGTTGATCCCCCGCAAAGAGCTCTGCTCTTCTAGCTGGGAGGAGGAGACCTAGACCCCAGCTGAAATACCTCAGAATTGGGCACCTCCCAGCTTGGTAAGAAAGAAAGGGTGAGAGGTGGAAGAAGTCAGCAGACCCCTTGAGAGGAAGGAGTAAGAGTAGCCTCACTGGGACACTCGTGTTCTTCACTCCCAACAGAAACCAGCAGCCCAGCTCACCCAGTGCAGGGCAGAGGGATGACTGACAGTGCCAATGCACTGACATGCAGATGTGGTTACCAGTGTGCCGGGGATGGCAGGACATGGAAGCAGTTAGCTTGTTTTATCTTCCTTGCACTGTATCCAGCAGAACAAAATGATTTGGCTCCATGAATGGTGATATCCAATGGTGACTTGCTTAAGTACTGGTTATTTACAGTGCATGATCAAAACACAGTTTATAGCTAAAGATAAAACTTTTTACCAGTTTGGGCTGGAGAAAAAAAATGAGCAAGCTTTTGGATACACAGGCCTTTTTTAGGTCTTTAGACATAGAATCACTTCTCGAAGCTCATTTGTTTTCCCAAATGTATTTGATAGTCTAATAAAACACACCACCTCTGTCTATAAAACCTGTATTTTCTGTGTCTTTGGGCCACTGTGATTACCACAGCACTATACTAAAATTTCTAATAATTGTGACTTTTGCTTGCAGAAATCGACAACCCAACTGAACTGTTGTCTGACCAAGTGACAGAGGACACAATTACTGTTTCCTGGAACAAAGTCCAGGCTTCAATAGACAGATACAGACTGAGCTACACCTCAGCTGATGGGGACACAGAGGAGAGAGAGGTGGAGAAAGACAAGAACGTCACTCCCTTGGCAGGACTGGAGCCAGGCACGGAGTACGTCATTTACATCTGGGCAGAGAAGAGAGAACAGCAGAGCAAGAGGGTCAGCACTGAGGCTGTGACAGGTAAGTGGGCAGTAGGTTTTGTTGAGTCTAAGCTCAGAGATCAGGCACCGTTAGGCTTAGTCCATCCTGGACGCGTTGTTCACCACCACACTGTGATCTCCTCTCTGCTTTTTCATGACCTCTGAGCTTTGATCTTCTCTCTCCCGAAACAGGGAGCTCAAGCATATCTGTGAAAGGGCTTCCAGGTCTCTCCAAACATCTATGTTATCTCTACACAGCAATTCTACTTCTCAAAACAGAGGATAAACAGCATCAGGCATAATATATGGGGTTTCCCACACTACTACTCTGCAGGCCTCGGCATTCCCAGCTGCAAGGTCACTTGAGTGAATGTACCATCTTGCTCACTGTTCTTCTGCTTTTAACCCGTCCCTCCCAACAGAAGGACCCTGCTCTCTTGGTATTTTGTTTCATGAGCTCTCTTTGCATTGCTGGGTATTGAAGATGCACGGTTGTAACCCTACTTAAATTATTAAATGTAATAATTTAAATACCTGCCTATAGGCTCCCATAAATAATGCTATAGGTGATTCTAGAAGAGGCAGATGTTGTAATACAAGAGTGATGACAGCTGATGGTCCTTATTTCACTAGTCCTTCATCAAAAGCATGTGCTGCTACCAAGCCCAACAATAACAGAAGTTTAACAACCAAAGCGAAACCATTTCAGAATCAGAGACAGTTAAAAATAATGGCCTGCCCTTTGATTTGTGACCTTAGGCTGGTCCTAGGAGGCTGCCAAGCAGGCTTAAATCTGTCCTGTTCGGTCAACCATAAGGATTGTGGTAAACTGGGAACATTCAGGGTCACTCCGTATCCATTGACCTTGTTAATGTACTTATTTTTAGTTTATGAATCCAGCTGGTCCAAGATAGATGGGTTGAAGCTCAGATTTAGGGCAAGATGCCAAAGAGTTCACCAGTGCTTACAGAGGTTGAGGGCAGCTGATGGGGACAAATGGAGATCTCTTGAGGTCAAAAGGCCAAACCTATCTGGAACTAGAAATGCAAGGAGTGTTTTAGCAATTTCAAATGGATTTTTTTTGAACTGGCATGAAAACAGAGGCACCTGGAAATTTCTCATGAAGTGAAACTGTTGGGAGAGGTAATGTATTTAGCACGAGTAGGGATATTATTGAAGTCTCTTCAGAAAAAATTACACCTCTGCTAAAATAATACAACTTCTGAGGAAAAAAGAATCCATTTTCTCACTCAAGGTGCTGGCTGATTATTCCCAAGCATTAAAACTGGCTGTGGCAGGGAACTGCTCTGCAGGGACCTCCTGCTCCCATGGGAACTGCCAGCTGGCCTTTAAGGGCAGCGCTGTGAGACTACAGCCTCTGAGGCTGCCTTTCCCATCCCGGGCTTCTCGGGATGGAATTCGTTCCTTTTAACTCCCTCTCCTGTCCAGCAGGAGGTACACAGGTAGTGAGCTGCTCTGAGAAGGTTTCTGGGCTGTTTTACTTAAAGCAATTGTTTAGTGCTCTCCCAAATGAAGTCCGAGTTCGTCAGGTAATGGACTAATGCTTAACTTCTCAACCGAGTGAAAGGTGGTCTCAGGTTATAATGAATAGCCAGCATTATAAACACCATGGCGTGTGAAATACACTGTTACTGTCCCTGTTCCTGTACTTGGTGTTTTGATTTCTTCTTCTCTGCCTTTTTTATCTGCTTTAAGCAGTAACCTTATGCATGAGGAGTGCAGCATTTCCTGGGAGGAGCCACCCTGCTCCACTCTTCTCATTTAAATAAGACAGACAAAAGTTGGCCTTGGCTTTCTCCATGACCTTTTCACAACTGTATTATTTCACTGTTGGTGTGTTTATGCTTGCAGCACTCTTCAAGGCCTGGGAGGCTTTATTACCTGGTTTATACAGAGAAGAACTGAATTGACAGACAAAAACATGACCATAGTCCTCCAGGGAGGCTTATGGAAGAGCAGGGAATTGAAATTAATTATTCAGGTATAGTTTAAAATAAACTCAGGTGTAGTTCAGTGTTGGAGCACCCATCCCTGGAGGCCAGCAGTGCCCACCAGGGACCTTCGCTCTAAAACTTCCAAAGTTGGGCAAGCTCTTGCTGCCCATGGAGTGCCCAGGCTGGCCCACCAACTGCACCAGAAAGCCAAACCTTGCAGGCTTTCTTTACCAGGGATAAGGGCTGTTGTTTGCTTTTTGCAGCCCGGCACTCAAACTGCGATTTCTCCTAGGCAAAGTTCCAGACGAACCAAGATTCCTCCTGGACAAAATGTGCCAGCAGAGAAAACTCTTGCTGCCTGTGGAGTGCCCAGGCTGGCCCACCAACTGCACCACAAAGCCAAAGCTTCCAGGCTTCCTTTCCTGGGGTAAGAACTGTTGTTTGCTTTATTCACACCCGCCTCTGAACGGCCAACCCGACTCCCAGAATTGCATATGGACAAAGATTCTTCCCAGATAAAAGGTGCCAGCACAGAAAGGTCTTGCTGCCCCTGGAGTACCACGACTGGCCCACACACTTCACCAAAAAGCCAAAGCTTCCAGACTTCCTTTCCTGGGGTAAGAACTGTTGTTTGCCTTATTCATACCTGCCTTCGAACTGCCAGCCCGACTCCAAAAATTGCATACAGAAGAAGATTCTTCCCAGAACAAAGGTGCCACACCAGAAAGCTTTTGCTGCCCATGGAGTGCCCAGGCTGGCCCAGCAACTGCACCAGAAAGCCAAAGCTTGCAGGCTTTCTTTCCTGGGGATAAGGGCTGTTGTTTGCTTTTTTCAGCACTGCCTCCCAACTGCCAGCCCGACTCCTAAAATTTCATACGGACGACGATTCTTCCCAGAAAAAAGGTGCCAGGACAGAAAGTTCTTGCCTCCCATGGAGCGCCCAGGCTGGCCCACCAACTGCACCACAAAGCCAAAGCTTGCAGGCTTTCTTTCCTCATAATAAGGGCTCTTGTTTACTTTTTTAAACCCTTCATTGAAACTGCCATGTTGACTCTCAAAATTGCATACAGATGAAGATTCCTATCAGACTAAAGGTGACAGGACAGAAAGCTCTTGCTGCCCATGGAGTACCCAGGCTGGTCCACCAACTTCACCACAAAGCCAAAGCTTCCAGTCTTTCTGTCCTGGGGATAAGGGCTATTGTTTGCTTTTTTCCACCCGGCACTCAGACTGCCAGCCCGACTCCCAAATTGCATATGGAACAAGATTCCTCCCAGACCAAAGGTGCCACACCAGAAAGCTCTTGCTTCCCATGGAGTGCTCAGGCTGGCCCACCAACTTCACCAGAAAACCAAAACTTTAAGGCGTCCTTTCCTCAGAGTAAGAACTGTTTTTTGCTTTCTTAAGTGCTTCACTGCAACTGCCAGCCTGACTCCCAAAATTGCATACGGACAAAGATTCCTCACAGACAAAAGACGCCAGTACAGAAAGCTCTTGCTGTCCATGGAGTGCCCAGGCTGGCTCACCATCTCTACCACAAAACCAAAGCTTCCAGGCTTTCTTTGCTGGGGCTGTTGTTTGCTTTTTTCAACCCTGCGCTCAAACAGCCAGCCCGACTCCCAAAATTGCTTACGGACAAAGATTCCTCCCACACCAAAGGCGCCAGCACAGAAAGCTCTTGCTGCCCATGGAGTGCCCAGGCTGGCCCACCAACTGCACCAGAAAGCCAAACCTTGCAGGCTTTCTTTATCAGGGATAAGGGCTGTTGTTTGCTTTTTGCAGCCCGGCGCTCAAACTGCGATTTCTCCTAGGCAAAATTCCAGACGAACCAAGATTCCTCCTGGACAAAATGTGCCAGCAGAGAAAGCTTAGTTACAAATTTCTCACAGGAAATTTTCAGGCGTGCCCGTAAATCTCTCGTTTGGGAGAAGGTTTTCTCGTCTGTAACAGAATAGTCATGTCATTTGCTATTGAATGCTGGTGGTAATCTGGTCAGAAGAGGACCCCGTGCTTAACTAATTTTGCCTTTTTGTTGTTTGGGGTGACTTCTTACCAGGGATGTTATTCTTGACACCCCGGGGCAAATGGAGCTGTTCACCTGGTCAGTGTCAGGAACCATCATAACTGAGGCCTTGGTGAGTGCTTTTTGTATGACTGGACATTGAAGCTGTCTGTGTGAATGACCTGGCTGTTGCTCAATGTACTCCTAGTTAAAGTCTTTTACTCTGTGTTCCCAGGCTTCCTCTTTTCCTTTGGTCGCCGTGTGTGTGCCGGACCCCTCTGACAGGACTAACCCTGTTGTTTTTATGTCCAGCGTGCTGTGTGCCTGCGGGTAAGAAAAGCTGGGAGTGCAGTCCCTCTGCTTTGATTGCTGTGTCTCTTTGGTAGTTATTTTGGAGGGGAATCATAGAGTGATTTGATTTGAAGGGGACCTTTAAAGGCCACCCTGTCTTCCGTGGGCAGGGACACCTTCCACTATCCCCGGTTGCTCCAAGTCCGATCCAGCCTGGACTGGAACACTTCCAGGGATGAGGCAGCCTCAGCTTCCCTGTGCAGTGTGCTCTAATATCCCTCCACTGTCATCATGAAAAATTTTGTCAGCCTGTTTTGTTCGACGATGGTAAGCAGGACCCGGGTAAAAATTACATTCTGTTAGTGTAGAGGGAAATAATTATCCTTTGAAGTCAAATGTATTCAGTTTTGCGCAGGTCTTGTCTGCCTTATGTTTGAATTGCTTTCTATTCCTGGAAGTTTTAAATTAAACTTTTATTTTGTGTCTCCCCCTCCAGTATCCTGTACAAGACAAAGCTACCTTTCCTTGTGGGAATGGATTGGCCGGGCTTTGGCAATCTGGCCCCTAGAAAGACTAAGAAGTGACCTCCTCCAACAGGGGAAGACTGAAGCAAGCGGTGCCAGAAAGAACTGGAGTTTCTGGAGAATAAAAGCTGGAAGTGTGCCCCCGAAAATCCCCCCGGGTGGTCAGTGGTCTGACTTGCACGGACCAGTGGCCTTGGCCAGGAGCAGTCCTGCCACTGTAATTTTAATGTACTGCCCAGGCTGTAATTTTAATTTCCATTGGGTGCTGGCAAAGCCCCTGTGGGTGAGCCCCAGTGCCTGGCATGAGTGGAGCGGGCTTCCAGGGCACTCATTGCAGGCGTTGTGTTTAAGGGAAGAGCAGGGGAGCCTTTCTCTGGCCCAGAGGAGCTGCAGTGTTCTTCCTCTCTGGAAGACTAAGAACTAAAAAAATAAAAAAAACAAACGAGAAAGAAAAGAAAAGAAAATGAAAAATAATAAAGAGAATAAAAAATAAACGAAATAAAGAAGGAAATATAAAATACGAAAGAAAATTAAAGAAAAAAAATAAAAGCGAGCAAACTGAAAAGGCAATCAAATGAAAAGTGAAATGAAAAACAACCCTTCTTGGGCACCCTGTTTACTCCCCGCCCGACCCTCCAACCCGTAAATTGGGGGTCACCCCTAACACGTGAGAAGGGGACCCCAAAAGGTGGGTGGGGGAACCCCAGGGAGCCAAAAAAGCGGGGGGGGGGAGCTGCGAAGTGTGAGGGAGGGGCCCCAGAAAAGCGGGCAAAGCACGCGCAGTAAAAGAGCGAACCCTGGCGGTCAGGCAGTGGTGGGGGGGGGCAGCCAAGGTGGCGACGGCGGCGCATGCGCGGTCGTTGGCAAGATGCCTGCAATCACATGGTACTTAAGGGCAACCAGGAGAGGGAACGGCAACGCATGCGCAGTGGCTCTCATGCCACTGCAGCGCTCCCTGCTAGACTTAAGGACCAGTTCTGGCGGCACGGCGGGACTTGCGGCCTCCCGTCTCTCCCAGGGTGTGTGGGGGGGGAATAACATGAAGATTTTTGGGGTGAAAGCGCAGAAATTAGCGAGAGACGCTAATTTGGGTAAACTCAGGCACCAGAAGCAAGCGCTTTCTGGGCGGGCCCCTTTGGTCTGGGAGGAATCTTTGTTCATATTCACTTTTGGGCCTCAGACAGCCAATTTAGGATCGTGGCTCCTGCCCAAGAACCATTGCCCTTCCATCCAGGCAAAAAGGCCTGACCCTCCGTCTCTCGCTACCGTTGGTGCAGCACTCTGGGCACTACGTGCACAGCAAGAGCTTTCTGGGTGGGCCCCTTTGGTCTGGGAGGAATCTTTGTCCGTATTCACTTTTGGGCCTCGGACGGCCTATTTAGGAATGGAGCTCGTGCCATGAACGATTGCCCTTCCAACCAGGAAAAAAGGCCTGACCCTCCGTCTCTCCCCTGCCATTGGTGCAGCACTCTGGCACTACGTGCACGGCAAGAGCTTTCTGGGCAGGCACCTTTGGTGTGGGAGGAATCTTCGTTCATATGCAATTTTTGGAGTTGGGCTGGTAGTTGGGAGGCAGGGCTGAAAACAGGAAACAACAGCCCTTATCCCCAGGAAAGAAAGCCTTGGAGCTTTGGCTTTGTGGTGCAGTTGGTGTGTCAACCTGGGGACTCCACGAGCAGCAAGAGCTTTCTGTGCTGGCACCTTTGGTGTGGGAGGAATCTTTGTTTCTATGCAATTTTGGAAGTCGGGCTTGTCAGTTGGGAGGCAGATCTGAAAACAGGAAACAACAGCCCTTCTGGCCAGGAAAGAAAACCTGGAAGCTTTGGCTTTGTGGTGTAGTTGGTGGGGCAGGCTGGGCACTCTATAGGTAGGAAGAGCTTTCCGTGCTGGCACCTTTGGTGTGGAAGGAATCTTTGTATGCAATTTTGGGAGTCAGGTTGTCAGTTGGGAGGTATGTCTGAAAAATCGAAAAACAGCCCTTATCGCCAGGAAAGAAAGGCGAGAAACTCTGACTTTGTGGTGCAGTTTCTGTGTCAGCCTGGGCACTCCATGAGCAGCAGGAGCCTTCTGTGCTGGCATCTTTAATGTGGGAGGAATCTTCGTCCTTATGCAATTTTGAGAGTTGGGCTGGCAGTTGACAGACACAGCAGAAAAACCCCTTAGTGCCAGGAAAGAAATACTGGAAGCTTTGACTTTGTAGTTCAGTTTTTGGGCCACACTGAGAACTCCATGGGCACCAAGAGCTTTCTGTGTTGGTACCTTTGTTCTGGGAGGAACAATTGAACAGCCTGGCCCAACAGTTTCCTCCCAGAACAAAGGTGCCAGCACAGAAAGACAAACCAACAGCACCACAAAACCAAAGCTTCCAGTCTTTCCTTCCTGGCCAGAAGGGCTGTTGTTTCCTGTTTTCAGCTCTGCCTCACAACAGCCAGCCCTACTCCCAAAATTGCATACACACGACGATTCCTCCCACATCAAAGGTGCCAGCACAGAAAACTCTTACTGCCCACGGAGTCCCCAGGCTGGAAGACCAATTGCACCACAAAGCCAAAGCTTCCAGTCTTTATTTCCTGGGGTAATGGCTGTTGTTTCATTTTTCAGATCTGCCTCCCAACTGACAGCCCGACTCCGAAAATTGCATACGGACTAAGATTCCTTCTACACTAAAGGTGCTAAAAGAGAAAGCTCTTGCTGCCCATAGAGTACCCAGCCTGGCCCACCAACTTCACCACAAAGCCAAAGCTTCCAGGCTTTCTGTCCTGGCGAGAAGGGCTTTTGTTTCCTGTTTTCAGCCGTGACTCCCAACTGACAGCCTGACTCCCAAAATTGCATACGGATGAAGATTCCTTCCACACAAAAGGTGCCTGCGCAGAAAGCTCTTCCTGCCCATGGAGTGCCCAGGCTGACAAACCCAAGTGCAACACAAAGCCAAAGCTTCCAAGCTTTCTGTCCTAGCGAGAAGGACTGTTGTTTCCTGTTTTCAGACCTGCCTCCCAACTGCCAACTCAACTCACAAAATTGCATACGGACGAAGATTCCTCCCACAACAAAGGCACCAGCACAGAAAGCTCTCGCTGCTCTTGCAGTCCCCAGGCTGACGCACCAACTGCACCACAAAGTCTAAGCTTCCAGGCTTTCTTTCCTGGGGATAAGGGCTGTTGTTTCCTGTTTTCAGCCCTGACTCCCAACTGACAGCCCAACTCCCAAAATTGTTGACGGATGAAGATTCCTGCCACACCAAAGGTGCCTTCAAGAGAAAACTCTTGCTGCCAATAGTGTACCGAGGCTGACAAACCAACTTCACCAAAATGCCAAAGTTTCCAGTCTTTCTTTCCTGGAGATAAGGGCTGTTGTTTCCTGTTTCCAGCCCTGACTCCCAACTGACAGCTTGACTCCCAAAATTGCATACGGACGAAGATTCCTTCAACACCAAAGGCGCCAGAACAGAAAGCTCTTGCTGCTCATGGAGTGCCCAGCCTGACCCACCAAGTGCACCACAAAGCCAATGCTTCCAGGCTTTCTGTCCTGGCAAGAAGGGCTGTTGTTTCCTGTTTTCAGACCTGCCTCCCAACTGCCAACTCAACTGCATACGGACAAAGATTCCTCCCACAACAAAGGCATCAACACAGAAAGCTCTTGCTGCCCATGGAGTGCCTAGGCTGACAAACCCAAGTGCACCACAAAGCCAGAGCTTCCAGGCTTTCTTTCCTGGGGATAAGGACTGGTGTTTCCCGTTTTCAGCCCTGACTCCCAAATGCCAGCCCAACTCCCAAAATTGCATATAAACAAAAATTCCTCCCACACCAAAGATACATAGAGAGAAAACTCTTGCTCCTTATGGAGTCCCCCAGCTGACTCAACAACTGCACCACAAGGCCAAAGCTTCCAGTCTTTCTGTCCTGGGGATAAGAGCTGCTGTTTCCTGTTTTCAGCCATACCTCTGAACTGACAGACCTATTCCCAAAACTGCATACAAAGATTCCTCCCACACCAAAGTTGCCAGCACAGAAAGCTCTTGCTGCCAATGGAGTCTCTAGGCTGGTCCACCAATTGCACCAAACATCCAAAGCTTTCAGGCTTTCTTTCCAGGGGATAAGGGCTGTTGTTTCCTGTTTTCAGACCTGCCTCCCAACTGCAAGTCCAAATCTCAAAATTGCATATAGAGGAAGATTCCTCCCAAAACAAAGGCGTCAGCACAGAAAGCTCTTGCTGCTTGTGGAGTGCCCAGGCTGACAAACCCATGTGCACCACAAAGCCATAGCTTCCAGGCTTTCTGTCCTGGTGATAAGGGCTCTTGTGTCCTGTTTTCAACCCTGCCTCACAGCTGTCAGCCTGACTCCCAAAATTGCATACAAACAAAGATTCCTCCCACACCAAAGGTGCTAGCACAGAAAGCTCTTTTTGCTCATGGAGTGCCCTGCATAGGCCACCAACTGCACCCCAAAGCCAAAGCTTCCAGGTTTTCTTTCCTGGGGATAAGAGCTGTTGTTTCCTGTTTTCAGCCCTGCCTCAAAACAGCCAGCCCAACTCCCAAAATTGCATACAAACAAATACTCCTCCCAGAGCAAAGGTGCCAGTACAGAAAGCTCTTGCTGCCAATGGAGTCTCCAGGCTGAAACAACAACTGCACCACAAAGCAAAAGTTTTCAAGCTTTCTTTCATAGGGATAATGTCTGTTGTTTCCTGTTTTAAGACCTTCATCAAAGCTGCCAGCTGTATTCCCAAAATTGCATACAGATGAAGATTCCTCCCACACCAAAAGTGCCAGCACAGAAAGGTCTTGCTGTTCATGGAATGCCAAGCCTGGACCACCAAGTACACCACAAAGCCAAAGCTTCCAGGCTTTGTTTGCTAGCAATATGTGCTGTTGTTTCCTGTTTTCAGATCTCCCTCCCAACTGACAGCCTGACTTCCAAAATTACATAGAAACAAAGATTCCTCCCAAAACAAAGGTGCCTGCGCAGAAAGCTCTTGATGCTCATGGAGTCCCCAGGCTGGCAAACCAACTGCACAACAAAGCCAAAGCTTCCAGGCTTTGTTTCCTGGGAATAAAGGCTTTTGTTTCCTGCTTTCAGCCCTGCCTCCCAAATACCAGCCCGAATCCCAAAATTGCATACAAACGAAGATTCCTCCCACAGCAAAGGTGCAAGCACAGACAGCTCTTGCTGCTCATGTAGTGCCCAGACTGCTCCACCAACTGCACCACAAAGCTAAAGCTTCCAGTCTTTCTTTCTGAAAGATAAGGGCTGCTGTTTCCTGTTTTCAGCCCTGCCTCTCAACTGACAGCCTGACTCCCATAATTCCATAGAAACAAAGATTCCTCCCACACCAAAGGTGCCAGCACAGAAAGCTCTTAATGGTCATGGAGTCCCCAGGCTGACAAACCAACTGTACAACAAAACCAAAGCTTCCAGGCTTTCTTTCCTGGGAATAAAGGCTTTTGTTTCCTGTTTTCAGCCCTGCCTCACAACTGCCAGCCTGAATCCCAAAATTGCTTACAAAGATTCCTCCCAGGCCAAAGGTGCGAGCACAGAAAGCTCTTTTTGCTCATGTAGGGCCCAGACTGCTCCACCAACTGCACCACAAAGCCAGAGTTTCCAATCTTTCTGTCCTGGGGATAAGGGCTGTTGTTTTATGTGTGGGGTGAAGTCACAGCCCCACAACTGAAGTTTGAGGGTTTTGCGATGTTATAAAGTGTTGGGCCATTTTCTATGGGAGCAGTGGAGCTAATTAGATAGTTCCCATGGACACAGCCTTGAGCTGTGTGACTGAAGTGCAGGTGTGGCACTCCTCGGTGTTTTTGTGGGAATATGTTTGTGTTGTGTGCGTGAAAAAGTAGAAGTGGGAGAACTTAATAAAAAGTTGCCTGCTGCGCTGAGCAGGCAGACATCTCTCTGGCTTTTCATCCTAGCGTGTGTCTCTTCATCCTAATGTTTGTGTGTCGCGTGTCTTTCTTCCCCCACAGGACCAAGACCTCCAAAATATACCCCACAATATTCATGTTTTCATCCATGCCTCCCAACAGTCAGCATGACTCCAAAAATTGCATATGGACTAAGATTCCTCCCACACGAAAAAAGGCGGTAGCACAGAAAGCTCTTGTTGCTCATGGAGTCCCCAGGTGGACACACCAACTGCACCAGAAAGCCAAAACTTCCAGTCTTTCTTCCCTGGGGATAAGGGCTGTTGTTTCCTGTTTTCAGCCCCGCCTCCCAACTGCCAGACCTACCCACCAAATATACATAAAAAGAAAGATACCTCACAGACGAAAGTTGCCAGCAGAGAAAGCTTCTCCTTCTCATGGAGTGCTCGGCGTGGCCTACCAACTGCACCACAAAGCCAAAGCTTCCAGGCTTTCTTTCCTGGCCAGAAGGGCTGTTGTTTCCTGTTTTCAGCCCTGCCTCCCAACTGCCAGCCCTACTCCCAGTAGTGCATACGGGCTAAGATTCCTCCCACAGCAAAGATGCCATCACAGAAAGCTTTTGCTACCCAAAGAGTTTCCAGGCTGACAAACTCACTGTAACAAAAAGCACAAGCTTCCAGGTGTTCTTTCTGGGCCATAAGGGCTGTTGTTTCCAATTTTCAGACCTGCCTCTCAACTCCCGGCTCGACTCCCACGGACAAAGATTCCTCTCACATCAAAGGTGGTTTCACAGAAAGCTCTTGTTGATCATGAAGTCCTCAGGCTAACACACCCACTGCACCACAAAGCCAAAGCTTCCAGGCTTTATTTCCTGGCCAGAAGGGCTGTTGTTTCCTGTTTTCAGCCCTGCCTCCCAGCTGCTAGTCCTACTCCCAAAATTGCATACGAACAAAGATTCCTCCCACACTAAAGGTGCCTGCACAGAAATCTCTTCCTGCCCGAGAACTCTTCATAGTGACAAACCCACTGCAACAAAAAGTGAATGTCTGCAGGCATTCTCTCCGGGGAATAAGGGGTGCTGTTTCCTGTTTTCAGCCCCTCCTCCCAACTACCAGCCTGATTCCCAAAATTGCATACAGATGAAGATTCTTCCCACACCAAAGGTGCCAGTGCAGAAATCTAATACTGCTCATGAAGTCTTCAGGCTGACAAATCAACTGCACCGCAAAGCCAAAGCTTCTAGTCTTTCTTTCTTGGGGATAAGTGCTGTAGTCTCCTGTTTTCAGCCCTGCCTCCCTACTGCTAACCCAACTCACAAAATTGCATATGGACGAAGATTTCTCCCACATCAAAGGAGCCAGCACAGAAAGTTCTGTCTGATCATGGAGTCTCCAGGCTGACAAACCAACTGCACCACAAAGCCAAAGCTTCCAGTCTTTCTTTACTGGGGATAAGGGTTGTTGTTTCCTTTTTTCAACCTTAGCTCCAAAATGCCAGCCAGACTTTCAAAATTGCATTCAGACAAACATTCCTCCCACAAGAAAGGTGCAAGCACCGAAAGCTCGTGCTGCAAAAGGAGTCTCCAGACTGACGAACCCACTACAACAAAAAGCGCAAGCTTCCAGTCTTTTTCCTTGTCATAAGAGCGGTTGTTTCCTGGTTTCAGCCCTGCCTCCCAAATGCCAACCCTACCCGCCAAAATTGCAAATGGACAAAGATTTCTCCCACAGTAAATATGCCAGTACAGAAAGCTCTTGCTGCCCAAGAAGTCCCCAGGCTGACACACCAACTGCACCACAAAGCCAAAGTTTCCAGGCTTTCTTTCCTGGCAAGAAGGGTTGTTGTTTCCTGTTTTCAGTCTCACCTCCCACCTCCCAGCCCTACCCCCAAAATTGCATATGGACGAAGATTTTTCCCACACCACTGGTGCCAGCACAGAAAGCTCTTGCTGCTCATGAAGTCCCCAGGCTGACACACCTTATGGCCACTAAAGAAAGACTGGAAGATTTTGAATTTGTTGCAGTTGGTTTGCCAGCCTTGAGACCCCCTTGGGCAGCAAGAGTTTTCTGTGCTATCACCTTTTTTCTCTGAGGAATATTCGTCCGCATGCAATTTTGTGAGTTTGGTGGGCATTTGGGAAGTGGGGCTGAAAACAGGAAAAGATAGCACTTATGACCAGGAAGGAAAGAATGGAAGCTTTGGCTTTGTGGTGCAGTTGGTGCATCAGCCTGGGAACTACATGAGCAGCAAGAGTTGTCTGTTCTGGTACCTTTGGTGTTGGAGGAATCCTCGTCCATATGCAATTTTTAGAGTCGGGCAGGCATTTGGGCTGAAAACAAGAAACAACAGCCCTTATGCCCAGGAAAGAAAGACTGGAACCTTTGGCTTTGTGTTGCAGTTGGTGGGCAACACTGAGCACTCCATGACCAGCAAGAGCTTTCTGTGCTGGCACCTTTGATGTGGGAGTAATCTTCATCCGTATTCAATTCTGGGAGTTGGGCTTGCAGTTAGGAGGCAGGGCTGAAAATAGGAAACGACAGCCCTTCTCGCCAGGACAGAAAGTTTGGAAGCTTTGGCTTTGTACTGCGGTTGTTGTGTAAGCATGGGGACTCGTTGGGCAGTAAGAGCTTTCTCTGCTGGAACCTTTGGTGTGGGAGGAATCTTAGTCCATATGCAATTTTAAGAGTCTGGCTGGCATTTGGGAGGCAGGGCTGAAAACAGGAAACAACAGCCCTTATCCCCGGTATAGAAAGACTGGAAGCTTTGGCTTTGTGGTGCACTGTGTGTATCAGCCTGGGGACTCCATGAGCAGCAAGAGCTTTCTGTGCTGGCATCAGTGGTGTGGGAAAGATCTTCGTCCATATGCAATTTTGGGAGTCGAGCATGCAGTTGGGAGGTGGGGTTAAAAACAGGAAACAACAGCCCTTATCCCCAGGAAAGAAAGCCTTGGAGTTCTGGCTTTGTGGTGCAGTTGGTGGGCCACGCTGTGCACTCCATGAGAAGCAAAAGCTTTCTGTGCTGGCAACTTTCGTCTGTGAGGTATCTTTCTTTTTATGCAATTTTGGCGGGTAGGGCTGGCATTTGGGAGGCAGGGCTGAAAACAGAAAACACCAGCCCGTATCCAAAGGAAAGAAAGACTGGATGCTTTGACTTTGTGGTGCACTTGGCGGGGAGGGCTGGGGACTCCATGGGCAGCAAGAGCTTTCAGTGGTGGTACCTTTGATCTGGGAGGAATCTCCGTCCATATGCAATTTTGGGAGTCGGGCTGGCAGTTGGGAGGAAGGGCTGAAAATAGGAAACAGCAGCCCTTATCCCTAGGAGAGAAAGACTGGAAACTTTGGCTTTTTGTTGCAGTGGGTTTGTCAGCCTGATGACTTCTTGGGCAGCATGAGATTTTTGTGCTGGCACCTCTGGTGTGGGAGGACTCTTCGTCCGTGGGAGTCGAGTTGGGAGTTGGGAGGCAGGGTTGAAAACAGGATACAACAACACTTATCCCCAGAAAAGAAAGATTGGAAGCTTTGTCTTTGTGGTGCATTTGTTTTGTCAGCCTGGAGACTCCTTGGGCAGCAAGAGCTTTCTGTGGTGTCACCTTTGGTGTGGGAGGACTCTTCGTCCGTATGCAATTTTAGGAGTCTGGCTGGCATTTGGGAGGAAGGGTTGAAAATAGGAAACAGTAGCCATTATCCCCAGGAAAGAAAGACTAGAAGCTTTCACTTTTCGTTGCAGTTGGTTTGCCAGCCGGGAGACCCCTTAGGCAGTAAGAGCTTTCTGTTCTGGCACATTTGGTGTGGGAGGAATCTTTCTCCATATGGAATTTTGGCAGTCGAGCAGGGCTGAAAACAGGAAACAGCAGTCCTTGTCCCCAGGAAAGAAAGACTGGAAGCTTTGGCTTTCTGGTGAAGTTGGTGTGTCCACCTATGGACTCCATGAACAGCAAGAGTTTTCTGTGCTGGCACCTTTTTTCGAGTGGGAGGAATCTCAGTCCATATGCAATTTTGGGAGTCTGGCTGGCAGTTGGGAGGTGGGGCTGAAAACAGGAAACAAGAGCCCTTATTCCCAGGAAAGAAAGCCTGGAAGCTTTGGTTCTGTGGTGCAGTTGGTGGGCCACGCTGAACACCATGATAAGCAAAAGTTTTTTGTGCTGGCAACTTTCCTCTGCGAAGTATCTTTGTTTTTATGCAATTTTGGGAGTCTGGTTGGCACTTGGGAGGCGGGGCTGAAAACAGAAAGCACCAGCCCTTATCCAAAGGAAAGAAATACTGGATGCTTTGACTTTGTGGTGCACTTGATGGGCGGGGCTGGGGACTCCATGGGCAGCAAGAGTTTTCTATGGTGGTACCTTTGATCTGGGAGAAATCTTTGTCCGTATGCAATTTTGGGAGTCGGGCTGGCAGTTGGGAGGCAGGGCTGAAAATAGGAAACAGCAGCCCTTATCCCTAGGAGAGAAAGACTGGAAGCTTTGGCTTTGTGGTGCAGTTGGTGTGTCTACCTGGTGACTCCATGGGCAGCAAGAGTTTTCTGTCCTGGCACCTTTGGTGTGGGAAAACTCTTCGTCCGTGTGCAATTTTGGGAGTCTGGCTGGCATTTGGGAGGCAGGGCTGAAAACAGGAAACAACAGCCCTTGTCACCAGAAAACACTGGAAGATTTTGCTTTTCATTGCCGTTGGTTTGCCAGCCTGGAGACTCCTTGGGTAGCAACAGCTTTCTGTTTTAGTACCTTTGTTCTGGGAGGAATCTTCGTCTATATGGAATTTTTGGAGTTGGGCTGGTAGTTGGGAGGCAGGGCTGAAAACAGGAAACAGCAGCCCTTACCCTCAAGAAAGAAAGCCTGGAAGCTTTGGCTTTCTGGTGCAGTGGGTTTGTCAGCCTGGGGACTCCACGAGCAGCAAGAGCTTTCTGTGCTGTCGCCTTTGTTCTGGGAGGAATCTTTGTCCATATGAAATTTTGGGAGTCAGGCTATGAGTTGGGAGGTAGATCTGAAAACAGGAAAAAATAGCCCTTATGACCAGGAAATAAAGCCTGGAAGCTTTGGCTTTGTGGTGCAATTGGACTGCCACGCTGGGCACTCCATGGGCAGTAAGAGCTTTCTGGGTCTGGGAGTCAGTCTGGGGGCCTCGGAGGGTTTGAGGGTAAATTGGGAGTGTCCTGAGGGACCGGGACGGGATTTGAGGGCTGCTGGAGGGGCTGCGAGGGGTTTATGCCTTTATACTGCGGGCATCGTCTAGTATTGATGGGGGTAATCGGTGAGTTGACTGTTTCATAATCATCCAAATTTTAACATACAATATGATTATTAGAATAAAAAGCAAAAAGGTAATATCAACAAAACAGTAACAGGGTGAAGCTCTCGGTTGAAGACCTTGGTTGCTTCTTTTTCTCCAGTGATTTTAACTCTTTTTCATCTCGGTTTTAATCCCAGCTTTGGCATTTTGCTGTGAACGTTGTGTCCCCATATCCATTGGAAATTGTATTAACTGTTGATGAGAACCAACTGGAATCCCAAGGTATGTGATATGTTGATAGGATTTCACTGGCTGGCTTTTAATTTGTCCAGGTTTATCGCCATAATGCTTCTGCTCTTTAGTCACTTGAATCAGATTGAATTGAGTTGTTTTCCGGGTCGGGTTCTCTTGTTGAGTCCAAGGTTTTTTAGTGGATTCAGTTTCAGGCACAAAGGAATTTGAGGGAGGTAAAGAATAATCTTCCCTTTGTTCATTATCACAGGGATCACTCACTCTATTTTCATTAATGTGAGGAAAACTGGGAGACTGTAGAAACATCAGCTGAACTTCAAAGTCTCCTGGTTTCTGTCTCTCCTCAGACTTAGAATCAGGGTTCTCTGTGGTTTCCCAAGTCTCAATGCCAGGATAAGACACTGGTTTATGAAGTTGCCTGACCAAACCAGGAGTCTGTTTTTTTAGCAAGTTTTCTCTCTGCGCTCTGGTGCAACAAGGTTTTGAAGGTGGTCAACCTCAGTTTGAAGTAGCTCATTTTTAGCAAGAAGTTTATCCGATTTTTCTCCCGTTTCCCTCTCAAAGGCTAACAATGACTTCAACAGCACATTTTCTGATTTCAAAACAGTAGACTCAACATCAGAAATCCATTCCTGACTTCCCTGTCAGCACTCCATGCAAATGTCTGTGCACTCACTTTGGCCTGAGAGAAACCTGCCTGTTTGCAGGGCACTGACTGGGCAACTTTTCTTTTTGCAGGTGGAAAAGGGCAGATCAAGAAAAAACAGGTGGGTCCAGCAGAAGTGATGCTGCTTCTGTCAAAAGCAGAGCAGAGGCCGAAAGCACTTTAGGAAGTTGCTTGCAGAAGCACTGTGCATTCCAAGTTACAGTTCAGGAGTCTCAGTGACTTGTCCAAAAGGAGAGCTCCTTTTCCATTTCTCAACCCCAGATTCCTCAGGAGTAGGAAACTGAAAACACTGACTCAGAAAAGCTCCTTTCCTTCCTAATAATTGTGCTTTGTCCTTCCCATTTGACAGTGCTCTTGGAAATGTGCTGGTGTGATCTGGATCTAGGAGCAGCCCTGACCTCCCACAGCACTCATCCGATGGCAGGAAGACCCTGCCTGGCTCCTGCTAGGGTTCTCGCCACCACCGACCCAGTATGGGTCACTGGAATGAGGAGCAGGGCTGTGGGACCAGTAAGGACCAGTTAAGGGGGTTGGGGGCACTTCAGCATCTCCATCAAGGTCAGACCAGTACAGACCAGTGTAGACCAGTATAAACCAGTATACGCCTGTATAAACCAGTGTGGACCAGTATGGACCAGTATGGGTCACTGGAATGGGGAATGGGGCAGTGGGACCAGTAAGGACCAGTTAAGGGGGTTGGGGGCACTTCAGCATCTCCATCAAGGTCAGACCAGTACAGACCAGTATAGACCAGTATAAACCAGTGTAGACCAGTATAGACCAGTATAAACCAGGATAGACCAGTATAAACCAGCACAGACCAGTATGGGTCATTGGAATGGGGAATGGGGTGGTGGGACCAGTAAGGACCAGTTAAGGTGGTTGGGGGCACTTCAGCATCTCCATCAAGGTCAGACCAGTACAGACCAGTACAGAGCAGTATAAACCAGTATGGACCAGTATAGACCAGTATAAACCAGGATAGACCAGTATAAACCAGTATGGGGCACTGGAACACGGAATGGGGTGGTGGGACCAGTAAGGACCAGTTAAGGCAGAACTCAACTGGGACTTACTGGTTTGGGGGTGGGCGTGTCCCCTCTTTAGGTGGGCGTGGTCTCTCCCTGGTGGGCATATCCCCTCTTAAGGTGGGTGTGGTCTCTCCAAGTGGGCGTGTCTTTTGCCTCCTCTCCCCCTGCCTGAACTGGGAGCTCAACTGGGACTTATTGGGTTTTGGGTGGGCGTGTCCCCTCCCAAGGACGGACCCAACTTCAGCCCCTCCCCTCCAAGGCCCCTCCCCCCCTTCCTGCCCCTCCCCCACCCTCGGGGTCCCCTCCTGCCCCTCCCCCACCTTCAGAGACCCTCCAGGCCCCTCCCTCACCCTCGCAGTCCCCTCCTACCCCTCCCCCACCCTCAGGGAACCTCCTGCCCCTCCCCACCCTCGGGCTCCCTCCCTGCCCCTCCCCCACCCTCAGAGAACATCCTGCCCCTCCCCCACCCTCAGGGGCCCTCCCTTCCCCTCCCCCACCCTCGGGGTCCCCTCCTTCCCCTCCCCCACCCTCGGGGTCCCCTCCTTCCCCTCCCCCAGCCTCAGGGACCCTCAGGGACCCTCCCCCACCCTCAGAGTCTCTCCTACCACTCCCCCACCCTCGGGGAACGTCCTGCCCTTCCCCCACCCTCAGGGAACCTCAGGGCCCCTCCCCCACCCTCGGGGTCCCCTCCTGCCCCTCCCCCACCCTCAGGGACCCTTCTGCCCGTCCCCCACCCTCGGAGACCCTTCTGCCCCTCCCCCACCTTCAGGGACCCTCAGGGACCCTCCCCCACCATCAGGGACCCTCCTGCCCCTCCCCCACCTTCGAGGTCCCTCACTGCCCCTCCCCCACCCTTGAGGTTCTCTTCTGCCCCTCCCCCACCCTCAGGGCCCCTCCTGCCCCTCCCCCACATTCATGGTCCCCTCCTGCCTCTCCCCCACCCTCAGGGCCCCTCCGGGCCCCTCCCCCACCCTCAGAGACCCCTCCTTCCCCTCCCCAACCCTCAGGGTCCCCTCCTGCCCCACCCCCACCCTCGAGGTCCCTCCTTCCCCTCCCCCACCCTCAGGGACCCACAGGGCCCCTCCCCCACCCTCAGGGACCCTCCTTCCCCACCCGCACCCTCAGAAACCCTCCTGCCCCTCCCCCACGCTCAAGGCCTTTCCCCCACCCCCAAAAAGCCCCCTCCCAGACCCCTCCACCACTCTCTGAGCTCTTACCGGGTTCTTACTGGTGTTACTGGGAGGGTCCCTGAGCTTTTACTGGTATTACTGGTTTTACTGGGAGGGTCCCTGGGCTGTTACTGGTGTTACTGGGAGGGTCCCTGAGCTCTTACTGGTGTTACTGGGAGGGTTCCTGGGCTCTTACTGGTGTTACTGGGAGGGTCCCGGACCTCCCCAGTCTGTTACTGGTCCGTTACTGGGAAGGGGGCGTGGCCTCGCGCCACCACTGGTCCCTTACTAGTCAAACTGGGAGCCTTCCCCGAGCTCCCCTCAGCCCTTACTGGTGCCTTACTGGTGGAACTGGGAGGGCGGGGGCCATTAGTGGTCCCTTACTAGTGTGTACTGGGAAGGGAGAGGGGAGGGGCCGCCCCCTCGAGGCCCCTCCCCCCGCAGTGACATCACCAGGTCCCAAAAATAGCCCCGGGGGACCCAAACTTGGTGGGGGGGACCCGGAGCCGCTCCCAATGCGACCAGTTCAGGGACTGGGAGGGACTGGGAGGGGGCGGGGCCTCCCCTCCTTCCCCCCCTCCGTGTCCTCAGGGTGACCTTGGGGGGGGGAGAGGGATGAGCTGCTCCCAGTGGCTCCCAATAACCCCAGTGACCCCCCCAGTAACCCCAGTTACTCACCTCAATTCCCCGTGACCCCCCAGTAACCCCAATAACCCCCAGTGACCCCCCCAGTAGCTCCCAGTAACGACAGTAACCCCAGTGACCCTCCCAGTAGCTCCCAGTAACCCCAGTAACACCCCCATATCTCCAGCAACCCCCCAGTAACCCCAGGGATCCCCCCAGTAACCCCAGTGACCCTCCCAGTAACCCCCCCCAGTAACCCCAGTTACTCCACCAGTAGCTCCCAGTAACGCCAGTGACCCTCCCAGTAACCCCAGTAACCCCCCCCAGTAACCCCAGTTACTCCACCAGTAGCTCCCAGTAACCCCAGTGACCCTCAGTAACACCAGTAACCCCCCCAATTACCCCTCCAGTAGCTCCCAGTAACCTCCAGTGACCCCCCCAGTGACCCCCAGTGACCCTCCCAGTAACTCCCAGTAACCCCAGTGACCCCCCCAGTAGCTCCCAGTAACTAGCAGTAACACCAGTGTCCATCCCAGTAGCTCCCAGTAACCCCAGTGTCCATCCCAGTAGCTCCCAGTAACTCCCAGTGTCCACCCCAGTGCCTCCCAGTATCTCCCAGGGCTCCCAGTAGCTCCCAGTAAATCCCAGTAACCCCCCAGTAGCTTCCAGTAGCCCCCATGTCCATCCCAGTGTCCATCCCAGTAACTCCCTGTAACCCTCCCAGTAGCTCCTAGTAACTCCCAGTAACCCCAGTGAGCCCCCAGTAGCTCCCAGTAATCCCAGTGTCCATCCCAGTAACCCCAGTGACCCCCCCAGTAGCTACCAGTAACTCCCATTGTCCCCCCCAGTGCCTCCCGGTATGTCCCAGTTTAACCCAGTTCCCCCACCGCAGGCCCTGGGCCGGGTGGGGGAGGGGCAGGCTCATGTTTCCATGGCAATGGCCCTTTCTCTCTGGTCCAGTTTCTCCCAGTTCCTCCCAGTTAAAACAAGTTTTTCCACATTTTTCCCCATTTTTTCCACATTTTTCCCCATTTTCCCCCATTTCTCCCTCATTTCCCTGGATTTTTCTCAATTTTCCCACATTTTCCCCATTTTCCCACATTTTCCCACATTTTCCCATTTTTCTTCATTTTTCCTGGATTTTCCCAGATTTTTCCCCATTTTTCCCCATTTTCCCTCATTTTTTCCTCATTTTTCTCCATTTCCCCACATTTTTCCCCAGTTTTTCCCCAGTTTTTCCCCACTTTCCCTCATTTTTCCCATTTTTTCCCTATTTTCCCCCATTTTTTCCCCGTTTTCCCAGATTTTTCCCCATTTTTCCCCATTTTCCCCCATTTTGCCGCATTTTTTCTCATTTTCCCCCATTTTCCCGGATTTTTCACGTTTTTCCCCCATTTTCCCAGATTTTTTCCCCATTTTCTCCAGGATTTCCCGCATTTTTCCCCATTTTCCCAGATTTTTTCCCTTTCCCCCCATTTTCCTCGATTTCCCCCACATTTTTCCCACATTTTCCCAGATTTTTCCCCATTTCCCCCATTTTCCCCTATTTTTTTCCACATTTTCTCAGATTTTTCCCATTTTTTCCACATTTCCCCCCATTTTTCTCCAGATTTTCCCAGATTTTTTCTCAAATTTTTCCTCATTTTTTCCAGAATTTCCCTTTTTTTCCACATTTTCCCACATTTTTCTCCAGATTTTCCTAGATTTTTCCTCATTTTTCCCTGAATTTCCCCCATTTTTCCCACATTTTCTCGGATTTTTCCCATTTTTTCCCCATTTTTCCCACATTTTCCCATTTTTCCCCATTTTTCCCCATTTTTCCCTGGATTTTTCCCCATTTTCCCCAGATTTTCCCACATTTCTCCCCATTTTTCCCCATTTTTCCGCATTTTTTCCTCATTTTTTCCACGTTTTCCCAGATTTTCCCCATTTTTTCCCAGAATTTCCCACATTTTCCCCCATTACCCCGGATTTTTCCCACATTTTTCCCGGAATTTTCCATGTGTTTCCCCATTTTCCCACATTTTCCTAGATTTTCCCCCATTTTCCCGATTTTTCCCCCCATTTTTTCCACATTTTCCCAGATTTTTCTCCAGATTTTTCCCACATTTCCCCCCTATTTCTCCCCATTTTCTTGAATTTTTGGGCCCCCAGTTTTCCAAATTTCCCAAATTTCCCCAGTGGGAAAAAATGGGGGGAAACCCCAGGAATTTCAGGGAAAATGGGGAAAAAATGGGGAAAAAAGTGGGAAATTTGGGGAACATGAATGAAAAATTGGGAAAAATGGGGGGGAAATTGAGAAAAAAAGTGGGAAATTTGGGAAAAATGGGGGAAAATTGATGAAAAATGGGGGAAAATGGGGGGAAATTTGGGAAAACTGGGGGAAAATCCGGGAATGTGGAAAAATTGGGAAAATGTGGAAAAATGGGGGAAAATCGGGAAAAATGGGGAGGGTGAAATTGGGAAAAATGGGGAGAATTTGGGAAAAATGGGGGAAATTTTGGGGGAAAAGTCAGAAATTTGGGAAAATGGGGGATTTTGAGGGGAAATGGAGGGAAAATTGGGAAAAAAGTGGGAAATTTGGGGAAAACGGGTGAAAAATCAGGAAAAATGGGGGGAAATTGGGAAAAATTAGGGGAGTTTGGGAAGAAATGGGGAGAAAATGGTGTAATTTGGGGGAAATGGGGAAATTTGGGGAAAATGGGGCGAATTGAGAAAAAATCGGGAAATTTGGGAAAAATTGGATGAAAAATTGGGGAAAATTGGGGAAATGGGGGAAAAATTGGGGGAAAATGAGGAAAAAATGGGTGAAATTTGGGGAAAATGGAAGGAATTGAGAAAAAATGGGGGAATTTGGGAAAAATAGGAGCAATTTGGAAAAAAAATGGGGGAATTTGGGAAAAATACGGGGAATTCAGGGGAAACGACAAAAAATTGAGAAAAATTGGGGAAAATTTGGGGAAAATGGGGGGAAAATCGGGGAAAGAAGTGGGAAATTTGGGAAAAATGGAGAAAAAAGTGGGAAATTTGGGAAAAAGTGGGAAATTTGGGAAAAATGGATGAAAAATTGGGAAAAATGAGGACTCAAAAAGATGTTTGATATCACTTTAAGTGATGCCAAGGCATTGTTAGATCCTGTGCAATATGTAGCAACCATAATAGTGGTGTGGGATTAGGTATGGGAGTAAATCCTAGAGGGTTAAAAAGTAATGAAATCTGGCAAATGGATGTCACACATTATGCTCCATATGGAAGGTTTAAGTACATACATGTATGCATTGACACATTCAGTCACTTCATATGGGTCACAGCTCAGACAGGGGAAAAAGCCCTACATGTTAAGAGACATCTATGTGAGTGTTTTGCAGTGATGGGGAAACCACAACAAATAAAAACAGATAATGGACCTGCTTATACAGGTACAAGAGTACATCAGTTTATGCAAAAATGGCAGATTACTCATCGCACAGGCATTGCTCATTCACCCACTGGGCAAACCATAATAGAAAGAGCTCATCATACTTTAAAGACATACTTAGAAAAACACAGACAAGTTGCAGATATTAAAGAGAGACTAAGCAAAGTGTTATTTGTACTAAATCATCTTTGCATTTTCGGGGATCAGAAGGTTCCCCCTGCAGTAACTCATTACATACCAGAACAGAAAGTAGATAGCTCACCAGAAGTATGGGTAAAATTTAAAGATCCACGTACAGGTATATGGCAAGAACCAGCCAAAGTGTTATATTGGGGTAGAGGTTATCTTTGTGTCTCCTCACCACAGGGACCTCTTTGGATACCTGCCAAGTGGACACGAGCCGTGGTGAATGTTCCGACCTCCGACGATATCGGAAGTGGGAAGGAGACGAGTCGAAACGAAGATCCAACTTCTCCTATTACCACGGTTGCGTGAGACAAAAGGACTGCCCAGAGACTTACGATTGCAGATAGAGCAATGTGATAGTTATGAAGCTTTCATTTGCTTACTGAATGCATTATATCGCTTTACGCTGAAAGATTTTGGGATATCGCAATGCTTTGCTTGTAAAAAATCAGAGTGCTTAGCTTGGGTTGCAATTGAGTGTCGAACCTGTGGAAATAGGTGGTGGCTTGAGCAATTTGATTTATCAGGTATTTGGTGTAGACTTTGTGCATATACTATTCTACTAGAAACTTGGCAATACGATCTACAACAAAGCACTGGGTTACCACTTGCAACTGCATTACAGCTATTTTAAGCTGAGGAGCAAAAAGTTTTAGCATACTTACGTTGGGATACAAAGCATATCATAAAACAAATAAGTGTTATAAAGGGTATTAAAATAATAGCTTCCCGTTGCGGAAAAATTACACCCCTGACAGTCATATTGCCAAATGAACCCTTTCGAGGCAATCCTGAGCGATATTTAGATTCTTATGCTAAAAGATACAACCGCACTATCAGGAGAAAACGATGATTTCTTTATGGTTTTGGATCTTGGGGACAATTCTAGTGGCACAAGGACATCCCATGTTGGGCCCAGAGAAAATATTTGGGTAACATTTGCCAACCAAACAGGCCAAATGGACTTCTGTCTAAGTTTGGCCTCAGCGTCAGATCCTTTTCAAACATGTCTGATTGGCATTCCTTACCTTGACACAAATGATTTTGTAGGATGGGTTAGCTCTAAATATAACAAAACCAAGGTGGAATTGGCTTGCAATGTAACAAAAGAATGCACAAATGGCACCAAAGGCATGACATCCCTTTTGCTAGTAGCTAATCTAAACAGAACCATGACAGACAGCCCTAGTGAGTTACAGCTATTTGGGGCTGTATATGGAAATGACTCTTGTTTTAAACTCAATATGAACAAGGAAAGGATTTTTCTACAATGGTAACAAACGATTGGGAATATATCCACCACAAACATAACCGCACAGAATCCTCCATACGATAATGTAACCTGGTGCCAAGGTTGTGTCAAAAACATGTCAGCCAGTGTGACAAAGTCAAAATATTTACCACCTGGTTATTTCTTAATTTGTGGGAATAGAGCGTGGTCTGGCATTCCTAAATACCCCATTGGAGGACCATGTTACTTGGGAAAATTGACAATGTTTACACCCACTATGAGACAAATAACACAATTGAAAAGGAAAAATGTTCGGAACAAACGAGGCACTCAATTTGATAGATACTGTAAATCAGTAGAAAACCAACTCATTGAATTCTGGTCGCCTATGGCAAACTTCTTTGCATCCATATTTGCCCCCATTGGAGCAAAAAAGAGCCTGGTTCTTGTCCAAAGAACAGCTTGTTGGGCAAGGAATCAAATGAATTCTCCTCGAGAATTCTAGGAGAATTGACTCATGACTTTGATGAAATAAGACATGCTGTTTTACAGAACAGAGCAGCTATAGATTTTCTATTGCTAGCTCAAGGGCATGGGTGTGAAGAGTTCGAAGGTATGTGCTGTATGAATCTTTCTGATCACTCTCAGTCCATTTACCAAAAACTAAAAGAAATGCAAGGCCATTTGAATGACTTCAAAATCCAAAAGGATCCTATTAGGGAATGGTTAGCAAAGTTAGGCTTGGGACCATGGCTTGCTGAAGTCGCTAAACAAGCTATTTCACTTTTGCTGATACTATTGGCTGCTTTATGCGTCGTACCTTGTGTTTTTAAATGCATACAGAACATGCTAACGAAGGCAATGAATGATGTATTTTTAACACTGTCAAAAGAAAACGGGGGAAGTGTGGAAAGTATTACAGAAACGTGGTTGATAGAAAGAGGACATGAGAGAGATGCTATAGCACTGGTCCCATGGTAAGGGAAAACTATTCGAAGGTTACTGTATCTGTGAAGCTGCATAATTGACAAAAGAATAGGATAAAGTAGATGGGAAAGTAGAACCAGTAGCAACCAAGTAACCATAAGGATGAGAAAGAAACAGCATTTATGCAAATATAACTTAGGTAATCAGGAGCCAATAATGAACTAGTGCTTGCAATATGTATGAGGCTAATTAACAACACTATAAAGCTGTGCTAACACCATAATAAAGTGGGATAAGTCATGATTCGTTTTGGATTACTGTGTTTTTCTTGTCCCGTCGTCCACAACACCACTTTATGACCCCTCTCCCACCCCGTGAACCCTCCCTCACTCTGTGACCCCTCCCCCACTTTATGGCCCCTCCTCCACTCTGTGACCCCTCCCCCACCGACAGCTTCTCCCTGCAGAGCTGTGGGCAACTACCCAGGCAGGATGAGACCTGAGCCCGGCGGGCAGCAGGGTCCCTGCCCTGACACGAAGAACCCCGGAGCACAGGGACCCCGCTCTGCAGGACAGCCCGGGCACCCCTGGCTGCACCCCCACCTTCCCAGCCCACAGCCATCCCTGGCAGAAGGAACCCACCTGCGCTGTCCCTCTGACGGTGCTGCGGGGAAGGCCTGCCCTGGAGAACATCCTCCTCCTGTGCAACAGACAAACTGGGAGAGTCCTGACAGATGTGCAAGGCTGTGGGATGTGCTAGCTTTAGGAGATTCCTCCAGGAACACAAGCGACATTGCCCTGCACCTGTAGACTCACTCTGCAGAGGAGTGTGAAGTCATGTCCCCAAGGGAACTCTCAGCTGAACACCTCCCATCTTTCTACTGCCCTTACCCTCCCTCTGCCTTACTTCTCTTCTCTCGTGCCTACAGGCAGTGCCCTCGGCCCTGCTGGGCTGTGCAGAGGAGCTGCTGCTGGGCAGAGCTGTCTCTTTGCAATGCTGCCCGCTTGCCAGGAGATACTTGTGTGCCAGGAGCCCGGTCCAGCTGAGCAACACAGCAAGAGCCAAAGGCAGCCCTTTCTCTGCCCCTCTGGGTTCCCCGCAGGTGTCCCTGGGGCTCCAGGGGAACCTGCTGTGGAACAGGCTGAAGTAAACAATGATGTTTCCCTCTTCTCCCCTCTTCAGTGACACTTCTTTCCAGCAGTGACATTTCTCCCCTTAGAAAATTAACAGGGTAAGATGATCACCTTTTCTAGTTTCATCATTACACAGGATGCCAGGAGGGTGACAACAAAGGATCTGATAACTCCCCGGCATAGTGGGGGTTTTCCTGGAGTCACACCCAAAAATGTGTCCGGGCTCTGAGAGGTGTCCACCCCTGAGCTGGACTGATGCACTGCTCACACACACCGGGGGATTCAGAGGCACGAGTCCTTTCCTCGCACACACACAGGCAGTTCATTGCAGCAGGGATCGCATCTCCCTGGGCTCCTGCTGCCACTCCCAGAGCCTGGAGCCACCTCTGCCCTGCAGTGCTCCCACCCTGCCCACTCCTACACTTCAGATGAACATTGGGGTTTTCTACTCCCTGGAACTGCCCAGTCCAGCCCCTCCCCAGTCCATCCATCTCCGTGCCCCGCCCCAGCCCAGCAGAGCAGCACAGTCGTTTCTGATCGTGCAGCAAGAAAGGGAGGAAATAGAGCACACGGACAGTGACTGCATGTCTGGACTGCTCAGGAGATCATCAGCTCGGGCGGCAGCTCCTGCAGCCCCAGGACCAGACCCTCTTCCCAGTGGCCCAGGCAGCTGCTGCCACGTGGGAACAAGCTCTGCTGCCCAGGAGGGTCCTGTAGTGCAGGGCTTTGCAGATGGCCACGTAGCGGTCATAGAACATGATGGTGAGAAGGGCAAGCTCCGCTGTGATCAAGAAGAAAAGCAAAAAACACCTGTGCAGCTCATCCTGAGTAGGAGATGCTCCTGGTGTTCGAGAGGGAATTGGCCATGGCTTTGGGGACAGTGGTGCAGATGCAGCCCAGGTGCGTGAGGGAGAGGTGGAGCAGGAAGAAGTCCCTGGGGGTGTGAAGGTGGTGGTGGCAGGCTACGGTTCTGAGGATGAGGCCGTTGCTCAGGAGGGCAGCCAGGGAGAGGCCCCGGAAGAAGCAGAAGTGCAAGAGTTGTAGCCCTCGCATACCAGGAGGAGGAAGTGGGGGATTAGCTGCTGTTGGACATGAGCTTCCTCCGTGCATCAGGAACTGTCCAAGGAGGAAAAGGCTGTGAAAACTTTGGGTACAGCTTTCCTAGATCAAACCCATGAATTCCTCTGAGCATCTACCCTCATCCCAAGTATCTGCAGTCACACATATGTAGATTCTGGACTGTAGAAGACAGGTTTAGCATGACTTTAAGATGATTTCTTCTGAATTTTTTGATTTATTTTTCTACTACCAGGTCTGACAGCTGTGTCACGGTGACACGGGGGGCATCGTGGAACCAAACGAACCCTGAGACATTTCAGAATCCCACTTGTGTTGGGTCTGTCTGGACTGGAGTTCATTTTCTCACTGCAGCCGTCACAGTGTTGTGCTTTGCATTGGAAGCTACAAAGGGGTTAATCACACCAGTGCTTTGGCAACTGCTGAGCAGGGCTGGCACAGCATCCGCAGTCTCAGCTTCCTCCCTTGAATCGGAGGCAAGACCATGGGAGGGGATACAGACAGGCCAGTTGAGCCAAATGGACCAAAAGGGTATTGCAGAATATATGGCGTCAGTTCAGCTACAAAAGCTCAGGAAAGGAACAGGAAAAGGGGAATCCATTTTTTTACAATACTTGCCTTCTGAGCGGCCTCCCTGTGTGGTGAAGCCCTGCTTCCCGTGAAGTGGACAGGCATGGCTGTTGACGGGAAGTAGAGAATAAATCTCTTTATTTTCCTCTTCACTTATGCATGCACAAACTTAGGCTTTTGCTTTCGTAAAGCGCCTGATCTCAAGGTAGAAGTCATTTTCCATCTTCTTCTGTCTCTTCTGTCTGGCTGGGAAGGGCAGTGATAGAGCGGCTTGGTGGGCACCTGGCATACAGACAATGTCAACCCACTGCAACATGGCAGGGTCTCATGGAACCAAAGGACTGCTGGGACACTTGGGGAACTCACGAAATCAAGTGGCCGTCGTGACACTGCCTTGCATCATAGAAGCAAATATTCCCTGGGAAACTACAGTAAACCAGGGAATTAAGGGACGTCATAGGGACGTGCGGGACATCATGGAATTAAACAAACCCTGGGATATCTTTGGAACTTCATGGAATCAAGGGGATAAAAAAAAAGAATTAAACCCAATGACCAGAAACCATTGGATCGAACATTTCTTTTATACGCCAGTTGGGGATTCATGGGGGTACTCTGCCATGCAGGAATCAAAGAATCAGTATGAATTTCGGAATATAAATACAGTGATACTTGAAAGACCCTCCCCTTCACAAGCAGTCCAGAACTGTGTTATGATTTTGGGGTCCAATGGCATCTGGGCTTTTATTCGTGGAGCAAGACTGCCATCTAGCGTCCATTTCTTCCGGGAGGGGAAGTCGTTTTTGCAGAGTGGTCTTTTCGCTTAACTAATTTATTGAAGAGGGGCCTACACATAAGTTTCCATGTATCATCTACATTCTCTCTCCTAAAACTAATTTTAGTCTTAAAAGAAAAGACCACTACCATACCAACTAAGCAAATCCCTTTGTCGATTAGGATTTTTATCTAAGAAATAACTTCCGATTTAGTAAGTCGTTTGGAAGGGAGATCCTCTCTCATTTCAGTGCCAATGTGACAATATGGGGCCTCATGTAACACATGGAGCGCTGAAAACTGCAGATTCCCATGGAATCAAGGTGCTATTGTGACCCTCTAGGGTCTCATGGAAGAGGGAGGCCCTGCAGAGCGACCTCAAATCAGAGGTTTGGGCAATCCTCAACCAGAGGAAGTTCAACAAGGAGACGTGCCGGATTCTGTCCCTGGGATGGGGTAACCCCGGATGTACGGACAGACTGGGAATGACATGCTGCATAGCAGTGCTGGAAAATGGCCTCTGGGGTCCTGGTGGATGACCAGTTTGCCAAGAGTCAGTGATGCCCTGGCGGGGACTCACTGCTCGGTCACGCAAGGGTTTTCAGACACACACACAGATAGTTCATGGCAGCAGGGGCAGTATCTCCTGGGGATTCTGCTGCCACGGCCGGAGCCTGGATGCACCTCAGCCCTTGGGGGCTACCACCTGCTCTGTCACTATCTGAGATGCCCCACAGCCTGAGGGATGGACACGGGGAGCTCTGGCCACAGAAACACATCCCAGAGCTGCATCCAGGGTTTTCCCAGGGTTTAGGACTGTAAATGCAAAGTGACACAGAGACACTCTTTGTCCCACGTAATTTCAAGGCTACCGCAGGAAGCTGATGGCATTTGTACTTGCTCAGGGTCATCTCCCCACAACAACACCAGGTGTGCGCTCAAGACTTGTCTGTGCAATGCAAACAGAGACAGCCTGTTTAGTCCTTCTGTGTCTCTCCAGAGAAGGTTAAAGAACCTCTGTGGTCTGGATGAGAAACCAGTGCTGGAAGTAGTGGTGCACCGCATCGCTGTAAAACTGGTGTCACAGCCCCCGACAAAAAAACCAAGTGGTCTTTGTCTCCAGCAGAAGTGCTCCTGCTGCCAGCAGGATGCTTCCCGGGACGGGCCAGGAGAGCCTGAGCCAGGGGTGTGGAGCCCGGAGGGATGTTCTGCCTCTCGTGCCCGTCGACCATTCTCACAAGTGCGTGCCCTGGAGGACAATTCAGGAGTCTCCACGTGCCAACAGAGGAGGGATGTGAGGGAAGAGACGATGGCGGTGAAAGGAGCTCATCGACTGTCAGTCTTGAGCTCTCCGATAGCAACCCGCACCCCTGCCACACAGCCGGGCCCCGTCGCCTCCGCGGTGCAGAGTCCCGACAGCCGTTCCGCTGCCGTCGCTCTCGCCTGGCCTCCGCCTCCAGCCCGCACCAGATGAGAGCCCGAGCGACGCCGGCCCCGGGTTCAGCCGCGGGGTGGAATTGTCGGTGGAGGGCAGGGGAGGGAGAGGAAGGCAGAGGAGGGAGAGGAGGCGGAGAGTAAGCGGCCCGCCCGGAGAAGAGAGCCGGGACTGGTGGGGGCAGCGAGACGCCGGGACCGTGGGGGCCGGGGTAGCGGCTGCGGTGGTCGTTCACGTCCCTCGAGACTGCCGTCCTGCCTGGTAAGTTCTTCAAAGAGCTCTGCCTCCGAACTATCCTCCCGTTCCGTCCCTTCCTCTGCTCCATAAAGCATTCCCTCGGAACACTCATCGCTCTTTTCTTTGTCGAGCCGTTCCTCTTTCCTTGCTTTACTCTCGGTCCTTCAGAGAACTCGTGCAGTCCGTCCTTCCCCTTTCCTACTTTTCTTCCTCTATTTGCTTTGCTTAGTCCCGCGGATTCCCATTCTTCAGTGACTCCACCAATCCAACTCTCTTTCCTGCACTCATCTCTCCAGCAAATACTAATGGACACTTCCACTACTGCACCCCTTGACATCCTCTTAAAATTCTTCTCCGTATGGTCCTGACTGCTTCTGTGCCCTTTCTTCTGGGAAACAACCTCCAGTGCAAAAAGCACTTCTGACGGCTTTTCTTCTTTTTCTCTCCACAAGTGTCTGCAGGCAGAGCCCAGGTGCATCAGGACCCATTGGTAGAGAGCACCGAGGGCAGTCAAATCACCAAGTGCTCACACGGCAGCATACGAATAGCTGATTTTATCCATTTTTACCGGTAGCTCCCTGGCCACAACCCCGAACTCCTGGCGCGCGCTGTTAAACCGTTGAGAGAGCTGAGGGCGAAAGCCGGGCGGCTGCCTGTGTCGAGAGATCGTCTTTCCACCGTCCTCTGGCTCTCCTGGCCCCGTCATGGGGAGGCGACCCTGCGCCCTGGCGGATTCGGAAGAATTGACACCGTCTTCTTTGGATCTTTCAGGGGATTTTCTTGGAAACACACAACTCGGTTAATTGGTTCTACTGTGGAGCAAATTAGAGCCCCTATGAAACCAGGACGATTCAGTCCTAAGCAGAGCATCGTGGTAGAATGCCTGTGTGCCAAGTGATGTTACACAGCACAGGGCAGCGCAAGTCTGGGCATACTGCAGTCATCTGCAATGTATGTCCCTAACTTCTCCTGAACCACCCTTTCCTCGCACCTGCCTTGCAGCTTCATGAAGATCTTTCTCTTTGGATAGGAAGAAGGTTCTGACCTGGCCATGAGTGTGGGAAAGACACAGTAACGGTCCGCAAGATTTGGAATGTCACTCGTAAAGGATCTGAACACTACATCTCGGACGTGTGCTGAAGAAATTTTGAACGCAGACACCGCTATTGAGCGAGGTGCATCCAAGCCACACCAAGTGTTAGAGGTAGTGAGAGAGGAGAAAAAGCAGTAAGAATAGAATGACTTCAGGTCATGTGGCCCTGGACTCGGGAAGGATGGTTGCAGGATCATCCTTCATTATCCTCTCAGTACAAATGCAGACTCGTCACATTCCTGTAAATATGTTACCTCTACTGTGATACCGAGGAGGGGAGAACCATGTCCGGAGCACACAGGCATAGGGAGAGTGAGCTTGATGCTGTACTTCCACCTGGGAAAACTATGAAGGACTCAGGACCAATCACTTGCCCAGAATTCTCTTTTAGAACTTGAGAAGCTGCAGTACACCACTGGACTGCTCTTACTCTTACATTATCACCATTCCATCGTTTTTCACCTCTTCAGAAGAGTTTTGTAGAGGAAACGCCATTTTAGACTTAATCAATTGGAAAAATATATTTCCTGTTGTGTGATGGGTGACTGGGATCCCTGTGGAGTTGATCAAGAGAAGGGGTTGGGAGTAAGTGTCTGCATCTACCAAGCCCCAAACCTTCAGCTACCATTTCAGATGGGTGGACCAGGGCTCTCCCAGCCCCACCACTGGCAGGAAGCACTCTGGTGGTTGCCCCGTGTACTCCCTTAGTGTGCGTTACGGTCCCCCTGGTTGTGTTCATCCTGTTCCCCCTTCATCCCTCAGTATATTCCCTAAGGAATTTGCCACCGCTGGGGCTGGGATATCCAACAGTCCTGCTGAAACCGGGTCCCTCTCTCGCACTCTGCATTTTCTCAGAAGAGAAAGGCACAACCAGAGACCCTGGGCTGCTGCCAAGCAAGACTCATCTCCTGCCGAGATAGGAGAGATGCATTCTTCCCAAACAGATGAAGAAGGACCACGGAGAAACCACAGAGGACGAGGAGACACGTGTTCCCCGACGAAGCTTCAAGCAGCCAGAGAGCTGCGGAGAGCACGGGAAGATGTGAAAGGGCCAGCAGGGAATAAGCCCGGAGCTGCCAAAAATCCCAACAGTGGGTGTGCAGCAGAACAGGCGATTGCATCTGGGGAAGGGAGGACTGACTGCACTGTGATTTGACTGGGAGCAGCCCCTGCTGTTAGGAGTGAGGTTGCAGAACCCGGCAATGCTCAGAATGCCATCGTCTGAGGCAGCCACCGGGTTTGCTGCTTGGGGAGGGAGAAACCCAAAGAGAGCAATTCAGACACTGAAAGAACAGTTAATTTCCCTGCCCTCCTGCTTCCTTTGCTCTTCAAGAGAGTCTTTTCTGGCAGCTCTCTTCTCTCGGCAAAGGGTGGTGATTTCTGAACTTCTCAGCAAACAGACAGGTTGGTCTCAGCATGAATTTTGCCTATCTCGTCCTCACTTTCTCTCTGGGTCACCTCCTCTCTCTATCCCAGCTTTTCATCAACGCATTCTTCTTCTTCCTCCCAGAAAACACTTACCCAGCCTTTTCCGGCCCCGTGGGGAAATACCACTGAATAGAGAAAAATCGTTGCAAATCTCGGACTTGTTGTCTTTCATATGTTCACTCCAGAAGATCTTACTTCTCTAAGGAAATGAGGAGAGAAAGAAGAGAAAGCTCAGACCCCTCGTCTGTCTCTGCTGTCCCCTTCAACCTCTCTCGCTATCCCTCTCCCTCTCTCTTCTCATCCACATGCTGACCCCAGAAGACATCTCGGTTGTCTCTGCAGTCACACATTTCTCCTTTTCTAAAGAAAATCAGCAGATCTTTTCAAAACTGCACAAGGCCTATCAAGCTCTCATCTCACTGACTTTAATAATGCGTCCCATTCTGCCTCCAGGCTGCCTCTGCCACGACTTCCAGTTTTCCCCAGGTTGGCAACACAGGCAGGGCTCCCTCTTTGCAGGATCAGCACTGTGTGTTCCCAGGGAGTGAGGAACTCGGGGATTGAGGAACCCTCAGATTTTACGGAGGTGACAGAGATGGGAAAGAAAATGAAATTTTTGGCGGTGCCTCTGAGTGCCCCTCAACCTGCTGCAGATATGCTGGTTCCAGCACATCCAGTTCAGGTGTGACAGGCTGTTACCAGGTCCTCTGAGGAAGAAGAGCAGGAGGAGGGACACTGCAGAGCTCACTTACGGAGACTGCATCTCCATGAAATCCAAAGCAGGTGGGAGAGCTTTCTCTGGGGAAGGTGCAGCATGTCATTCCCAGTCTGTCCGTACATCCGGGGTTGTCCCATCCCAGAGACAGAATCCGGCACGTCTCCTCGTTGAACTTCCTCTGGCTGAGGATTGCCCATACCTCTGATTTGAAGTCGCTCTGCTGGGCCTCCCTCTTCCATGAGGCCCTAGAGGGTCACAATAGCACCTTGATTCCATGGAAATCTGCAGTGTTCAGTGTTCCATGTGTTACATGAAGCCTCATGGCACTTAAATGAGAGAGGATCTCCTTTCCAAACGACTTAGTAAATCGGAAGTTTTTCTTAGATAAAAATCCTAATCGACAAAGGGATTTGCTTACTTGGCATGGTTGCGGTCTTTTCTTTAAAGATTACAATTAGTTTTAGGATAGAAAATGTAGATGATAAATGGAAATTAATAGAGAGTGTATCGTATGCCCATCTTCAAGAAATTAGCTTACATGCCTCAGAAAATTTTTTAATAAGAGATTGTTTTGTTAAGAAGAAACTCAATTCTACGTTGTTTAAGCAAATGGGAAGTCCTAAGACACATGTCTTAGCATGTCCTAGAACATTTATTTTAGGGGTTAGAGGTCGGATAGATCAATCAGAGAGGCTACAAGGTCTGTGAAGGGAGAAGACCACTGTGCGAAAATGACTGCCCCCCCAGAAGAAATGGACGCTAGATGGCAGTCTTGCTCCACGAAAAAAGTCCCAGATGCTATCGGACCCCAAAAACATAAGTACGGACTGCTTGTGAATAGGGGGTCTTTCAAGTATCACTGTATTTATATTCCGAAATTCATACTGATTTTCGATTCATGCATGGCAAAATATCCCTAGAATCCCAAGCTGGCATATTAAAGAAATGTTCGATCCAATGGTTTCTGGTCATTGGGTTTAATTCTTTTGTTTTTTCCCTTTGATTCCATGAAGTTCCTAAGATATCCCAGGGTTTGTTTAATTCCATGAGGTCCCGCCCATCCCAATGACGTCCCTTAATTCCCTGGGTTTGTGTAGTTTTCCAGGGAATATTTACTTCCATGATGCAGGGCAGTGTGACGACGGCCGCATGATTCCATGAGTTTACCCAGCATCCCAGCAGTCCTTTTTTTCCATGAGACCCTGCCATGTTGCAGTGAGTTGACATTGTCTCTACCCTTTCCAGCCAGACAGGAGAGACAGAAAAACATGGAAAATAACTTCTACCTTGAGATCAGGCACTTTACTAAAGCAACAGCCCAAGTTTGTGCATGCATAAGTGAAGAGGAAAATAAAGAGATTTATTCTCTACTTCCCGTCAACAGCCATGCCTGTCCACTTCACGGAAAACAGGGCTTCACCACACAGTGAGGCCACTCAGAAGGCAAGTATTGTAAAAAAATGGATTCCCCCTTTCCTGAGCTTTTGAAGCTGAACTGACGCCATATATTCTGCAGTATCCCTTTGGTCCATTTGGTTCAACTGGCCTGTCTGTATCCCCTCCCATGGTCTTGCCTCCGATTCAAGGGAGGAAACTGAGACTGCGGATGTTGTGCCAGCCCTGCTCAGCAGTTGCCAAAGCACTGGTGTGATCAACCCCTTTGTAGCTTCCAATGCAAAGCACAACACTGTGACGGCTGCAGTGAGAAAATGAACTCCAGCCCAGACAGACCCAACACAAGTGGGATTCTGAAATGTCTCAGGGTTCGTTTGGTTCCACGATGCCCCCCGTGTCACCGTGACAGCTGTCAGACCTGGCAGTAGAAAAATAAATCAAAAAATTCAGAAGAAATCATCTTAAAGTCATGCTAAACCTGTCTTCTACAGTCCAGAATCTACATATGCGTGACTGCAGATACTTGGGATGAGGGTAGATGCTCAGAGGAATTCATGGGCTTTGGTCTAGGAAATCTGTCCCCAAAGTTTTTACAGCCTTTTCCTCCTTGGACAGTTCCTGATGCCCGGAGGAAGCTCACGTCCAACAGCAGCTCCATCACCCACTTCCTCTTCCTGCCATGCGAGGGCTGCAGCTCTTGCACTTCTGCTTCTTCCTGGGCCTCTCCCTGGCTGCCCTCCTGGTCAACGGTCTCATCCTCAGAGCCGTAGCCTGTCCCTAAAGCCGTGGCCAATTCCCTCTGGAAGACCAGGAGCATCTCCTACTCAGGATGAGCTGCACAGGTGTTTTTTGCTTTTCTTCTTGATCACAGCGGAGCTTACCCTTCTCACCATCATGTTCCATGACCGCTACGTGGCCATCTGCAAAGCAGGGAGTAGAAAACCCCAATGTTCATCTGAAGTGTAGGAGTGGGCAGGGTGGGAGCACTGCAGGGCAGAGGTGGCTCCAGGCTCTGGGAGTGGCAGCAGGAGCCCAGGGAGATGCGACCCCTGCTGCAATGAACTGCCTGTGTGTGTGCGAGGAAAGGACTCGTGTCTCTGAATCCCCCGGTGTGTGTGAGCAGTGCATCAGTCCAGCTCAGGGGTGGACACCTCTCAGAGCCCGGACACATTTTTGGGTGTGACTCCAGGAAAACCCCCACTGTGCCGGGGAGTTATCAGATCCTTTGTTGTCACCCTCCTGGCATCCTGTGTAATGATGAAACTAGAAAAGGTGATCATCTTACCCTGTTAATTTTCTAAGGGGAGAAATGTCACTGCTGGAAAGAAGTGTCACTGAAGAGGGGAGAAGAGGGAAACATCATTGTTTACTTCAGCCTGTTCCACAGCAGGTTCCCCTGGAGCCCCAGGGACACCTGCGGGGAACCCAGAGGGGCAGAGAAAGGGCTGCCTTTGGCTCTTGCTGTGTTGCTCAGCTGGACCGGGCTCCTGGCACACAAGTATCTCCTGGCAAGCGGGCAGCACTGCAAAGAGACAGCTCTGCCCAGCAGCAGCTCCTCTGCACAGCCCAGCAGGGCCGAGGGCACTGCCTGTAGGCACGAGAGAAGAGAAGTAAGGCAGAGGGAGGGTAAGGGCAGCAGAAAGATGGGAGGTGTTCAGCTGAGACTTCCCTTGGGGACATGACTTCACATTCCTCTGCAGAGTGAGTCTACAGGTGCAGGGCAATGTCGCTTGTGTTCCTGGAGGAATCTCCTAAAGCTAGCACATCCCACAGCCTTGCACATCTGTCAGGACTCTCCCAGTTTGTCTGTTGCACAGGAGGATGTTCTCCAGGGCAGGTCTTCCCCGCAGCACCGTCAGAGGGACAGCACAGGTGGACTCCTTCTGCCAGGGATGGCTGTGGGCTGGGAAGGTGGGGGTGCAACCAGGGGTGCCCGGGCTGTCCTGCAGAGCAGAGTCCCTGTGCTCCGGGGTTCTTCGTGTCAGGGCAGGGACCCTACTGCCCGCCGGGCTCAGGTCTCATCCTGCCTGGGTAGTTGCCCACACCTCTGCCGCGAGAACCCCAGCAGGAGTCAGGCAGTGTCTTCCTGCCATTGGATGGGTGCTGTGGGAGGTCAGGGCTGCTCCTAGATCCAGATCACTCCAGCACATTTCCAAGAGCACTGTCAAATGGGAAGGACAAAGCACAATTATTAGGAAGGAAAGGAGCTTTTCTGAGTCAGTGTTTTCAGTTTCCTACTCCTGAGGAATCTGGGGTTGAGAAATGGAAAAGGAGCCCTCCTTTTGGACAAGTCACTGAGACTCCTGAGCTGTAACTTGGAATGCACAGTGCTTCTGCAAGCAACTTCCTAAAGTGCTTTCGGCCTCTGCTCTGCATTTGACAGAAGCAGCATCACTTCTGCTGGACCCACCTGTTTTTTCTTGATCTGCCCTTTTCCACCTGCAAAAAGAAAAGTTACCCAGTCAGTGCCCTGCAAACAGGTAGGTTTCTCTCAGGCCAAAGTGAGTGCACAGACATTTGCATGGAGTGCTGACAGGGAAGTCAGGAATGGATTTCTGATATTGAGTCTACTGTTTTGAAATCAGAAAATGTGCTGTTGAAGTCATTGTTAGCCTTTGAGAGGGAAATGAGAGAAAAATTGGATATACTTGTTGCTAAAAATGAGCTGCTTCAAACTGAGTTTGACCACCTTCAAAGTCTTGTTAAAATTTGGATGATTATGAAACAGTCAGCTCAATGATTACCCCCATCAATACTAGACAATGCCCACAGTACAAAGGCAAAATCCCTCCCAGCCCCTCCAGGAGCCCTCAAATCCCATCCCAGTCCCACAGGACACTTCCCCTCAAACCCTCCAAGGCCCCCAGACTGCCTCCCAGACCCACAAAAGCCCACAAGATGCCCCCAAACCCCTTCCATTTACCTCCAGCCCTCCCAGGACCCCTCAAACCCTCTCCTAGTTGCCCCTTCCCCTCGAGGAAGCCCCCAAACTCTCTCCCAGTCCCTTCCCCGACGATTCCCCAAAACCCTTCACAGTCCCCCCAATCTCCCCAACCTCCCTCCCAACCCCCCAAGTTCCTCCAAACCCCTCACAGTCGCCCCAATCTCCCGAATCTTCCTCCCAACTCCACAAGCTCCCCCAAACCCCTTCCCACTTACCTCCACGACCCCCAACCCCTTCTCAGCCTCCCCATTCCTTCCCAAACCCCCTCCCGGTTGCCGACCCGTCCCCCAGGCTCGGCTGAGGAGGTGCCCCAGGTTGATGGGCCCACCATGCCAGGGGGCGGTTCCAGTAGCACAGTGGGAGCCAGAAAGCTCAGAAAAGCCCAGAAAGCTCCCGCCCACCCTGGAACCACCTCAGCTGCCCCTGCAGGGGAGAAATCCAGCCCGGAGCAGAGCAGGGGGCGGGCCCGGGCTTGGAGCTCGATGGACGGGGGCAGTGGGAGAGCAGGGGAGAGACCAGGATGGGTTGAGGGGGCACTGGGAAAGAGGGGAGACACTGGGATGGGCTGAGAGGGCACTGGGAGAGACAGGGAAAAGTTTTTTACCCCTTTCCTGGGCACTGGAACACCCTCTGCATCCCCCTTCCCGGCCATACCGGTTCTCCTTTCCCCCCGAACCATGAACAGGTTTTGGGGCTCCCTCGTGGGTTGCAGCCAATAGAACAGTTCTGCTGGAATGACGTCATTGGTAAATTCTGCTCGACCCCTCTCCTCATGCTGGTGAATCATCCAATAGAACCTCGATACTTCCGCGGGGGCTACCAGGAGCAGGGTGGTGGTGGCGGGGGAGGGGAGGATTGCGATTGAACCCGATTGGTCCCGATCGATCCCGACCCCAGGGTCTCCCCCCGCTGCGATATTTTTCTGTGTCTCACCACGAGATTCCTGGGTCCCTCCTCCCCCTGTGGGTGCCCCCATGCTTTCCCCCATTGAAAATACTCTTGGGGGGTCCCCCAATGTCCCCCCCAGCCCCTATCCTGCCGGGGGATGGATTTAGAGGGATGTCCTTCCCCTTCCCTCTGGCCTGAAGGTAAATGCCCTCCCTGTCCTTCTTCCTTCACCCCCAGGCAGAAAAGAGAAGACAAACAGCCAGTTGGCCCTGGCAGGTGGGGTGTGTTGTTGAGAAGGGAGAGGAGGGGGCTGGTGTTTGGGCAGAGTCCAGTAGGTGATGTCTTTTGTGTCTGGCAAGGCAAGGCAAAGAGGAGTTTCTGTGCTGATGCTGTCACTTGTTTTTTGTGTCTGTTGGAACTAGAACAAGGATGTTTGTTCGGGTAAAGTGCTGCCCTAGTCCACGTGGCTCCTTCCCCAGTCACATGTTCTTTCTATTTTACCAGCAGTCCTTGGTCGGCTCCACGACCATCCAGCTGTCAGTGTTCACGACATACCCATCAGCCCCTTCTCTTCTGGGCTCCTACACTTGCCAACCCTAAGGTGCTCCTAAGTTCTTTTGCTGTCAGTTCATAAAGAGGTCTTGTCAAGTGTCACTGATTTAGAAAATAAACACTGACATCTTTGTCTTTGCAAAAGATGTGTGTGAAAGGGAAGTCTTGGTGCAAAGCAGTGTTGAGCTTCACATTGGGTGATTGGCAGCTTCCTCTGCATCACCCATGTACCCTGGGTTTCTTTGAAAAGTACTTTTCACTCCATATGTGACACCACATTTGCCTGTAGGACATCCTGTCCCCAAATGGATAACTGTAAATATAAAGTGACCCCCTCCATTATTCAAGAAAAGCTTGTATCTCTGTACTAAAAGCATCCAAGTGTCGTGTCCCCCAGTTTTCTGTCTGACAAGGGTTTGAAAGGGTTGCTTTGTGCAGGGAACCCTTTGGGGGCCCCTTGCAGATGGGTGGGGCTGCACTTTGGGGGTGCGGGGCTTTGGTTCTTTGGTTGCCAGGGGTCACTGTGAGTCACTGAGCCGGGGTGGGGACAATGGGCAGGGCTGGTTGGGACAGGCTTTGGCGCCTGTGACATAAAAGGGAAGTGTCCCTGTGGGGCAACCTGTGCTGTGGGAAGCACGCACACAGGGAGAGGCTGGACCGGATGAGGGCCAGGGCAGCAAGATCGCCCCAGGGAGTGGGTTCTGCCCCTGCCTGCAGGGCAGGAGCGCCTTGGGCAGGGCCTGGTGCTGCTGCTGGGGCAGGGGGTGAGGCCTTGCCGCCTGCCAGGTACCTGGGCCCCTGTCCTTGCTGCACCACATCCCCGAGGCTTCCTCCCCACTCCCCGAGCGCCAGCTCCCTCCTTCCCAGCCCCAACCAAGCCCTTCTCTGTGTCCTCCTGCAGGCCATGGCTTTCACAGTATTCCTTTTGGTGCTGGTGCAAAGCGTCATCCAGTCCCTGTAGGCAGTCGGAGAGGGGCTGCACAAGACTCAATGAGCTTGGAGGTCTTTTCCAAGCTGAAGGACTCTTGGATTCTGTGATCGTGTGCTGGATTCAGTTGGGTCCGTGTTAGCAGCATTAGTTTGCTCCCAAAGTTTCCTTGCTGTCAGCTCTTGTGACCTAAGTCTTGAGCTCGTTTAGCTCCTTGTGCTGAACCACTGATGGGAAAAAAGAGGCCTCTGCGAGCAGATTCATGGTGTTCCCTGTAGAATAGTGAGGGGGAAGGTGTTGTCAAGTGGGAAGAGGAGTACTGTTTGTGTGTGGCCTCCCATGTGGCCATGGCACCTTTGAGGGGCTTGAAGGAGAAAAGAGCTTTGTTAAAGTGAGAAGTGAAATAGTGTGTTGGCTGTGGGAATGGGAAGGGAAGAAGAACAGGGAATGGGAAGGGAAAGAGGAATGGAAAGGCATCTGCTGATGCTGTCATTTTTTTGTTATGTCTGCGTGTAGAAGGGAGATTGCCAAAACTGAACCCAGTACACAGTTGAAAGCTAAACAAAACAACATTTATTCCAAAGAAAGTAGCAAACAAAATGAGAAACTGAGAGACAGAAAAGAGAAGGGAAACAAACCCCTAAGACAACCCCCCATTCAATCAAGTGTTACTTACCAGGTTGTCTTACTGACTCCAGAATGCTTAGAGTTCCCCTGGCCAGAAGCTGCATTCTCATTATCCTCATGAGCCAATTTTCATTAATGTGACTAAAGCTGGGAGACTGTAGAAAAATCAACTGAACTTCAAAGTCTCCTGGTTTCTGTCTCTCCTCAGACTTAGGTTTCTACCCTGTTTTCAGCCCTACCTCACAACTGACAGCCCGACTCCCAAAATTGCATACAAAGATTCCTCCCAGACCAAAAGTACAAACACAGAAAGTTCTTGCTGCCCATGGAGTGCCCAGGCTGACAAACCAACTGAACCACAACGCCAAATCTTCCAGTCTTTCTTACCTGGCAATAAGGGTTGTTGTTTCCTGTTTTCAGACCTGCTTCCCAAATGCCAGCACGAAATCCATAATTGCGCACAAACAAAGATTACTCCCAGAACAAGATGCCAGCACAGAAAGCTCTTGCTGCCCATAGAGTGCCCTTGCTGGCCCACCAAGTACACCAGAAAGGTAAAGCTTCCAGTCTTTCTTGCCTGGAGTAATGACTTTTGTTTTCATTTTTCAGATCTGCCTCCCAACTACCAGCCCGAATCCCAAAATTGCATACGGACAAAGATTCCTCACAGAACAAAGGCGCCTGCACAGAAAGCTCTTGCTGCCCATAAAGTGCCAAGCCTTTCCCACCAAGTGCACTAAAAGACAAAGCTTACAGTCTTTCTTTCCTGCGGATAAGTGCCGTTGTTTCAGCCCTGCCAAACAACTGCCAGCCTGACCCTCAAAATTGCTTACGGACGAAGATCTTTCCCACACCAAAGGGACCAAAAAAGAAAGCTCTTGCTGCTAATGGAGTCTCCAGGCTGACAAGCCCACTGCACCACAAAGTCAATAATTCCAGGCTTTCTTTCCTGGGGATAAAGGCGGTTCTTTCCTGTTTTCAGACCTGCCTCCCAAATGACAGCCCTCTTCCCCGAATTCCATACAAATGAAGATTCCCCCGAGAACAAAGGTGCCAGCACAGAAAGCTCTTGCTGCTTGTGGAGTCCCCAGGTGGACTCGACAACTGTACCGGAAAGCCAAAGTTTCCAGTCTTTCTTTCCTGGTCAGAAGGGCTGTTGTCTCCTGTTTTCAGCCCCACCTACCAACCTCCAGCCCTACCCCCAAAACTGCACACGGACGAAGGTTTTTCCCACACCACTGGTGCCTGCACAGAAAGCTCTTGTTGCTCATGGAGTCCCCAGATTGCCACACCATCTCCACCACAAAGCCAAATCTTCCAGTCTTTCTTTCCTGGGGATAAGCGCTGTTGTTTCCTGTTTTCAGCCCTGCCTCCCAACTGCCAGCCCTACTCCCAGTAGTGCATACGGGCTAAGATTCCTCCCACAGCAAAGATGCCAGCACAGAAAGCTTTTGCTGCCCAAGGAGTTTCCAGGCTGACAAACCCAGTGTAACAAAGAGCACAAGCTTTTCTTTTTGGGCCATAAGGGCTGTTACTTCTTATTCTCAGACCTGCCTCTCAGCTCCCACCCTACTCCCAAAATTGCATACGGCTGAAGATTCCTCCCACACCAAAGGAACCAGCACAGAAAGCTCTTGCTGCTCATAGAGTGCCACACCTGGTCCACAAACTGCACCACAAAGCCAAAGCTTCCAGTCTTTCTTTCCTGGGGATAAGGACTGGTGTTTCCGGTTTTCAGCCCCACCTCCAAACTCTCAGTCCTACCCACCAAAATTACATAAAAAGAAAGATACCTCACAGACGAAAGTTGACAGCACAGAAAGCTTCTCCTTCTCATGGAGTTCTCAGCGTGGCGCACCAACAGCACCACAAAGCCTCCCAACTGCCAACTCTACTCCAACGGACGGAGATTCCTCTCACACCAAAGGTGACACCACAGAAAGCTCTTGTTGATCATGAAATCCCCAGGCTAACACACCTACTTCACCACAAAGCCAAAGCTTCCAGTCTTTGTTTCCTGGGGATAATGGCTGTTGTTTCCTGTTTTCAGCCCTGCCTCCCATATGCCAGTCAGACTCCCAAAATTGCATACGGACGAAGAGTCCTCCCACACCAAAGGTGCCAGCACAAAAATCTCATGCTACCCAAGAAGTCATCAGGCTGACAAACCCACTGCAACAAAACCCAAAATTTTCCAGTCTTTCTCTCCTATGGATAAGGGCTGCTGTTTCCTGTTTTCTGCCCTGCCTCCTAGCTGCCAGCCCAACTCCCAAAATTGCATACGGATGAAGATTCCTCCCAGATCAAAGGTACCACCATAAAAAGCTCTTGCTGACCATGGAGTCCCCGGCCCCGCCCACCAAGTACACCAAAAAGTCAAAGCATCCAGTCCTTCTTTCTTTGGATAAGGGCTGGTGTTTTCTGTTTTCAGCCCCGTCACCCAACTGCAAGCTCGACCCCCAAAACTGCATACAGACGAAGATCTTTCCAACACAACTGGTGCCAACACAGAAAACTCTTGCTGCACATGGAGTCCCAAGGCTGATACACAGACTGCACCACAAAACCAAAGCTTCTAAGATTTCTTTCCTGGGGATAAGGGGTTTGTTTCCTGTTTTCAGCCCTACCCGTCAAAATTGCGTAAAAAGAAAGATACCTCAGAGACAAAAGTTGCCAGCACAGGAAGCTTCTCCTTCTCATGGGGTGCTCAGCGTCGCCCACCAACTGCACCACAAAGCCAAAGCTTCCAGGCTTTCTTTCTTGGTCAGAAGGGCTGTAGTTTCCTGTTTTCAGCCCCATCTCACAACTGCCAGCCAGACTCCAAAAATTGCATATGGACTAAGATTCCTCCCACTCGAAAAAAGGTGTCAGCACAGAAAGCTCTTGCTGCTCGTGCAGTCCCCAGTCTGACACACCAACTTCACCAGAAAGCCAAAGCTTCCAGGCTTTCTTTCCTGGGGATAAGGGCTGTTGTTTCCTGTTTTCAGACTCACCTCCCAACTACCAGCCCTACTCCCAATACTGCATGTGGACGAAGATTCTTCCCACACCCAAGGTGCCAGCACGGAAAACTATTGCTGCCCAAGGAGTCTCCAGGCTGAAAAAACAAATGCACCACAAAGCCAAAGCTTCCAGTCTTTCTTTTCTGGGGATAAGGGTTGTTGTCTCCTGTTTTAAGCTCTGCCTCCCAACTCCCATCTCGACTCCCACAGACGAAGATTCCTCTCACATCAAAGGTGATACCACAGAAAGCTCTTGTTGACAATGAAGTCCCCAGGCTAACACACCCACTGCACCACAAAGCCAAAGCTTCCAGGCTTTTTTTTTTGACCAGAAGGGCTGTTGTTTCCTGTTTTCCGTCCTACCTTTCAAGTGCCAGCCCTACCCACCAAAATTGCATAAAGAGAAAGGTACCTCACAGACAAAAGGTACCGATACAGAAAACTTTTGTTTCTTATGGAGTGCTCAGCGTGACCCACCAACTGCACCACAACACCTAAGCTTCCAGTCTTTCTTTCCTGGAGATAAGGGCAGTTGTTTCCTGTTTTCAACCCCACCTCCCAACTGCAAGCTCGACTCCCAAAATTGCATACGGACGAAGATCTTTCCCACACCACTGGTGCGAGCACAGAAAGTTCTTGCTGCACATGGAGTCCCAAGGCTGATAAACGCACTGCACCACAAAGCCAAAGCTTCCAGGCTTTTTTTTTTGACCAGAAGGGCTGTTGTTTCCTGTTTTCAGCTTTGCCTCCCAACTACCAGCCCTATACGCCAAAATTCCATCAAAAGAAAGATACCTAAAAGACAAGAGTTGCCAACACAGAAAGTTTTTGCTTCTCATGGAGTGCTCAACGTCGCCCACCAACTGCACCACAACACCTAAGCTTCCAGTCTTTCTTTCCTGGAGATAAGGGCTCTTGTTCCCTTTTTTCAACCTCACCTCTCAACAGCCAGCCCAACTCCCAAAATTGCATATGGTCTAAGATTCCTCCCACACGAAAAAAGGTACTAGCACAGAAAGCTCTTGCCGCTTTTGGAGTCCCCAGGTGGACACACCAACTGCACCACAAAGCCAAAGCTTCCAGTCTTTCTTTCCTGGACAGAAGGGCTGTTGTTTCTTGTTTTCAGGCCCAAATCCCAACTCCCAGCCCTACCCTCAAAACTGCATATGGACGAAGATTTTTCCCACAGTACTGGTGCCAGTAGAGAAAGTTCTTGCTGCTCATGGAGTCCCCAGCCTGACACCCCAACAGCACCGCAAAGCCAAAGCTTCCAGGCTTTCTTTCCTGGCCAGAAGGTCTGTTGATTCCTGTTTTCAGCCCCGTCTCACAACTGCCAGCCAGACTCCAAAAATTGCATATGGACTAAGATTCTTCCCACTCGAAAAAAGCTGCCAGCACAGAAATCGCTGCTCGTGGAGTCCCAGGTAGACACACCATCTGCACCACAAAGCCAAAGCTTCCAGTCTTTCTTTCCTGGGGATAAGGGCTGTTCTTTCCTGTTTTCAGCCCCGCCTCCCAACTGCCAGCCAGACTCCCAAAATTGCATATGGACTAAGATTCCTCCCACACGAAAAAAGGTACCAGCACAGAAAACTCTTGCTGCTCGTGGAGTCCCCAGTTGGACACACCATCTGCACGACAAAGCCAAAGCTTCCAGGCTTTCTTTCCTGGGGATAAGGGCTGTTGTTTCCTGTTTTCAGCCCTGCCTTTTAAATGCCGGTCAGACTCCAAAGATTGCAAATGGACGAAGATTCCTCCCACACCAAAGGCGTCAGCACAGAAATCTCTTTCTGACCAGGAAGTCTCCAGGTTGACAAACCCACTGTAACAAAAAGCCAAATTTTCCAGTCATTCTCTCCTAGGGATAAGGGCTGCTGTTTTCTGTTTTCAACCCTACCTCTCAGTTGCCAAACCAACTCCCAAAATTGCGTAAAAAGAATGATACCTCACAGACGAAAGTTGCCAGCAGAGAAAGCTTCTCCTTCTCTTGGAGTGCTCAGCGTGGCCCACCAACTGCACCACAAAACCAAAGCTTCCAGTCTTTCTTTTCTGGGGATAAGGGCTTTTGTTTCGTATTTTCAACCGTGCCTCCCAAATTACACAAATGACCCCTCCCAGTAACCCCAGTGACCCCCCAGTAACCCCATTGACCCCCCCAGTAGCTCCCAGTAAGCCCCCAGTGACAACCCTAGTAGCTCCCAGTAGCTCCCAGTAACCCCAGTGTCCATCCCAGTAGCTCCCAGTAGATAGCAGTAACCCTAGTGTCCATCCCAGTAGCTCCCAGTAACTCCCAGTGTCCACCCCAGTACCTCCCAATATCTCCCAGGGCTCCCAGTAGCTCCCAGTAAATCCCAGTAACCCCCCAGTAGCTTCCAGTACCCCCCGTGTCCATCCCAGTGTCCATCCCAGTAACTCCCTGTAACCCTCCCAGTAGCTCCTAGTTACTCCTAGTAACCCCAGTGACCCCCCAGTAGTTCCCAGTAATCCCAGTGTCCATCCCGGTAACCCCAGTGACCCCCCCAGTAGCTACCAGCAACTCCCAGTGTCCCCCCCAGTGCCTCCCGGTATGTCCCAGTTTAACCCAGTTCCCCCCCGCGGGCTCTGGGCCGGAGGGGGGGCTCCTGTTTCCATGGCAATGGCCCTTTCTCTCTGGTCCAGTTTCTCCCAGTTCCTCCCAGTTAAACCCAGTTTTTTCATATTTTTCCCCATTTTTTTCCACATTTTTCCCCATTTTTTTCCCATTTCTCCCATTATTTCTCTGGATTTTTCCCAATTTTCCCACATTTTCCCGATTTTCCCCCATTTTTCCCTGATTTTCCCCCCATTTTTCCCCTTTTCCCCTCCTTTTTTCCTCATTTTTCTCCATTTTCCCGCATTTTTCCTGATTTTTCCCCATTTTCCCCACTTTCCCTCATTGTTTCCTATTTTTTCCCTATTTTCACCCATTTTTTCCCCATTTTCAAAGACTTTTCCCCATTTTCCCCATTTTCTCTCATTTTGTTGCATTTTTTCCCATTTCCCCCATTTTCCCCGATTTTTCCAGTTTTTCCCCCTTTTTCCTAGATTTTTTCTTCATTTTCCCTATAATTTCCCGCATTTCCTCCCATTTTTCCTTATTTTTTCCATTTTTTCCACATTTTCCAGGATTTTTCCTCTTTTCTTCCCAAAATTTCCCAGATTTTTTCGTTTTCCCCACATTTTCCCAAATTTTTTCCTATTTTTTCCACATTTTTCCAGATTTTTTCCCATTTTTCCCCATTTCCCCCATGTTTTGCAGAATTTCCCACATTTTTCCCCATTTTCCCAGATTTTTTCCCTTTTCCCCCCATTATCCTCGATTTTCCTCACATTTTTCTCAAATTTTCCCAGATTTTTCCCCATTTTCCCCCATTTTTCTTCATTTTTTCCACATTTTCCCACATTTTTCTCCAGATTATCCCAGGAGGAAATAGAGGACACGGACAGTGACTGTGTGTCTGGACTGCTCAGGAGATCATCAGCTCAGGTGGCAGCTCCTGCAGCCCCAGGGCCAGACCCTCTTCCCAGTGGCCCAGGCAGCTGCTGCCACGTGGGAACAAGCTCTGCTGCCCAGGAGGGTCCTGTAGTGCAGAGCTTTGCAGATGGCCACGTAGTGGTCATAGAACATGATGGTGAGAAGGGCAAGCTCCGCTGTGATCAAGAAGAAAAGCAAAAAACACCTGTGCAGCTCATCCTGAGTAGGAGATGCTCCTGGTGTTCGAGAGGGAATTGGCCATGGCTTTGGGGACAGTGGTGCAGATGCAGCCCAGGTGCGTGAGGGAGAGGTGGAGCAGGAAGAAGTCCCTGGGGGTGTGAAGGTGGTGGTGGCAGGCTACGGTTCTGAGGATGAGGCCGTTGCTCAGGAGGGCAGCCAGGGAGAGGCCCCGGAAGAAGCAGAAGTGCAAGAGTTGTAGCCCTCGCATACCAGGAGGAGGAAGTGGGGGATTAGCTGCTGTTGGACATGAGCTTCCTCCGTGCATCAGGAACTGTCCAAGGAGGAAAAGGCTGTGAAAACTTTGGGTACAGCTTTCCTAGATCAAACCCATGAATTCCTCTGAGCATCTACCCTCATCCCAAGTATCTGCAGTCACACATATGTAGATTCTGGACTGTAGAAGACAGGTTTAGCATGACTTTAAGATGATTTCTTCTGAATTTTTTGATTTATTTTTCTACTACCAGGTCTGACAGCTGTGTCACGGTGACACGGGGGGCATCGTGGAACCAAACGAACCCTGAGACATTTCAGAATCCCACTTGTGTTGGGTCTGTCTGGACTGGAGTTCATTTTCTCACTGCAGCCGTCACAGTGTTGTGCTTTGCATTGGAAGCTACAAAGGGGTTAATCACACCAGTGCTTTGGCAACTGCTGAGCAGGGCTGGCACAGCATCCGCAGTCTCAGCTTCCTCCCTTGAATCGGAGGCAAGACCATGGGAGGGGATACAGACAGGCCAGTTGAGCCAAATGGACCAAAAGGGTCATTACAGAATATATGGCGTCAGTTCAACTACAAAAGCCCAGGAAAGTAACAGGAAATGGGGAATCCATTTTTTTACAATACTTGCCTTCTGAGCGGCCTCCCTGTGTGGTGAAGCCCTGCTTCCCGTGAAGTGGACAGGCATGGCTGTTGACGGGAAGTAGAGAATAAATCTCTTTATTTTCCTCTTCACTTATGCATGCACAAACTTAGGCTTTTGCTTTCGTAAAGCGCCTGATCTCAAGGTAGAAGTCATTTTCCATCTTCTTCTGTCTCTTCTGTCTGGCTGGGAAGGGCAGTGATAGAGCGGCTTGGTGGGCACCTGGCATACAGACAATGTCAACCCACTGCAACATGGCAGGGTCTCATGGAACCAAAGGACTGCTGGGACACTTGGGGAACTCACGAAATCAAGTGGCCGTCGTGACACTGCCTTGCATCATAGAAGCAAATATTCCCTGGGAAACTACAGTAAACCAGGGAATTAAGGGACGTCATAGGGACGTGCGGGACATCATGGAATTAAACAAACCCTGGGATATCTTTGGAACTTCATGGAATCAAGGGGATAAAAAAAAGAATTAAACCCAATGACCAGAAACCATTGGATCGAACATTTCTTTTATACGCCAGTTGGGGATTCATGGGGGTACTCTGCCATGCAGGAATCAAAGAATCAGTATGAATTTCGGAATATAAATACAGTGATACTTGAAAGACCCTCCCCTTCACAAGCAGTCCAGAACTGTGTTATGATTTTGGGGTCCAATGGCATCTGGGCTTTTATTCGTGGAGCAAGACTGCCATCTAGCGTCCATTTCTTCCGGGAGGGGAAGTCGTTTTTGCAGAGTGGTCTTTTCGCTTAACTAATTTATTGAAGAGGGGCCTACACATAAGTTTCCATGTATCATCTACATTCTCTCTCCTAAAACTAATTTTAGTCTTAAAAGAAAAGACCACTACCATACCAACTAAGCAAATCCCTTTGTCGATTAGGATTTTTATCTAAGAAATAACTTCCGATTTAGTAAGTCGTTTGGAAGGGAGATCCTCTCTCATTTCAGTGCCAATGTGACAATATGGGGCCTCATGTAACACACGGAGCGCTGAAAACTGCAGATTCCCATGGAATCAAGGTGCTATTGTGACCCTCTAGGGTCTCATGGAAGAGGGAGGCCCTGCAGAGCGACCTCAAATCAGAGGTTTGGGCAATCCTCAACCAGAGGAAGTTCAACAAGGAGACGTGCCGGATTCTGTCCCTGGGATGGGGTAACCCCGGATGTACGGACAGACTGGGAATGACATGCTGCATAGCAGTGCTGGAAAATGGCCTCTGGGGTCCTGGTGGATGACCAGTTTGCCAAGAGTCAGTGATGCCCTGGCGGGGACTCACTGCTCGGTCACGCAAGGGTTTTCAGACACACACACAGATAGTTCATGGCAGCAGGGGCAGTATCTCCTGGGGATTCTGCTGCCACGGCCGGAGCCTGGATGCACCTCAGCCCTTGGGGGCTACCACCTGCTCTGTCACTATCTGAGATGCCCCACAGCCTGAGGGATGGACACGGGGAGCTCTGGCCACAGAAACACATCCCAGAGCTGCATCCAGGGTTTTCCCAGGGTTTAGGACTGTAAATGCAAAGTGACACAGAGACACTCTTTGTCCCACGTAATTTCAAGGCTACCGCAGGAAGCTGATGGCATTTGTACTTGCTCAGGGTCATCTCCCCACAACAACACCAGGTGTGCGCTCAAGACTTGTCTGTGCAATGCAAACAGAGACAGCCTGTTTAGTCCTTCTGTGTCTCTCCAGAGAAGGCTAAAGAACCTCTGTGGTCTGGATGAGAAACCAGTGCTGGAAGTAGTGGTGCACCGCATCGCTGTAAAACTGGTGTCACAGCCCCCGACAAAAAAACCAAGTGGTCTTTGTCTCCAGCAGAAGTGCTCCTGCTGCCAGCAGGATGCTTCCCGGGACGGGCCAGGAGAGCCTGAGCCAGGGGTGTGGAGCCCGGAGGGATGTTCTGCCTCTCGTGCCCGTCGACCATTCTCACAAGTGCGTGCCCTGGAGGACAATTCAGGAGTCTCCACGTGCCAACAGAGGAGGGATGTGAGGGAAGAGACGATGGCGGCGAAAGGAGCTCATCGACTGTCAGTCTTGAGCTCTCCGATAGCAACCCGCACCCCTGCCACACAGCCGGGCCCCGTCGCCTCCGCGGTGCAGAGTCCCGACAGCCGTTCCGCTGCCGTCGCTCTCGCCTGGCCTCCGCCTCCAGCCCGCACCAGATGAGAGCCCGAGCGACGCCGGCCCCGGGTTCAGCCGCGGGGTGGAATTGTCGGTGGAGGGCAGGGGAGGGAGAGGAAGGCAGAGGAGGGAGAGGAGGCGGAGAGTAAGCGGCCCGCCCGGAGAAGAGAGCCGGGACTGGTGGGGGCAGCGAGACGCCGGGACCGTGGGGGCCGGGGTAGCGGCTGCGGTGGTCGTTCACGTCCCTCGAGACTGCCGTCCTGCCTGGTAAGTTCTTCAAAGAGCTCTGCCTCCGAACTATCCTCCCGTTCCGTCCCTTCCTCTGCTCCATAAAGCATTCCCTCGGAACACTCATCGCTCTTTTCTTTGTCGAGCCGTTCCTCTTTCCTTGCTTTACTCTCGGTCCTTCAGAGAACTCGTGCAGTCCGTCCTTCCCCTTTCCTACTTTTCTTCCTCTATTTGCTTTGCTTAGTCCCGCGGATTCCCATTCTTCAGTGACTCCACCAATCCAACTCTCTTTCCTGCACTCATCTCTCCAGCAAATACTAATGGACGCTTCCACTACTGCACCCCTTGACATCCTCTTAAAATTCTTCTCCGTATGGTCCTGACTGCTTCTGTGCCCTTTCTTCTGGGAAACAACCTCCAGTGCAAAAAGCACTTCTGACGGCTTTTCTTCTTTTTCTCTCCACAAGTGTCTGCAGGCAGAGCCCAGGTGCATCAGGACCCATTGGTAGAGAGCACCGAGGGCAGTCAAATCACCAAGTGCTCACACGGCAGCATACGAATAGCTGATTTTATCCATTTTTACCGGTAGCTCCCTGGCCACAACCCCGAACTCCTGGCGCGCGCTGTTAAACCGTTGAGAGAGCTGAGGGCGAAAGCCGGGCGGCTGCCTGTGTCGAGAGATCGTCTTTCCACCGTCCTCTGGCTCTCCTGGCCCCGTCATGGGGAGGCGACCCTGCGCCCTGGCGGATTCGGAAGAATTGACACCGTCTTCTTTGGATCTTTCAGGGGATTTTCTTGGAAACACACAACTCGGTTAATTGGTTCTACTGTGGAGCAAATTAGAGCCCCTATGAAACCAGGACGATTCAGTCCTAAGCAGAGCATCGTGGTAGAATGCCTGTGTGCCAAGTGATGTTACACAGCACAGGGCAGCGCAAGTCTGGGCATACTGCAGTCATCTGCAATGTATGTCCCTAACTTCTCCTGAACCACCCTTTCCTCGCACCTGCCTTGCAGCTTCATGAAGATCTTTCTCTTTGGATAGGAAGAAGGTTCTGACCTGGCCATGAGTGTGGGAAAGACACAGTAACGGTCCGCAAGATTTGGAATGTCACTCGTAAAGGATCTGAACACTACATCTCGGACGTGTGCTGAAGAAATTTTGAACGCAGACACCGCTATTGAGCGAGGTGCATCCAAGCCACACCAAGTGTTAGAGGTAGTGAGAGAGGAGAAAAAGCAGTAAGAATAGAATGACTTCAGGTCATGTGGCCCTGGACTCGGGAAGGATGGTTGCAGGATCATCCTTCATTATCCTCTCAGTACAAATGCAGACTCGTCACATTCCTGTAAATATGTTACCTCTACTGTGATACCGAGGAGGGGAGAACCATGTCCGGAGCACACAGGCATAGGGAGAGTGAGCTTGATGCTGTACTTCCACCTGGGAAAACTATGAAGGACTCAGGACCAATCACTTGCCCAGAATTCTCTTTTAGAACTTGAGAAGCTGCAGTACACCACTGGACTGCTCTTACTCTTACATTATCACCATTCCATCGTTTTTCACCTCTTCAGAAGAGTTTTGTAGAGGAAACGCCATTTTAGACTTAATCAATTGGAAAAATATATTTCCTGTTGTGTGATGGGTGACTGGGATCCCTGTGGAGTTGATCAAGAGAAGGGGTTGGGAGTAAGTGTCTGCATCTACCAAGCCCCAAACCTTCAGCTACCATTTCAGATGGGTGGACCAGGGCTCTCCCAGCCCCACCACTGGCAGGAAGCACTCTGGTGGTTGCCCCGTGTACTCCCTTAGTGTGCGTTACGGTCCCCCTGGTTGTGTTCATCCTGTTCCCCCTTCATCCCTCAGTATATTCCCTAAGGAATTTGCCACCGCTGGGGCTGGGATATCCAACAGTCCTGCTGAAACCGGGTCCCTCTCTCGCACTCTGCATTTTCTCAGAAGAGAAAGGCACAACCAGAGACCCTGGGCTGCTGCCAAGCAAGACTCATCTCCTGCCGAGATAGGAGAGATGCATTCTTCCCAAACAGATGAAGAAGGACCACGGAGAAACCACAGAGGACGAGGAGACACGTGTTCCCCGACGAAGCTTCAAGCAGCCAGAGAGCTGCGGAGAGCACGGGAAGATGTGAAAGGGCCAGCAGGGAATAAGCCCGGAGCTGCCAAAAATCCCAACAGTGGGTGTGCAGCAGAACAGGCGATTGCATCTGGGGAAGGGAGGACTGACTGCACTGTGATTTGACTGGGAGCAGCCCCTGCTGTTAGGAGTGAGGTTGCAGAACCCGGCAATGCTCAGAATGCCATCGTCTGAGGCAGCCACCGGGTTTGCTGCTTGGGGAGGGAGAAACCCAAAGAGAGCAATTCAGACACTGAAAGAACAGTTAATTTCCCTGCCCTCCTGCTTCCTTTGCTCTTCAAGAGAGTCTTTTCTGGCAGCTCTCTTCTCTCGGCAAAGGGTGGTGATTTCTGAACTTCTCAGCAAACAGACAGGTTGGTCTCAGCATGAATTTTGCCTATCTCGTCCTCACTTTCTCTCTGGGTCACCTCCTCTCTCTATCCCAGCTTTTCATCAACGCATTCTTCTTCTTCCTCCCAGAAAACACTTACCCAGCCTTTTCCGGCCCCGTGGGGAAATACCACTGAATAGAGAAAAATCGTTGCAAATCTCGGACTTGTTGTCTTTCATATGTTCACTCCAGAAGATCTTACTTCTCTAAGGAAATGAGGAGAGAAAGAAGAGAAAGCTCAGACCCCTCGTCTGTCTCTGCTGTCCCCTTCAACCTCTCTCGCTATCCCTCTCCCTCTCTCTTCTCATCCACATGCTGACCCCAGAAGACATCTCGGTTGTCTCTGCAGTCACACATTTCTCCTTTTCTAAAGAAAATCAGCAGATCTTTTCAAAACTGCACAAGGCCTATCAAGCTCTCATCTCACTGACTTTAATAATGCGTCCCATTCTGCCTCCAGGCTGCCTCTGCCACGACTTCCAGTTTTCCCCAGGTTGGCAACACAGGCAGGGCTCCCTCTTTGCAGGATCAGCACTGTGTGTTCCCAGGGAGTGAGGAACTCGGGGATTGAGGAACCCTCAGATTTTACGGAGGTGACAGAGATGGGAAAGAAAATGAAATTTTTGGCGGTGCCTCTGAGTGCCCCTCAACCTGCTGCAGATATGCTGGTTCCAGCACATCCAGTTCAGGTGTGACAGGCTGTTACCAGGTCCTCTGAGGAAGAAGAGCAGGAGGAGGGACACTGCAGAGCTCACTTACGGAGACTGCATCTCCATGAAATCCAAAGCAGGTGGGAGAGCTTTCTCTGGGGAAGGTGCAGCATGTCATTCCCAGTCTGTCCGTACATCCGGGGTTGTCCCATCCCAGAGACAGAATCCGGCACGTCTCCTCGTTGAACTTCCTCTGGCTGAGGATTGCCCATACCTCTGATTTGAAGTCGCTCTGCTGGGCCTCCCTCTTCCATGAGGCCCTAGAGGGTCACAATAGCACCTTGATTCCATGGAAATCTGCAGTGTTCAGTGTTCCATGTGTTACATGAAGCCTCATGGCACTTAAATGAGAGAGGATCTCCTTTCCAAACGACTTAGTAAATCGGAAGTTTTTCTTAGATAAAAATCCTAATCGACAAAGGGATTTGCTTACTTGGCATGGTTGCGGTCTTTTCTTTAAAGATTACAATTAGTTTTAGGATAGAAAATGTAGATGATAAATGGAAATTAATAGAGAGTGTATCGTATGCCCATCTTCAAGAAATTAGCTTACATGCCTCAGAAAATTTTTTAATAAGAGATTGTTTTGTTAAGAAGAAACTCAATTCTACGTTGTTTAAGCAAATGGGAAGTCCTAAGACACATGTCTTAGCATGTCCTAGAACATTTATTTTAGGGGTTAGAGGTCGGATAGATCAATCAGAGAGGCTACAAGGTCTGTGAAGGGAGAAGACCACTGTGCGAAAATGACTGCCCCCCCAGAAGAAATGGACGCTAGATGGCAGTCTTGCTCCACGAAAAAAGTCCCAGATGCTATCGGACCCCAAAAACATAAGTACGGACTGCTTGTGAATAGGGGGTCTTTCAAGTATCACTGTATTTATATTCCGAAATTCATACTGATTTTCGATTCATGCATGGCAAAATATCCCTAGAATCCCAAGCTGGCATATTAAAGAAATGTTCGATCCAATGGTTTCTGGTCATTGGGTTTAATTCTTTTGTTTTTTCCCTTTGATTCCATGAAGTTCCTAAGATATCCCAGGGTTTGTTTAATTCCATGAGGTCCCGCCCATCCCAATGACGTCCCTTAATTCCCTGGGTTTGTGTAGTTTTCCAGGGAATATTTACTTCCATGATGCAGGGCAGTGTGACGACGGCCGCATGATTCCATGAGTTTACCCAGCATCCCAGCAGTCCTTTTTTTCCATGAGACCCTGCCATGTTGCAGTGAGTTGACATTGTCTCTACCCTTTCCAGCCAGACAGGAGAGACAGAAAAACATGGAAAATAACTTCTACCTTGAGATCAGGCACTTTACTAAAGCAACAGCCCAAGTTTGTGCATGCATAAGTGAAGAGGAAAATAAAGAGATTTATTCTCTACTTCCCGTCAACAGCCATGCCTGTCCACTTCACGGAAAACAGGGCTTCACCACACAGTGAGGCCACTCAGAAGGCAAGTATTGTAAAAAAATGGATTCCCCCTTTCCTGAGCTTTTGAAGCTGAACTGACGCCATATATTCTGCAGTATCCCTTTGGTCCATTTGGTTCAACTGGCCTGTCTGTATCCCCTCCCATGGTCTTGCCTCCGATTCAAGGGAGGAAACTGAGACTGCGGATGTTGTGCCAGCCCTGCTCAGCAGTTGCCAAAGCACTGGTGTGATCAACCCCTTTGTAGCTTCCAATGCAAAGCACAACACTGTGACGGCTGCAGTGAGAAAATGAACTCCAGCCCAGACAGACCCAACACAAGTGGGATTCTGAAATGTCTCAGGGTTCGTTTGGTTCCACGATGCCCCCCGTGTCACCGTGACAGCTGTCAGACCTGGCAGTAGAAAAATAAATCAAAAAATTCAGAAGAAATCATCTTAAAGTCATGCTAAACCTGTCTTCTACAGTCCAGAATCTACATATGCGTGACTGCAGATACTTGGGATGAGGGTAGATGCTCAGAGGAATTCATGGGCTTTGGTCTAGGAAATCTGTCCCCAAAGTCTTTACAGCCTTTTCCTCCTTGGACAGTTCCTGATGCCCGGAGGAAGCTCACGTCCAACAGCAGCTCCATCACCCACTTCCTCTTCCTGCCATGCGAGGGCTGCAGCTCTTGCACTTCTGCTTCTTCCTGGGCCTCTCCCTGGCTGCCCTCCTGGTCAACGGTCTCATCCTCAGAGCCGTAGCCTGTCCCTAAAGCCGTGGCCAATTCCCTCTGGAAGACCAGGAGCATCTCCTACTCAGGATGAGCTGCACAGGTGTTTTTTGCTTTTCTTCTTGATCACAGCGGAGCTTACCCTTCTCACCATCATGTTCCATGACCGCTACGTGGCCATCTGCAAAGCAGGGAGTAGAAAACCCCAATGTTCATCTGAAGTGTAGGAGTGGGCAGGGTGGGAGCACTGCAGGGCAGAGGTGGCTCCAGGCTCTGGGAGTGGCAGCAGGAGCCCAGGGAGATGCGACCCCTGCTGCAATGAACTGCCTGTGTGTGTGCGAGGAAAGGACTCGTGTCTCTGAATCCCCCGGTGTGTGTGAGCAGTGCATCAGTCCAGCTCAGGGGTGGACACCTCTCAGAGCCCGGACACATTTTTGGGTGTGACTCCAGGAAAACCCCCACTGTGCCGGGGAGTTATCAGATCCTTTGTTGTCACCCTCCTGGCATCCTGTGTAATGATGAAACTAGAAAAGGTGATCATCTTACCCTGTTAATTTTCTAAGGGGAGAAATGTCACTGCTGGAAAGAAGTGTCACTGAAGAGGGGAGAAGAGGGAAACATCATTGTTTACTTCAGCCTGTTCCACAGCAGGTTCCCCTGGAGCCCCAGGGACACCTGCGGGGAACCCAGAGGGGCAGAGAAAGGGCTGCCTTTGGCTCTTGCTGTGTTGCTCAGCTGGACCGGGCTCCTGGCACACAAGTATCTCCTGGCAAGCGGGCAGCACTGCAAAGAGACAGCTCTGCCCAGCAGCAGCTCCTCTGCACAGCCCAGCAGGGCCGAGGGCACTGCCTGTAGGCACGAGAGAAGAGAAGTAAGGCAGAGGGAGGGTAAGGGCAGCAGAAAGATGGGAGGTGTTCAGCTGAGACTTCCCTTGGGGACATGACTTCACATTCCTCTGCAGAGTGAGTCTACAGGTGCAGGGCAATGTCGCTTGTGTTCCTGGAGGAATCTCCTAAAGCTAGCACATCCCACAGCCTTGCACATCTGTCAGGACTCTCCCAGTTTGTCTGTTGCACAGGAGGATGTTCTCCAGGGCAGGTCTTCCCCGCAGCACCGTCAGAGGGACAGCACAGGTGGACTCCTTCTGCCAGGGATGGCTGTGGGCTGGGAAGGTGGGGGTGCAACCAGGGGTGCCCGGGCTGTCCTGCAGAGCAGAGTCCCTGTGCTCCGGGGTTCTTCGTGTCAGGGCAGGGACCCTACTGCCCGCCGGGCTCAGGTCTCATCCTGCCTGGGTAGTTGCCCACACCTCTGCCGCGAGAACCCCAGCAGGAGTCAGGCAGTGTCTTCCTGCCATTGGATGGGTGCTGTGGGAGGTCAGGGCTGCTCCTAGATCCAGATCACTCCAGCACATTTCCAAGAGCACTGTCAAATGGGAAGGACAAAGCACAATTATTAGGAAGGAAAGGAGCTTTTCTGAGTCAGTGTTTTCAGTTTCCTACTCCTGAGGAATCTGGGGTTGAGAAATGGAAAAGGAGCCCTCCTTTTGGACAAGTCACTGAGACTCCTGAGCTGTAACTTGGAATGCACAGTGCTTCTGCAAGCAACTTCCTAAAGTGCTTTCGGCCTCTGCTCTGCATTTGACAGAAGCAGCATCACTTCTGCTGGACCCACCTGTTTTTTCTTGATCTGCCCTTTTCCACCTGCAAAAAGAAAAGTTACCCAGTCAGTGCCCTGCAAACAGGTAGGTTTCTCTCAGGCCAAAGTGAGTGCACAGACATTTGCATGGAGTGCTGACAGGGAAGTCAGGAATGGATTTCTGATATTGAGTCTACTGTTTTGAAATCAGAAAATGTGCTGTTGAAGTCATTGTTAGCCTTTGAGAGGGAAATGAGAGAAAAATTGGATATACTTGTTGCTAAAAATGAGCTGCTTCAAACTGAGTTTGACCACCTTCAAAGTCTTGTTAAAATTTGGATGATTATGAAACAGTCAGCTCAATGATTACCCCCATCAATACTAGACAATGCCCACAGTACAAAGGCAAAATCCCTCCCAGCCCCTCCAGGAGCCCTCAAATCCCATCCCAGTCCCACAGGACACTTCCCCTCAAACCCTCCAAGGCCCCCAGACTGCCTCCCAGACCCACAAAAGCCCACAAGATGCCCCCAAACCCCTTCCATTTACCTCCAGCCCTCCCAGGACCCCTCAAACCCTCTCCTAGTTGCCCCTTCCCCTCGAGGAAGCCCCCAAACTCTCTCCCAGTCCCTTCCCCGACGATTCCCCAAAACCCTTCACAGTCCCCCCAATCTCCCCAACCTCCCTCCCAACCCCCCAAGTTCCTCCAAACCCCTCACAGTCGCCCCAATCTCCCGAATCTTCCTCCCAACTCCACAAGCTCCCCCAAACCCCTTCCCACTTACCTCCACGACCCCCAACCCCTTCTCAGCCTCCCCATTCCTTCCCAAACCCCCTCCCGGTTGCCGACCCGTCCCCCAGGCTCGGCTGAGGAGGTGCCCCAGGTTGATGGGCCCACCATGCCAGGGGGCGGTTCCAGTAGCACAGTGGGAGCCAGAAAGCTCAGAAAAGCCCAGAAAGCTCCCGCCCACCCTGGAACCACCTCAGCTGCCCCTGCAGGGGAGAAATCCAGCCCGGAGCAGAGCAGGGGGCGGGCCCGGGCTTGGAGCTCGATGGACGGGGGCAGTGGGAGAGCAGGGGAGAGACCAGGATGGGTTGAGGGGGCACTGGGAAAGAGGGGAGACACTGGGATGGGCTGAGAGGGCACTGGGAGAGACAGGGAAAAGTTTTTTACCCCTTTCCTGGGCACTGGAACACCCTCTGCATCCCCCTTCCCGGCCATACCGGTTCTCCTTTCCCCCCGAACCATGAACAGGTTTTGGGGCTCCCTCGTGGGTTGCAGCCAATAGAACAGTTCTGCTGGAATGACGTCATTGGTAAATTCTGCTCGACCCCTCTCCTCATGCTGGTGAATCATCCAATAGAACCTCGATACTTCCGCGGGGGCTACCAGGAGCAGGGTGGTGGTGGCGGGGGAGGGGAGGATTGCGATTGAACCCGATTGGTCCCGATCGATCCCGACCCCAGGGTCTCCCCCCGCTGCGATATTTTTCTGTGTCTCACCACGAGATTCCTGGGTCCCTCCTCCCCCTGTGGGTGCCCCCATGCTTTCCCCCATTGAAAATACTCTTGGGGGGTCCCCCAATGTCCCCCCCAGCCCCTATCCTGCCGGGGGATGGATTTAGAGGGATGTCCTTCCCCTTCCCTCTGGCCTGAAGGTAAATGCCCTCCCTGTCCTTCTTCCTTCACCCCCAGGCAGAAAAGAGAAGACAAACAGCCAGTTGGCCCTGGCAGGTGGGGTGTGTTGTTGAGAAGGGAGAGGAGGGGGCTGGTGTTTGGGCAGAGTCCAGTAGGTGATGTCTTTTGTGTCTGGCAAGGCAAGGCAAAGAGGAGTTTCTGTGCTGATGCTGTCACTTGTTTTTTGTGTCTGTTGGAACTAGAACAAGGATGTTTGTTCGGGTAAAGTGCTGCCCTAGTCCACGTGGCTCCTTCCCCAGTCACATGTTCTTTCTATTTTACCAGCAGTCCTTGGTCGGCTCCACGACCATCCAGCTGTCAGTGTTCACGACATACCCATCAGCCCCTTCTCTTCTGGGCTCCTACACTTGCCAACCCTAAGGTGCTCCTAAGTTCTTTTGCTGTCAGTTCATAAAGAGGTCTTGTCAAGTGTCACTGATTTAGAAAATAAACACTGACATCTTTGTCTTTGCAAAAGATGTGTGTGAAAGGGAAGTCTTGGTGCAAAGCAGTGTTGAGCTTCACATTGGGTGATTGGCAGCTTCCTCTGCATCACCCATGTACCCTGGGTTTCTTTGAAAAGTACTTTTCACTCCATATGTGACACCACATTTGCCTGTAGGACATCCTGTCCCCAAATGGATAACTGTAAATATAAAGTGACCCCCTCCATTATTCAAGAAAAGCTTGTATCTCTGTACTAAAAGCATCCAAGTGTCGTGTCCCCCAGTTTTCTGTCTGACAAGGGTTTGAAAGGGTTGCTTTGTGCAGGGAACCCTTTGGGGGCCCCTTGCAGATGGGTGGGGCTGCACTTTGGGGGTGCGGGGCTTTGGTTCTTTGGTTGCCAGGGGTCACTGTGAGTCACTGAGCCGGGGTGGGGACAATGGGCAGGGCTGGTTGGGACAGGCTTTGGCGCCTGTGACATAAAAGGGAAGTGTCCCTGTGGGGCAACCTGTGCTGTGGGAAGCACGCACACAGGGAGAGGCTGGACCGGATGAGGGCCAGGGCAGCAAGATCGCCCCAGGGAGTGGGTTCTGCCCCTGCCTGCAGGGCAGGAGCGCCTTGGGCAGGGCCTGGTGCTGCTGCTGGGGCAGGGGGTGAGGCCTTGCCGCCTGCCAGGTACCTGGGCCCCTGTCCTTGCTGCACCACATCCCCGAGGCTTCCTCCCCACTCCCCGAGCGCCAGCTCCCTCCTTCCCAGCCCCAACCAAGCCCTTCTCTGTGTCCTCCTGCAGGCCATGGCTTTCACAGTATTCCTTTTGGTGCTGGTGCAAAGCGTCATCCAGTCCCTGTAGGCAGTCGGAGAGGGGCTGCACAAGACTCAATGAGCTTGGAGGTCTTTTCCAAGCTGAAGGACTCTTGGATTCTGTGATCGTGTGCTGGATTCAGTTGGGTCCGTGTTAGCAGCATTAGTTTGCTCCCAAAGTTTCCTTGCTGTCAGCTCTTGTGACCTAAGTCTTGAGCTCGTTTAGCTCCTTGTGCTGAACCACTGATGGGAAAAAAGAGGCCTCTGCGAGCAGATTCATGGTGTTCCCTGTAGAATAGTGAGGGGGAAGGTGTTGTCAAGTGGGAAGAGGAGTACTGTTTGTGTGTGGCCTCCCATGTGGCCATGGCACCTTTGAGGGGCTTGAAGGAGAAAAGAGCTTTGTTAAAGTGAGAAGTGAAATAGTGTGTTGGCTGTGGGAATGGGAAGGGAAGAAGAACAGGGAATGGGAAGGGAAAGAGGAATGGAAAGGCATCTGCTGATGCTGTCATTTTTTTGTTATGTCTGCGTGTAGAAGGGAGATTGCCAAAACTGAACCCAGTACACAGTTGAAAGCTAAACAAAACAACATTTATTCCAAAGAAAGTAGCAAACAAAATGAGAAACTGAGAGACAGAAAAGAGAAGGGAAACAAACCCCTAAGACAACCCCCCATTCAATCAAGTGTTACTTACCAGGTTGTCTTACTGACTCCAGAATGCTTAGAGTTCCCCTGGCCAGAAGCTGCATTCTCATTATCCTCATGAGCCAATTTTCATTAATGTGACTAAAGCTGGGAGACTGTAGAAAAATCAACTGAACTTCAAAGTCTCCTGGTTTCTGTCTCTCCTCAGACTTAGGTTTCTACCCTGTTTTCAGCCCTACCTCACAACTGACAGCCCGACTCCCAAAATTGCATACAAAGATTCCTCCCAGACCAAAAGTACAAACACAGAAAGTTCTTGCTGCCCATGGAGTGCCCAGGCTGACAAACCAACTGAACCACAACGCCAAATCTTCCAGTCTTTCTTACCTGGCAATAAGGGTTGTTGTTTCCTGTTTTCAGACCTGCTTCCCAAATGCCAGCACGAAATCCATAATTGCGCACAAACAAAGATTACTCCCAGAACAAGATGCCAGCACAGAAAGCTCTTGCTGCCCATAGAGTGCCCTTGCTGGCCCACCAAGTACACCAGAAAGGTAAAGCTTCCAGTCTTTCTTGCCTGGAGTAATGACTTTTGTTTTCATTTTTCAGATCTGCCTCCCAACTACCAGCCCGAATCCCAAAATTGCATACGGACAAAGATTCCTCACAGAACAAAGGCGCCTGCACAGAAAGCTCTTGCTGCCCATAAAGTGCCAAGCCTTTCCCACCAAGTGCACTAAAAGACAAAGCTTACAGTCTTTCTTTCCTGCGGATAAGTGCCGTTGTTTCAGCCCTGCCAAACAACTGCCAGCCTGACCCTCAAAATTGCTTACGGACGAAGATCTTTCCCACACCAAAGGGACCAAAAAAGAAAGCTCTTGCTGCTAATGGAGTCTCCAGGCTGACAAGCCCACTGCACCACAAAGTCAATAATTCCAGGCTTTCTTTCCTGGGGATAAAGGCGGTTCTTTCCTGTTTTCAGACCTGCCTCCCAAATGACAGCCCTCTTCCCCGAATTCCATACAAATGAAGATTCCCCCGAGAACAAAGGTGCCAGCACAGAAAGCTCTTGCTGCTTGTGGAGTCCCCAGGTGGACTCGACAACTGTACCGGAAAGCCAAAGTTTCCAGTCTTTCTTTCCTGGTCAGAAGGGCTGTTGTCTCCTGTTTTCAGCCCCACCTACCAACCTCCAGCCCTACCCCCAAAACTGCACACGGACGAAGGTTTTTCCCACACCACTGGTGCCTGCACAGAAAGCTCTTGTTGCTCATGGAGTCCCCAGATTGCCACACCATCTCCACCACAAAGCCAAATCTTCCAGTCTTTCTTTCCTGGGGATAAGCGCTGTTGTTTCCTGTTTTCAGCCCTGCCTCCCAACTGCCAGCCCTACTCCCAGTAGTGCATACGGGCTAAGATTCCTCCCACAGCAAAGATGCCAGCACAGAAAGCTTTTGCTGCCCAAGGAGTTTCCAGGCTGACAAACCCAGTGTAACAAAGAGCACAAGCTTTTCTTTTTGGGCCATAAGGGCTGTTACTTCTTATTCTCAGACCTGCCTCTCAGCTCCCACCCTACTCCCAAAATTGCATACGGCTGAAGATTCCTCCCACACCAAAGGAACCAGCACAGAAAGCTCTTGCTGCTCATAGAGTGCCACACCTGGTCCACAAACTGCACCACAAAGCCAAAGCTTCCAGTCTTTCTTTCCTGGGGATAAGGACTGGTGTTTCCGGTTTTCAGCCCCACCTCCAAACTCTCAGTCCTACCCACCAAAATTACATAAAAAGAAAGATACCTCACAGACGAAAGTTGACAGCACAGAAAGCTTCTCCTTCTCATGGAGTTCTCAGCGTGGCGCACCAACAGCACCACAAAGCCTCCCAACTGCCAACTCTACTCCAACGGACGGAGATTCCTCTCACACCAAAGGTGACACCACAGAAAGCTCTTGTTGATCATGAAATCCCCAGGCTAACACACCTACTTCACCACAAAGCCAAAGCTTCCAGTCTTTGTTTCCTGGGGATAATGGCTGTTGTTTCCTGTTTTCAGCCCTGCCTCCCATATGCCAGTCAGACTCCCAAAATTGCATACGGACGAAGAGTCCTCCCACACCAAAGGTGCCAGCACAAAAATCTCATGCTACCCAAGAAGTCATCAGGCTGACAAACCCACTGCAACAAAACCCAAAATTTTCCAGTCTTTCTCTCCTATGGATAAGGGCTGCTGTTTCCTGTTTTCTGCCCTGCCTCCTAGCTGCCAGCCCAACTCCCAAAATTGCATACGGATGAAGATTCCTCCCAGATCAAAGGTACCACCATAAAAAGCTCTTGCTGACCATGGAGTCCCCGGCCCCGCCCACCAAGTACACCAAAAAGTCAAAGCATCCAGTCCTTCTTTCTTTGGATAAGGGCTGGTGTTTTCTGTTTTCAGCCCCGTCACCCAACTGCAAGCTCGACCCCCAAAACTGCATACAGACGAAGATCTTTCCAACACAACTGGTGCCAACACAGAAAACTCTTGCTGCACATGGAGTCCCAAGGCTGATACACAGACTGCACCACAAAACCAAAGCTTCTAAGATTTCTTTCCTGGGGATAAGGGGTTTGTTTCCTGTTTTCAGCCCTACCCGTCAAAATTGCGTAAAAAGAAAGATACCTCAGAGACAAAAGTTGCCAGCACAGGAAGCTTCTCCTTCTCATGGGGTGCTCAGCGTCGCCCACCAACTGCACCACAAAGCCAAAGCTTCCAGGCTTTCTTTCTTGGTCAGAAGGGCTGTAGTTTCCTGTTTTCAGCCCCATCTCACAACTGCCAGCCAGACTCCAAAAATTGCATATGGACTAAGATTCCTCCCACTCGAAAAAAGGTGTCAGCACAGAAAGCTCTTGCTGCTCGTGCAGTCCCCAGTCTGACACACCAACTTCACCAGAAAGCCAAAGCTTCCAGGCTTTCTTTCCTGGGGATAAGGGCTGTTGTTTCCTGTTTTCAGACTCACCTCCCAACTACCAGCCCTACTCCCAATACTGCATGTGGACGAAGATTCTTCCCACACCCAAGGTGCCAGCACGGAAAACTATTGCTGCCCAAGGAGTCTCCAGGCTGAAAAAACAAATGCACCACAAAGCCAAAGCTTCCAGTCTTTCTTTTCTGGGGATAAGGGTTGTTGTCTCCTGTTTTCAGCCCCGCCTCCCAACTGCCAGCCAGACTCCCAAAATTGCATATGGACTAAGATTCCTCCCACACGAAAAAAGGTACCAGCACAGAAAACTCTTGCTGCTCGTGGAGTCCCCAGTTGGACACACCATCTGCACGACAAAGCCAAAGCTTCCAGGCTTTCTTTCCTGGGGATAAGGGCTGTTGTTTCCTGTTTTCAGCCCTGCCTTTTAAATGCCGGTCAGACTCCAAAGATTGCAAATGGACGAAGATTCCTCCCACACCAAAGGCGTCAGCACAGAAATCTCTTTCTGACCAGGAAGTCTCCAGGTTGACAAACCCACTGTAACAAAAAGCCAAATTTTCCAGTCATTCTCTCCTAGGGATAAGGGCTGCTGTTTTCTGTTTTCAACCCTACCTCTCAGTTGCCAACCCAACTCCCAAAATTGCGTAAAAAGAATGATACCTCACAGACGAAAGTTGCCAGCAGAGAAAGCTTCTCCTTCTCTTGGAGTGCTCAGCGTGGCCCACCAACTGCACCACAAAACCAAAGCTTCCAGTCTTTCTTTTCTGGGGATAAGGGCTTTTGTTTCGTATTTTCAACCGTGCCTCCCAAATTACACAAATGACCCTCCCAGTAACCCCAGTGACCCCCAGTAACCCCATTGACCCCCCCAAGTAGCTCCCAGTAAGCCCCCAGTGACAACCCTAGTAGCTCCCAGTAGCTCCCAGTAACCCCAGTGTCCATCCCAGTAGCTCCCAGTAGATAGCAGTAACACCAGTGTCCATCCCAGTAGCTCCCAGTAACTCCCAGTGTCCACCCCAGTACCTCCCAATATCTCCCAGGGCTCCCAGTAGCTCCCAGTAAATCCCAGTAACCCCCCAGTAGCTTCCAGTACCCCCCCGTGTCCATCCCAGTGTCCATCCCAGTAACTCCCTGTAACCCTCCCAGTAGCTCCTAGTTACTCCTAGTAACCCCAGTGACCCCCCAGTAGTTCCCAGTAATCCCAGTGTCCATCCCGGTAACCCAGTGACCCCCCAGTAGCTACCAGCAACTCCCAGTGTCCCCCCCAGTGCCTCCCGGTATGTCCCAGTTTAACCCAGTTCCCCCCCGCGGGCTCTGGGCCGGAGGGGGGGC